>NC_136109.1:6966230-7679149 GCF_965212315.1 Lampetra planeri
GACCAAGGTTCTCTGCAAACCTCCTGGCTACCATCAAAGGTTCGTACACGACGCCATACAAATATACAAACACAGACATAATTTCAACCGTGATGATGGGTACAAACTTAGTAATCATTGGAAAGATGTTATCAACCACGCAAAAAAGACTTAATTACACTTTTTTGGACCATCTTATCTGACAGGCACTATTTTACTTTACTTTACCGAGTGTTAACATCCCCAGTGTTTAACAGTACTCTCTTCATTGTTCAGCCAGCATTGGTATAAACATGGGCATTTTCGTTCTTTTCTATCATGTGTATCAGGCCTCCCCCCCCCTCTCTGTCCAATGCGTTGGCGTGTGCAGCAGTAGTTGCTTGCGCACAACCGCGTCCACGCCGTCGTCCATCCTTTTGGCCCCGCCCCCCTCCCCCTCCCGATGCGTTGTACGTGGCACTCCGTGCCGTCTTTGAGCCCGCCCCCCTCCCTCCCGATACGTTCCATTCATTGGCTACCACATTTTGATGAGCTCCCCCCCCCTCTCCTCCCCCTCAACTTGCTTTTAAGGGATTACATCTTGAATCATTGCCTCACTTGATGCAGCTAATCTGGCTGTGACGGTCCCACCTGATGACGGAGACTTGTGTTGCCTCCGAAACGTCGTGATTTTTATTTTATTTTTTTTATAAATTTTGATGTTTTACCTACGTGACTTTACCGAAAAAACCTAAGAATATGAATCCTTGCAGTCACGAAAGCTTCAAATCTAGAATCTGAAGGTCGTGAGTTCGATCCTCACATGGGGAAAAGTTAGCTTATTTTTGGCATAAAATTTACATTTCTATCATTCCAAATTCTAATGATGCGTTAGGAATTGATCCGCTTTTTGTGCATCACATACGTTTCATCAATTACTTATCCTCTTATTGTTGTGCCTCTTTATACCTTCCAATGGAATCCCAATATTTTAGATATTCCCATTAGAACAAAACTTATAAAATACCAGCCTCATTAGCGCAGTAGGTAGTGCGTCAGTCTCATAATCTGAAGGTCGTGAGTTCGATCCTCACATGGGGCAAGGTGTTATTTTCTTTATATAAAATGTACATTTAGATATTAATTCCAACTTCAAATGATGCGTTAGGAATTGATCCGCTTTTTATGCATAAAATACGTGTCATTAACTACATATCCTCTTTTTGTTGTGCTTCTTTATACCTTCCATTTGAATCCCAATAGTTGAGATATCCCAATTAGAATAAAACTGATCTAACATCAGCCTCTTTAGAGCAGTAGGTAGTTGCTTAAATTCATAATCTGAATGTCATTAGTTCGATCCTCACATGAGGCAAACGTATTTTATTCTTGGCATAATATATACATTGATATATTACCAACTTCAAATTGTGCGTGTGGAATTGATCCGATTTTTGGACATAACATGCGTTTCATCAAATACTTTTCCTCTGTAACAGGTCGGAACAACAGTTCCACACTGCCCACCAAGGATCATTTGTCTGTCTGTCTGTCGTGCATAGCCATGCCCTCGATTTGTATTTGATAGAGCGCTTCGGGCGGGCTCAGCACCAAGTGACGCGCCGCATGACACGGATCGCACGAATGCGCTGTCCAACCAAGTTCCTACCTGCCCACTCCGAAGGCACGTGTTTGTTGTGCCTCTTTATATCTTCCAATGGAATCCCAAAATTTGAGATATTCCAATTAGAACAAAACTAATAAAATATCAGCCTCATTAGCGCAGTAGGTAGCGCGTCAGTCTCATAATCTGAAGGTCGTGAGTTCGATCCTCACATGGTGCAAAGTGTTATTTTCTTTATATAAAATGTACATTTAGATATTAATTCCAACTTCAAATGATGCGTTAGGAATTGATCCGCTTTTTATGCATAAAATACGTGTCATTAACTACATATCCTCTTATTATTGTGCATCTTTATACCTTCCAATTGATTCCCAATATGTGAGATTTTCCAATTAGAATAAAACTGATCTCACATCAGCCTCATTCGAGCATTAGGTAGTGCCTTAGTTTCATAATCTGAATGTCATTAGTTCGATCCTCACATGAGGCAAACGTATTTTATTCTTGGCATAATATATACATTGATATAATACCAACTTCAAATTGTGCGTGTGGAATTGATCCGATGTTTGTGCATTATATACGTTTCATCAAATACTTATCTTCTTATTGTTGTGCCTCTTTATACCTTCCAATTGAATCCCAATATTTGAGATATTCCATTTAGGACAAAACATAACTAATGTCAGCCTCATTAGCGCAGTAGGTAGCGCGTCAGTCTCATAATCTGAAGGTCGTGAGTTCGATCCTCACATGGGGCAAAGTATTTTTTTCTTGGCATAAAATGTACATTTAGATATTAATTCCGACTTCAAATTATGCGTTTGGAATTGAACCGCTTTTTGTGCATAAAATACGTGTCATCAACTACCTATCCTCTTATTGTTGTGCCTCTTTATACCTTCCAATTGAATCCCAATATTTGAGATATCCCAATTAGAATAAAACTGATCTAACATCAGCATCATCAGAGCACTAGGTAGTGCCTTAGTTTCAGCGTCATTAGCACAGTGTGGCGCGTCAGTGTCATGATTTGAATGTAATGAAGTTCGATCCTCACATGGGGTCAAAGGTAGCTTATTTTTGGAATAAATTAACATTTAGATAATAATTCCAAATTCAAATGATGCGCCTGGAATTGATCCGCTTTTTGCGCATAACATACGTTTCATCAATTACTTATCCTCTTATTGTTGTTCATCTTTATACCTCCCAATTGAATGCCAATATTTGAGATATTCCAATTAAACAGAACTAATAAAGATCAGCCTCATTAGCGCAGTAGGGAGCGCGTCAGTCTCATTATCTGAAGGTCGGGAGTTCGATCCTCACATGGGGCAAAGTATTTTTTTCTTGGCATAAAATGTACATTTTGATATTAATTCTCACTTAAAATGATGCGTTAGGAAGTGATCCGCTTTTTGTGCATAAAATACGTTCATCAACAACCGATCCTCGTATTGTTGTGCCTCTTTATGCATTCCAATTGAATCCCAATATTTGAGATATCTCAATTAGAATAATACTTATCTAACATCAGCCTCATTAAAGCAGTAGGTAGTGCCTTAGCTTCATAATTGGAAGGGTCGTTAGTTCGATCCTCACATGAGGGAAATGTATTTTGTTTCCATTCCAACCGCAGGGATTGTGGTCAATGCAAACCCATTACTCCTCGTAAAAAAGGTGCAGTGTTGTTGCCAGATGAAAGGGTAAAAAAAAATACTACCAAACTTACTTTTTTTCTTGGTACAACATATACATTTTTATAATACCGACTTCAAATTATACGTGTAGAATTGATCCGCTTTTTGTGCATTACATACGTTTCATCAAATACTTATCCTCTTATTGTTGTGCATCTTTATACCCAATATTTGAAATATCCCAATTAGTTAGTTCGATCCTCACATCAGCCTCATTAGCGCAGTAGGTAGCGCGTCAGTCTCATAATCTGAAGGTCGTGAGTTCGATCCTCACATGGGGCAAAGTTAGCTTATTTTTGGCATAAAATTAACATTTCGATCATTCCAAATTCAAATGATGCGTTAGGAATTGACCCCCTTTTTGTGCGTAACATACGTTTCATCAATTACTTATCCTCTTATTGTTGTGCCTCTTTATACCTTCCAATTGAATGCCAATATTTGAGATATTCCAATAATAACAAAACTAATATAAATCAGCCTCATTAGCGCAGTAGGTAGAGCGTCAGTCTAATAAGGTCGTGATTTTTATTTTATTTTAATTTTTTATTAATTGTGATGTTTTACCTACGTGACTTTACCGAAAAAACCTAAGAATATGAATCATTGCAGTCAAGAAAGCTTCAAATCTAGAATTAATGCCCTCTACGGGGAGGAATTCCACCTATCTGTTAGAGTTTTTAACAGACAACGAGACAAGAAGTCACAGCTTCTCGAGACGCTGGCCTTCCTCATGAGATGCCGAGATAACAAGGTAATTCCCATCGCTTTCACACTCACATCCGCTGCTGTGTCCTCACCGAACTCTAAACAGATCTTATTTAAAGCTAGCCTATCACTAATCTCGGAGAGAATAAGGTTACTCCGATCTGAACTCGATAATTTAGACAAGACTCTCTTACAAACACATTTAATGTTAACACAAAAAATGTCACCTTCTGACTGGAACCACGTTGATAACATGACTTCTGCTTCTGCTGACTCAATGTCAGCCAAATGCAAAGCTAACCTGATTTCTAAATTCAACCTCCTATCTAAGAAGAAACCAGAGCCACACATCGCAAAGCTGGATGTTAACAAGACCGTGATTAATCAGAGTAACATCCCAATTTCTGACAATCTAAAAACGGTACTGGCCAAAGGAATACATTTCGCCGTCACCCCTAAATATATACCAGTAGAGGATATAATTTCTTAGATTGATGTAGCCCTCAGAGGCATAGGACACATCCATGCGGATGTAGCAAGAGCTGAAATAGCCACTATTCTTAAGAATGCTAAGAAACCCACTAGTAACATAAGCAAAAACGAACGCTCTGAACTCGCGGATCTAAAACAGAGAGATGATATAGTCATCCTCTCGGCAGACAAGGGCAATGCCACGGTCATCATGGATAAAGATTCATACAACAACAAAATCCTGGACCTTCTTAATGATGGGAGTTACTCCAAAATTAAAAACGATCCCACTAAAAGCCTAACGACGAAAGCCAACAGTATCATCACGAGTTCGACTTCCCTAATCGAACCAAGCAAACGTCCCTCTCTAAAACCATCGGCGGCAAGACCTCCCAGACTCTATGGTGTTCCCAAAATCCATAAGGAAGGCACCCCGCTATGACCCATCGTGTCGACGATAAACTCTCCTATGTACAAACTAGCCCGTTTTCTATCAGATAATCTGCTCCCCTTCACAGGCAAGACCTCTTAGGCAGTACTCAACTCAACCCAATTAGTCTCTATGGTTAAGGACATGGTACTATCTCCTGATGACATCCTCGTCAGCTTTGATGTAGTATCTTTGTTTACCAAAGTCCCAGTACCGGACACCCTAACAATAATTGAGGACTTAGTCCAACGTGGATTGAATTCTGATGTACCTGCGCTGGTTAGGCATTGCCTCACCAACACCTATTTTACCTGGAATGGCACCTTCTACAAACAGAATGAGGGTACCCCTATGGACTCCCCCTTGTCAACAGTTATAGCCAACATGTTCATGGAAAAGTTTGAATCAGACGCCATCCAGACATCCACCCTGCATCCTTCCCTGTGGAAGAGGTATGTCATCTGGCCACATGGCCTCCCAGCATTGAACCACTTCTTGGACCACATCAATTCTAGACACCCATCCATCAGATTCACCATGGAAGTGGAGAAAGACGGTAAACTACCATTCTTGGATATTCTGTTTGAGAGGAGGCCTGACGGATCCTTGGGACATTCTGTCTACAGGAATGCCACCCACACAGATTCCTACTTGAAACCGGATTCCCACCACCACCCATCTCAAAAGAAGTATCTCATCAAAACGCTATACCACAGAGCCCATGGCATTTCTGACCAACACCACCTGACCGGTGAATTAAGACATGTACATCGGGCCCTCAGGATGAACGGATACTCTGACCGTACTATCCGCCAAGCTGTCTCTCCCACCACACAGAAACAGCCACATGAAACTCCGACCAAAACTATCACGTTACCATACATAGCAGGCGTGACCAAAAAGATCTCCAAAATTCTAAACAAACATAAGATCCAAGTCCGATTCAGTACAGTGCATAAAATCCGTGATCTGATTCCATCTGTGAAGGATGTCGTTCCTGACTTACAGTATCCTGGAGTCTACAAATTGAGTTGCATTTGTGGTGATTGCTACATTGGAGAGACGAAACGTCATGTTTCTGATCATGTCCGTGAGCACAAGTCAGATCTGAAACACGGCAGAACTGATTCTTCGGCCATTGCCGATCATTGCTACAACTCGGTGGGCTCTCATGAAATTGTCTTTTCCGAGACCAAGGTTCTCTGCAAACCTCCTGGCTACCATCAAAGGTTCGTACACGACGCCATACAAATATACAAACACAGACATAATTTCAACCGTGATGATGGGTAAAAACTTAGTAATCATTGGAAAGATGTTATCAACCACGCAAAAAAGACTTAATTACACTTTTTTGGACCATCTTATCTGACAGGCACTATTTTACTTTACTTTACCGAGTGTTAACATCCCCAGTGTTTAACAGTACTCTCTTCATTGTTCAGCCAGCATTGGTATAAACATGGGCATTTTCGTTCTTTTCTATCATGTGTATCAGGCCTCCCCCCCCCTCTCTGTCCAATGCGTTGGCGTGTGCAGCAGTAGTTGCTTGCGCACAACCGCGTCCACGCCGTCGTCCATCCTTTTGGCCCCGCCCCCCTCCCCCTCCCGATGCGTTGTACGTGGCACTCCGTGCCGTCTTTGAGCCCGCCCCCCTCCCTCCCGATACGTTCCATTCATTGGCTACCACATTCTGATGAGCTCCCCCCCCCTCTCCTCCCCCTCAACTTGCTTTTAAGGGATTACATCTTGAATCATTGCCTCACTTGATGCAGCTAATCTGGCTGTGACGGTCCCACCTGATGACGGAGACTTGTGTTGCCTCCGAAACGTCGTGATTTTTATTTTATTTTTTTTATAAATTTTGATGTTTTACCTACGTGACTTTACCGAAAAAACCTAAGAATATGAATCCTTGCAGTCACGAAAGCTTCAAATCTAGAATCTGAAGGTCGTGAGTTCGATCCTCACATGGGGAAAAGTTAGCTTATTTTTGGCATAAAATGTACATTTCTATCATTCCAAATTCTAATGATGCGTTAGGAATTGATCCGCTTTTTGTGCATCACATACGTTTCATCAATTACTTATCCTCTTATTGTTGTGCCTCTTTATACCTTCCAATGGAATCCCAATATTTTAGATATTCCCATTAGAACAAAACTTATAAAATACCAGCCTCATTAGCGCAGTAGGTAGTGCGTCAGTCTCATAATCTGAAGGTCGTGAGTTCGATCCTCACATGGGGCAAGGTGTTATTTTCTTTATATAAAATGTACATTTAGATATTAATTCCAACTTCAAATGATGCGTTAGGAATTGATCCGCTTTTTATGCATAAAATACGTGTCATTAACTACATATCCTCTTTTTGTTGTGCTTCTTTATACCTTCCATTTGAATCCCAATAGTTGAGATATCCCAATTAGAATAAAACTGATCTAACATCAGCCTCATTAGAGCAGTAGGTAGTTGCTTAAATTCATAATCTGAATGTCATTAGTTCGATCCTCACATGAGGCAAACGTATTTTATTCTTGGCATAATATATACATTGATATATTACCAACTTCAAATTGTGCGTGTGGAATTGATCCGACTTTTGGACATAACATGCGTTTCATCAAATACTTTTCCTCTGTAACAGGTCGGAACAACAGTTCCACACTGCCCACCAAGGATCATTTGTCTGTCTGTCTGTCGTGCATAGCCATGCCCTCGATTTGTATTTGATAGAGCGCTTCGGGCGGGCTCAGCACCAAGTGACGCGCCGCATGACACGGATCGCACGAATGCGCTGTCCAACCAAGTTCCTACCTGCCCACTCCGAAGGCACGTGTTTGTTGTGCCTCTTTATATCTTCCAATGGAATCCCAAAATTTGAGATATTCCAATTAGAACAAAACTAATAAAATATCAGCCTCATTAGCGCAGTAGGTAGCGCGTCAGTCTCATAATCTGAAGGTCGTGAGTTCGATCCTCACATGGTGCAAAGTGTTATTTTCTTTATATAAAATGTACATTTAGATATTAATTCCAACTTCAAATGATGCGTTAGGAATTGATCCGCTTTTTATGCATAAAATACGTGTCATTAACTACATATCCTCTTATTATTGTGCATCTTTATACCTTCCAATTGATTCCCAATATGTGAGATTTTCCAATTAGAATAAAACTGATCTCACATCAGCCTCATTCGAGCATTAGGTAGTGCCTTAGTTTCATAATCTGAATGTCATTAGTTCGATCCTCACATGAGGCAAACGTATTTTATTCTTGGCATAATATATACATTGATATAATACCAACTTCAAATTGTGCGTGTGGAATTGATCCGATGTTTGTGCATTATATACGTTTCATCAAATACTTATCTTCTTATTGTTGTGCCTCTTTATACCTTCCAATTGAATCCCAATATTTGAGATATTCCATTTAGGACAAAACATAACTAATGTCAGCCTCATTAGCGCAGTAGGTAGCGCGTCAGTCTCATAATCTGAAGGTCGTGAGTTCGATCCTCACATGGGGCAAAGTATTTTTTTCTTGGCATAAAATGTACATTTAGATATTAATTCCGACTTCAAATTATGCGTTTGGAATTGAACCGCTTTTTGTGCATAAAATACGTGTCATCAACTACCTATCCTCTTATTGTTGTGCCTCTTTATACCTTCCAATTGAATCCCAATATTTGAGATATCCCAATTAGAATAAAACTGATCTAACATCAGCATCATCAGAGCACTAGGTAGTGCCTTAGTTTCAGCGTCATTAGCACAGTGTGGCGCGTCAGTGTCATGATTTGAATGTAATGAAGTTCGATCCTCACATGGGGTCAAAGGTAGCTTATTTTTGGAATAAATTAACATTTAGATAATAATTCCAAATTCAAATGATGCGCCTGGAATTGATCCGCTTTTTTGCGCATAACATACGTTTCATCAATTACTTATCCTCTTATTGTTGTTCATCTTTATACCTCCCAATTGAATGCCAATATTTGAGATATTCCAATTAAACAGAACTAATAAAGATCAGCCTCATTAGCGCAGTAGGGAGCGCGTCAGTCTCATTATCTGAAGGTCGGGAGTTCGATCCTCACATGGGGCAAAGTATTTTTTTCTTGGCATAAAATGTACATTTTGATATTAATTCTCACTTAAAATGATGCGTTAGGAAGTGATCCGCTTTTTGTGCATAAAATACGTTCATCAACAACCGATCCTCGTATTGTTGTGCCTCTTTATACATTCCAATTGAATCCCAATATTTGAGATATGTCAATTAGAATAATACTTATCTAACATCAGCCTCATTAAAGCAGTAGGTAGTGCCTTAGCTTCATAATCGGAAGGGTCGTTAGTTCGAGCCTCACATGAGGCAAATGTATTTTGTTTCCATTCCAACCGCAGGGATTGTGGTCAATGCAAACCCGTTACTCCTCGTAAAAAAAGGTGCAGTGTTGTTGCCAGATGAAAGGGTAAAAAAAAATACTATCAAACTTACTTTTTTTCTTGGTACAACATATACATTTTTATAATACCGACTTCAAATTATACGTGTAGAATTGATCCGCTTTTTGTGCATTACATACGTTTCATCAAATACTTATCCTCTTATTGTTGTGCATCTTTATACCCAATATTTGAAATATCCCAATTAGTTAGTTCGATCCTCACATCAGCCTCATTAGCGCAGTAGGTAGCGCGTCAGTCTCATAATCTGAAGGTCGTGAGTTCGATCCTCACATGGGGCAAAGTTAGCTCATTTTTGGCATAAAATTAACATTTCGATCATTCCAAATTCAAATGATGCGTTAGGAATTGACCCCCTTTTTGTGCGTAACATACGTTTCATCAATGACTTATCTTCTTATTGTTGTGCCTCTTTATACCTTCCAATTAAATCCCAATATTTGAGATATTCCATTTAGGACAAAACTTCACTAACATCAGCCGCATTAGCGCAGTAGGTAGCGCGTCAGTCTCATAATCTGAAGGTCGTGAGTTCGATCCTCACATGGGGCATGGTGTTATTTTCTTTGTATGAAATGTACATTTAGATATTAATTCCAACTTCAAATTATGCGTTAGGAATGATCCGGTTTTTATGCATAAAATACGTGTCATTAACTACATATCCTCTTTTTGTTGTGCTTCTTTATACCTTCCATTTGAATCCCAATAGTTGAGATATCCCAATTAGAATAAAACTGATCTAACATCAGCCTCATTAGAGCAGTACGTCGTGCCTTAGCTTCATCATCGGAAGGGTCGTTAGTTCGATCCTCACATGAGGCAAATGTATTTTGTTTCCATTCCAACCGCAGGTATTGTGGTCAATGCAAACCCATTACTCCTTGTAAAAAAGGTGCAGTGTTGTTGCCAGATGAAAGGGTAAAAAATATATATATTATCAAACTTATTTTATTCTTGGCACAACATATACATTTATATAATACCGACTTCAAATTATACGTGTAGAATTGATCCGCTTTATATGCAAAACATACGTTTCATCAAATACTTATTCTCTTATACAGGTAGGAACAACAGTTCCAAACTGCCCACCAGGGATTATTTGTCTGTCTGTCTGTCGTGCACAGCTACGCCCTCGATTTGTAATTCATAGAGTGCTTCGGGCGGGCTCAGCACCACGTGACACACAGTACCACGCAGCTTGCGCAGCGTGACACGGATCGCATGAATGCGCTGTCCAACCAAGTTCCTACCAGCCCACTCCGAAGGAATGTGTTTGTTGTGCCTCTTTATACCTTCCAATAGAATCCCAATATTTTAGATATTCCAATTAGAACAAAACTAATAAAATATCAGCCTCATTAGCGCAGTAGGTAGCGCGTCAGTCTCATAATCTGAAGGTCGTGAGTTCGATCTTCACATGGGGCAAAGTGTTATTTTCTTTATATAAAATGTACATTTAGATATTAATTCCAACTTCAAATGATGCGTTAGGAATTGATCCGCTTTTTATGCATAAAATACGTTTCATTAACTACATATCCTCTTATTGTTGTGCATCTTTATACCTTCCAATTGATTCCCAATGTGTGAGATTTTCCAATTAGAATAAAACTGATCTCACATCAGCCTCATTCGAGCATTAGGTAGTGCCTTAGTTTCATAATCTGAATGTCGTTAGTTCGATCCTCACATGAGGCAAACGTATGTTATTCTTGGCATAATATATACATTTACATAATACCAACTTCAAATTATGCGCGTGGAATTGATCCGATTTTTGTGCATCATATACGTTTCATCAAATACTTATCTTCTTATTGTTGTGCCTCTTTATACCTTCCAATTGAATCCCAATATTTGAGATATTCCATTTAGGACAAAACATAACTAATATCAGCCTCATTAGCGCAGTAGGTAGCGCGTCAGTCTCATAATCTGAAGGTCGTGAGTTCGATCCTCACATGGGGCAAGGTGTCATTTTCTTCATATAAAATGTACATTTAGATATTAATTCCAACTTCAAATGATGCGTTGGAATTGATCCGCTTTCATGCATAAAATACGTGTCATTAACTACATATCCTCTTTTTGTTGTGCTTCTTTATACCTTCCATTTGAATCCCAATAGTTGAGATATCCCAATTAGAATAAAACTGATCTAACATCAGCCTCATTAGAGCAGTAGGTAGTTGCTTAAATTCATAATCTGAATGTCATTAGTT
This sequence comes from Lampetra planeri, assembly GCF_965212315.1. Classification (NCBI taxonomy): domain Eukaryota; kingdom Metazoa; phylum Chordata; class Hyperoartia; order Petromyzontiformes; family Petromyzontidae; genus Lampetra; species Lampetra planeri. The sequence goes on from NC_136109.1 coordinate 6,977,837, forward strand.
CGATCCTCACATGAGGCAAAGGTATTTTATTCTTGGCATAATATATACATTGATATAATACCAACTTCAAATTGTGCGTGTGGAATTGATCCGATTTTTGGACATAACATGCGTTTCATCAAATACTTATCCTCTGAAACAGGTCGGAACAACAGTTCCACACTGCCCACCAAGGATCATTTGTCTGTCTGTCTGTCGTGCATAGCCATGCCCTCGATTTGTATTTGATAGAGCGCTTCGGGCGGGCTCAGCACCAAGTGACGCACCGCATGACACGGATCGCACGAATGCGCTGTCCAACCAAGTTCCTACCTGCCCACTCCGTAGGCACGTGTTTGTTGTGCCTCTTTATATCTTCCAATTGAATGCCAATATTTGAGATATTCCAATTAGAACAAAACTAATAAAATATCAGCCTCATTCGCGCAGTAGGTAGTGCGTCAGTCTCATAATCTGAAGGTCGTGAGTCCGATCCTCACATGGGGCAAAATATTTTTTTCTTGGCATAAAATGTACATTTAGATATGAATTCCAACTTCAAACTATGCGTTAGGAATTGATCAGCTTTTACGCATTAAATACGTGTCATCAACTACTTATCCTCTCATTGTTGTGCCTCTTTATACCTTCAAATTGAATCCCAATATTTAAGATATCCCAATTAGAATAAAACTGATCTAACAGCAGCCTCATTAGAGCAGTATGTAGTGCCTTTGTTTCAGCGTCATTAGCACATTGTGGCGCGTCATTTTATGATTTCAATGTCGTGAAGTTCGATCCTCACATGGGGTTAAAGGTAGCTTATTTTTGGCATTAAATTAACATTTTGATAATAATTCCAAATTCAAATGCTTGTGGAATTGATCCGCTTTTTGTGCATGACGTGCGTTTCATCAATTACTTCTCCTCTTATTGTTGTGTCTCTTTATACCTTCCAATTAAATGCCAATATTTGAGATATTCCAATTAGAACAAAGCTAATAAAATATCAACCTCATTAGCGCAGGAGGTAGCGCGTCAGTCTCATGATCTGAATGTTGTGAGTTTGATCCTCACATGGGGCAAAGTAATTCTTTTTTCTTGGCATAAAATGTACATTTATATAATAATTCCAACTCCAAATTATGCGTTAGGAATTGATCCGCTTTTTATGCATAAAATACGTGTCATCAAATACTTATCTTCTTATTGTTGTGCCTCTTTATACCGTCCAATTGAATCCCAATATTTGAGATATTCCATTTAGGACAAACTTCACTAACATCGGCCTCGTTAGCGCAGTAGGTAGCGCGTCAGTTTCATAATCTGAAGGTCTTCAGTTCGATCCTCACATGGGACAAAGTTAGCATTTTTTTGGTATGAAATTAACATTTAGATAATTCCAAATTCAAATGATGCGTATGGAATTGATGCGCTTTTTCTGCATAACATACGTTTTCTCAACTACTTATCCTCTTTTTTTGTGCTTTTATACCTTCCATTTAAATCCCAATAGTTGAGATATCCTAATTAGAATAAAACTGATCTAACATCAGCCTCATTAGAGCAGTAGGTAGTTGCTTAAATTCGTAATCTGAATGTCATTAGTTCGATCCTCACATGAGACAAAAGTATTTTATTCTTGGCAAAATATATACATTTACATAATTCCAACCTCAAATTATGCGTGTGGAATTGATCCGATGTTTGTACATTATATACGTTTCATCAAATACTTATCTTCTTATTGTTGTGCCTCTTTATACCTTCCAATTGAATCCCAATATTTGAGATATTCCATTTAGGACAAAACTTCACTAACATCAGCCTCATTAGTGCAGTAGGTAGTGCGTAAGTCTCATAATCTGAAGGTCGTGAGTTCGATCCTCACATGGGGCAAAATATTTTTTTCTTGGCATAAAATGTACATTTAGATATGAATTCCAACTTCAAACTATGCGTTAGGAATTGATCAGCTTTTACGCATTAAATACGTGTCATCAACTACTTATCCTCTCATTGTTGTGCCTCTTTATACCTTCAAATTGAATCCCAATATTTAAGATATCCCAATTAGAATAAAACTGATCTAACAGCAGCCTCATTAGAGCAGTAGGTAGTGCCTTTATTTCAGCGTCATTAGCACATTGTGGCGCGTCATTTTATGATTTCAATGTCGTGAAGTTCGATCCTCACATGGGGTTAAAGGTAGCTTATTTTTGGCATTAAATTAACATTTAGATAATAATTCCAAATTCAAATGCTTGTGGAATTGATCCGCTTTTTGTGCATGACGTGCGTTTCATCAATTACTTCTCTTATTGGTGTGTCTCTTTATACCTTCCAATTAAATGCCAATATTTGAGATATTCCAATTAGAACAAAGCTAATAAAATATCAACCTCATTAGCGCAGAAGGTAGCGCGTCAGTCTCATGATCTGAATGTTGTGAGTTTGATCCTCACATGGGGCAAAGTAATTCTTTTTTCTTGGCATAAAATGTACATTTAGATAATAATTCCAACTCCAAATTATGCGTTAGGAATTGATCCGCTTTTTATGCATAAAATACGTGTCATTAACTACATAACCTCTTATTGTTGTGCATCTTTATACCTTCCAATTGATTCCCAAAATGTGAGATTCTCTAATTAGAATAAAACTGATCTCACATCAGCCTCATTCGAGCAGTAGGTAGTGCCTTAGTTTCAGAATCTGAATGTCGTTAGTCCGATCCTCACATGAGGCAAACGTATGTTATTCTTGGCATAATATATACATTTACATAATACCAACTTCAAATTATGCGTGTGAAATTTATCCGATTTTTGTGCATTATATACGTGTCATCAAAAACTTATCTTCTTATTGTTGTGCCTCTTTATACCGTCCAATTGAATCCCAATATTTGAGATATTCCATTTAGGACAGACTTCACTAACATCGGCCTCGTTAGCGCAGTAGGTAGCGCGTCAGTTTCATAATCTGAAGGTCTTGAGTTCGATCCTCACATGGGACAAAGTTAGCATTTTTTTGGTATGAAATTAACATTTAGATAATTCCAACTTCAAATGATGCGTATGGAATTGATGCGCTTTTTCTGCATAACATACGTTTTCTCAACTACTTATCCTCTTTTTTTGTGCTTTTTATACCTTCCATTTAAATCCCAATAGTTGAGATATCCTAATTAGAATAAAACTGATCTAACATCAGCCTCATTAGAGCAGTAGGTAGTTGCTTAAATTCGTAATCTGAATGTCATTAGTTCGATCCTCACATGAGACAAAAGTATTTTATTCTTGGCAAAATATATACATTTACATAATTCCAACCTCAAAATATGCGTGTGGAATTGATCCGATGTTTGTGCATTATATACGTTTCATCAAATACTTATCTTCTTATTGTTGTGCCTCTTTATACCTTCCAATTGAATCCCAATATTTGAGATATTCGATTTAGGGCAAAATTTCACTAACATCAGCCTCATTAGCGCAGTAGGTAGCGCGTCAGTCTCATAATCTGAAGGTCGTGAGTTCGATCCTCACATGGGGCAAGGTGCTATTTTCTTTATATAAAATGTACATTTAGATATTAATTCCAACTTCAAATGATGCGTTAGGAATTGATCCGCTTTTAAAATCCTTTATATTAAGTTCGCTTGCTTGCATGCTTGCTTGCGTGCTTGCATGCTTGCTTGCGTGCTTGCATGCTTGCTTGCGTGCTTGCCTGCTTGCTTGCTTACGACCGTGAAAATCTTTCGGTCGTTTTTTAACCCACTTCCCGTGATCCAATCGAGCTGACATTTTCCACACAGACTCGTTGTGCGAGACAATTAATGTTCGTGAAAAAATTTTTCCAAAATTTTACACTTTTTAGGCAAAAAAAAATAATTTTACATATATTCAAATAAAACTCATTCATGGCTTTGGCTGAACGTCACAGTGTAAGAGCCCAGAGCGTAACCCCTCCACAGGCCGTGGCGGAGTAGCGCAGTTGGTAGCGCCCTCGCTTCCCATGCCAAAGGTCGCGGATCGATCCCCGTGTACTCCACAGGCGAATATATTTTTAAATCCTTTATATTAAGTTCGCTGCCACGCATATAAAGGATTTATAGGGAAAAACTTAGTTTTTACGGGTTACACTTATTATGCATAAAATACGTGTCATTAACTACATATCCGCTTTTTGTTGTGCATCTTTATACCTTCCATTTGAATCCCAATAGTTGAGATATCCCAATTAGAATAAAACTGATCTAACATTACCCTCATTAGAGCAGTAGGTAGTTGCTTAAATTCATAATCTGAATGTCATTAGGTCGATCCTCACATGAGGCAAACGTATTTTATTCTTGGCAAAATATATACATTGATATAATACCAACTTCATATTGTGCGTGTGGAATTGATCCGATTTTTGGACATATCATACGTTTCATCAAATACTTATCCTCTGAAACAGGTCGGAACAACAGTAACACAATCTTAATTTTGGAGCTTTCGTGACTGCAGGAATTATTCTTTGGTTCTTTCGGTAAAGTCACGTATAAAGATAAAATAATAAATTAAATAATAGCATACGACGTTTCGATTGCAACACAAGCAATCATCATCAGGTATAAATGAAATGGCAACAAAAAATCTAACCAGAAAACTATAGACAGACATATAAGCAGACAGATATCACCAAGATACATAGAGAGAGTAACACAGGTACAGAGAGGGGGATCGTCTCTGTGAGGTGGCCTTAAATAAACAGAGGGGGGCGGAGGCAGAGAGAGGGAGGGGTTAGAGAAAAAAACCTACATGTCAATGAGTACGAAGAACGCGCAGTAAAGAATAATTCCTGCAGTCACGAAAGCTCCAAAATTAAGATTGAACCACTTCTACGGGGAAGTTCCAAGTTTACCTTTTTCTCTCTCTCTGGGTTTTTTGTTCTCTCTCTCTGCCTGTATATTTAGTGTACTTTTTTCTGTCTACACTCGTTTTTTGTCGTTCTTATGTTCTGCTCTGTCTGTGTGTCTCCGTTCCTCTTGTTTTTATGTTTTTTTTGCAATTTTCACACTTAAATTCTAACTTAGCAATCTTTGAAATACGTAATCGACCAGGCTATGCGTTAATTGTGTGTTGACCGACTCTCTGTGTTGTATTACACAACATTTCGATGTTTTGCTAGGTTATTTAATTTGGTGTGTTCTTCTCCCTCTCTCCTGATGTTCAAGCCTGCGTGCTTTTCTGCGCGTTCTTCGTACTCATTGACATGTAGGTTTTTTCTCTAACCCCTCCCTCTCTCTGCCTCCGCCCCCCTCTGTCTATTTAAGGCCACCTCACAGAGACGATCCCCCTCTCTGTACCTGTGTTACTCTCTCTATGTATCTTGGTGATATCTGTCTGCTTATATGTCTGTCTATAGTTTTCTGGTTAGATTTTTTGTTGCCATTTCATTTATACCTGATGATGATTGCTTGTGTTGCAATCGAATCGTCGTATGCTATTATTTAATTTATTATTTTATCTTTATACTTGACTTTACCGAAAGAACCAAAGAATAATTCCTGCAGTCACGAAAGCTCCAAAATTAAGATTGAACCACTTCTACGGGGAAGTTCCAAGTTTACCTTTTTCTTTCTCTCTGGGTTTTTTGTTCTCTCTCTCTGCCTGTATATTTAGTGTACTTTTTTCTGTCTACACTCGTTTTTGTCGTTCTTATGTTCTGCTCTGTCTGTGTGTCCCCCGTTCCTCTTGTTTTTATGTTTTGTCTTTCTTTGCAATTTTCACACTTAAATTCTAACTTAGCAATCTTTGAAATACGTAATCGACCAGGCTATGCGTTAATTTTGTGTTGACCGACCCTCTGTGTTGTATTACACAACATTTCGATGTTTTGCTAGGTTATTTAATTTGGTGTGTTCTTCTCCCTCTCTCCTGATGTTCAAGCCTGCGTGCTTTACTGCGCGTTCTTCGTACTCATTGACATGTAGGTGTTTTCTCTAACCCCTCCCTCTCTCTGCCTCCGCCCCCCTCTGTCTATTTAAGGCCACCTCACAGAGACGATCCCCCTCTCTGTACCTGTGTTACTCTCTCTATGTATCTTGGTGATATCTGTCTGCTTATATGTCTGTCTATAGTTTTCTGGTTAGATTTTTTGTTGCTATTTCATTTATACCTGATGATGATTGCTTGTGTTGCAATCGAAACGTCGTAAGCTATTATTTAATTTATTATTTTATCTTTATACGTGACTTTACCGAAAGAACCAAAGAACAGTAACACACTGCCCACCAAGGATCATTTGTCTGTCTGTCTGTCGTGCATAGCCATGCCCTCGATTTGTATTTGATAGAGCGCTTCGGGCGGGCTCAGCACCAAGTGACGCGCCACATGACACGGATCGCACGAATGCGCTGTCCAACCAAGTTCCTACCTGCCCACTCCGAAGGCACGTGTTTGTTGTGCCTCTTTATATCTTCCAATTGAATGCCAATATTTGAGATATTCCAATTAGAACAAAACTACTAAAATATCAGCCTCATTAGTGCAGTAGGTAGCGAGTCAGTCTCATAATCTGAAGGTCGTGAGTTCGATCTTCACATGGGGCAAAGTGTTATTTTCTTTACATAAAATGTACATTAAGATATTAATTCCAACTTCAAATGATGCGTTAGGAATTGATCCGCTTTTTATGCATAAAATACGTGTCATTAACTACATATCCTCTTATTGTTGTGCATCTTTATACCTTCCAATTGATTCCCAATATGTGAGATTTTCCAATTAGAATAAAACTGATCTCACATCAGCCTCATTCGAGCATTAGGTAGTGCCTTAGTTTCATAATCTGAATGTCGTTAGTCCGATCCTCACATGAGGCAAACGTATGTTATTCTTGGCATAATATATACATTTACATAATACCAACTTCAAATTATGCGTGTGGAATTGATCCGATTTTTGTGCATTGTATACGTTTAATCAAATACTTTTCTTCTTATTGTTGTGCCTCTTTATACCTTCCAATTAAATCCCAATATTTGAGATATTCCATTTAGGACAAAACTTCACAAACATCAGCCTCATTAGCGCAGTAGGTAGCGCGTCAGTCTCATAATCTGAAGGTCGTGAGTTCGATCCTCACATCGGGCAAGGTGCCAATTTTTTTAAATAAAATGTACATTTAGATATTAATTCCAACTTCAAATGATGCGTTAGGAATTGATCGGCTTTTTAAATCATTTATATTAAGTTCGCTTGCGTGCGTGCTTGCTTGCATGCTTGCTTGCGTGCGTGCTTGCTTGCATGCTTGCTTGCGTGCTTGCTTGCTTGCTTACGACCGTGCAAATCTTTCGGTCGTTTTTTAACCCACTTCCCGTGATCCAATCGAGCTGACATTTTCCACACAGACTCGTTGTGCGAGACAATTAATGTTCGTGAAAAAAAATTCCCAAAATTTTACACTTTTTAAGCAAAAAAATGGTATTTTACATATATTCAAATAGAACTCATTCATGGCTTTGGCTGAACGTCACAGTGTAAGAGCCCAGAGCGTAACGCCTCCACAGGCCGTGGCGGAGTAGCGCAGTTGGTAGCGCCGTCGCTTCCCATGCCCAGAGCGTAACGCCTCCACAGGCCGTGGCGGAGTAGCGCAGTTGGTAGCGCCCTCGCTTCCCATGCCAAAGGTCGCGGGATCGATCCCCGCGTCCTTCACAGACGAATCTATTTTTAAATCCTTTATATTAAGTTCGCTGCCACGCATATAAAGGATTTATAGGGAAAAACTTTGTTTTTACGGGTTATACTTATTATGCATAAAATACGTGTCATTAACTACATATCCTCTTTTTGTTGTGCTTCTTTATACCTTCCATTTGAATCCCAATAGTTGAGATATCCCAATTAGAATAAAACTGATCTAACATCAGCCTCATTAGAGCAGTATGTAGTTGCTTAAATTCATAATCTGAATGTCATTAGCTCGATCCTCACATGAGGCAAACGTATTTTATTCTTGGCAAAATATATACATTGATATAATACCAACTTCATATTGTGCGTGTGGAATTGATCCGATTTTTGGACATAACATACGTTTCATCAACTACTTATCCTCTGAAACAGGTCGGAACAACAGTTCCACACTGCCCACCAAGGATCATTTGTCTGTCTGTCTGTCGTGCATAGCCATGCCCTCGATTTGTATTTGATAGAGCGCTTCGGGCGGGCTCAGCACCAAGTGACGCGCCACATGACACGGATCGCACGAATGCGCTGTCCAACCAAGTTCCTACCTGCCCACTCCGAAGGCACGTGTTTGTTGTGCCTCTTTATATCTTCCAATTGAATGCCAATATTTGAGATATTCCAATTAGAACAAAACTCCTAAAATATCAGCCTCATTAGTGCAGTAGGTAGCGCGTCAGTCTCATAATCTGAAGGTCGTGAGTTCGATCCTCACAAGGGGCAAAGTGTTATTTTCTTTACATAAAATGTACATTAAGATATTAATTCCAACTTCAAATGATGCGTTAGGAATTGATCCGCTTTTTATGCATAAAATACGTGTCATTAACTACATATCCTCTTATTGTTGTGCATCTTTATACCTTCCAATTGATTCCCAATATGTGAGATTTTCCAATTAGAATAAAACTGATCTCACATCAGCCTCATTCGAGCATTAGGTAGTGCCTTAGTTTCATAATCTGAATGTCGTTAGTTCGATCCTCACATGAGGCAAACGTATGTTATTCTTGGCATAATATATACATTTACATAATACCAACTTCAAATTATGCGTGTGGAATTGATCCGATTTGTGTGCATTATATACGTTTAATCAAATACTTATCTTCTTATTGTTGTGCCTCTTTATACCTTCCAATTAAATCCCAATATTTGAGATATTCCATTTAGGACAAAACTTCACAAACATCAGCCTCATTAGCGCAGTAGGTAGCGCGTCAGTCTCCTAATCTGAAGGTCGTGAGTTCGATCCTCACATCGGGCAAGGTGTCATTTTCTTTATATAAAATGTACATTTAGATATTAATTCCAACTTCAAATGATGCGTTAGGAATTGATCCGCTTTTTAAATCATTTATATTAAGTTCGCTTGCTTGCTTGCTTGCGTGCTTGCTTGCTTGCTTGCGTGCGTGCTTGCTTGCATGCTTTCTTGCGTGCTTGCTTGCTTGCTTACGACCGTGCAAATCTTTCGGTCGTTTTTTAACCCACTTCCCGTGATCCAATCGAGCTGACATTTTCCACACAGACTCGTTGTGCGAGACAATTAATGTTCGTGAAAAAAAATTCCCAAAATTTTACACTTTTTAGGCAAAAAAAATTTATTTTACATATATTCAAATATAACTCATTCATGGCTTTGGCTGAACGTCACAGTGTAAGAGCCCAGAGCGTAACGCCTCCACAGGCCGTGGCGGAGTAGCGCAGTTGGTAGCGCCCTTGCTTCCCATGCCAAAGGTCGCGTGATCGATCCCAGCGTCCTCCACAGACGAATCTATTTTTAAATCCTTTATATTAAGTTCGCTGCCACGCATATAAAGGATTTATAGGGAAAAACTTTGTTTTTACGGGTTATACTTATTATGCATAAAATACGTGTCATTAACTACATATCCTCTTTTTGTTGTGCTTCTTTATACCTTCCATTTGAATCCCAATAGTTGAGATATCCCAATTAGAATAAAACTGATCTAACATCAGCCTCATTAGAGCAGTATGTAGTTGCTTAAATTCATAATCTGAATGTCATTAGTTCGATCCTCACATGAGGCAAACGTATTTTATTCTTGGCAAAATATATACATTTACATAATACCAACTTCAAATTATGCGTGTGGAATTGATCCGATTGTTGTGCATTATATACGTTTCATCAAATACTTATCTTCTTATTGTTGTGCCTCTTTATACCTTCCAATTAAATCCCAATATTTGAGATATTCCATTTAGGACAAAACTTCACAAACATCAGCCTCATTAGCGCAGTAGGTAGCGCGTCAGTCTCATAATCTGAAGGTCGTGAGTTCGATCCTCACATCGGGCAAGGTGTCATTTTCTTTATATAAAATGTACATTTAGATATTAATTCCAACTTCAAATGATGCGTTAGGAATTGATCCGCTTTTTAAATCATTTATATTAAGTTCGCTTGCTTGCTTGCTTGCGTGCGTGCTTGCTTGCATGCTTTCTTGCGTGCTTGCTTGCTTGCTTACGACCGTGCAAATCTTTCGGTCGTTTTTTAACCCACTTCCCGTGATCCAATCGAGCTGACATTTTCCACACAGACTCGTTGTGCGAGACAATTAATGTTCGTGAAAAAAAATTCCCAAAATTTTACACTTTTTAGGCAAAAAAAATTTATTTTACATATATTCAAATATAACTCATTCATGGCTTTGGCTGAACGTCACAGTGTAAGAGCCCAGAGCGTAACGCCTCCACAGGCCGTGGCGGAGTAGCGCAGTTGGTAGCGCCCTTGCTTCCCATGCCAAAGGTCGCGTGATCGATCCCAGCGTCCTCCACAGACGAATCTATTTTTAAATCCTTTATATTAAGTTCGCTGCCACGCATATAAAGGATTTATATGGAAAAACTTTGTTTTTACGGGTTATACTTATTATGCATAAAATACGTGTCATTAACTACATATCCTCTTTTTGTTGTGCTTCTTTATACCTTCCATTTGAATCCCAATAGTTGAGATATCCCAATTAGAATAAAACTGATCTAACATCAGCCTCATTAGAGCAGTATGTAGTTGCTTAAATTCATAATCTGAATGTCATTAGTTCGATCCTCACATGAGGCAAACGTATTTTATTCTTGGCAAAATATATACATTTACATAATACCAACTTCAAATTATGCGTGTGGAATTGATCCGATTGTTGTGCATTATATACGTTTCATCAAATACTTATCTTCTTATTGTTGTGCCTCTTTATACCTTCCAATTAAATCCCAATATTTGAGATATTCCATTTAGGACAAAACTTCACAAACATCAGCCTCATTAGCGCAGTAGGTAGCGCGTCAGTCTCATAATCTGAAGGTCGTGAGTTCGATCCTCACATCGGGCAAGGTGTCATTTTCTTTATATAAAATGTACATTTAGATATTAATTCCAACTTCAAATGATGCGTTAGGAATTGATCCGCTTTTTAAATCATTTATATTAAGTTCGCTTGCTTGCTTGCTTGCGTGCGTGCTTGCTTGCATGCTTTCTTGCGTGCTTGCTTGCTTGCTTACGACCGTGCAAATCTTTCGGTCGTTTTTTAACCCACTTCCCGTGATCCAATCGAGCTGACATTTTCCACACAGACTCGTTGTGCGAGACAATTAATGTTCGTGAAAAAAAATTCCCAAAATTTTACACTTTTTAGGCAAAAAAAATGTATTTTACATATATTCAAATATAACTCATTCATGGCTTTGGCTGAACGTCACAGTGTAAGAGCCCAGAGCGTAACGCTTCCACAGGCCGTGGCGGAGTAGCGCAGTTGGTAGCGCCCTTGCTTCCCATGCCAAAGGTCGCGTGATCGATCCCAGCGTCCTCCACAGACGAATCTATTTTTAAATCCTTTATATTAAGTTCGCTGCTACGCATATAAAGGATTTATATGGAAAAACTTTGTTTTTACAGGTTATACTTATTATGCATAAAATACGTGTCATTAACTACATATCCTCTTTTTGTTGTGCTTCTTTATACCTTCCATTTGAATCCCAATAGTTGAGATATCCCAATTAGAATAAAACTGATCTAACATCAGCCTCATTAGAGCAGTATGTAGTTGCTTAAATTCATAATCTGAATGTCATTAGTTCGATCCTCACATGAGGCAAACGTATTTTATTCTTGGCAAAATATATACATTGATATAATACCAACTTCATATTGTGCGTGTGTAATTGATCCGATTTTTGGACATAACATACGTTTCATCAACTACTTATCCTCTGAAACAGGTCGGAACAACAGTTCCACACTGCCCACCAAGGATCATTTGTCTGTCTGTCTGTCGTGCATAGCCATGCCCTCGATTTGTATTTGATAGAGCGCTTCGTGCGGGCTCAGCACCAAGTGACGCGCTGCATGACACGGATCGCACGAATGCGCTGTCCAACCAAGTTCCTAACTGCCCACTCCGAAGGCACGTGTTTGTTGTGCCTCTTTATATCTTTCAATGGAATGCCAATATTTGAGATATTCCAATTAGAACAAAACTAACAACATATCAGCCTCATTAGCGCAGTAGGTAGCGCGTCAGTCTCATAATCTGAAGGTCGTGAGTTCGATCCTCACATGGGGCAAAGTGTTATTTTCTTTATATAAAATGTACATTTAGATATTAATTGCAACTTCAAATGATGCGTTAGGAATTGATCCGCTTTTTATGCATAAAATACGTGTCATTAACTACATATCCTCTTTTTGTTGTGCTTCTTTATACCTTACATTTGAATCCCAATAGTTGAGATATCCCAATTAGAATAAAACTGATCTAACATCAGCCTCATTAGAGCAGTAGGTAGTTGCTTAAATTCATAATCTGAATGTCATAAGTTCGATCCTCACATGAGGCAAACGTATTTTATTCTTGGCAAAATATATACATTTACATAATACCAACTTCAAATAATGCGTGTGGAATTGATCCGATTGTTGTGCATTATATACGTTTCATCAAATACTTATCTTCTTATTATTGTGCCTTTTTATACCTTCCAATTGAATCCCAATATTTGAGATATTCCATTTAGGACAAAACTTCACTAACATCAGCCTCATTAGCGCAGTAGGTAGCGCGTCAGTCTCATAATCTGAAGGTCGTGAGTTCGATCCTCACATGGGGCAAGGTGTCATTTTCTTTGTATAAAATGTACATTAAGATATGAATTCCAACTTCAAATGATGCGTTAGGAATTGATGCGCTTTTTATGCATAAAATACGTGTCATTAACTACATATCCTCTTATTGTTGTGCATCTTTATACCTTCCAATTGATTCCCAATATGTGAGATTTTCCAATTAGAATAAAACTGATGTCACATCAGCCTCATTCGAGCATTAGGTAGTGCCTTAGTTTCATAATCTGAATGTCGTTAGTTCGATCCTCACATGAGGCAAACGTATGCTATTCTTGGCATAATATATACATTTACATAATACCAACTTCAAATTATGCGTGTGGAATTGATCCGATTTTTGTGCATTATATACGTTTCATCAAATACTTATCTTCTTATTGTTGTGCCTCTTTATACCTTCCAATTGAATCCCAATATTTGAGATATTCCATTTAGGACAAAACTTCACTAACATCAGCCTCATTAGCGCAGTAGGTAGCGCGTCAGTCTCATAATCTGAAGGTCGTGAGTTCGATCCTCACATGGGGCATAGTGTCATTTTCTTTATATAAAATGTACATTTAGATATTAATTCCAACTTCAAATGATGCGTTAGGAATTGATCCGCTTTTTATGCATAAAATACGTGTCATTAACTACATATCCTCTTATTGTTGTGCATCTTTATACCTTCCATTTGATTCCCAATATGTGAGATTTTCCAATTAGAATAAAACTGATCTCACATCAGCCTCATTCGAGCATTAGGTAGTGCCTTAGTTTCATAATCTGAATGTCGTTAGTTCGATCCTCACATGAGGCAAACGTATGTTATTCTTGGCATAATATATACATTTACATAATACCAACTTCAAATTATGCGTGTGGAATTGATCCGATTTTTGTGCATTATATACGTTTCATCAAATACTTATCTTCTTATTGTTGTGCCTCTTTATACCTTCCAATTGAATCCCAATATTTGAGATATTCCATTTAGGACAAAATTTTACTACCATCAGCCTCATTAGCGCAGTAGGTAGCGTGTCAGTCTCATAATCTGAAGGTCGTGAGTTTGCTCCTTACATGGGGCAAAGTGTTATTTTCTTTACATAAAATGTACATTCAGATATTAATTCCAACTTCAAATGATGCGTTAGGAATTGATCCGCTTTTTATGCATAAAATACGTGTCATTAACTACATATCCTCGTATTGTTGTGCATCTTTATACCTTCCAATTGATTCCCAATTTGTGAGATTTTCCAATTAGAATAAAACTGATGTCACATCAGCCTCATTCGAGCATTAGGTAGTGCCTTAGTTTCATAATCTGAATGTCGTTAGTTCGATCCTCACATGAGGCAAACGTATGTTTTTCTTGGCATAATATATACATTTACATAATAGCAACTTCAAATTATGCGTGTGGAATTTATCCGATTTTTGTGCATTATATACGTTTCATCAAATACTTATCTTCTTATTGTTGTGCCTCTTTATACCTTCCAATTGAATCCCAATATTTGAGATATTCCATTTAGGACAAAACTTCACTAACATCAGCCTCATTAGCGCAGTAGGTAGCGCGTCAGTCTCATAATCTGAAGGTCGTGAGTTCGATCCTCACATGGGGCAAGGTGTCATTTTCTTTATATAAAATGTACATTTAGATATTAATTCCAACTTCAAATGATGCGTTAGGAATTGATCCGCTTTTTATGCATAAAATACGTGTCATTAACTACATATCCTCTTTTTGTTGTGCTTCTTTATACCTTCCATTTGAATCCCAATAGTTGAGATATCCCAATTAGAATAAAACTGATCTAACATCAGCGTCATTAGAGCAGTAGGTAGTTGCTTAAATTCGTAATCTGAATGTCATTAGTTCGATCCTCACATGAGGCAAACGTATTTTATTCTTGGCATAATATATTCATTTATATAATACCAACTTCAAATTATGCGTGTGGAATTGATCCGCTTTTTGTGCATTACATACGTTTCATCAACTACTTATCCTCTGAAACAGGTCGGAACAACAGTTCCACACTGCCCACCAATGATCATTTGTCTGTCTGTCTGTCGTGCATAGCCATGCACTCGATTTGTATTTGATAGAGCGCTTCGTGCGGGCTCAGCACCAAGTGACGCGCCGCATGACACGGATCGCACGAATGCGCTGTCCAACCAAGTTCCTACCTGCCCACTCCGAAGGCACGTGTTTGTTGTGCCTCTTTATATCTTTCAATTGAATGCCAATATTTGAGATATTCCAATTAGAACAAAACTAATAACATATCAGCCTCATTAGTGAAGTAGGTAGCGCGTCAGTCTCATAATCTGAAGGTCGTGAGTTCGATGCTCACATGGGGCAAAGTGTTATTTTCTTTACATAAAATGTACATTCAGATATTAATTCCAACTTCAAATGATGCGTTAGTAATTGATCCGCTTTTTATGCATAAAATACGTGTCATTAACTACATATCCTCTTATTGTTGTGCATCTTTATACCTTCCAATTGATTCCCAATATGTGAGATTTTCCAATTAGAATAAAACTGATCTCACATCAGCCTCATTCGAGCATTAGGTAGTACCTTAGTTTCATAATCTGAATGTCGTTAGTTCGATCCTCACATGAGGCAAACCGTATGTTATTCTTGGCATAATATATACATTTACATAATACCAACTTCAAATTATGCGTGTGGAATTGATCCGATTGTTGTGCATTATATACGTTTCATCAAATACTTATCTTCTTATTGTTGTGCCTCTTTATACCTTCCAATTGAATCCCAATATTTGAGATATTCCATTTAGGACAAAATTTCACTACCATTAGCCTCATTAGCGCAGTAGGTAGTGTGTCAGTCTCATAAGCTGAAGGTCGTGAGTTCGATCCGCACATGGGGCAAAGTGTTATTTTCTTTACATAAAATGTACATTCAGATATTAATTCCAACTTCAAATGATGCGTTAGGAAATGATCCGCTTTTTATGCATAAAATGTGTGTCATTAACTACATATCCTCTTTTTGGTGTGCTTCTTTATACCTTCCATTTGAATCCCAATAGTTGAGATATCAAATTAGAATAAAAATGATCTAACATCAACCTCATTAGAGCAGTAGGTAGTTGCTTAAATTCATAATCTGAATGTCATTAGTTCGATCCTCACATGAGGCAAACGTATGCTATTCTTGGCATAATATATACATTTACATAATACCAACTTCAAATTATGCGTGTGGAATTGATCCGATTTTTGTGCATTATATACGTTTCATCAAATACTTATCTTCTTATTGTTGTGCCTCTTTATACCTTCCAATTGAATCCCAATATTTGAGATATTCCATTTAGGACAAAATTTCACTAACATCAGCCTCATTAGCGCAGTAGGTAGCGCGTCAGTCTCATAATCTTAAGGTCGTGAGTTCGATCCTCACATGGGGCAAAGTGTTATTTTCTTTACATAAAATGTACATTCACATATTAATTCCAACTTCAAATGATGCGTTAGTAATTGATCCGCTTTTTATGAATAAAATACGTGTCATTAACTACATATCCTCTTATTGTTGTGCATCTTTATACCTTCCAATTGATTCCCAATATGTGAGATTTTCCAATTAGAATAAAACTAATCTCACATCAGCCTCATTCGAGCATTAGGTAGTGCCTCAGTTTCATAATCTGAATGTCGTTAGTTCGATCCTCACATGAGGCAAACGTATGTTTTTCTTGGCATAATATATACATTGACATAATAGCAACTTCAAATTATGCGTGTGGAATTGATCCGATTTTTGTGCATTATATACGTTTCATCAAATACTTATCTTCTTATTGTTGTGCCTCTTTATACCTTCCAATTGAATCCCAATATTTGAGATATTCCATTTAGGACAAAACTTCACTAACATCAGCCTCATTAGCGCAGTAGGTAGCGCGTCAGTCTCATAATCTGAAGGTCGTGAGTTCGATCCTCACATGGGGCAAAGCTAGCATTTTTTGGTATGAAATTAACATTTAGATAATTTCAAATTCAAATGATGCATATGGAATTGATGCGCTTTTTCTGCATAACATACGTTTTCTCAACTACTTATCCTCTTTTTGTTGTGCTTTTTATACCTTCCATTTAAATCCCAATAGTTGAGATATCCCAATTAGAATAAAACTGATCTAACATCAGCCTCATTAGAGCAGTAGGTAGTTGCTTAAATTCGTAATCTGAATGTCATTAGTTCGATCCTCACATGAGGCAAACGTATTTTATTCTTGGCATAATATATTCATTTATATAATACCAACTTCAAATTATGCGTGTGGAATTGATCCGCTTTTTGTGCATTACATACGTTTCATCAACTACTTATCCTCTGAAACAGGTCGGAACAACAGTTCCACACTGCCCACCAAGGATCATTTGTCTGTCTGTCTGTCGTGCATAGCCATGCACTCGATTTGTATTTGATAGAGCGCTTCGTGCGGGCTCAGCACCAAGTGACGCGCCGCATGACACGGATCGCACGAATGCGCTGTCCAACCAAGTTCCTACCTGCCCACTCTGAAGGCACGTGTTTGTTGTGCCTCTTCATATCTTTCAATTGAATGCCAATATTTGAGATATTCCAATTAGAACAAAACTAATAACATATCAGGCTCATTAGCGCAGTAGGTAGCGCGTCAGTCTCATTATCTGAAGGTCGTGAGTTCGATCCTCACATGGGGCAAAGTGTTATTTTCTTTACATAAAATGTACATTCACATATTAATTCCAACTTCAAATGATGCGTTAGTAATTGATCCGCTTTTTATGCATAAAATACGTGTCATTAACTACAAATCCTCTTATTGTTGTGCATCTTTATACCTTCCAATTGATTCCCAATATGTGAGATTTTCCAATTAGAATAAAACCGATCTCACATCAGCCTCATTCGAGCATTAGGTAGTGCCTTAGTTTCATAATCTGAATGTCGTTAGTTCGATCCTCACATGAGGCAAACGTATGTTTTTCTTGGCATAATATATACATTTACATAATAGCAACTTCAAATTATGCGTGTGGAATTTATCCGATTTTTGTGCATTATATACGTTTCATCAAATACTTATCTTCTTATTGTTGTGCCTCTTTATACCTTCCAATTGAATCACAATATTTGAGATATTCCATTTAGGACAAAACTTCACTAACATCAGCCTCATTAGCGCAGTAGGTAGCGCGTCAGTCTCATAATCTGAAGGTCGTGAGTTCGATCCTCACATGGGGCAAATCTAGCATTTTTTGGTATGAAATTAACATTTAGATAATTTCAAATTCAAATGATGCATATGGAATTGATGCGCTTTTTCTGCATAACATACGTTTTCTCAACTACTTATCCTCTTTTTGTTGTGCTTTTTATACCTTCCATTTAAATCCCAATAGTTGAGATATCCCAATTAGAATAAAACTGATCTAACATCAGCCTCATTAGAGCAGTAGGTAGTTGCTTAAATTCGTAATCTGAATGTCATTAGTTCGATCCTCACATGAGGCAAACGTATTTTATTCTTGGCATAATATATTCATTTATATAATACCAACTTCAAATTATGCGTGTGGAATTGATCCGCTTTTTGTGCATTACATACGTTTCATCAACTACTTATCCTCTGAAACAGGTCGGAACAACAGTTCCACACTGCCCACCAAGGATCATTTGTCTGTCTGTCTGTCGTGCATAGCCATGCACTCGATTTGTATTTGATAGAGCGCTTCGTGCGGGCTCAGCACCAAGTGACGCGCCGCATGACACGGATCGCACGAATGCGCTGTCCAACCAAGTTCCTACCTGCCCACTCTGAAGGCACGTGTTTGTTGTGCCTCTTCATATCTTTCAATTGAATGCCAATATTTGAGATATTCCAATTAGAACAAAACTAATAACATTTCAGGCTCATTAGCGCAGTAGGTAGCGCGTCAGTCTCATTATCTGAAGGTCGTGAGTTCGATCCTCACATGGGGCAAAGTGTTATTTTCTTTACATAAAATGTACATTCACATATTAATTCCAACTTCAAATGATGCGTTAGTAATTGATCCGCTTTTTATGCATAAAATACGTGTCATAAACTACAAATCCTCTTATTGTTGTGCATCTTTATACCTTCCAATTGATTCCCAATATGTGAGATTTTCCAATAAGAATAAAACTGATCTCACATCAGCCTCATTCGAGTATTAGGTAGTGCCTTAGTTTCATAATCTGAATGTCGTTAGTTCGATCCTCACATGAGGCAAACGTATGTTATTCTTGGCATAATATATACATTTACATAATACCAACTTCAAATTATGCGTGTGGAATTTATCCGATTTTTGTGCATTATATACGTTTCATCAAATACTTATCTTCTTATTGTTGTGCCTCTTTATACCTTCCAATTGAATCCCAATATTTGAGATATTCCATTTAGGACAAAACTTCACTAACATCAGCCTCATTAGCGCAGTAGGTAGCGCGTCAGTCTCATAATATGAAGGTCGTGAGTTCGATCCTCACATGGGGCAAGGTGTCATTTTCTTTATATAAAATGTACATTTAGATATTAATTCCAACTTCAAATGATGCGTTAGGAATTGATCCGCTTTTTATGCATAAAATACGTGTCATTAACTACATATCCTCTTATTGTTGTGCATCGTTATACCTTCCAATTGATTCCCAATATGTGAGATATTCCAATTAAAATAAAACTGATCTCACATCAGCCTCATTCGAGCATTAGGTAGTGCCTTAGTTTCATAATCTGAATGTCGTTAGTTCGATCCTCACATGAGGCAAACGTATGTTATTCTTGGCATAATATATACATTTACATAATACCAACTTCAAATTATGCGTGTGGAATTGATCCGATTTTTGTGCATTATATACGTTTCATCAAATACTTATCTTCTTATTGTTGTGCCTTTTTATACCTTCCAATTGAATCCCAATATTTGAGATATTCCATTTAGGACAAAACTTCACTAACATCAGCCTCATTAGCGCAGTAGGTAGCGCGTCAGTCTCATAATCTGAAGGTCGTGAGTTCGATCCTCACATGGGGCAAGGTGTTATTTTCTTTATATAAAATGTACATTTAGATATTAATTCCAACTTCAAATGATGCGTTAGGAATTGATCCGCTTTTAAAATCCTTTACATTAAGTTCGCTTGCTTGCTTGCTTGCATGCGTGCTTGCATGCTTGCTTGCTTGCTTGCGTGCGTGCTTGCTTGCATGCTTTCTTGCGTGCTTGCTTGCTTGCTTACGACCGTGCAAATCTTTCGGTCGTTTTTTAACCCACTTCCCGTGATCCAATCGAGCTGACATTTTCCACACAGACTCGTTGTGCGAGACAATTAATGTTCGTGAAATTTTTTTTCCAAAATTTTACACTTTTTAGGCAAAAAAAAATAATTTTACATATATTCAAATAAAACTCATTCATGGCTTTGGCTGAACGTCACAGTGTAAGAGCCCAGAGCGTAACCCCTCCACAGGCCGTGGCGGAGTAGCGCAGTTGGTAGCGCCATCGCTTCCCATGCCAAAGGTCGCGGATCGATCCCCGTGTACTCCACAGGCGAATATATTTTTAAATCCTTTATATTAAGTTCGCTGCCACGCATATAAAGGATTTATAGGGAAAAACTTAGTTTTTACGGGTTACACTTATTATGCATAAAATACGTGTCATTAACTACATATCCGCTTTTTGTTGTGCATCTGTATACCTTCCATTTGAATCCCAATAGTTGAGATATCCCAATTAGAATAAAACTGATCTAACATTACCCTCATTAGAGCAGTAGGTAGTTGCTTAAATTCATAATCTGAATGTCATTAGGTCGATCCTCACATGAGGCAAACGTATTTTATTCTTGGCAAAATATATACATTGATATAATACCAACTTCATATTGTGCGTGTGGAATTGATCCGATTTTTGGACATATCATACGTTTCATCAAATACTTATCCTCTGAAACAGGTCGGAACAACAGTAACACAATCTTAATTTTGGAGCTTTCGTGACTGCAGGAATTATTCTTTGGTTCTTTCGGTAAAGTCACGTATAAAGATAAAATAATAAATTAAATAATAGCATACGACGTTTCGATTGCAACACAAGCAATCATCATCAGGTATAAATGAAATGGCAACAAAAATCTAACCAGAAAACTATAGACAGACATATAAGCAGACAGATATCACCAAGATACATAGAGAGAGTAACACAGGTACAGAGAGGGGGATCGTCTCTGTGAGGTGGCCTTAAATAAACAGAGGGGGGCGGAGGCAGAGAGAGGGAGGGGTTAGAGAAAAAAACCTACATGTCAATGAGTACGAAGAACGCGCAGTAAAGCACGCAGGCTTGAACATCAGGAGAGAGGGAGAAGAACACACCAAATTAAATAACCTAGCAAAACATCGAAATGTTGTGTATTACAACACAGAGAGTCGGTCAACACACAATTAACGCATAGCCTGGTCGATTACGTATTTCAAAGATTGCTAAGTTAGAATTTAAGTATGAAAATTGCAAAGAAAGACAAAACATCAAAACAAGAGGAACGGAGACACACAGACAGAGCAGAACATAAGAACGACAAAAAACGAGTGTAGACAGAAAAAAGTACACTAAATATACAGGCAGAGAGAGAGAACAAAAAACCCAGAGAGAGAGTAAAAGGTAAACTTGGAACTTCCCCGTAGAAGTGGTTCAAGAATAATTCCTGCAGTCACGAAAGCTCCAAAATTAAGATTGAACCACTTCTACGGGGAAGTTCCAAGTTTACCTTTTTCTCTCTCTCTGGGTTTTTTGTTCTCTCTCTCTGCCTGTATATTTAGTGTACTTTTTTCTGTCTACACTCGTTTTTTGTCGTTCTTATGTTCTGCTCTGTCTGTGTGTCTCCGTTCCTCTTGTTTTTATGTTTTGTCTTTTTTTGCAATTTTCACACTTAAATTCTAACTTAGCAATCTTTGAAATACGTAATCGACCAGGCTATGCGTTAATTGTGTGTTGACCAACTCTCTGTGTTGTATTACACAACATTTCGATGTTTTGCTAGGTTATTTAATTTGGTGTGTTCTTCTCCCTCTCTCCTGATGTTCAAGCCTGCGTGCTTTTCTGCGCGTTCTTCGTACTCATTGACATGTAGGTTTTTTCTCTAACCCCTCCCTCTCTCTGCCTCCGCCCCCCTCTGTCTATTTAAGGCCACCTCACAGAGACGATCCCCCTCTCTGTACCTGTGTTACTCTCTCTATGTATCTTGGTGATATCTGTCTGCTAATATGTCTGTCTATAGTTTTCTGGTTAGATTTTTTGTTGCCATTTCATTTATACCTGATGATGATTGCTTGTGTTGCAATCGAAACGTCGTATGCTATTATTTAATTTATTATTTTATCTTTATACTTGACTTTACCGAAAGAACCAAAGAATAATTCCTGCAGTCACGAAAGCTCCAAAATTAAGATTGAACCACTTCTACGGGGAAGTTCCAAGTTTACCTTTTTCTTTCTCTCTGGGTTTTTTGTTCTCTCTCTCTGCCTGTATATTTAGTGTACTTTTTTCTGTCTACACTCGTTTTTGTCGTTCTTATGTTCTGCTCTGTCTGTGTGTCCCCCGTTCCTCTTGTTTTTATGTTTTGTCTTTCTTTGCAATTTTCACACTTAAATTCTAACTTAGCAATCTTTGAAATACGCAATCGACCAGGCTATGCGTTAATTTTGTGTTGACCGACCCTCTGTGTTGTATTACACAACATTTCGATGTTTTGCTAGGTTATTTAATTTGGTGTGTTCTTCTCCCTCTCTCCTGATGTTCAAGCCTGCGTGCTTTACTGCGCGTTCTTCGTACTCATTGACATGTAGGTGTTTTCTCTAACCCCTCCCTCTCTCTGCCTCCGCCCCCCTCTGTCTATTTAAGGCCACCTCACAGAGACGATCCCCCTCTCTGTACCTGTGTTACTCTCTCTATGTATCTTGGTGATATCTGTGTGCTTATATGTCTGTCTATAGTTTTCTGGTTAGATTTTTTGTTGCTATTTCATTTATACCTGATGATGATTGCTTGTGTTGCAATCGAAACGTCGTAAGCTATTATTTAATTTATTATTTTATCTTTATACGTGACTTTTCCGAAAGAACCAAAGAACAGTAACACACTGCCCACCAAGGATCATTTGTCTGTCTGTCTGTCGTGCATAGCCATGCCCTCGATTTGTATTTGATAGAGCGCTTCGGGCGGGCTCAGCACCAAGTGACACGCCACATGACACGGATCGCACGAATGCGCTGTCCAACCAAGTTCCTACCTGCCCACTCCGAAGGCACGTGTTTGTTGTGCCTCTTTATATCTTCCAATTGAATGCCAATATTTGAGATATTCCAATTAGAACAAAACTACTAAAATATCAGCCTCATTAGTGCAGTAGGTAGCGCGTCAGTCTCATAATCTGAAGGTCGTGAGTTCGATCCTCACAAGGGGCAAAGTGTTATTTTCTTTACATAAAATGTACATTAAGATATTAATTCCAACTTCAAATGATGCGTTAGGAATTGATCCGCTTTTTATGCATAAAATACGTGTCATTAACTACATATCCTCTTATTGTTGTGCATCTTTATACCTTCCAATTGATTCCCAATATGTGAGATTTTCCAATTAGAATAAAACTGATCTCACATCAGCCTCATTCGAGCATTAGGTAGTGCCTTAGTTTCATAATCTGAATGTCGTTAGTTCGATCCTCACATGAGGCAAACGTATGTTATTCTTGGCATAATATATACATTTACATAATACCAACTTCAAATTATGCGTGTGGAATTGATCCGATTTGTGTGCATTATATACGTTTAATCAAATACTTATCTTCTTATTGTTGTGCCTCTTTATACCTTCCAATTAAATCCCAATATTTGAGATATTCCATTTAGGACAAAACTTCACAAACATCAGCCTCATTAGCGCAGTAGGTAGCGCGTCAGTCTCATAATCTGAAGGTCGTGAGTTCGATCCTCACATCGGGCAAGGTGTCTTTTTCTTTATATAAAATGTACATTTAGATATTAATTCCAACTTCAAATGATGCGTTAGGAATTGATCCGCTTTTTAAATCATTTATATTAAGTTCGCTTGCTTGCTTGCTTGCGTGCGTGCTTGCTTGCATGCTTTCTTGCGTGCTTGCTTGCTTGCTTACGACCGTGCAAATCTTTCGGTCGTTTTTTAACCCACTTCCCGTGATCCAATCGAGCTGACATTTTCCACACAGACTCGTTGTGCGAGACAATTAATGTTCGTGAAAAAAAATTCCCAAAATTTTACACTTTTTAGGCAAAAAAAATTTATTTTACATATATTCAAATATAACTCATTCATGGCTTTGGCTGAACGTCACAGTGTAAGAGCCCAGAGCGTAACGCCACCACAGGCCTTGGCGGAGTAGCGCAGTTGGTAGCGCCCTTGCTTCCCATGCCAAAGGTCGCGTGATCTATCCCAGCGTCCGCCACAGACGAATCTATTTTTAAATCATTTATATTAAGTTGGCTGCCACGCATATAAAGGATTTATAGGGAAAAACTTTGTTTTTACGGGTTATACTTATTATGCATAAAATACGTGTCATTAACTACATATCCTCTTTTTGTTGTGCTTCTTTATACCTTCCATTTGAATCCCAATAGTTGAGATATCCCAATTAGAATAAAACTGATCTAACTTCAGCCTCATTAGAGCAGTATGTAGTTGCTTAAATTCATAATCTGAATGTCATTAGTTCGATCCTCACATGAGGCAAACGTATTTTATTCTTGGCAAAATATATACATTTACATAATACCAGCTTCAAATTATGCGTGTGGAATTGATCCGATTGTTGTGCATTATATACGTTTCATCAAATACTTATCTTCTTATTGTTGTGCCTCTTTATACCTTCCAATTAAATCCCAATATTTGAGATATTCCATTTAGGACAAAACTTCACTAACATCAGCCGCATTAGGACAGTAGGTAGCACGTCAGTCTCATAATCTGAAGGTCGTGAGTTCGATCCTCACATTGGGCAAGGTGTCATTTTCTTTATATAAAATGTACATTTAGATATTAATTCCAACTTCAAATGATGCGTTAGGAATTGATCCGCTTTTTAAATCATTTATATTAAGTTCGCTTGCTTGCTTGCTTGCGTGCGTGCTTGCTTGCATGCTTGCTTGCGTGCTTGCTTGCTTGCTTACGACCGTGCAAATCTTTCGGTCGTTTTTTAACCCACTTCCCGTGATCCAATCGAGCTGACATTTTCCACACAGACTCGTTGTGCGAGACAATTAATGTTCGTGAAAAAAAATTCCCAAAATTTTACACTTTTTAGGCAAAAATTTTTTATTTTACATATATTCAAATAGAACTCATTCATGGCTTTGGCTGAACGTCACAGTGTAAGAGCCCAGAGCGTAACACCTCCACAGGCCGTGGCGGAGTAGCGCAGTTGGTAGCGCCCTCGCTTCCCATGCCAAAGGTCGCGGGATCGATCCCCGCGTCCTCCACAGACGAATCTATTTTTAAATCCTTTATATTAAGTTCGCTGCCACGCATATAAAGGATTTATAGGGAAAAACTTTGTTTTTACGGGTTATACTTATTATGCATAAAATACGTGTCATTAACTACATATCCTCTTTTTGTTGTGCTTCTTTATACCTTCCATTTGAATCCCAATAGTTGAGATATCCCAATTAGAATAAAACTGATCTAACATCAGCCTCATTAGAGCAGTATGTAGTTGCTTAAATTCATAATCTGAATGTCATTAGCTCGATCCTCACATGAGGCAAACGTATTTTATTCTTGGCAAAATATATACATTGATATAATGTAATAAAAGACTTGACCACGATCTCTGGCTCAGTGTCCTTTATTCGGTCCGTACTGCGTTCCCACACGGCTGTCTCTCTTATTCTCTCAGTGCTGGTTCCAATGTCACTCCAGTCACCATCAGCAGCCCCGCTGCTGTTCTTGTCGCTCTTGCAGCCCCACAGCAGCTCCGCTACTGTACTCTCACACAGCTCCCTTGGCTGTTCCTGCTGCAGCTCTGACAGCCTCGTGCTGTCTCGCCTTCTCGTCGCTCCTGCGACTCTTGGCAGCCACCCCGCTGCCCCTCACACACAGCCTTACTGCCTATCTCTATCTGCAGCTTTACACCTCCCAGTAGCTCCCTACTGTTCCCGGGGTTGGCTCCCGCTTCGACGGTGCCCCCTCGGCTCGTACGCCCGCGTGGCCCCACACCTTTCCATTCACACCCCGACTGACTTCTCTTTCCGGTTTACCCGCTTAAGGACCCCAACCTTTCACCCACGTCACCTGGCTCCGCCTCCTCGTGACGTCACATCCGGAAGGTCGCTTTCGCCCGCATTACAATAATACCAACTTCATATTGTGCGTGTGTAATTGATACGATTTTTGGACATAACATACGTTTCATCAACTACTTATCCTCTGAAACAGGTCGGAACAACAGTTCCACACTGCCCACCAAGGATCATTTGTCTGTCTGTCTGTCGTGCATAGCCATGCCCTCGATTTGTATTTGATAGAGCGCTTCGTGCGGGCTCAGCACCAAGTGACGCGCTGCATGACACGGATCGCACGAATACGCTGTCCAACCAAGTTCCTAACTGCCCACTCCGAAGGCACGTGTTTGTTGTGCCTCTTTATATCTTTCAATGGAATGCCAATATTTTAGATATTCCAATTAGAACAAAACTAATAACATATCAGCCTCATTAGCGCAGTAGGTAGCGCGTCAGTCTCATAATCTGAAGGTCGTGAGTTCGATCCTCACATGGGGCAAAGTGTTATTTTCTTTATATAAAATGTACATTTAGATATTAATTCCAACTTCAAATGATGCGTTAGGAATTGATCCGCTTTTATGCATAAAATACGTGTCATTAACTACATATCCTCTTATTGTTGTGCATCTTTATACCTTACAATTGATTCCCAATATGTGAGATTTTCCAATTAGAATAAAACTGATCTCACATCAGCCTCATTCGAGCATTAGGTAGTGCCTTAGTTTCATAATCTGAATGTCGTTAGTTCGATCCTCACATGAGGCAAACGTATGTTATTCTTGGCATAATATATACATTTACATAATACCAACTTCAAATTATGCGTGTGGAATTTATCCGATTTTTGTGCATTATATACGTTTCATCAAATACTTATCTTCTTATTGTTGTGCCTCTTTATACCTTCCAATTGAATCCCAATATTTGAGATATTCCATTTAGGACAAAACTTCACTAACATCAGCCTCATTAGCGCAGTAGGTAGCGCGTCAGTCTCATAATCTGAAGTTCGTGAGTTCGATCCTCACATGGGGCAAGGTGTAATTTTCTTTATATAAAATGTACATTTAGATATTAATTCCAACTTCAAATGATGCGTTAGGAATTGATCCGCTTTTTATGCATAAAATACGTGTCATTAACTACATATCCTCTTATTGTTGTGCATCTTTATACCTTCCATTTGGATCCCAATAGTTGAGATATCCCAATTAGAATAAAACTGATCTAACATCAGCCTCATTAGAGCAGTAGGTAGTTGCTTAAATTCATAATCTGAATGTCATTAGTTCGATCCTCACATGAGGCAAACGTATTTTATTCTTGGCAAAATATATACATTGATATAATACCAACTTCAAATTGTGCGTGTGGAATTGATCCGATTTTTGGACATAACATACGTTTCATCAAATACTTATCCTCTGAAACAGGTCGGAACAAGAGTTCCACACTGCCCACCAAGGATCATTTGTCTGTCTGTCTGTCGTGCATAGCCATGCCCTCGATTTGTATTTGAAAGAGCGCTTCGGGTGGGCTCAGCACCAAGTGACGCGCCACATGACACGGATCGCACGAATGCGCTGTCCAACCAAGTTCCTACCTGCCCACTCCGAAGGCACGTGTTTGTTGTGCCTCTTTATATCTTCCAATTGAATCCCAATATTTGAGATATTCCATTTAGGACAAAACTTCACTAACATCAGCCTCATTAGCGCAGTAGGTAGCGCGTCAGTCTCATAATCTAAAGGTCGCGAGTTCGATCCTCACATGGGGCAAAGTGTTATTTTCTTTATATAAAATGTACATTTAGACATTAATTCCAACTTCAAATGATGCGTTAGGAATTGATGCGCTTATTCTGCATAACATACGTTTTCTCAACTACTTATCCTCTTATTGTTGTGCCTATTTATACCTTCCAATTGAATCCCAAAATTTGAGATATCCCAATTAGAACAAAATTGATAAAATATCAGCCACATAAGCACAGAAGGTGGCGCGTCAGTCTCATTATCTTAAGGTCCTAAGTTCGATCGTCACATAGAGAAAAGTTTTTTTATTCTTGGCATAAAATTTACATTTAGAAAAGAATTCCAACTTCAAATGATGCGTCAGGAATTTATCCGCTTTTTGTGCATAACATACGTGTCATCAACTACAGATCCTCTTTTTGTTGTGCCTCTATATGCCTTCCAATTGAATGCCAATACTTGAGATATTCCAATTTGAACAAAACTAATAAAATATCAGCCTCATTAGCGCAGTAGGTAGCGCGACAGTCTCATAATCTGAAGGTCGTGAGTTCGATCCTCACATGGGGCAAAAAATTGTTTTCTTGGCATAAAATGTAAATTTAGATATAAAATCCAACTTCAAATTATGCGTTCGGAATTGATCCGTTTTTGTGCATAAAATACGTGTCATCAACAACCTACCTTCTTATTGTTGTGCCTCTTTGTACCTTCCAATTTAATTCCAATATTTGAGATATCCCAATTAGAATAAAACTGATTAAACATCAGCCTCATTAGAGCAGTAGGTAGTGCCTTAGTTTCAACGTCATTAGCACAGTGTGGCGCGTCAGTCTCACGATCTGAATGTTGTGAGTTTGATCCTCACATGGGGCAAAGTAATTTTTTTTCTTGGCATAAAATGTACATTTAGATATAAAATCAAACTCCAAATTATGCGTTAGGAATTGATCCGCTTTTTATGCATAAAATACGTGTCATTAACTACATATCCTTTTATTGTTGTTCCTTTTTATACCTTCCAATTGAATCCCAATATTTGAGATATCCCAATTAGAATAGAACTGATCTCACATCAGCCTCATTAGAGCAGTAGGTAGTGCCTTAGTTTCATAATCTGATGGTGGTTAGTTTGATCCTCACATGAGGAAAACGTATTTTGTTTGCATTCCGACCGCAGGTATTTGTGGTCAATGCAAACATGACTCCTTGTAAAAAGAATTGTCAGTTTTGTTGCCAGATAAAAGGGTAAAAAAAACAATAATCAAACGTATTTTATTCTTGGCATAATATATACATTTATATAATAACAACTTCAAATTGTGCGTGTGGAATTGATCCTTTTTTTGTTCATAACATACGTTTCATCAAATACTTATCCTCTGAAACAGGTCGGAGCAACAGTTCCACACTGCCCACCAGAGATCATTTGTCTGTCTGTCTGTCGTGCATAGCCATGCCCTCGATTTGTATTTCATAGAGCGCTTCGGGCGGGGTCAGCACCAAGTGACGCGCAGCATGACACAGATCGCACGAATGCGCTGTCCAACCAAGTTCCTACCTGCCCACTCCGAAGGCACGTGTTTGTTGTGCCTCTTCATATCTTCCAATTGAATGCCAATATTTGAGATATTCCAATTGGAACAAAACTCATAAAATATCAGCCTCATTAGCGCAGTAGGTAGCGCGTCAGTCTCATAATCTGAAGGTCGTGAGTTCGATCCTCACATGGGGCAAAGTGTTTTTTTCTTTGTGTAAAATGTACATTTAGATATCAATTCCAACTTCAAATTATGCGTTAGGAATTGATCCGCTTTTTATGCATAAAATACGTGTCATTAACTACATATCCTTTTATTGTTGTTCCTTTTTATACCTTCCAATTGAATCCCAATATTTGAGATATCCCAATTAGAATAGAACTGATCTCACATCAGCCTCATTAGAGCAGTAGGTAGTGCCTTAGTTTCATAATCTGATGGTGGTTAGTTTGATCCTCACATGAGGAAAACGTATTTTGTTTGCATTCCGACCGCAGGTATTTGTGGTCAATGCAAACATGACTCCTTGTAAAAAGAATTGTTAGTTTTGTTGCCAGATAAAAGGGTAAAAAAAACAATAATCAAACGTATTTTATTCTTGGCATAATATATACATTTATATATTAACAACTTCAAATTGTGCGTGTGGAATTGATCCGCTTTTTATGCATAAAATATGTGTCATTAACTACATATCCTTTCATTGTTGTTCCTTTTTATACCTTCCAATTGAATCCCAATATTTGAGATATCCCAATTAGAATAGAACTGATCTCACATCAGCCTCATTAGAGCAGTAGGTAGTGCCTTAGTTTCATAATCTGATGGTGGTTAGTTTGATCCTCACATGAGGAAAACGTATTTTGTTTGCATTCCGACCGCAGGTATTTGTGGTCAATGCAAACATGACTCCTTGTAAAAAGAATTGTCAGTTTTGTTGCCAGATAAAAGGGTAAAAAAAACAATAATCAAACGTATTTTATTCTTGGCATAATATATACATTTATATAATAACAACTTCAAATTGTGCGTGTGGAATTGATCCTTTTTTTGTTCATAACATACGTTTCATCAAATACTTATCCTCTGAAACAGGTCGGAGCAACAGTTCCACACTGCCCACCAGGGATCATTTGTCTGTCTGTCTGTCGTGCATAGCCATGCCCTCGATTTGTATTTCATAGAGCGCTTCGGGCGGGGTCAGCACCAAGTGACGCGCAGCATGACACAGATCGCACGAATGCGCTGTCCAACCAAGTTCCTACCTGCCCACTCCGAAGGCACGTGTTTGTTGTGCCTCTTCATATCTTCCAATTGAATGCCAATATTTGAGATATTCCAATTGGAACAAAACTCATAAAATATCAGCCTCATTAGCGCAGTAGGTAGCGCGTCAGTCTCATAATCTGAAGGTCGTGAGTTCGATCCTCACATGGGGCAAAGTGTTTTTTTCTTTGTGTAAAATGTACATTTAGATATCAATTCCAACTTCAAATTATGCGTTAGGAATTGATCCGCTTTTTATGCATAAAATACGTGTCATTAACTACATATCCTTTTATTGTTGTTCCTTTTTATACCTTCCAATTGAATCCCAATATTTGAGATATCCCAATTAGAATAGAACTGATCTCACATCAGCCTCATTAGAGCAGTAGGTAGTGCCTTAGTTTCATAATCTGATGGTGGTTAGTTTGATCCTCACATGAGGAAAACGTATTTTGTTTGCATTCCGACCGCAGGTATTTGTGGTCAATGCAAACATGACTCCTTGTAAAAAGAATTGTTAGTTTTGTTGCCAGATAAAAGGGTAAAAAAAACAATAATCAAACGTATTTTATTCTTGGCATAATATATACATTTATATATTAACAACTTCAAATTGTGCGTGTGGAATTGATCCGCTTTTTATGCATAAAATATGTGTCATTAACTACATATCCTTTCATTGTTGTTCCTTTTTATACCTTCCATTTGGATCCCAATAGTTGAGATATCCCAATTAGAATAAAACTGATCTAACATCAGCCTCATTAGAGCAGTAGGTAGTGCCTTAGTTTCATAATCTGATGGTGATTAGTTTGATCCTCACATGAGGAAAACGTATGTTGTTTGCATTCCGACCGCAGGTATTTGTGGTCAATGCAAACATGACTCCTTGTAAAAAGAATAGTCAGTTTTGTTGCCAGATAAAAGGGTAAAAAAACCAATAATCAAACGTATTTTATTATTGGCATAATATATACATTTATATAATAACAACTTCAAATTGTGCGTGTGGAATTGATCCTTTTTTTGTTCATAACATACGTTTCATCAAATACTTATCCTCTGAAACAGGTCGGAACAACAGTTCCACACTGCCCACCAGGGATCATTTGTCTGTCTGTCTGTCTGTCGTGCATAGCCATGCCCTCGATTTGTATTTCATAGAGCGCTTCGGGCGGGGTCAGCACCAAGTGACGCGCAGCATGACACAGATCGCACGAATGCGCTGTCCAACCAAGTTCCTACCTGCCCACTCCGAAGGCACGTGTTTGTTGTGCCTCTTCATATCTTTCAATTGAATGCCAATATTTGAGATATTCCAATTAGAACAAAACTAATAACATATCAGCCTCATTAGCGAAGTAGGTAGCGCGTCAGTCTCATAATCTGAAGGTCGTGAGTTCGATGCTCACATGGGGCAAAGTGTTATTTTCTTTACATAAAATGTACATTCAGATATTAATTCCAACTTCAAATGATGCGTTAGTAATTGATCCGCTTTTTATGCATAAAATACGTGTCATTAACTACATATCCTCTTATTGTTGTGCATCTTTATACCTTCCAATTGATTCCCAATATGTGAGATTTTCCAATTAGAATAAAACTGATCTCACATCAGCCTCATTCGAGCATTAGGTAGTGCCTTAGTTTCATAATCTGAATGTCGTTAGTTCGATCCTCACATGAGGCAAACGTATGTTATTCTTGGCATAATATATACATTTACATAATAGCAACTTCAAATTATGCGTGTGGAATTTATCCGATTTTTGTGCATTATATACGTTTCATCAAATACTTATCTTCTTATTGTTGTGCCTCTTTATACCTTCCAATTGAATCCCAATATTTGAGATATTCCATTTAGGACAAAACTTCACTAACATCAGCCTCATTAGCGCAGTAGGTAGCGCGTCAGTCTCATAATCTGAAGTTCGTGAGTTCGATCCTCACATGGGGCAAGGTGTAATTTTCTTTATATAAAATGTACATTTAGATATTAATTCCAACTTCAAATGATGCGTTAGGAATTGATCCGCTTTTTATGCATAAAATACGTGTCATTAACTACATATCCTCTTATTGTTGTGCATCTTTATACCTTCCATTTGGATCCCAATAGTTGAGATATCCCAATTAGAATAAAACTGATCTAACATCAGCCTCATTAGAGCAGTAGGTAGTTGCTTAAATTCGTAATCTGAATGTCATTAGTTCGATCCTCACATGAGGCAAACGTATTTTATTCTTGGCAAAATATATACATTGATATAATACCAACTTCAAATTGTGCGTGTGGAATTGATCCGATTTTTGGACATAACATACGTTTCATCAAATACTTATCCTCTGAAACAGGTCGGAACAAGAGTTCCACACTGCCCACCAAGGATCATTTGTCTGTCTGTCTGTCGTGCATAGCCATGCCCTCGATTTGTATTTGAAAGAGCGCTTCGGGTGGGCTCAGCACCAAGTGACGCGCCACATGACACGGATCGCACGAATGCGCTGTCCAACCAAGTTCCTACCTGCCCACTCCGAAGGCACGTGTTTGTTGTGCCTCTTTATATCTTCCAATTGAATCCCAATATTTGAGATATTCCATTTAGGACAAAACTTCACTAACATCAGCCTCATTAGCGCAGTAGGTAGCGCGTCAGTCTCATAATCTAAAGGTCGCGAGTTCGATCCTCACATGGGGCAAAGTGTTATTTTCTTTATATAAAATGTACATTTAGACATTAATTCCAACTTCAAATGATGCGTTAGGAATTGATGCGCTTATTCTGCATAACATACGTTTTCTCAACTACTTATCCTCTTATTGTTGTGCCTATTTATACCTTCCAATTGAATCCCAAAATTTGAGATATCCCAATTAGAACAAAATTGATAAAATATCAGCCACATAAGCACAGAAGGTGGCGCGTCAGTCTCATTATCTTAAGGTCCTAAGTTCGATCGTCACATAGAGAAAAGTTTTTTTATTCTTGGCATAAAATTTACATTTAGAAAAGAATTCCAACTTCAAATGATGCGTCAGGAATTTATCCGCTTTTTGTGCATAACATACGTGTCATCAACTACAGATCCTCTTTTTGTTGTGCCTCTATATGCCTTCCAATTGAATGCCAATACTTGAGATATTCCAATTTGAACAAAACTAATAAAATATCAGCCTCATTAGCGCAGTAGGTAGCGCGACAGTCTCATAATCTGAAGGTCGTGAGTTCGATCCTCACATGGGGCAAAAAATTGTTTTCTTGGCATAAAATGTAAATTTAGATATAAAATCCAACTTCAAATTATGCGTTCGGAATTGATCCGTTTTTGTGCATAAAATACGTGTCATCAACAACCTACCTTCTTATTGTTGTGCCTCTTTGTACCTTCCAATTTAATTCCAATATTTGAGATATCCCAATTAGAATAAAACTGATATAACATCAGCCTCATTAGAGCAGTAGGTAGTGCCTTAGTTTCAACGTCATTAGCACAGTGTGGCGCGTCAGTCTCACGATCTGAATGTTGTGAGTTTGATCCTCACATGGGGCAAAGTAATTTTTTTTCTTGGCATAAAATGTACATTTAGATATAAAATCCAACTCCAAATTATGCGTTAGGAATTGATCCGCTTTTTATGCATAAAAGACGTGTCATTAACTACATATCCTTTTATTGTTGTTCCTTTTTATACCTTCCAATTGAATCCCAATATTTGAGATATCCCAATTAGAATAGAACTGATCTCACATCAGCCTCATTAGAGCAGTAGGTAGTGCCTTAGTTTCATAATCTGATGGTGGTTAGTTTGATCCTCACATGAGGAAAACGTATTTTGTTTGCATTCCGACCGCAGGTATTTGTGGTCAATGCAAACATGACTCCTTGTAAAAAGAATTGTCAGTTTTGTTGCCAGATAAAAGGGTAAAAAAAACAATAATCAAACGTATTTTATTCTTGGCATAATATATACATTTATATAATAACAACTTCAAATTGTGCGTGTGGAATTGATCCTTTTTTTGTTCATAACATACGTTTCATCAAATACTTATCCTCTGAAACAGGTCGGAGCAACAGTTCCACACTGCCCACCAGGGATCATTTGTCTGTCTGTCTGTCGTGCATAGCCATGCCCTCGATTTGTATTTCATAGAGCGCTTCGGGCGGGGTCAGCACCAAGTGACGCGCAGCATGACACAGATCGCACGAATGCGCTGTCCAACCAAGTTCCTACCTGCCCACTCCGAAGGCACGTGTTTGTTGTGCCTCTTCATATCTTCCAATTGAATGCCAATATTTGAGATATTCCAATTAGAATAGAACTGATCTCACATCAGCCTCATTAGAGCAGTAGGTAGCGCGTCAGTCTCATAATCTGAAGGTCGTGAGTTCGATCCTCACATGGGGCAAAGTGTTTTTTTCTTTGTGTAAAATGTACATTTAGATATCAATTCCAACTTCAAATTATGCGTTAGGAATTGATCCGCTTTTTATGCATAAAATACGTGTCATTAACTACATATCCTTTTATTGTTGTTCCTTTTTATACCTTCCAATTGAATCCCAATATTTGAGATATCCCAATTAGAATAGAACTGATCTCACATCAGCCTCATTAGAGCAGTAGGTAGTGCCTTAGTTTCATAATCTGATGGTGGTTAGTTTGATCCTCACATGAGGAAAACGTATTTTGTTTGCATTCCGACCGCAGGTATTTGTGGTCAATGCAAACATGACTCCTTGTAAAAAGAATTGTTAGTTTTGTTGCCAGATAAAAGGGTAAAAAAAACAATAATCAAACGTATTTTATTCTTGGCATAATATATACATTTATATATTAACAACTTCAAATTGTGCGTGTGGAATTGATCCGCTTTTTATGCATAAAATATGTGTCATTAACTACATATCCTTTCATTGTTGTTCCTTTTTATACCTTCCAATTGAATCCCAATATTTGAGATATCCCAATTAGAATAGAACTGATCTCACATCAGCCTCATTAGAGCAGTAGGTAGTGCCTTAGTTTCATAATCTGATGGTGGTTAGTTTGATCCTCACATGAGGAAAACGTATTTTGTTTGCATTCCGACCGCAGGTATTTGTGGTCAATGCAAACATGACTCCTTGTAAAAAGAATTGTCAGTTTTGTTGCCAGATAAAAGGGTAAAAAAAACAATAATCAAACGTATTTTATTCTTGGCATAATATATACATTTATATAATAACAACTTCAAATTGTGCGTGTGGAATTGATCCTTTTTTTGTTCATAACATACGTTTCATCAAATACTTATCCTCTGAAACAGGTCGGAGCAACAGTTCCACACTGCCCACCAGGGATCATTTGTCTGTCTGTCTGTCGTGCATAGCCATGCCCTCGATTTGTATTTCATAGAGCGCTTCG
Organism: Lampetra planeri; assembly: GCF_965212315.1. Taxonomy (NCBI): domain Eukaryota; kingdom Metazoa; phylum Chordata; class Hyperoartia; order Petromyzontiformes; family Petromyzontidae; genus Lampetra; species Lampetra planeri. The sequence continues at coordinate 7,014,081 of NC_136109.1, forward strand.
GGCGGGGTCAGCACCAAGTGACGCGCAGCATGACACAGATCGCACGAATGCGCTGTCCAACCAAGTTCCTACCTGCCCACTCCGAAGGCACGTGTTTGTTGTGCCTCTTCATATCTTCCAATTGAATGCCAATATTTGAGATATTCCAATTGGAACAAACCTCATAAAATATCAGCCTCATTAGCGCAGTAGGTAGCGCGTCAGTCTCATAATCTGAAGGTCGTGAGTTCGATCCTCACATGGGGCAAAGTGTTTTTTTCTTTGTGTAAAATGTACATTTAGATATCAATTCCAACTTCAAATTATGCGTTAGGAATTGATCCGCTTTTTATGCATAAAATACGTGTCATTAACTACATATCCTTTTATTGTTGTTCCTTTTTATACCTTCCAATTGAATCCCAATATTTGAGATATCCCAATTAGAATAGAACTGATCTCACATCAGCCTCATTAGAGCAGTAGGTAGTGCCTTAGTTTCATAATCTGATGGTGGTTAGTTTGATCCTCACATGAGGAAAACGTATTTTGTTTGCATTCCGACCGCAGGTATTTGTGGTCAATGCAAACATGACTCCTTGTAAAAAGAATTGTTAGTTTTGTTGCCAGATAAAAGGGTAAAAAAAACAATAATCAAACGTATTTTATTCTTGGCATAATATATACATTTATATATTAACAACTTCAAATTGTGCGTGTGGAATTGATCCGCTTTTTATGCATAAAATATGTGTCATTAACTACATATCCTTTCATTGTTGTTCCTTTTTATACCTTCCAATTGAATCCCAATATTTGAGATATCCCAATTAGAATAGAACTGATCTCACATCAGCCTCATTAGAGCAGTAGGTAGTGCCTTAGTTTCATAATCTGATGGTGATTAGTTTGATCCTCACATGAGGAAAACGTATGTTGTTTGCATTCCGACCGCAGGTATTTGTGGTCAATGCAAACATGACTCCTTGTAAAAAGAATAGTCAGTTTTGTTGCCAGATAAAAGGGTAAAAAAACCAATAATCAAACGTATTTTATTATTGGCATAATATATACATTTATATAATAACAACTTCAAATTGTGCGTGTGGAATTGATCCTTTTTTTGTTCATAACATACGTTTCATCAAATACTTATCCTCTGAAACAGGTCGGAACAACAGTTCCACACTGCCCACCAGGGATCATTTGTCTGTCTGTCTGTCTGTCGTGCATAGCCATGCCCTCGATTTGTATTTCATAGAGCGCTTCGGGCGGGGTCAGCACCAAGTGACGCGCAGCATGACACAGATCGCACGAATGCGCTGTCCAACCAAGTTCCTACCTGCCCACTCCGAAGGCACGTGTTTGTTGTGCCTCTTCATATCTTCCAATTGAATGCCAATATTTGAGATTTTCCAATTGGAACAAAACTCATAAAATATCAGCCTCATTAGCGCAGTAGGTAGCGCGTCAGTCTCATAATCTGAAGGTCGTGAGTTCGGTCCTCACATGGGGCAAAGTGTTTTTTTCTTTGTGTAAAATGTACATTTAGATATTAATTCCAACTTCAAATTATGCGTTAGAAATTGATCCGCTTTTTATGCATAAAATACGTGTCATTAACTACATATCCTTTTATTGTTGTTCCTTTTTATACCTTCCAATTGAATCCCAATATTTGAGATATCCCAATTAGAATAGAACTGATCTCACATCAGCCTCATTAGAGCAGTAGGTAGTGCCTTAGTTTCATAATCTGATGGTGGTTAGTTTGATCCTCACATGAGGAAAACGTATTTTGTTTGCATTCCGACCGCAGGTATTTGTGGTCAATGCAAACATGACTCCTTGTAAAAAGAATTGTTAGTTTTGTTGCCAGATAAAAGGGTAAAAAAAACAATAATCAAACGTATTTTATTCTTGGCATAATATATACATTTATATATTAACAACTTCAAATTGTGCGTGTGGAATTGATTCGATTTTTGTTCATAACATACGTTTCATCAAATACTTATCCTCTGAAACAGGTCGGAACAACAGTTCCACACTGCCCACCAGGGATCATTTGTCTGTCTGTCTGTCGTGCATAGCCATGGCCTCGATTTGTATTTCATAGAGCGCTTCAGGCGGGCTCAGCACCAAGTGACGCGCAGCATGACACAGATCGCACGAATGCGCTGTCCAACCAAGTTCCTACCTGCCCACTCCGAAGGCACGTGTTTGTTGTGCATCTTTATACCTTCCAATTGAATGCCAATATTTGAGATATTACAATTAGAACAAAACTAATCAAATATCACCCTCATTAGCGCAGTAGGTAGCGCGTCAGTCTCATAATCTGAAGGTCGTGAGTTCGTTCCTCACATGGGGCAACGTATTTTTTTCTTGGCATAAAATGTACAGGTAGATATTAATTCCAACTTCAAATTATGCGTAAGGAATTGATCTGCTTTTTGTGCATTAAATACGTGTCATCAACTACCTATCCTCGTATTGTTGTGCCTCTTTATACCTTCCACTTGAATCCCAATATTTGAGATATACCAATAAGAATAAAACTGACCGAACATCAGCCTCATTAGAGCAGTCGGTAGTGCCATAGTTTCAGCGTCATGAGCACAGTTTGGCGCGTCAATCTCATGATCTGAATGTCGTGAAGTTCGATCCTCACATGGGGTCAAAGGTATTCTAGATTTGAAGCTTTCGTGACTGCAAGGATTCATATTCTTAGGTTTTTTCGGTAAAGTCACGTAGGTAAAACATTAAAATTAATAAAAGTAAAATAAAATAAAAATCACGACGTTTTGGAGGCAACACAAGCTTCCGTCTTCAGGTGGAACCGTCACAGCCACGACAGCTGTATCAAGTAAATGAGAGATTGCAGGAGCTACCACTCCGTTTATAAAATGGTTGGAGAGGGGGGAAGGGCCAAGTACAGCACACTTTTTATTATTCATATAGTAAGGTGAGGCTCTCATTTACTTGATACAGCTGTCGTGGCTGTGACGGTTCCACCTGAAGACGGAAGCTTGTGTTGCCTCCGAAACGTCGTGATTTTTATTTTATTTTACTTTTATTAATTTTAATGTTTTACCTACGTGACTTTACCGAAAAAACCTAAGAATAAGGGTCAAAGGTAGCTTATTTTTGGCATACAATTAACATTTAGATAATATTTCCTAATTAAAATGATGAGTGTGGAATTGATTCGCTTTTTTGCATAACATACGTTTCATCAATTACGTATCCTCTTATTGTTGTGCCTCTTTATACCTTCAAATTGATATCCCAATATTTGAGATACTCCAATTTGAATAAAAATAATAAAATATCAGCCTTATTAGCGCAGTAGGTAGCGCGTCAGTCTCATAATCTGAAGGTCGTGAGTTTAATCCTCACATGGGGCAAAGTATTGTTTTCTTGGCATAAAATGTACATTTAGTTATTAATTCCAAATTCAAATGATGCGTTAGGAATTGATCCGCTTTTTGTGCATAGCATACGTTTCATCAAATACTTTTCATTTTATACAGGTCGGAACAACAGTTCCACACTGCCCACCAGGGAATATTTGTCTGTCAGTGTTGTCGTGCATAGCCACGCCCTCGATTTGTAATTTATAGAGTACTTCGGCCGGGCTCAGCACCACGTGACGCGCCGCCCTACGCAGCTTGCGCCGCGTGACACGGATCGCACGAATGCGCTGTCCAACCAAGTTCCGACCAGCCCACTCTGAAGGAACGTGTTTGTTGTGCCTCTTTATACCTTCCAATTGAATGCCAATATATGAGACATTCCAATTAGAACAAAGCTAGAAACAATCAGCCTCTTTAGCGCAGTAGGTAGTGCGTCAGTTTCATCATCAGAGGGTCGTGAGTTCGATCCTCGCATGGGACAAATTATTGTTTTCTTGGCATAAAATGTACATTTAGATATTAATTCCCACTTCAAATGATGCGTGTGGAATTGATCCGCTTTTTGTGCATAACATACGTTTCATCAATAAGTTATCCTCTTATTGTTGTGCCTCTTTGTAACTTCCAATTGATTACCAATATTTGAGATACTCCAATTAGAATAAAAAATTATAAAATATCAGCCTCATTAGCGCAGTAGGTAGCGCGTCAGTCTCATAATCTGAAGGTCGTGAGTTCGATCCTCATATGGGGCAAAGTATTTTTTTCTTGGCATAAAATGTACATTAAGATATGAATTCCAATTTGAAACTATTTGTTAAGAATTGATCCGCTATTTATGCATAAAATACGTGTCATCAACTACCTATCCTCTTATTGTTGTGCCTCTTTATTCCTTCAAATTGAATCCCAATATTTGAGATATCCTAATTAGAATAAAACTGATCTAACATCAGTCTCATTAGAGCAGTAGGAATTGTCTTAGCTTAATAATCGGAAGGTTGTTAGTTCGATCCTCACATGAGGCAAATGTATTTTGTTTGCATTCTGACCGCAGGTATTGTGGTCAATGCAAACATGACTCCTTGTAAAAAAATATGTCAGTTTTGTCACCAGATGAAAGAGTAAAAAAATAAAAACTATCAAAGTATTTTTTTCTTGGCATAATATATATTCATATAATACCAACTTCAAATTATGCGTGTGGAATTGATCCGCTTTTTGTGCATTACATACGTTTCATAAAATACTATCCTCTTATTGTTGTTCCTCTGTATACATTCCAATTGAATGCCCATATTTAAGATGTTCCAATCAGAACAAAGCTAATAAGATATCAGCCTCATTAGCGAAGTCGGTAGCGCGTCAGTCTCATAATCTGAATGTCGTGAAGTTCGATCCTCATATAGCGTCAAAGTTAGCTTATTTTTGGCATTAAATTAACATTTAGATAATTCCAAATTCAAATGATGCGTGTGGAATTGATCCGCTTTTTGTGCATAACATACGTTTCATCAATAACTTATCCTCTTATTGTTGTGCCTCTTTATAACTTCCAATTGATTACCAATATTTGAGATACTCCAATTAGAATAAAAAATTATAAAATATCAGCCTCATTAGCGCAGTAGGTAGTGCGTCAGTCTCATAATCTGAAGGTCGTGAGTTCGATCCTCACATGAGTCAAAATTAGCTTATTTTTGGCATAAAATTAACATTTCGATAATTCCAAATTCAAATGATGCGTGTGGAATTGATCCGCTTTTTGTGCATAACATACGTTTAATCAAATACTTATCCTCTTATACAGGTAGGAACAACAGTTCCACACTGCCCACCAGGGATTATTTGTCTGGCTGTCTGTCGTGCACAGCTACGCCCTCGATTTGTAATTCATAGAGTGCTTCGGGCTGGCTCAGCACCACGTGACGCACAGCCCCACGCAGCTTGTGCCGCGTGACTCGGATCGCATGAATGCGCTGTCCAACCAAGTTCCTACCAGCCCACTCCGAAGGAACGTGTTTGTTGCGCCTCTTTATACCTTCCAATTGAATGCCAATATTTGAGATATTCCAATTTACAACAAAACCAATAAAAATCAGCCTCATTAGCGCAGTAGGTAGCGCGTCAGTCTCATAATCTGAAGGTCGTGAGTTTGATCCTCACATGGGGCAAAGTATTTTTTTCTTGGCATAAAATGTACATTTAGATATGAATTCCAACTTGAAACTATGTGTTAAGAATTGATCCGCTATTTATGCATAAAATACGTGTCATCAACTACCTATCCTCTTATTGTTGTGCCTCTATACCTTCCAATTGAATCCCAATATTTGAGATATCGAAATTTGAACAAAACTGATCAAACATCAGCCTCATTAGAGCAGTCGGTAGTGCCATAGTTTCAGCGTCATGAGCACAGTTTGGCGCGTCAATCTCATGATCTGAATGTCGTGAAATTCGATCCTCACATGGGGTCAAAGGTAGCTTATTTTTGGCATACAATTAACATTTAGATAATATTTCCTAATTTAAATGATGAGTGTGGAATTTATCCGCTTTTTTGCATAACTTATCCTATTATTGTTGTGCCTCTTTATACCTTCCAATTGATATCCCAATATTTGAGATACTCCAATTTGAATAAAAATAATAAAATATCAGCCTCATTAGCGCAGTAGGTAGCACGTCAGTCTCATAATCTGAAGGTTCGTGAGTTCGATCCTCACATTTCGCAAAGCTAGCTTATTTTTGGCATAAAATTAACATTTCGATCATTCCAAATTCAAATGATGCGTTAGGAATGTATCCGCTTTTTGTGCATAACATACGTTTAATCAAATAATTATCATTTTCTGCCAGCAACTGGCACTACGCGCTCGAGTGGCACACTTCACCTGCCCTGCTGGTAGACCTGGGCTACTACACCCACGATCCCGCTCTCTACCAGTAAACAGTGCTACACGCCCGAGTGACCCATTCTATGTCACTATATCATCTGTAGTTTGATATTGTCTGTTTTGAATGTCATAGCTCCTTGTAGACATATGTGTATTAATTGTATTCTGAGAGTTGAGGAGAACCATGAGGGGCATACTAATTACCATTCAAATTAGAAGTTTGAGAACAGGTTAATGGCAGAGGAGGTAACCATTGCTTGGGCAAGGAGTGAACCAGAATATTTTCTGAGAGATATTCACGGGTCGGGTCTGGCATCAGCCATCTCCAATGAACAGAGCAGAACACGATGCGAAAGGGAGGACCCATGGCAAAACACCATAAACCCGCTGCCCACCTGAGCACAAATACAGAGCAAAGAGACAATAATGTAATTTGCCGTTTCAACGATTTTCTGGATTAACAAACCATAATGTCTGGAAACTTTTAACGTTCAAAATGACCGAATATGAATAATCTTAAACTTCGGGGTACTATATGGTAATCCAATGATATAATATATATCGTCACATGATAATATAGCACCGAGTAAGGAGGTTTTGAATATGATTAGTTGCATGTTTCATTAACATCCATTTATCCATACATAATTGCCATGAGGTCTGGGCTAAGCATATGAAACTTGATAATGAATTATGGAAGCATTGAAATATTGAACCTCAGGATCATTTACAACAATATATATAATACTAATGATGCCAAAAATATTATGTATTCAAGGGGTAAAACTAGAGCTGTGTCTGACCGCCTTTGTCTTCCTAGTGGTGATCTTTATATGCTGCACCAGGACCAGTTCAGATAACTGCCACTCTATTAATTGTAAATGGGAATAAAACTCAACAAATCAGGCTCAATAGGAAAGGGGACAAACACAGCCATGGATATCCAGGGGAAGAAAGGAAGGCCGTTTCACAATTAAACAGACACATAGATGTGACACACACACATGTGTGACACACACACACATGTTGGCTAACTTTTATGAGTTGGCTAACTCTTATGAGTCGACAGACATCACAAGGGGCAATTAAGTGAGTCTGTTTTCACACATGTCTTGGGATGACCTCCAAAGGGAGTATAATAGGGGTTAAGACATCAGGTGCCAAGATGTTTATGGAGCCAAACCAGGGATGTACTACTGCGGATCCGATGAATGTACCACATGTGCAAAGGTGGAAGGAGCTTCAGGCTTTAGTGTGTCTTAATACATTAAATAAGTTATAAATTCATATATATCAGCATACAAAATCATACAAATCAGTCTTGCAGAGGCACTCTGGGAATTAGCTCTCATTTCTAGCTAAAAAGTTGAGTTCTTACTAAGGAAGACTCTTAAGTATCCCTGAAAGTTTTGCTTTTGTATTTCTCTTTATGTGTTAAGTCTTGCAGAGTCGAGGACTTCGAAATGTAGTGTTACGATAAAGTTACGTGGTTGAGGAAAATTTCGGATAAGCGCCCATTCGTGGCAAGGTGTCTTATGCAGCTCTTCGTCGTGCTATTGTGGTGTGAAAGAGTTATCGATATAGTACTGTTGGAAGCTGAGAGGTGGAAGGGAATTGTTGGCAAAACGCCCGTGGTGGCACAAAGCAACTTCCCCATGTTGAGATTTGAGGTACATGTCAGTATTGAGTGCGTAGACAGAAATACTGCCCAAGCTACAGGCTGGGAAGTTCTGTTGGTGGTTGAGCTAACCACTGACTGACATTGGGTGACATGTGAAGAGGCTGGGAGTGTGTAAGCATTGTCACGTACAGTCTGCTGTTCAGCGTGAGACCTCCTGGAGGGAGCAACCAAGGGTGCTCGCAAACCAAGCCACTCCTAAGGCTGATAAAAGCATCGAAGCGTGCTGGGCCAGCGTGGCCGCAGCATGCTCCAGCTACAGATGGAGCCTGGCGTACAAACAACCTGCAAACACATGGCAGAGCTAACGGCTGACTGGCAGCATGCGGACTCGAGAGCCGCGAGCGCACTTCAGCTGTGGACCAAGTAGGCCTCGGCAAGGTAAGGTAATTTACCCTTTTTACCGGGTAAAAGGTAAAGGGTAAAGGTGTCGACATGCCAAGGGGTAAGGTAAAGGGTAGGGTAAATGTCGCTCGGAAGAATTATCCGGTAGGGTAAAGGTAGCACAAAGTATTACCCGGTAAATACGGCACCTTGTTTACCGCTAAAAGCTCCGTGGCGCAGTCCGTGGCCCCGCAGCTTACCATCACGTAAGGGACCGTGGCCAAATACAGCCAACGTCAGTTGACCGTGGACAATTAGACCCAAGCCGAAACATAACATATAAAAAAGAATGTTTAAAAACATATTTTTTATGATAGAATATAGTGTTATCATCAGTATGACATAAGTATGCCAAGTTTGCAGTCGATACCACATTGGGAAGTGGGTTAAAATTGAGTTACAAGATTTCAGGATACAACAACGACAACAACAACAGACAGAGTGAGTTCAAAGAAAGCGTGTAAAATTGGAATCGAGAGTATTCTATATGTATAAAGCGCTCTACCTAGCATTTACCACTATAAACCTTTTTCATGTGTAGTGCCCCAGTAATTACCCTGTAATCGGGTAATTTGTACGGGGTAAAGGTAGGGTAAAGGTAGCCTCATTGCTTTTTACCTTTAACCTTACCTGCTAAAGGGTAAAAGGTAGGGTAGAGTGATTGTATTGTGGTAAGGTAAACGGTAGGGTAAAGGTAGGCTCATTGTTTTTACCTTTTACCTTACCTTGCCCCTGAGTATAGACAGCAAGCAGCGTGGTCGCAGCACACTCTCGCAGTGGACCAAGCCTACCGATCAACACTCCCTTGTGGGACTGGAAGTATTTTCGGGTACAGTGAAAACAAAAGATGAACACCCACTATCACTTGCACCCATCATGTGAGCATACTGCTTACAGTTGGTGACGCCACCTCATACGAGAAACACACGTGAACAAACTCACACCAAGCTACACATCATAACCGGTTAACCTTGCTCATGATTGCCACCCTGACACACATCCACTCTACGTCACGGATTTCTATATGAATATTGCTTTTTTAAATATGTATGAGATTTATTTTACTTGCATAATCTTGAAATTCGATAGTTGATGATTTTCAAACTATTTGGTAAACATTTTATGAACACGTATGCTTGCATAAACACTGTTGTTTTGAATCGTGAGCCTTGTTTTTTTCTTTAAAATCGCATAATCTTATCATACAATCGTTGATGCTTTTATTATCATTTAGTACAGATCTACGAGTACGTATATTTGCATGGGTACTGTAGTTCTATTCTGATAAGTAGTTTCAGTTGTCAATGTAAGTTCATATTACAGTTGCTTATGTAGTGACTTGTAGTGTCACTACTGTGAGCCTGTACACACATGACGTCACTGCGTCGGGTATATTGGAATGACGGCCGAGTCGGGGAGCCGGGAGGCTGTCGCCAGTGCCACGGGGGTTGTGTCAGGCCATGGCACTCTGTATGAACCCGGCCGGACACGTGACCGGATAAAGGTGGGGGCCGGGGACCCCAGGGGGATCTTGGGGGTCGCGCGGCCAGGGTTCTGAGCCTTCTCGAGGATTCGAGAAGGTGGGCGTGGCCCGAGCACGCCGAGGCGGATATAAGCGGGCTCCGCACCTGGTGCGGGGCGGCTCGGGTCAGGGATGAAGATGCCTCGTGAAGACACCGCGTGAAGAAGAAGAATCAAGCCTCAATTGAGCGTGGCCAACCAGTAGCCCTCCTGGCTTGGCCACGCGAGTCGTATGAGAGCGTCAGTGTTAGCGAGTGATGGTGTGTGTTAGCGAGGATAGGTCGGTGGTCACCACCCTATGTTAAGAGTTGTGTTAAGAATAAATAGTGTTGCCTCCCAAAGTTCCAGTGTGCACCTGAATTGAATCCACTACACTTACATTAAGAAGGATCGAGTGCTTCTTTCTTAACTCATGCATCATATCTCTCAATTACGAGAACTGTATCCTGACCTGACATAATTACACATTTATTAAGTTATAATCAGTACATGTTAAGGCGAGAATCATTGATATTATCACGATTGATAACACACACCCCTCGACAACGTGAAAACCAATAATAACTTGTAATTAATGCGAAAATCTATTGTTTAATTGAATTCACTGTTTTAAATAAGAAGATGCATACCAATCAATCATTAATTTACGCGCAATAATTATGCATTAACAAAACGCATTTAATTAACATTTGAATACATTACCATTCCACAATCACCATTTTAAATTTTCATTTTTTTTTACAACACAATAGAAACAACGTAGTGATTGTGATCATTACAGAATAGTAAATTATTTTGATATCCCAACACTTGAGCCAAAGCTTTAAAGTTGTGGATGGTCCTGTCACACAAATAAAACAAATCAATGACAACTCAGAATTCGGGTTAAAAAAGGTATCGCCCAGTACACGCTATGATTATTACAAGGCACATAATTCAACAAATGCAATCAGCTTTCAAGATATCTTGTTGAAATTTATATTGCGCCATTTCCAAGGTGCTTTACAGCTATTATAAAATTGTATGTAAGATAGCAGTTTGAGATGAAGAATGGGGTTATTAAAAGTGGTGGTGTAATTTTAGTGACATCAGAACCGGCAGGAGTCATCAGGAGGGTATTGGGGTAGGCCTGGTCGTAGCTGGAGAGCAACGGAAATCTGGGGGGTGAAGAAGTGTTGAGGCATCTCATTGGGAAGACAAGGGGGGTCGGCCGGGGGGGGGGGGGGCAGGCGAGGGAAAGGGGCCTCCGCGATCGAGTCTCTCCGTCGACGACGTCCACTTCCCTGCAATTTAGCAGAATTCCGGGCCAAGCTCGCGACGAGGAAGATCGCGGAGTGCTCCCCAACACGCTCCGCACGCCGACACGGTGAAAGACTCCCCCGGAAAGATCCCGGCTGCAGGTCCCTTCCATCTCGGGGACCGCACAAAGCCCCGATGACCTCGGGCAGCCAAAGCCCCCCCCCCCCCCCCCCCCCCGAAGGTTGCATGGCCCACCGAAGGAGCCACCGGATGTGGGTGACGGAGCAACCCACCGGTCGCACGGGATAACGGGTAAGCCGCGCAGCGCGAGCGATGCTGCACCAGAGTGAATAACCCGGGCTACCAAATGGATGTGCCAGTTGGAGCAGGGGCAGGCAGCAGGTACAAGAGCGGTGCCTCCAAAGAAACCAAAACACGGACATCACAAAAACAATTAAGAAATTGTATGCCTAAAATATAGTGGTGGTGAATGGGAAGATGGCAGGGGAAGAGACAAGGAGGTAATGTAGAGGAGGTAAAGGGATGGAGGAGGGAAATTAGGGATTGAGCAGATGACTATTGCTGCCAGCTGCCGCCATTTTTCTCAGTATGAAGCACACTTAATGTTGTTGGTGTATAGTAAATTCAGAATATCATTGGCGCCACGCACTCGTTAGTTTCTACGTTCCGCTGAATGTCAATATAATATGTGATAATGAAATCGTGATGATTGGTTAAGTATGTCAGGGGGTGATAATTGTGAATTCGTATTTATTTCAATGTACAGTCTGTATGCAGATGGCCTCGTACACCACAGTTGAGGCGACACGGCAGAAGTGTAGGAAGCTTCTGACTGGTGACTGAAGTTAATATGTTTTTGTTTTAATGCCGTTCGCACACAATGTCTCCTGACAAGCAAAGATGGCAGCTTTATGGATGACGGTATGGCAGCCAGGTGGTTGATGCAGCTGGTGACTGGCCAGGTGTGGTCGGGTCTTGGCGATGTGTAGAACGATGATATTGGCCTCCTTTGAACGTCCGACGTACATACATGACTTCACCGTGATAATTATTCACATACTTGTAGTTTTACAGTCACTTTCTTTTGTTTGTGACCTAGCACAATATGGTTTTGTGGGGGTCGCTAGCCCCCGAGATCCCTCCCTCGATAATACTAACGGCCGGACTAACATCATCAATCGCCCCCCCGCTGCTAAGCGAACCGCCGCTAGGCTCCTCACCCAGGGTGTGGGAGCCGTCACCCGAGGATTCCCCTCCACCGCGGGTCCGCGTAGCAGGCATGGATAACCACGTACGCGCACACCCACACACAGCTCTGCACGGCACTCACCCAACACTGACCACTCACGTTAGGATCGCGCACCTGTGTTACACACGTCGTGAACGTGCGCGCACACACGCATACAGCTCCACACGCGATACCCACTCTTGCGCCGCTCTGCGCCGCGCTGGCCGCTCACGTTACGATCACGCACCTGGGGTACGCCGATTACGCACGCCGAGAGCTTACGCAAGTAACGAGCGCACGCAAGCGGGGCACACGCCGACACGACGACTCGTCCCCTCCCCCACTCGCGCGTGCACGTCAACACAAATATCGTACAAGGACGATTCTCCTCTCACACGGCTGCGTAGTCACGCCAACACACCAAAAGTGCTCTCCCCGGGCGTTAACGCACACACCTCCGTACCCGCACAATCGTACAGAGACCACGGCCTTTATGCGTACAACGACCACACACTCGCGAATGCAGTGCACGCTAATACCACGTTCCAAAAACACCCAACAACACGGTTTTGTTACTACGCTCGAGATTTTATTAGCCCTTGCTAACCAACCGAGCCACCCGTGTGTGTGTGCGGGACAGCAAGGCGCTTCTAACCCACACTCTGGTGCCGTGTAGCCCTATTCTATGCTGCGCTCTCTGCTAAACCGCTTTCCTACTCGTCCTTACCCCGAACTAACCCTCTCCTACGGATCCTACTCTCCGCTCTGAGGTGTTGTAAAGCGCGCAACACGATACCGTCTGTAGTCCTTGGTGACCTTGCGGCGCTCAGATCGTCCTGCAGACAATCTAGCGGCTCGCCCGATGACTCCTTCGTCGCTGACCCCGTGTCCAAACTCCAGAAGAAGAGAGTTCCCTACTGCCCCTGCGTTTTCTTTAAAACTATTCACATCAAAGGCTAGGCGCCCCCGTCCCGACCGCCTTGGTCTCTCGACCAATCCTGAGCCTAGGATTTCCCGCTCTTTTGCGATCCCGCCGGCCTTTGAACTTTCGACCAATCAGTCGTCCCGGGTCCTGATCCCAGCTATCTGCCTTGCTGACCCGTGTTTGTGTTTGTATGCGTTTCTAACTGCGGGGCTCTCTGAGCTCGCCGTGGTCGTGCGATCTCAAATCCGCCCACGGCGCCGCAGTGTTACTTGGCCTGGGAAGGGTCCTGTCCAATTCCCTGGCCCTGAGAAACCGTGGGGTAACCCCCCTAGGGGGCCCTCGGGTGAAAACTCAGGGTAGGTGACCCGACCACGAGGCCCTACGTGGGTGCGGGTGCGTGTTTATGTGGGGGGGGTGATGGGGGGCAGTGCGGCGGTGGAAGCCGGGCGGCTCCCTGGCTCGGCCGAGCGGCCCCGTCGCTGTGGCACCACATAGCCCCCCGGGGTGCCAGTCCCCGTCCCGGGTTGACTGGAGCACCTCGCCTGGGTTGCCCCCACGAGGTATCGCCGCGGGGTCCGCGGGATTCGCCCGGCCCTTGTGGCTGGCCTCGGGGGTGGCGGCTCCGTCTCCTGGGGCTCCGGCGGTGGTCTCCTCCTCCATTCCAACGTTTCCCCTCGGTCTCTGGCACCTGCGGGCTGGGGAACAAACTCAGAGGCGGTGGGGTTTAAGGGTCGCCGTCCTCGTCGCCCCCGGCCCCGCCCGGGGCCCCTCGGAGCCCGGGGCTCCGTGGGGCCCATATACTGCGCGAGGCCCCCGGGCACGGGGGGTGGGGGGACCCCGGGGTTTCGGGGTACTTGGACGGCGGGGCTCCCCCCCTCGGGGGCTGCTCGCCACGGCTTCAGTCGGCGGATGTTGACCACCATCTCCCGGCCCCTCTCTCCACCCTGAATCAGCACCGTCCATGGTGAGATCTGCCGTCTCACAATCCAGGGTCCTCGCCAGTAGGTGGTCAGCTTCCCCACCTGTCCGGCACCGACGCGGGGAGTGTACAGCCACACCTCGGAGCCCGCAGTGTAGAAGGGGGGCTCCATACGGGGTCGGGCGCCCTGCTCTTGCCGCTGGTGCGCGGCCTCTCCGTGCGGGTAGGCTCGGCCCCTGGCCCCTCGCAGGGTCTCCAGCAAGTGCTCCACGGGGTGGCTCCCTTCCTCCCGTTGTGGCGGAGGGACACCGAACAGCAGATCTGCGGGCAGGCGAGACTCGCGACCAAACATCATTAGGAACGGGGTCTGTCCTGTAGATGTGTGAACGGCGGTGGTGTAGGCGAACAGGGCATAGGGGAGGTGTTCGTCCCAGTCCTGTTGATTCGCGGCCGCCATGCGTTTAAGCTTCCCGGCCAGAGTCTGGTTCATCCTCTCTACCATCCCGTTTGCCTGGGGGTGATATGCCGTGGTTCGGTCCTTCTGGATCCCGAACTCTCGGCACAGCGCCTGGAATAGTTCGGCCTCGAATTCACTACCCTGGTCGGTAATGACTCGTTCGGGGATCCCGCACTTAAGTACGTAGTTTTCCACGAAGGCCCGGGCCACTACGAGGGCTGTTTTATCCGGGATAGCCACCGCCACGGGGTAGCGGGTGAAGTACTCCACCGCTACAAGAATATATCGGTTGCCCCGGTGGGATCGTGGAAAGGGCCCCTGCAAGTCGATTCCGACCAACTGATTCGTCCGACTGACTCGGAACGGCCTCAGGGGTACCTGGTACCTCGCCGGCTTTTGCCCACACTGCTGGCAGGCCCGGCAGCCCTGCACCCAGGCGGCCACATCTTGTGCCAATTTAGGCCAGAGATACTGGCGACGCAGAGTCTCCCGGGTGCGCCGTTCCCCATCATGGCCCCCGAGCGGGTGGTCGTGTACCAGTCGTAGTAGTTGGGGTCGCACATGGGCGGGAACGCAGATGCACCCAGGCTGCCCAGCGTCGGCCAGTTCCCTCACCACCCCGTTTTCCACACACAACCGGGCATACAAACCGCTCCAGGGCCCTGGTAGTGCATCCTGCTTCTCTCGCAGTGCCGCCTCCACCGCCGCCAGATCCGGATCTCGCTGCTGGGTCTGTCTCAGCTGCTCGTCGTTCAGGCCCGGGAAGGCGCAGCCGACGTCCTCCTGGATCCGTCCGATCGGGTCCCGAGCTGCGGGTCCCGCGCTTGCCGGGCGGTCGACGGGATCCTCGGTGCCACCTGCAAGGGTCTCTGTGGCGCTCTCTCTCGCTGGGGGGGGGTCAGTGGCCGCGGCCTCTCGGGGGTCCGTTGCCTGCCGGCAGCGTCCCCCCGTGAAACACGGGCAGGCCTCCTCCGCCCTCGTCTCGGCGAACACCGTGGGTCGCCTCGACAAGGCGTCCGCGTTTGCATGCGTCCGGCCAGCCCGATACTCGATTTGCAGGTTGTACTCCTGCAACTGCGCCAACCACCGGGCCATCTGCCCCCGCGGCTCCTTGAATGTAAGAAGGAACTGCAGAGCATAATGGTCAGTGCGTACGCGACATCTCCTGCCGTACAAATACGGCCGGAACTGTTTGCATGCGAAAATTACGGCGTACAACTCTTGGCGGGTCACGCAATAGTTCAGCTCGGCCCCACTCAAGGTCCGGCTGGCGTACGCGATGACTCGTTCCGTCCCATCCTGTACCTGTGACAACACCGCGCCCAGCCCGCTGCTGCAGGCGTCGGTGTCCAAAATAAAATCGGTGGTAAAATCGGGGAAAGCGAGGGTGGGGGCGTGGGTGAGGTGATCTTTGAGAGTGGTGAAGGCCGTCTGGCAGGCCCCCGTCCACTGGTAGGGGTGCTTAGGGGAGGTGAGTTGGGTGAGAGGGCGTGCAATCTCACTGAATCCCTTTACAAATCGACGATAATAGGTGGCGAGCCCCAAAAATGATCTGATCTCCGTCAGATTCCTTGGCCGTGGCCACTCCACTACGGCACGTACCTTCTCCGGATCGGTGTGCACGCCTGCCTCACTGACGCGATGCCCGAGGTACCCCACCTCGCGTTGTGCGATGTAACACTTACGTGGCTTGAGCTTGAGATGAGCCGCTCGCAGTCGCTGGAACACCTCTCGAAGCCTGGACCAATGCTCAGACAAAGATCTACTGAACACTATCACATCGTCCAAGTAAATCAGGCACTGTTCCCACTGCAAGCCCCGCATCACCAACTCCATCAACCGCTGGAACGTCGCGGGCGCGTTAGTGAGTCCGAACGGCAACACTCGAAACTCAAACAGGCCCATCGGGGTGGTGAATGCTGTTTTTGGCCGATCCTCCTCCGTCATCTCCACCTGCCAGTACCCGGACGCGAGATCGAGGGTGGAAAAATACCGCGCTCCTGCGAGACTGTCGAAGGTGTCGTCGATGCGTGGGATGGGAAAAGCGTCGCCGAGGGTGACTGCGTTCAATTTTCGGTAATCAACGCAGAACCGAGTCGATCCGTCCTTTTTCGTTACCAGTACCACCGGGGCAGACCAAGGGCTCGCGGAGGGCTGGATTATGTTATCGCGTAGCATATCCGTGACTGCCTCTTTGATCTGGGTCCGTTCAGGCGCGCCCACTCGGTATGCGGGGAGTTTGATGGGTCGGGCTGCACCTGTGTCAATTTGGTGCTTGACCAGGTCGGTCCGGCCCACGTCCGAATCGTGCTCACTGAACACGTCGGCGTACTCCCGCAATAACCCGCGCAGCTGATCGGCCTCCCCCTTAGGTAAGGCTGCCCAAGGCACATGTAACGCATCCTGCAGGGGAACAATCTCGGCTCGGGGGGTCGGGCCGACCCGCCAGGCCAGATCCTGGCTGTCCTCGGGGCGGCCAGGGTCCTCCGCCCAGAGTGCGAACACCGAGTCGTTCGAGTGGCGAGCGTGCAGGGGGTGTACGGTGGCTACCGGGGTGCGTCGTCGTATCATTGCCGGGGTACTGTGTGGGTTAAACACACGTATAAACAATCGGTCCCCATCTGCGTTTACCAACGTGGCGGATCCCACTATCCCATACCGTTTTGCCAACTCCGGGTGAGGAGTTAGCATTACCTCTCCTGATGGTCGGAGCGCGGGGTCGGTGGGGGATGTTGCCACCGGCACCAGCATCTCGGTGAGTGGGTCGATGGTGACTGCCGTCGCCAGGATAGCGACCACAGGTGCGAAGCGGGGGCGCGTTGGTTCTCGTCCCAGGAACGGTATCCGCTCGCCGTTGCTCTCCATGGTGGCGCATCGCTGGCGGGGTTGCACGTTGAGTCCCAGCCGTTCTAAGAGGTCGGTACCTGCGATACACTCGTGACACAACGCACTCGACACGTAGAACTCCTGGGTGCACACCTGACTGCCTATGCGGACCTCTAGGGTGGCTCTCCCCAGCAGCCCCATTCCGGCTCCGCTCGCCGTGTGCAGCGCGCGGTCCGGTGCCTGCAGGTGACGCACGTCGACCCCGATCGCGCTGCAGTGCGCTGCGCTCACGAGCGAGGCCACCGCCCCCGTGTCCAGCAGAATTCGGGTACGCACTCCGTTTACCTCCCCTTCCACGAGCGACGTGGCCCCCGTGATCCCCGCCACCAGCTCCCGTAGCCAGTCGCCAGGAGTCACCGTTTCCGTGGGCGTTGTTGTTGGAACCTGTGTGGAGATCACTCGCTCGCCATTATTACCGTCTTTTTGCATTGGGACCGCTTCGAATGCACCCCCAGATGGTCCACTCTCTAGGGGGCGTTGGGGTTTAACCCCGGCGCGTTTCTAGCGCGGGCGATCTGCGGACAGTCTCTCACGAGATGCCCTCGCCGGTCACACAGGTAACACGCACGGGGGGCCATCCCGTAGGAGCCCCCCCGTCCGTTCCCTATCCCCCCTCCGGCACGCCGCTGCCCCGACTCTGCCTCTAGTCGGGCTACCCTCCCAGATAACCCTCCCACCGTGGCGCGTAGGTCCCCCATTTCGGATCGGATGGTCTCAACGGAGGATTGCACCTGGGTTACCTGGCCGGCTATATCTCCCATGCCGGTCTGTAACCCAGCTACCCAACCCGGGGTTGTCTCGCGGGACACTGGAGGTTCTCTTTCCCGGCCCCTTACCGTCCTCGCGAGCTCCTGTTCCTCCTCCTCGTCTTCCGAGAGCAGGCTCGCAATGGCGTGCTCTCGTCCCAGCCCCCGGAGCTGCGCGCGTTCGCTGTGAATTCTTTCACACTTACGTGCGCGCTCGACAAGGGTGTTAAAGGGAAGACGTGGGCAGCTCATGTCTGGCTGCCACCACGCCGTGCGAGACAGGTACCGCTGGATTTTCTCGGCAGCCAGTTCCTCAATAACCTCAGTTGCGTACCCCGGGCGTGCGATCTTTGTTAACTCGCGCACATCCTCGGCGTAATCACGGAGATCTTCGCCAGGTTGGCGACGGCGCGCCTCTAAGGCCGATTTTGCTTCCTCCTCGTCACGTGTGCCAAAACGCTGATCGAGTCGGCGCATCAGCTCCTCTAGCTGTGTCTGTGCGCTCGCGGGTAACGCTTCTACAAAATCGGCTGCCCGCCCATCAAGATTCATATTAAGTTGACGTACTGCCTGCGCGTCCGTCCATCCATTAATTTCCTTGGCCCCTAAGAGATTGCGGGCGAATGCCTTCCACGAAGGGGCCCCCCGGCCGGTAAATATCAGTCTTATTTTAGCGTGAGGTAACGCGGGGGTCCGTACCGCTTCCGACACCAATTTGTGGGGGTCGCTAGCCCCCGAGATCCCTCCCTCGATAATACTAACGGCCGGACTAACATCATCAATCGCCCCCCCGCTGCTAAGCGAACCGCCGCTAGGCTCCTCACCCAGGGTGTGGGAGCCGTCACCCGAGGATTCCCCTCCACCGCGGGTCCGCGTAGCAGGCATGGATAACCACGTACGCGCACACCCACACACAGCTCTGCACGGCACTCACCCAACACTGACCACTCACGTTAGGATCGCGCACCTGTGTTACACACGTCGTGAACGTGCGCGCACACACGCATACAGCTCCACACGCGATACCCACTCTTGCGCCGCTCTGCGCCGCGCTGGCCGCTCACATTACGATCGCGCACCTGGGGTACGCCGATTACGCACGCCGAGAGCTTACGCAAGTAACGAGCGCACGCAAGCGGGGCACACGCCGACACGACGACTCGTCCCCTCCCCCACTCGCGCGTGCACGTCAACACAAATATCGTACAAGGACGATTCTCCTCTCACACGGCTGCGTAGTCACGCCAACACACCAAAAGTGCTCTCCCCGGGCGTTAACGCACACACCTCCGTACCCGCACAATCGTACAGAGACCACGGCCTTTATGCGTACAACGACCACACACTCGCGAATGCAGTGCACGCTAATACCACGTTCCAAAAACACCCAACAACACGGTTTTGTTACTACGCTCGAGATTTTATTAGCCCTTGCTAACCAACCGAGCCACCCGTGTGTGTGTGCGGGACAGCAAGGCGCTTCTAACCCACACTCTGGTGCCGTGTAGCCCTATTCTATGCTGCGCTCTCTGCTAAACCGCTTTCCTACTCGTCCTTACCCCGAACTAACCCTCTCCTACGGATCCTACTCTCCGCTCTGAGGTGTTGTAAGGCGCGCAACACGATACCGTCTGTAGTCCTTGGTGACCTTGCGGCGCTCAGATCGTCCTGCAGACAATCTAGCGGCTCGCCCGATGACTCCTTCGTCGCTGACCCCGTGTCCAAACTCCAGAAGAAGAGAGTTCCCTACTGCCCCTGCGTTTTCTTTTAAACTATTCACATCAAAGGCTAGGCGCCCCCGTCCCGACCGCCTTGGTCTCTCGACCAATCCTGAGCCTAGGATTTCCCGCTCTTTTGCGATCCCGCCGGCCTTTGAACTTTCGACCAATCAGTCGTCCCGGGTCCTGATCCCAGCTATCTGCCTTGCTGACCCGTGTTTGTGTTTGTATGCGTTTCTAACTGCGGGGCTCTCTGAGCTCGCCGTGGTCGTGCGATCTCAAATCCGCCCACGGCGCCGCAGTGTTACTTGGCCTGGGAAGGGTCCTGTCCAATTCCCTGGCCCTGAGAAACCGTGGGGTAACCCCCCTAGGGGGCCCTCGGGTGAAAACTCAGGGTAGGTGACCCGACCACGAGGCCCTACGTGGGTGCGGGTGCGTGTTTATGTGGGGGGGGTGATGGGGGGCAGTGCGGCGGTGGAAGCCGGGCGGCTCCCTGGCTCGGCCGAGCGGCCCCGTCGCTGTGGCACCACAGTTTCGTGTTAACCTCTATCCACCTCAAAATGTGTTTCCTTTTCCAGTAGGCAAATGTCTTCTCTGTTTCCTCAGAATTCTTCTGCAGCACTAACTTTGAGTCTCCTTAATCTCACTTTTCATATGTATCGTCTCTATACTCTTTAAGAACTGGAATCCTGACAATTAGCTTTTAGCTTCTCCGCTGCTTCACCGCAATACCTTCACAGCTTTATCACGATACCTCTCGTGCAATGTACGGCTTCGATCAAGGGCAGCCTTACAAGCATGGGTGCGCAAGTTACCCAGCTAATGTGAGCATCACGGTTGGCCCTGGCTCCTCTGGATCTTGTTGGATCTGACCCTCATCTGCCATGCTCTGCACATTCTGGGCCCCTGGCAGTCTGGCCCACCTATGGGCTTCTTCTAGCATTTTGGGCCACTCCACTCCATCTGGTTGTTGTATGTGTCGGATTATGAAATTTTGATGAAAATAATAAAAATTTATAATTTTCCGAAAAATGCGCAAATCGCATTAATTATGTTAATGTGTGTATGAACATGCATAAATTATGATAGTGTGAGTAATTATATGCATAAATTATGATAATCACGGAGATAATCGTAGTAATTTATGCGAATGCTTGCGATTATGTTAATGTGTGCAGTTATGATAATTTGGCTCAGCTTCGTTTATCCAGAGTTGTCAATCAGGATAACACGATTATCATCGATTAAACGTTTACCGATTATCCTAGTGTGTGTTATGATATTTAAGGTCACCAGTTTCAGATCTCATCACAGGTTACAGTACTCAAGAACAAGACAGTTTTGCATGGACTTGGAAGGAACACTCGATATGCTTCTGTGATAACAATTTTATTCTAACAAGCACGTGACATTCTATCATGCAGGTCAAACATGCGTCAATAATTCATGAATAACTCAACTCTTATGCATTTGCGAGACTATGCATTAACTAATGTGAATGAATAACACTTATGCATTTGCGAGACTATGCATTTACTAAATTGAATAACTCAAAACTCTTATGCATTTGCGATATTGTGCATTTAACGAACTGAATGGCTAAAACCCTCCTAACAACCAGGCATCTCATTAGTTCGTTTTTGTATCGATCACAATCGGCGACTGGCCGAGTTTGAAACAAGCAGGACACACTTCATTTTGCGGTAATAAAAAGCACTTATTGTATCCCAGAGGCGAAAGTATATGTATATACTGGTGGGTGAGGGCGTGTGTGTGGGGGAGCGAATCTGGCTCTGTTTTAATTAATTCTTCGGCGAGACTGACAAAGAAACCGGTTTGACAAGATTTCTCTGTGTTTGCTTGAGTCTGTATGTGTGGAGCGATACGACCTCTCTGCTGTCTGTGCGAGCTGCAGCCGAGACTTTCTCCGCTGTGAGGTGAGCGGCGGTGCTCGTTCAGAAGACTTTGACTCTTTTTCTCCACGGCGGGATGACGAGTCGGTTTTGGTTGATGCTGGTCGATCTGGGTGTCGCTCGGTGTCGCTCGTTGGCGCTCATTGTCGCTCGGTGGCGCACGGTGGCGCACGGTGGCGCACGGTGGCGCACGGTGGCGCACGGTGGCGCACGGTGGCGCACGGTGGCGCACGGTGGCGCACGGTGGCGCACGGTGGCGCTCGCTTGGCGATCTCCGCCTTTCCTGCGGGTTGTTTGTTGGTCGTCACTCTGACGAGGAGCGATGCTTCGTTCGTGGCAGGGTGGACGTTGGCGTCTTTGTTGGCTTCACTCGCAGCTCTGCGACTCAGGGTAGCAATTCTTCTCAGGTGGTGCAGACCTCGGCTTGTAGCGGCACGTCGCTACCCCGCGAACCTCGTCATTCTGGATGACGAAAACTTCTTGACGATCTGTGGTGGAGTCGAAGCCCTGGCGACGAGATGGGCTCAGAGCCCTGGCGATCTGTGGTGGGGGCCCGTGGCCCGGATGATCTGTGGTGAGGGGGCCAGGGCCCCTGACGATCTGAGTTGAATGGATTTTTTCCCGGCTTATATTGAGAAAATCCACTCAGTCTTTCCGAGTTGTTCAAAGTCTGTCATAAAACCTTCCTGTGGGTGTGAACCATTTGCGTCCGTGTGTGTGTCCGTCTGTGTGTTTCGCGTGCGTGTTTGTCCGTGTGTTTATTAGCTTTGAAGACACAGCTGTGTGTCGTTCTGGAAGGGGGGGATGGGGGCCTCGTGACGGCGCCACCTAAGTTATTCATTAGCCAGACCGATGGTTCGCGTCGAGTTATATATATAAAAAAATATATTCGAATCCATGTTTTTGTTACTGAATAATATTTGTCGCGAAAACCTACGCGTTAAGCGAGCTTAATTATTCCCTCCCTCGCTCGGGGATCATATATTTTGTCTCACACAGCTTAAGTTGTTTTGGTTTGGAAGTTGAAATGCGACTTATTTCCATTATGCCCAAGTTATGCCGAAACCGTGTTCCCGATGTTTCATCGTGACCCGATCTCTCATGGAAATGTTACTTCCTTGCGTGTGCAATTTTTGCTGTCCGTGTTGTGGGGAGACAAAGACGGTTGTTTCCACGGTGGAAGCACCCGGCGCATGCGCTTATTTATTTATTTCCGAGAGCGTGTTAATTTCCTTTGAGCCCTTGCCCGGGAGTTTTATTGGTGTCATTTCCTCGCTTTTGTGCCTGCGTGTGGAGATCCTCTCGGAAAGACAAAGACGGTCGTGTTGCTCGCTTCCCATGGGGTGTTGTGTTTGGTTAATTTTGAGAGCCTTATTCGCCCTTAGCTCCTCTAGGATATTCACTTTAATTCCATACTTATTATTTGACTTCTTGTGATTATTTAGTCTGCTATCCCGGCTAGGAATTTTGTTTTGGACCCCCAAGCCATAATTATTCTTTGATGCTTCGGCCCGGCCGCGTAGAAATGATTTAAGGTAAATAATGTCCGTATTTAATTAACAATTGATGAATCGCGACTCAGGTATAGACTGTAGTCTGGTTTTCAATTGGAGTGAGGATGGATACTGTTTGCTTATTCTTCATGGCTAAGTTGCTAACTTTGTGTATCTAACATGGTTCAAAGACCCGTCTGTGCTTTTTGTCGTCAATGCTGTTTCTTTGTTAAGAATATAATTATCTCTTCCTCCGTAGTGAGGTGAGCTGTGAGGTTTTTTTAACGAAAGGGTGTCATTCTAACCCCCCCCCCGCCTGCAATTCTCCCCTCTCTTGTTCCTCTTGTGTGAAATTCGGGAAGTTTTTATGATCTTGATTACCCTCTTTCATGCCCTCTTTCCTTTGAAATGAGGTATGCGCGCATCTGTGGAAGTGTGGGGGCGTGTTCGTTCCACGTTGCCCCGTGTCTATTAAAAAACGATATTATCTATGTTGGCAGAATAATTCTTTAAAAAAAAATAATTTTAAAAATTAAAAAGGGGGGCATATACACAACATGGTCTCTTGCTCAGAATACAACTCACTCATATAACAATCTCTTGTGAGGCCATAAAGATCCTAATTGGACCTCCACAGCTCAGCCATCAATGTCTTCCTTTTTCAGAAATAAAGTTTGCGTATTTCTTAGCTCGCATTGTGCCTAATGCGGGCAAAGTATGTCACTATAATTGCCACTCGGAGTAGAGAGCATATCCGGCACATTCCACGATCTGAGCTAACCTCGAGTTTTCATTGTGAAGTAGCTATCACGTCAAGTTAGACTCCCGTCTCTGGTATTGTTTCCTTAATCAAATATATTTTCAAATAACAATGAACAATTAATTTCGAATTTTCCTCATCACCATTACAATAAGTTTTAAAATGTCTAATATGATTGTGGCAATTCATATTTAATCCTACTTTACACTAAATGATTTATTTCCATGACAGTGCCATGGCATTTTGTTGGGAAAATAAACATCGATCGATATCAATGCTGCAAGCTAAAAAAATTCTACCAAACACTCACATATATTCTACTACAAAATGTAAGTTGGTTTCTACTGTTAATCAACTAATGCAAAACATGTTGGGTTTCTCTATTCATTATAGTAATCGTGACTTTATCATAAATTATCCCAATGAAGACACCTACAGTGATGTATTCTTTTCTTTGGAGCAATCAAAACAAATTCTACCATTAGGTTAATCTTGTTCGTTTATACTGGCTTTTTAAGAGTAAACTAAGGATTTAACTAACAACCTTCAGTTTGAGACTGACAGTACTTACTGCACATTCTATGGTTATTTCAGTAAAGTCACATATAAAAAATAACAATAAAATAAAAACAATTAAGTGAATATTATTTTATTGTTATTTTTCTATCTACGTGACTTTACCGAAAGAACAATAGAATATGAAATCCTGCATTCACGAAAGTCTTAAGTCAAAATGGAGTACTTACTGCACTCATGAGACTGCAGCAATATACCAGTTCAGAGGTTGGCAACCTGTGGCTCTTTAGCCGCATGCGGCTCTTTAAGGACTGCTTCATGCCGTTATTGCGACTCTTGAAATACAGGTAGTCCCCGAGTTACGATGGAGATGCGTTACGACTCCATTGTAAGTCAAAAATATCGTAAGTCGAAGATGGCCTAGCCTACCCAGGAGTCTTAAAGAATGGTGATAATTTAGCAAAACAGAGCAATTTACAGTACGGTACTGTATAAACTATATACTGTATGTATTTATTAATTACAATACTGTATTGCACAGTAAAATGTAAAGTAAAAAAACAAGGTAAATTCTTAGCCTACCTATATGAACCGCAATTTAATAGAAAGTTGTTTTCAGGAAACAATCCTATCTGCTATCAAACCTTTTAACATGCGTACATCCCGGCAGCGTCCCAACGTACAGTATCGTACCTCGTACACTGCTGCGTTTGCCTGCCGCGTGAAATGAAAAATATTTAACAATTTTGTCGTATCGCTATCGCCATCGTAAGATCGAAATATCGTAAGTCGGGCCATCGTAAGTCGGGGACTACCTGTATTGAGTTTTTATACCGAATTCGAGAAAAAATGCTCTTCATGTTATTAGGCTCTCGTTTGATACATTCGATGGCATAATAAATACATTTGGTTTGAAGTGGAAGGGATATAAGGATCACGTCAACGAGAACATAGGAAGGTGATACCCCACAATGATCTTCAGAATTGCCTCTTACGTGTGGAAGTGAGGACACTATTTGTTACTGGAGGGCAACTAGCCATGCATGGCTCTTGCGAACTATCTAAGGAGGTAAAGACATTTATATTAAAAAATAACATAACAGTTGTTGCGTATCAGAATACAAGGGCGGTTCCAGCATGAACAAATCAGATAGATGTAATGGGAAACTTATACTGATTGCTTGGAAAATATAGTTCGACGTAATTTTGTATGGTTAAGAGTTAGACCACTTTATACTATGGAGCCTGATGAGATTTTTTTTTATAAAGGTAACTCTTCATATGCAAATTTAAATACTGTTCATCAGGAATACATTTCTCAATGTAATTATTATAAGTAAAGTCCAGTCTCCAACTCTTATGCTCTTTATTTCTCTTCCCTCTCTATAATATCTGATATTAAGAACACCCATTGCCTAAAACATCGTTTATAAGGTTTCCGGTTAGGCAGAGTTATTAACGATGTGATTTTTTTTTCTCTATGGGACCTTTTAGCCACTATCCAAAATGTTTTTGCCAGTATCATATTGAGTTATTTACTTATTTGTGCCTGTGCATCATTGCTCACATGGTATTACCAAAAAGTGTGTGACAAGTTTGTAAGATACGAATAAACACCAGTGTTGCATTTTGTATAAGGCAATAACAATGACATATATACTTGTGTTTGAGCATTTGATTGTGGATTTATTTTTGCGTTATTTTGTGGTTGTCATGTGCATTTGTTGATGTGTTTTAGTGGTAATAGTTGTTTATAGTCCTGGTTGTTTGAGCGGTTGTTTTCTGTGGTTGTAATTGAGTGGCTGCTTGGCATGTGTTTGTTTTTTAAACCCAGAGGAAGGATTGACCAATGTTACGCATTGTTTTCTACTATCAAAGTAATTTAGACACCAACCTACTGCTACTTAAATAAGTCCAAAATCACTAACTTGGTTTACAGGATGTGGTGATCAATTGTATCAATGCCTTATCCAAGCCTATGAAGACAACTGAGTCGTTAGTTGTTTCTATTGCAATGGTGTCTATATATGTGTTCTAATGCATTTACTGCATGCATAAAATGCTTGAAAAAAGTCACAATGTAATTGTCACCAGACATTTCACTGCCACCTATAAATAGACTATGAAAAGGGGAGCATTGTCTCATTATCTATTTCTACGTTTATGTACTCGGGCCCCGGGTGACTTGTGAAAGAATGTATGAAATGAAGGTTAACTTATTTTTGGGCAAATTCGCTGATGTTTGTAGAAAACTATCATGTCTATCTATAAACTAACGTAACATATGATTAAACGATTTACTAGATAAAGTTAAATTGATTCACTTATTGTTGTACAACAGATTTATACCATTTTTTTCACCAATCGTGATGTATTGTTTTTTTTAACACAACCTATTTCCAATGCGTGCATGTGTGCTTGGACATTATAGACTCAAACCAGCACACACACTATAGCACTCTTTAAACTATGTTCAATTACGGAGATGAAGCCCCAATTTGTAAGATTTTGGAGCCTTGGTGATCTGTACTATATAATCCAGGGTTGGTGGAGAGACCAGATCAGGCCAGATAAACTCAAAATGCTGCAAAAGAGATGCAAAAAAAAGGAAGAGCTCCATCTTTGCTAAGTTTTCCCCCAGGCAGACACGGGGACCAGCAGAGAAGGGCAGGAAGGCATCTGACTTTACAAACTTGCCATCCTCATCAAGGAAGTTTTCTGGACTGAATTCGTATGGGGTTTTCCAATGATTTTCATCACTCAGAACCGATTTCATATTCACCATTATGATCGTCCCTTTTGGAATCGAGTACTGGCGTAACTTGACGTCTGTGGTAGTGGCATGCGGAGCCGCGAATGGAACAATGTTACTGAAGCGCTGTATCTCATGGATCACAGCATCCAGGTAGGGCAGACTGTGTCTGTCCTCCATGCATGGTAGTCGATCTGATCCCACAATCTTGTCAATCTCCTCATGGCACTGGGCTTGTATTTCAGGGTGCATCATCATGTAGAGAAGACCCCAGCGTAATGTGGTGGAGGTCGTCTCTGCGCCAGCAGTGAAAAGGTCCAACGTCAACATGATGAGACTCTGTTCTGAGAAGCTGCTGTTGGGATTGTCCTCTTTCTCCAATTGAGACAAGTAGGTGTCAATCAGGCACATTGGCTTGAGGGGATCTCTTGTTGCATGGCGTTCAGATATTATATCACGAATAAACTGTTTAGATTTTGCCATGTTTTTGAATATTCTCTGCTGCGGTCCAGGAAAGTCCATCAAGAAGGGAAAGAAGTTGCATAAAGTTCCCAGCAGCCCTGATTGGAGCTGAAGATTGTTTTCAATGAGGTGCAAAAAATCCTGGAACTGCTTATCACTGTATTCATACCGTTTCCCTTTCACCATGGAACAAATTATGTTTCCCACAGCACTGTTTAAGTTATAGTGAGGGTCAAATGCCGATCCTTTCTGTTTAAATGCCTCAATTAAAAAGCCAACCTCTGCCTGAATGGTTTGTTCTATGGATGACTTACCAAGTCCAAAATTCCGCAATGTTGACAGAGTGAACCTACGATGTTGCATCCAATATTTTCCATATGGAGCAAAAATAATGCCTAGGCCTCCGTTGACTTTTTTAAGGAGGGGGGTGTTTGGCCGGTCTGCAAACTCATGCCCTTGATGCACTAGGACCTCTTTTACTGCCTGGTAGCCACTCACAAACACCATGGAAATCTTGCCCACCATTACGCTGCACACCTCTCCATACTGTTTCGTAACTTCCTCTATGGCAACATCGGGCTTCTTAAACAGAGGCACATTCCCTATAAATGGTATCACTTTTGGGCCAGGAGGAAAGTCCAATGGGCGTTTAGTTGCCTTTACCTCCTGGAGTATAGCCCTAAGAACCAGGAAAATTATGCAAAATATGGCCAGGCTGATCAGTGCCTGGTGCCCCAAGAAAGAGCTCCATTCCTGAGCAGCAGCAGTTGTGTCCAGAAGTTGGCCCATACTGTACTGCAGGTTGTGCGATGTAGTAAGATGAGTACTTGTCTTGATTTTTGATGAGGACAGTGTTCTGCACACACATTCACACACATGCCAAGTGGTATTATTATATGATTTCCTGAACATTGCATTTATCACATGGGGCCTTAAAACAATAAACTGACAGACCAGTCTATGATTAGATACGGGCAGTCCCAACTAACAAACTGGTTCCGTTCCTGAGACCTGTCCATAAGTCGCACGGAACGCAATATACTGTATTTAAATGTCCATACAGTCAGTTATAAAACTGTGTTACGGTTTAACAAAAAAGGGAATCATTATACAGGTAGGAACAACAGTTCCACACTGCCCACAAGGGATTATTTGTCTGTCTGTCGTGCATAGCCACGCCCTCGATTTGTAATTCAAAGAGCGCTTCGGGAGGGCTCAGCACCACATGACGCACCGCCCACGCAGCTTTCGCCGCGTGACACGGATCGCAGGAATGCGCTGTCCAACCAAGTTTCTTCCAGCCCACTCCGAAGGAACGTGTTTGTTGTGCCTCTTTATACCTTCCAATTGAATGTCAATATTTGAGATATTCCAATTAGAACAAAACTTATAAAATATCAGCCTCATAAGCGCAGAAGGTAGCGCGTCAGTCTCATAATCTGAAGATCGTGAGTTCGATCCTCACATGGGGCAAAGTATTTTTTTCTTGGCATAAAATGTACATTTAGATATTAATTCCAACTTCAAATTATGCGTTAGGAATTGATATGCTTTTTGTACATAAAATACATGGCATTAACTACCTATCTTATTGTTGTGCCTCTTTATACCTTCCAATTGAATCCCAATATTTGAGATATCGCAATTAGAACAAAACTGATCAAACATCAGCCTCATTAGAGTAGTCGGTAGTGCCTTAGTTTCAGCGTCATGACCACAGTGTGGCGCGTCAGTCTCATGATCTGAATGTCGTGAAGTTCGATCCTCACATGGGGTCAAAGGGAGCAAATTTTTGGCATAAAATTTACATTTAGATAATAATTCCAAATTCAAATGATGCGTGTGGAATTGATCCGCTTTTTGTGCATAACATACGTTTCATCAAATACATATCCTCTTATATAGGTAGGAACAACAGTTCCACACTGCCCACCAGGGATTATTTGTCTGTCTGTCGTGCATAGCCACGCCCTCGATTTGTAATTCATAAAGTGCTTCGGGCGGGCTCAACACCACGTGACGCACTGCCCCACGCAGCTTGCGCCGCGTGACACGGATCGCACGAATGTGCTGTCCAACCAAGTTCCTACCAGCCCACTCCGAAGGAACGTGTTTAACTCATCAATGAGAAGAAATACTGTGCATTTGCATGTGTAGTGCTTCAATAAAGACATACACACCACGTGAGTTGAGGCGAGTCTTTTATTAACACTTCCCTTACGGGACGGGTTCTATAATTGGTGTAAACGTAACTACCCCTATGTAACATGGCTTCACAGTCTCACGTCCCAGTCCCTGACGTCCACACTTATATACACTCCTTAGCCTCGGCATTTCTCCCACTTTAGTAAAAAAAATTCTAGCAGTGATTTTCACACCTGATGATGATTGCTTGTGTTGCAATCGAAACGTCGTGATTTAATTTACTTTTTTCTATTGTATCTCTTATTTTTATTTATTTTATTTAATTTTTTACCTACGAGACTTTACCGAATGAAACAAAGAGTATGGATCCTTGCATTCACGAAAACTTCTAGAATAAAGTAAAGTAACATGAAATGAAGAAAAAAATAGTTTTATTTCCATTTGAGTCCTGATGTTGGCTTGCTTGTCGGAAAAGGCGTAATGAGACCCCCATATTGTGCACACACACGGTGGCACGCTCGAGCACGGACACACACACAACAATGACGATTCCTGTCCGTATAGCCTTAACAGACTGTTGGGACAAGTGCTGTTAGCGAGTAGCACCAATGAAGACTGACACGGCACACGAGGGGGTGCATTTCCAGCACCACGCCCTTTGACTCCCCAGTAGTGATATTTACACACAAAACCAGGTACTCATTTGAGGCTGAGTCGACCTAGGGAAGGCCCAGTACCCATTTAGGTAATCGTCACTGGTATTGATCGTGATAAGGAATCGAACTTGGGTTACCTAGTTCGTAGCACAGCACGCTAACCATTGCATTACCGCTCCACACACACGAGCGTGTGCACGCGCACACTAACTTTTACGAGATGTTCAGAGTTGTTGATGAACAACGAGGTCCTACCGATGTAGGGCTGTATTTATTTTGTTACGTGTTGTGCTATTTTGTACGTGGCAGAGCCTATTGTACTAACTATGGGTCTTAATGTGACATCAAGTTTGTTAATTTTTGGTAGCCTATATAGTCTTGGTGGTTTTGATTCACAAACCTGATGTACCAATAAGACCCATAGTTAATACAATAGGCTCTGCCACATACAAATTAGCACAATACGTAACAAAACCAATACAGCCCTACATAGGTAGGACCTCTTCGTTAATCAAAAACTCTGAACATCTCGTTAATATAATTAAAGATATTAAGCTTAACCCTAATGATATGCTCGTAAGTTTTGATGTGACCTCTCTGTTTACGAGGGTTCCGGTCAACGAGTCAATTAAATTACTCGACACTCTGGTAACGAACCAAGGTTTAGCCAAAGATATCGCAAGACTAGCTGAACACTGTCTAAAGAACACTTCTTGTGGCAAGGTGACTCATATAAACAAATGTAAGGAGCAGCAATGGGCTTTCCTTTGACTCCTGTGATATCGAATTTGTACATGGAAGATTTTGAAACAAAAGCAATAACTTCAAGCACACTAAAACCATCTGCTTGGTTTAGATATGTGGGTGACATCATTGGTGGTCTGGCCACACGGCAAAGATACACTGAACGCATTTCTAAATCATCTCAACTCGCAAAACCCAGCCATCCAGTTCACCATGGAAGTGGAAGCTGACAGAACTCTAACATTTCTCGATATTCTGCTCGGACGGGGTCGAAATGGTAAAATAACACTGTTTACCAAAAGAAAACGCATACTGATACCTATCTGAATGCAGAGTCACACCATCACCCCGCACAGAAATCTGCTCTTATCAAGACGCTCATTCATCGAGCTAAGAAAGTGTCAGATGGTGACAGTCTGAGAAATGAAATTCAACATGTTAAAGAAGCGCTGCAAATGAACGGTTACAATGATGCACACATCAACAGGGCATTGAATACCAAAACCAAATCAAATAACAAGAGCATTGAAACTGCCCAAGTAATTAAAACGATCAAAATACCGTACATCATGAGACCTCCTTTGCCAGTAGCAAAATATAGTAATAGTTTTTAACCCTTTTAACTGGCAACAATACTGACACCTTTATACACCAAGTGAGACAAGGCTCTAAGAAAAGCTGTCTCGGGTGTGGACCAATCAATTTCAAGAACAGTGCATTCATTATCAGAGTTGTCTTTTTGTTTGCATTTTGACCGCAAGTGTTGTGGTTAATGCAAACATGATCCCTTGTATAAAGGTGTCAGTTTTGTTGCCAGTTAAAAGGGTAAAAAAACTATTACTATATCTTGCTACTGGCAAAGGGGGTCTCATGATGTACGGTATTTGGATCGATTTAATTACTTGGGCAGTTTCAATGCTCTTGTTATTTGATTTGGTTTTGGTATTCAATGCCCTGTTGATGTGTGCATCATTGTAACCGTGCATTTGCAGCGCTTCTTTAACATGTTGAATTTCATTTCTCAGACTGTCACCATCTGACACTTTCTTAGCTCGATGAATGAGCATCTTGATAAGAGCAGATTTCTGTGCGGAGTGATGGTGTACATTGTGAGAGTAACTGATCAACTAGCCAGATGTTTGGAAAAAGAAAACATCCGAGGCAGATTTGGCACAGTACATAAAATACAGAAATTAATATCTGCTACAAAAGATGTATTACCGAAGCTATCAACAGAAGGCGTGTACAGGATTAACTGCACGTGTGGTAAATGTTATGTTGGGCAAAGAAGACGACTGTTTAGCACAAGACTGAAAGAATATCTGAGAAATATTACATTATCCCAAATACAACTGTCAGCAGTAGCAGAACACGCGTGCCAACACGGACACTCAATTGATTTTGATAATGTTGAAGTTTTGTGCAAAACTAGCTACTACTGGCCAAGACTAATGAGATAATCTATCGAAATTGAAAGAAATGAAAATAATCTACATCATGGGATCTCCTTTGCCAGTACCAAAATATGATAACAGGTTTTTCTCCTTTTTT
The DNA here is from genome assembly GCF_965212315.1 of Lampetra planeri. Classification (NCBI taxonomy): domain Eukaryota; kingdom Metazoa; phylum Chordata; class Hyperoartia; order Petromyzontiformes; family Petromyzontidae; genus Lampetra; species Lampetra planeri. The sequence goes on from NC_136109.1 coordinate 7,047,093, forward strand.
CTGGCAAGAAAACAGCTGTTAAGATGTTAAAACACCAAACTGAAACCTTTCACGAGGAATCATATCTGCATTAACCACAATGCTTGTGGTCAGAATACAAACAAAAAACATACTATATTCTTAGGTTTTTTCGGTAAAGTCACGTAGGTAAAAAATTAAAATTACAAACTGAGTAATCATTGGAAAGATGTGATTAACCATGCAAAAAATATTTAACTACACTTATTTGGACCATCTTATTTGACAGACAACTATTACAGGTTATTGATAGACAGCCAGTTTTGTTTTACCAGGTTTAGTTTTTTATTTTTTTACACTTTTGTTATGTAGGCTAGGCATAGTCACAAACCGCACCTCTCCATAACAAAGGCTCAGTCTTTTGTTATGCAGTCTATTCTTAGTCTTAAGCCTCACCTTACCAAATTAATAAAAAGTGTGCAGTACTTGGCCCTTCCCTTCTTCAACCATTATATATACGGAGTGGTAGCTCTTGTAATCTCTCATTTACTTGATACAGCTGTCGTGGCTGTGACGGTTCCACCTGAAGACGGAAGCTTGTGTTGCCTCCGAAACGTCGTGATTTTTATTTTATTTTACTTTTATTAATTTTAAATTTTTACCTACGTGACTTTACCGAAAAAACCTAAGAATATGAATCCTTGCAGTCACGAAAGCTTCAAATCTAGAAAAAAAAACATACTCTGATAATAGTATGCCTTTTGGCGTCCTCTGGTCTAACACCGTTTGAGACGAGGCTCGAAAGAAAGCTGTCTCTGGTATGGATCAATCCGTTTCAAGGACAATACATATATTATCAGAGTGTTTTTTTTGCATTTTGACCACAAGCATTGTGATTAATGCAGAGAGTTTGGTGTTTAAAAATCTTAACACCTGTTTTGTTGCCAGAAAAAAGAGGAAAAAACCTATTATCAAATAAAAATAACTTTAACCTTTCGAATAGCTACCGCCTTAGTGCTGCGTGGAAGTGAATCATAAAATAAAAAAAATATTTAAATGCATGCTTACAAAGGGCAGTGTACTTCAATAGTGATTGACGTTGGTAATCCCTAACACAATAGACAGGAAGGACTTGTTAAAATGGCTCGCATAATGTACATGCATAATGTGCGTTGCCTCATTAACCCCCCCCCCCCCCCACATTGTGCAAGAGCACAGAAGAGTGGTCACCACATCATCGCCTCTATATAAGGAACGAAACAGTAAGACTTCTCCACAAATCTGGATGTAGCCTGATGAAGCTAGTTGTAATTACTGGCGAAACGTCGTACTCAGATTGTAAATGTTGTGGCGTGGCTCTCCAACACACCGGTGTGCTGTACTAGTGACGAATTGGCATGTTCTGTTTAAGTGACAACCCTTACTAGTTGGCTGTGTCGGGTGGTGGCGGGTTTTAACGACACACTTACGTGATCTAACCCAAAAACCTCTATTATGGATGATATTGGTTGCGAAAGCCTACGTGTTAAACAGTTATTGGTATTATTAATGCATTATTGTAGTTTTGTATTTGATATAGAAGCTGGTATTATAGTAATTACAATACTCTCGGAACTATTATAGCAGGTAAAAGTCTTATTCTAGATTTGAGTAAACGTCTAATTGTGCGGCTCACAATCAGAATGTTGCGAGTTCATATCCTTGCTGGAGGTTGACTCGACTAATTTTCCCCTGGTGTCGATAAAGTATTTACAACTTTGTGGGGGCTACAACAGTGATTGTCATGGATAGACTCGCCCCGCTATAAGAATATTACCCATTTTCCATCAGGTAGGTAATTCCACTAACTTGCACTGAATTTTGATTTAAAGCTTTCGTGACTGCAGGGATTCATCTTCTTGGTTACCTGCTATAATAGTTCCGAGAGTATTGTAATTACTACGTGACTTTACCGAAAGAACCAAGAAGATAACTTGCACTGATCAACGAGGTAACGTATGGTAACAAACAAGTTCTGCTCACACTCGCAAAAGGTAGCCACTGGTACCTCCACGCCTCGCCAATGTACCTTACCTCTGTCATATGCAATTGTTTCAACGCAGACGGTGCCCAACTTGCAAGGTACTGTCTGGATTTCCTTAAAGTGACAACCGTTTGGCCTGCCCACTGTATATTTGCACTTTAGACTGTTCAAAGGCGCATCGTAAAAAAAAAATCTGTAATCTCAGTGCACTGCTGTTAGCTAGAAATCACCACTCAGTAAATCACTGTTGATGTATGCAAGGGTCTGGGACCGGTTCAGATATCACTTTCCCCACTGATATGAGTAATGGTTCACAATCAAAGGCCTGTCGTCACGTTCACAGTGCAGTGCATTAACCACTGTGCCACAATTCTCCCCGAACTCATGAGGTCGATTGGATAATCCAACGACTTTCTAATTGTAGGTCACATTTTTATTGTCTTGTTTTTTTGCTTTGCTGTGCTTCAGGTATGAATAGTCATTGGACCTTTTGACTCTTTCGAGATGACTCATTCAAAAACAACATGCTAGCTACTGCAGTGGTGTGGCCAACACTAGTGCTAATGAAACAGAGGTGGCTTTGCACACTGCGCAATGCATATTATAACCATATTTGAGTAGATTTGTCAATTTAAAAACAACGTAACAGCCTTTGCAGCCATGTACAGACCAGTGTATTCTAACATTTTCAAATAACAATGAAGGTTGGTTGGTAAATATGTAAACTTGATAGTTTACCATTAGAAGTAGATGATATTCTTACACTATTGTAGAGGTGTTACGGAGGGGGTGTTATAGAGTTGATACGGATGGGAAACAAACACACTGGGCGTGGCTATGTCTGTACGCGAGCAGGTGCTTACATCGACGTCCGCGCCGTTTAGCCTGGGGGGCTAATACGGCGCTGGGATCCCCCACGGCCCCACCCCTCAGGGGGGAATTGCTATATAAGGCGGTGAGCCAGAGGGCTCGGGGTTGAGTGTTCAGCTTTAACCAGAGAAGCAAGAAGACCTGCTAGATAAGCCCTGGGACTCCCTTGGATCGCTGTCCTTCTCAGGACCGACCAAGGCCAGCCAGTGGCGTGGCCCCAAGAGCCCAGAGCCGATGCTCTTGTAAGAGCCGGTCTGGGAACTCTGGGTGCCGTAATCCCAGCTTAACCAGGGCTGGGTTAGCTAGCCTCCCCTAGCCTGATAGTGGAGGACCTAGAAATAGGCTAGCTGTAACATAGGTTGTCGATCTCCCAGTTAGACGGGTGGAGGGGCCGATACCCCTCCGAGTGTTGTATATTTCGGCCTGTAGATACAACTGTGTTGAATAAATAAGTGTGCCTCCGACTACGTCGTCCAAGCCTCCTTGAACCACACTACATCTGGCGTCAGAAGTGGTCTTCTAAAAGGATGGACACGAGACGAACGGCTCGTACCAGGGAACCGGGGGCGGAGGAAACCACGGCCGACTTTGAGCCCGAGATGGCTGAAGGCGACTCCGAGCAGCCAGGGCCAAGTCCACCCACACCGCAACGTCAGGACGGATGGGGGCCGTCGGCTGACGGACTGCGGCTGGCTCATTCACGACTGGCGGAACTACTTTACGCAGCAGCCGCCACATTGGAAGAAATTACTCGACTGGGGCTGGAGGAGCTGCACGGAGCGATGACAGCCGACATGCAGCGCCGGTTCCCGCCATTTCCACGGGGCCCGAATTCGAATTTTCCGCCATGGGTACAGTGAATGCTGAGGGCGGGGCCGGGCTACGTCACGTGACCGACGTTCGGCAAACAGAAGCCGCCACGTCGTCAGGAGCGGCCAGCGCGTCACCAACAGAGAGACCGCCGATGCCACACGCCCTTCCCGCCAAAACCGTACGGAGTGACGGGAACGACAGAGAGCGATCCTCGACTGCGGTCGCCGCGTTACAACAGCACTTACCACCTCTCAAGGAGTTCGTGGGCGAAGACGGTACCTGGGGTGGCTTCCAAAGACGCTTTCTCGCTCACCAAGAGATGGCACAATGGACGGATGACGAAGCACTCCGCGCGCTGCCGGCGATGCTCGACAGTGATGCCCTCGCTACCCTCACCTCGGCACCGAGAGCGAAGCGCGCCACGCTGCAGATGGCGCTGCAACTCCTGGCTGCAGTCTATGGACCACCTTCGGACTGCAGGCAGCTGTTCTACGATCGCCAGCGGGGCGCCAAGGAGTCCCCCCTGGCGTACCGTACAGCTCTCCTGGCCCTGGCAAAAACGGCTTTCCCGCGGATGGATGAGGAAGGGGTGGACGCCATGGTGACGGAGAAAATCCTGCTGTTGGCGGACGAGTTGGACATTGTCGTCTTGGCGCAAGACGACACGGAGATGTGTTCCCTGCGGGCCGCGCGACACATCCACGCGAAATTGCTGTCCCAGCGTCGCAAGGCCAGCAAGGCGGCGGCCAGCCATACCGTGGCTGCAACCACCCTCCCATCGGAAGAAATCTGCGCCGTCGATCGCCCGACGGAGTGGAGATCCGGAGTACGACCAGCTCGGGACGGACCGAGCCGCCAGGATCAGCCCATATCATCTGGAGCACTCACGCGCTGCTACAATTGTGGCCTCCGGGGCCATGTGGCTTCAGGATGCCGGGCTCCTCGACAGCGCGGGGCGACGCCTCAGCAGGACGTCGCGCCTCTACCCAAGCTTCACCAGCAAACTCCGGCGAGTCGTGGCACCCCACATGTTTGGCCTACGCACACACCTGTCACACACTCACGCACCACAACGGACGGGGGTCGTAAATTGCCTGTCGTCGCGCCGAAACGTGCCACTGTGGGGAGTGCATTCCAACCGGGCCAGTGGTCCGAGTTGGCCCATCGCGTTGTTGCCGCGTCGTCGGGATCGTCGGTCGTTGTGGGGCATATTGACGGGGTTGAGGTGCGGATCCTAGTTGATACGGGAGCATCGGCAACTATTGTTTTCGAATTGATTTATAACATTCTCCCCGTTCAAAGCCGTCCCTTGCTCCCCGTTGATGTTCCATGCTACGCTGCTAACGGGGGCTCACTGGGCATTATTGGACAGATCCGCGCGCAAATTTGTATTGGGGACATCAAATTTTCCGGCCCGATATTGGTCTCCTCCTCGCTGGCGGTTCCGTGCCTGTTGGGGACGGATTTCTTGACCAAAATGCCGATTCGTATCCTAGTCGACCAGGGTTGCATTGAACTCCCGTCGGGCCGACGTGTTACGTTCCTGCCCTCCCCCTCTACGGGTCGGACGGCATTTGCGACGGTACCGGCGCTGGTTGCGAGGACGGTACGCGTACCGCCGGGAGCTCAGATGCTCGTGCCTCTTAGGCTGCGTCGACCATTTGCTAAGGGGATTGGGGACCAGGGGGTTCTGTTGGGACCATCTAGAGCCGGGGTTAACGGACCTGACTTAATAACGGCCCAGACCATTGTGAAAGGGGACGGGGACCCTTTCATCGCGGTCCTCAATGTGGGATCGCGTACGACTGTGGTTCCTCAAGGGACCGTGCTTGCGCACGCGACGCCGGTACCCTGTGAGGAACCCGTCATTAGTCACGTGAGCACTGCTCCTCCGTCGCAACCACATGCAGACCGTGATGAAGGGTGGCTCGATGCGCTTTGTGCGGGATCATCGGACCTGTCCGACTCACAGCGTGAGAGGCTTCGAATCCTCCTGCGCGAGTTTTCTGACGTTTTTAGTCAACACAAATACGATCTGGGTTGTACTAAACTGCTGCGACACCATATTGACACGGGTGACAGCGTGCCAATATGCCAAAATCCTTTTCGGTTGAGTCCCGCCGGAAAGGACCATGTCAAATCGGCCGTTGATGACATGTTAGCCGCCGATATTATATCCCCTTCTACCAGCCCTTGGGGTGCGCCGATTGTCTTAGTTAAAAAACATGACGGCTCATTGCGCTTTTGTGTCGATTTTCGTCGGCTGAACAAAATTTCTGTAGCCGACGCATACCCGCTTCCTCGGATGGATGAATCGCTTGATGCCTTGGCAGGGGCGCGATTCTTCTCCACATTGGATTTGCTTTCAGGATTCTGGCAGCTCCCTCTGGATGACGAATCTAAACCTAAAACTGCTTTCCGTACGCCGCACAGCCTTTTCCAATTTAACCGCTTGCCGATGGGGCTCCACTCAGCGCCGGCAACTTTTCAGCGATTAATGGAATTGGTCTTGGCTGGGTTGCAATGGGATTCATGTTTGATTTATTTAGACGATGTCATCGTCTTCAGTAAAACATTCGATGAACACCTCCAGAGGTTGCGTGCGGTTTTCCTCAAAATGCGGGCTGCTAATTTGAAATTCAAACCCCAGAAATATCATTTGCTACGCGAATCGGTGCGGTATTTGGGCCACATTGTCGGACGCTCAGGTATTGCTACTGATCCCGCCAAAACGCAATGTGTCAGCTCCTGGCCGACTCCCACCTCCGTGGGGGAGGTCAGGAGTTTCGTTGGATTCGCGTTATACTACCGACGCTTTGTCGCTGATTTTGCGACAATTGCAAAGCCCTTACATGCCTTAACATCGAAGGGGGTCAGGTTTCACTGGGGACAGGAGGAGGAGGCTGCTTTTCGCTCCCTCCGGGACGCTCTAGTGGGGGCTCCGCCATTGAATTATCCTGACTTCACGAAACCCTTTTTGCTCGATACGGACGCAAGCAACACGGGCATTGGGGGCGTGCTTTCGCAGGTTGTTGACGGCGTAGAACGTGTGGTAGCGTACGGCAGTCGGGTGTTGTCTCCGGCGGAACAAAGATACTGTGTTACCCGTCGGGAACTATTGGCAATCGTTAACTTCATTCAACAGTATCGCCCATATCTGTACGGTCGTCATTTCACTGTCCGCACAGATCATGCGGCACTGCAGTACGCCTTGCGAGTTCAACAGCCATCGGGACAATTGTCTCGATGGTTGGAGATTCTCCAGGATTTCGATTTTGACACTACGTATCGTAAAGGCGTTCGCCACACGAATGCAGACGCTCTGTCACGGTTACCAACCACCTCCGAGTGCGCATGCCTCCTGGGTTCAGGGCGTTGCAGGCCTCCGAATGTGATATCTGATCCGGTCCTTGCGGCCGCCGCTGACACGCCTTCGACTGCGGGCCCTATTGAGCAACAAGGGAGGGATTCCTTGCTGGGGTTGTCTGTTGCGGAGTGGGGACGCCTCCAAATGGAGGACACCTCTCTCCTCGCTTTGCGCCGTCGTATCGGGGGAGTTGTGCGGGGGGGGGAAAATGTCGACTCGTGGGGGTTGGTCCAGGGTCTTTTGATGCACTGGGACGGGAAATCCCGTCGACACCGGCTGGTGGTGCCTTCCGCATTGAGGGGTAGAGTGGTGTGGGCTGCGCACGAACGACTCCTTCACCTGGGCACTCACAAAACCCTTGCCATGCTCCAGCTGGATTTTTCATGGCCGGGCATGGCAAGGGATGTGGATGATCTTTGAGGTTCATGTACTCAGTGCACGCAAAGGAAGCCACCAGTCTATCACAGTTTCCCGGGTTAATGAGCTCGTCGCATTGGATATTCTGGGCCCATTTCCCGCTACACCTAGGGGAAATAGATACCTGTTAACCGGGGTAGAATATTTTACGCGATGGCCTATTGCCTGGCCCCTCGCCAACCAGTCGGCAGCAGCCATCGCGGAGGCCTTTGTCCAGGGCTACGTCCTCGACAAAGGTGCTCCGGAGCGGCTGCTGACCGACCAGGGTAAGAATTTTTCGGGAAAACTTCTCCACGAAGTATGCGAGCTCCTGGGAACGAAAAAGATTCGTACCTCCCCATATCATCCGCAAACTGACGGGATGGTGGAGCGTCTGCATCGGACTATCACGTCCATGCTGTCCCAACAGGTCTGCGAATCCCAGACCGATTGGGACCTTCAGATTCCGGGGGTTTTGGCGGCATACAGGATGGCTCCCCATGCGGCGACCGGATTTTCGCCCTTCTTCCTAATGTACGGCCGCGAGCCTAACCCACCTGTTCCGACTCAGCTGCAGATCTCCACGCCGCATGGTAAATCTAAATTGACCGAACATGTTAAATTCAACATCGCTAAATTGACAGGGGCACGGGAGGCGGCCATGCAGAATTCAGAACTCCGCCAGAAGGCTAATGAGAGGCTCAAGCTGGGTCGGGCGCATGTGCTTCAGTGGAAACCGGGTGACAAGGCGTGGTTGCACTGTCTCCAAGTACCACTGGCGACCTCGTCTAAGCTGGTGCGGCCGTGGTGGGGGCTCGTGGAAGTGGTGCAGGTTTTGCGGCCACAATGTGTGCGTGTCAAATGGGGGAAGCGTCGGTGGTTCGTGCACCCCTCCAGATTGAAACCGTTCGTTGCGGCCCATGTTCCTACTTCACACACGCGTGGCCAAACATGTGAGGGGTCCACCGACTCCTGGAGTCCGACTTCGCTGCTTTCGCCTGACTTGACACCGACTGTTCCACCTCCAGGTGCACCAGGAGTGACGTGCTCACGACCGCCAACCCCTTCAGGGGAGGTCGGGGGTCGCTCAGCAGCGAAGCCAGACACTCTCACACCCGGACTGTTGACACCCGCCACTGGGCAAGCCGAGGCTGCCCCTTGTGATGGGCCCGCCGCAAGAACGCGCGCCAAAACGCGCAGACTTTTGTGAGGTCGGCCGTTGGGGGGCCCTTGCGGGGGGGCGTCCTGGGTACTTGTATATATGTTGGTTTTACGGGATGGGGTATTTATTCGGGGGGGGTGCGTCGGGTTGTTTTTGTTGTTGTTGTTATTGTTATTGTTGAAAGTTTCGTGAGGCACACACGGATTTGGGGGGCATGCATCTTTAGTGTGATTTTGTTGCAGCTGGTACGGCTGCGGGCTGTACAGGGGGGGGGTGATGTAGAGGTGTTACGGAGGGGGTGTTATAGAGTTGATACGGATGGGAAACAAACACACTGGGCGTGGCTATGTCTGTACGCGAGCAGGTGCTTACATCGACGTCCGCGCCGTTTAGCCTGGGGGGCTAATACGGCGCTGGGATCCCCCACGGCCCCACCCCTCAGGGGGGAATTGCTATATAAGGCGGTGAGCCAGAGGGCTCGGGGTTGAGTGTTCAGCTTTAACCAGAGAAGCAAGAAGACCTGCTAGATAAGCCCTGGGACTCCCTTGGATCGCTGTCCTTCTCAGGACCGACCAAGGCCAGCCAGTGGCGTGGCCCCAAGAGCCCAGAGCCGATGCTCTTGTAAGAGCCGGTCTGGGAACTCAGGGTGCCGTAATCCCAGCTTAACCAGGGCTGGGTTAGCTAGCCTCCCCTAGCCCGATAGTGGAGGACCTAGGAATAGGCTAGCTGTAACATAGGTTGTCGATCTCCCAGTTAGATGGGTGGAGGGGCCGATACCCCTCCGAGTGTTGTATATCTCGGCCTGTAGATACAACTGTGTTGAATAAATAAGTGTGCCTCCGACTACGTCGTCCAAGCCTCCTTGAACCACACTACACTATTAGTCAACTTTACATCCAACATAGTAGGAATGTATAAAGTATGCTGTAGCAAATGTAGTTTGCGCTCTAAACTAGTTAAATTATCTGAAATGATTCAGGCAATTTAGAGACAACTAATAATGAAGGTAGACGACCTACAATGTTTTAGAATATATGAATGTTTAATTTTGACTTCCGTTATATAATTCAGGCTGTAACCAGACTGCCTGAAAATTTAAGACCAATGATATCCTGTATTCTCTCCCCATCTTAACACAAATTCTCAAAAATCTGACCCTGAGTCAAGCCCACTTTCAATCTACATGGCAAAAGCCCAGACCAGCCCACCATTATGCATATCCATGTACACTTTGATTGCATCACTTCCGTGGCCGCCAATGTAGCGTTATTTTGACGTGGTAGTGCACTATGAACCCAACTAACCATTTTTTATTCCTGGCCACAACCAACATCCATGACAAATATCGGAGCCAGTCCTGGGTCTCCCCTAGGTCAATTTGGGGGAAACATTCTCCCCACGCTACCGACGGAGGTGCAGCAAGGCACAATGTAACATCCTCCTAACATTTCGGGTCCAATTTAAAGTATTGCTCATAACATCCAAGGCCTTCAATGGCCTCGGACCACTTTACACTCAATAGCTGATACACCTGTAGGCACTATCACCTCTTCGATCTGCCGATTTACATCTCCTCCATGTGCCGAGAACATGACTGCACCTGGGGTGCCCAAGCATTTATAAATGATGCACCAATGCTGTGTCTAGATTATTTGGCTTCGAAAATTCCCACACATAAGCAATTTCTATAAGTTATCCATGTTTGACCATGTCGCCTCTGAAAAAGAGATAATATCTTTGTGGGATCTACCTGGAAAATAAAACGGTTTAGTTTAGCAAATGCTTCTCCAAAATTGAGTGTTTCTAAACTGCACTTCACCACATTGTAAAATACAGTTTCTAACTTAGTGCCTATATTTTTGTCTTGTCTGCTACAATGAAGAGTGCCTGTCCAATAATTGTTTTATGACAGTGGAGCTTCAGACTAAGAAGCAGCTATAATGTTGAAATTGCTCTATTATATTCTTGGTTTTTTCGGTAAGGTCACGTAGATAAAAACATTTTTTTAATAATATTCTAGATTTGAAGTTTTCGTGACTGCAGGGGTCCATACTCTTTGGTTCTTTCGGTCAAGTCACGTAGGTATAAAATAAATCACGACGTTTTGATTGCAACACAACCATCAGGTGGGAAACCACAGCAATTTTTCTTTAATTGTATTTTTTTATTCTATCTACGTGACTTTACCGAAAGAACCAAGAATATGAATTCCTGCAGTCACGAAAGTTTTAAGTCGAAATTGCTCTACTTTTAAACCTTTTATTTGGAACCACTTAAATTAATACATTGATTAATCAAACCAGTCAAGTAAATATGATGAAAACGATTGTATTAATTATGCGCACATTAATTTAATATTATTGCATACATAGTTGAACTAGTCAGTTTCAACGAAACTTTAACATCATTTTTTTGTGAATATGCATCACAATAAAGGATATGAGTATAGGTTTTCCCCTTTTTTCTAGCAACAAAACGTGTTAAGATGTTAAAACACCAAACTGAAACCTTTTACAAGGAATCATGTCTGCATTAACCAGAATACTTGTGGTCAGAATACAAACAAAAAACATACTCTGATATTTTTTTTTTCCAAGACGGAGGTACTCTGCAAACCTACCGGCTACCTTCAAAGATTTGTTCATGAAAACATCCAGATATATAAACACAGACACAACTTCAACCGAGAGGATGGGTACAAACTGAGCAATCATTGGAAGGACGTTATTAACCGGGTAAAGTATTAACCGACTGTGATGTTTCCATCCAACCTGCCTATGTCAGCTGTTATTTAGACTCTGTGTCTCTCTCTCTATGCCTATCTCTTAGATCTCTCATGCTCACATGTCCATTGCATTGCACTCTCATGCCTTTGGATTGCACTCTCATGCTCACATGTGTTTTGAATTGCACTCTCATACTCACAGGCCCTTTGGATTACACCCGTTGGTTTACACTCCCTCGTCGAGGCCGCTCTTCTTCTTTTCCACAGTTACATCACTTTGACATCACGCTAATCTCTCACATTAACATATCCACTTCCGTGCCCTCTAATTTCTCACATTAATATCATGCTAATCCCTCACATTAACATAGCCACTTCCGTGCCCTCTAATTTCTCACATTAACATCATGCTAATCCCTCACATTAACATAGCCACTTCCGTGCCCTCTAAATTCTCACATTAACATCATGCTAATCTCTCACATTAACATAGGCACTTCCATGCCCTCTAATTTCTCACATTAACATCATGCTAATCCCTGACATTAACATAGTCACTTCCGTGCCCTCGTCTTAGGAGGTCGCTCTCCTATCTTACAGTTACATGCTAATTTCTCACATTAACATCACTAGCCCCGGCCACTGCTTTATAACCCTTGAGCTACATCCATATCAAACCTTTTAAAACAGTCTGCCTCAGCAACAAACCATGCTTTCTCACCTGATGATGGACGCTTGTGTTGCGCCCGAAACGTCGTGATTTATTTTATTTTATACCTACGTGACTTTACCGAAAGAACCAAAGATTATACTCTGATAATATATGCATTGTCTTTTAAACTGATTGGTCCACACCAGAGACAGCTGTCTTTGAGCTGAGTCTCAAAACGGTGTTAGACCAGATGACGCCAAAAGGCGTACAAAAAAAAAGGATAATTAAATATTGTTTAGGTTTATGAAAATGCATACCCTTGGTACAAGGACATGGCCATTTAAAAAGTTTATTGTATAGTTTCATCACGTGAAAATTAAGTACTACAACAGAAAACAGTGGTCAGCCAGGCAGTGGTAGTACACGCCTGTAATCCAGCACTGTAGCGACGTGGGTTGGTGGATCAGACAAATGTGAAACTCCCTTTCCTTGGGCGTCGAGGTGTAATACCCTGCCTTGCCAGGATAACTCCATATTTCCTCCATAAGAGGTTTTTTAGGATAGATCACATAAATATAAATGTGTCGTTAAACCCGCCACCACCCTACACAGCCAATTGGTTACTAGTACAGCACACCGGTGTGTTGGAGAGCAAATCCACAACATTTACAATCTGAGTATGACATTTTGCAAGTAATTACAACTAGCATCATCAGGCAAACAGCCAGATTTGTGGAGAAATCCTCCTGTTTCGTTCCTTAAATAGAGGGATAGATGTGATGACATCACTAGTGAGACCTTCATGTGCGAAAGGAGGGGGGGATTAATTAATGCATATAAATTACAACGGGTATCCATTACTGATTGGGTTATTTATATGGTAAACAACGTGTATATTTTTACTCTCCAACACACTGGCGTGCTATACTGTGCGTGTGGGTGGCGTGCGTTCGACACACAGTCAGCCGGAGACAAGGTGGTCCTAGGAGGCACCGCTCTGCCCTTTTATTGTTGTTGCTGAGTTCACGCCACTACTCGGGCCCCTTCTCTCTCCCACACACGACTCCGCTGACGCACGATGCGTCCCAGACACGACCCTGTCCGCGTTGTACCGACGGCGTCTAACGGGACAGCCAACTACTGTCCGGCCGCGCGATGATCGGGCAAAGGCAGCAGCGACGAGGGCGGCGATGACGACAGCGACGACGACAGTGACAATGAGACGAGTTCAATCCCAGAACCGGCAGCTCTTGCTCTCCGCTGCTTATATTCCCCTCGGCGTGGCTTGGCTCCGCCCTAGCCGGGTTTTGTTTCGCCCAAGTAAACTCACAAAAGCTGCACATTGTCTAGACTCGTGCATGTTCGTAAGAACATGTTGAAGGCCATGTGACTTTGATGAGAATATCATAAGTGCTAAGTACCTCACTTAGCGCTCCTAGAAAAGTGAGCGCTAATCGAATAATAACTAAAAGGGGTCATTATACCATTGCATATATATAGGGAAGCATTCCTGACAGCGTTATTTCTTTCGTATGAGCAATATATGAGGGCTTCATTCAGGTATTGGTAACAGCGCTAATAATAATGACGGCAAACATTATTTCATGAATAAATAAATAAATGTTGGTTCTAACATCAGTTATATACCGTACACATGAGTGAATTCTACTGTACTCTTCCTCCAAGGCAGTAGTGGGAGACGAGGTTGTAGGAGCTGCTGCGCTCCAAATCATGGTCATTCTCAGAGAAGAGCTCCAGAACCTCTGTTATATTCGTGATGCCTTCAGTCAAAATGTCTGTGGTGAATGTTTCTTTTAGATGGAGCCCCAGACTATACCCTGGTCATTTGAGTTCTCACCTGGTTAAATGTACTGTAATAACATTGAGAGAGAAAACATCGATTTTAAATGTAATCGAATTTCTGGAGGTGGGGTCTAGTTGGCTTCGAGTGTATTGGCTGAGCCAATTATGGGGGTGGGTACGTTTCCTCGGCCACCACTGCTGCATGTTCCTAGATTTTTTTGAAAAAATATTTTCCAGGGCAATGAGTGCTATAACGAATCAACCTTATCCAGGGTCGTGCTATTTGAGGTCTGCCTGTATTGTGCATTTGTGGTGTGCGTATGTGTGAGAGCTCATGTGTGAGTATTTTTAAATCAATTAGTCATAGCATGTGTGTGGTAACACGAAAACACTTTTATAAGAATGCCGATGCTCCGATCCTGGCGAGAATGCAGGCGCAGCTGGCTGGAAGCATGTAGGAACGGGGACATGCCATGACAGCCCCCACGCTAGAGGCGTGCTCCCTGATGCCGAAGCATCAGTGATGAGTACCATGGGGGATGAGAGGGTGGGCCCTGACACTATCAACTCATGCCTTTTTTCAATCCTATTAATGGTGTAATATTGTCTCATCTCCAGCCATGTAGATAATTTTTACTATTCCATACAACTTTAAGTATTCCATGCAGGACCACTTGTGTTCTCCTATTGAACTACTCATATTATATATAGGACAATATTTTTTTACATCTATTTAGAAAATAGTAAATTATATTTTGTTTAAACATGCAAGCAATGTTTCTATACATCCATTGCAAGATATGGTCCAACAACTGGTAGTGTGCATCCTTTTATGTTATGCTGTACATGAACAATATACAACTAATATATATCTCTAATACCTAAATGAGGGCCTCCACACATTCTGCGGGTTAAGGAGATGATATGACCGTATTTCTGGTGAGTCCAGGTTGGTAAAGGTGGGGAACATTTCTATTGGAGCATTTAAGTACACGACAACAATACATTTTTCTGCATAGTCCTCTGCTGCCAACAAAGTACGATGATGCATGGTCAAACCCGCATGACAGACATGGCATAGGGAGGCCTTCAATTAATGAACCCAGCTATGGAATGTTACCAACAAGGGCCAATACATACATGACTGTATTTAGTTGCGCAAAGGAAGGCTTAGTTTGTATGGCTGGGGAGCTGGTGTAGCCTGGGAAATAGACTCCAGGGAAGGTGATGAGACAGTGTCAGGCCAATAATTCTCAAATGCTGCAGCAGCGATGTGAAGGAAATAAAAAGCTCCACTTTGGCCAGATGTTCTCCCAAACATATACGGGGGCCAGCAGAGAATGGTAGGAATGCGTCTGGCTTGACAAACTGACCATTTATATCTAGGAAGTTGTCAGGATTGAATTTGTGTGGCGTTTTCCACTGGCTTTCATCATTGAGAACAGACATCAAGTTTAACATTACCAGTGTGTTCTTTGGAATAAAGTATTCCTGGAACACTACATCCTTGGTGGTTGTGTGCCCCACACCAAGTGGAACAACATTGCCAAATCGCTGTATCTCATGGATAACGGCATCTACGTATGGCAGGTTGTGTCTGTCCTCCATGTGTGGCAGCCACTTTAATCCAACAACCCTGTCAATCTCCTCGTGGCAACGGGCTTGAATGTCAGGGTATATCATCATAAAGAGCAGGCCCCAGCGTAACGTGGTGGAAGTGGTCTCTGTGCCAGCAACAAAAAGGTCTAATATCAACATGATGAGATTCTCTTCTGAGAAGCTGCTGTTGGGATTGTCCTTGTCATTCTCAAACTGGGTCAGGTAGGTGTCAATCAAATCCCTGGGGTTTTGTGTATTCCGTCTTGTGTAATGTTTGGATATTATGTCCTCAATACAAATTATGAATCCTTGCCATGTTTTTGAATATTCTCTGTTGCGGTCCAGGCAGGTCCATAAAAAAGGAAATATGTTACATAGTGCTCCCACTGGTCCTGCTTGTAGTTGTAGGTTTTCCTCTAGGAGGTGCAACAAAGATTGGAACTGCTTGTCATTGTATTCAAAGCGGGTTCCAGTCACTAGGGAACAAATTATGTTGCCCATAGCATTGTTTAAGTTAAAATGAGGGTCAAATGATGACGCTTCTTGCCGGAATATTTCAATTAGGTAACATATTTCTGTCAAGATTCGATCTTCTATGGACGCCTTGCCAAAACCAAAACTGCGCAATGTCGACAGAGTAAACCTGCGATGCTGCTTCCAAGCATCACCATATGGAGCGGTGATGAGGCCCGAGTTGTTTTGTGATTTTTGTGGTGAAAGGAGTAAATGGCCGGCCAGCAAAGTCATGACCTTGATGCACCAAAACCTCCTTGACTGCCTGGTAGCCACTTACCAGCACAATTGGAATCTTGCCCAACATTATGCTGCACACACTCCCATATTCCGCAGCCAACTGCTGCATTACAACATGCAGTTTCTTTTGACTGAATATAGATATATTTCCCACGAGGGGGAGTGCTCTCGGACCTGGGGGAAAGCCCATTGGGCGAATGGATGACTTCACCTCACAGAGAACAGCTCGCACAGCCAGGAACACCGGGAAAAAATCGCCAGGCAGACCAGGATATGCCTTACTGAAGAGAAGCCCCATTCCACAACTGTATCAACTACTAGCAACATTTTTCGATTTAAATTTCGATTTAAAGCTTTCGTGACTGCAGGAATTCATCTTCTTGGTTCGTTCGGTAAAGTCACGTAGAAGGGAAGTAATAAAATAAAAAAAACATAATAAAATAATTCTCACGACGTTTCGGCCACGCCAGCAGACGTCCTCAGGTGAAGACCAGGTCTGTCGGTGAGACAGCGTCTGAATGCTAGCAACATGTTACACAGTGGGCAATAGAGTGAAGATATTCCGCAAGAGTTTGACGATGATAAAAGTGGCCTTCACGTAGTAAAAAACACGTGAAAAATATATGATTATTTCCTCACCTGAACATTGATTTTGTAACATTTCTCGTTATATGGAATAGCTTACCTGTATGTATGTTGCACTTTTTTCGCACCGTACGTAGTGAACTACGCTGCTCGGTTTTTTCCAGATTTGAGAAGAGTATAATCTGAAAAGGAAGAATGGTTCGAAAGTGTAGTTGAATATATTAGTGCAGAACTGTCAGTGTCGCCCCATCATCTGTGTGGGTTTTATCTAAGTATTCTGCACACACACCAAACATTTCATAACGGCATAAAAAAAAAACGTGTTTATACAGGACCCCACCCAAAAGTCTTCCGACTCATCGAGATGAACCACTTCATGGGACAATATTCTAACTAAAGCACACACCATTAACAAAATTTGCATTGCACTTATTGCCGATGGCAAATATATATAACCATACAGACACTGTAAGTAAACGTTGAACTTTCTCGTTGCACAGTATATTATTTTTTTTATAAAAAAAATTACCCTAAGTCTTTACCAATACCCAATGGTAATTACTTGAGCTGCCGGGTGGTGGCAGCACACCCCTGTAATCCAGCACTGGAGGGGAGGGTTGATGGATCAAACAAATGTGAAATTCCCTTCCCAATTCTGATTTTTCAAGAGAAAAACAAGCGTTGTTGCTACGTTCATTGCATGTTTTTATTTATCCTCGATATCTTTGGGGTTGGGCGATTAAACTCTAATCTTGAAACCTGCAGCAGTATTTGAGACTTTACTCAGAGCACGCCCGCAGTTATATGAACCACTCACAATTCAAAAATGTATTCCGTTTGTGACTGTGATCATCACGGTTCACGCAGCTGATGCCTCTACGCCTCGTGCAAGCTCACATTCACATTGTGAAAGAGACCACCCCCTCCAACCGCATTGCACATGGTACATGGTACAGCCCATGGTTAACTATTGAGTGTGTGGTGGGGCTGTTCATGTCGGCGTGTGTACTGTCTGGGGAGCTGTGGAAAATTGGTTCGCGCACTGTGCTACGAACTTTTGCGACCAGGTTCGTGGTACAGTGAATTTTGGCCAAAGCTGATATGAGTGGCGAGTGATAAACTGAACCAGTTCTGAGCGTCCCATATGTCAACTCAGCCTTAAATGTGCACTGTTCCTGGTACAGCGTGCAAACATCAACAGTGCGGAGGCAAAGACGGCTGGGGGTGGTGCTGGACAGACAACCGTTTATGTGCCGGATCCGTCTCCATAGGTGCTTGCTCTCAGCACTTGCCCCAACAACCTTTGTAGGCTACACATGTGACTTTTGCCTTTGTATATGTGACGAGTGGGTGGGTGGCCAGCACCACGCCCGGCCGCCTTTGTTTCCCCAGTGGCGATGTTCACACAACCACACCAGTAACTCGTTTGAGGCTGAGTCGATCTAGAGGAGGCACAGGACCGGTTGAAATAATCGTCACCGGTGGTGGCCGTGAGCGGGAATCGAACTCGGGTCGCCAAGTTCATAGCGCGGCGCGCTAACCACTACACTGCAATGCGTTACGCTTCCACATGCGTGGGTCACATGACAGATTTGACGTCAGCTCACTTGCCGTGCAAAAAATATATGCATTATTGAGCTCCCACCCCCCCAAAAAAAATCAAGTGTATTTTCATAATTTACGCATGGTGTACAGTCTGGAAAGTACCCACATGTCAAATTTTTAAGTTTGTTGCATGTCGGGAAGTACGCTAAACATTTTGAACAGACACACATATTCACAACTTTTCATTTTATATATATGGAGATGACATTCAGCTGATGGCTCTCTCAGTAACTCAGCAAACGGCTGTCCCCTGTGGCTCTTTGTCGTTGATGTTGAGCCCTGATTGCTTCAATTTGGGCTGCACTCCGCGGTGTTGCTCTCTCCTCTCCCGTGTTTCCCTGCCCTCACCACCTAAGCATCCCAACCGAATTCTCTCCTAATATTTGGGTTATCAACGTTGAGGCTTAAAAAAAGCTCAGGACACAGATTGGGAATAATATTACAGTAATACCCCGATTTACATTCCCCCCTTTTAAGTCGTTTCGCAAATACGTCGTCACTTTATTACATTAAATATGGGTTGCCTTAACCTTCGCCTCCACCTCCCCTGTAAATTGCTTTGATTTACGTCGTTTCGATATTCGTCTCACATTTCAGGAACGCATCCCCGACATAAACCGGGATATTACTCTTTTGTTCTTTCGGGAAAGTCACGTATAAAGATAAAATAATAAATTAAATAATAACATACGACGTTTCGATTGCAAAACAAGCAATCATCATCAGGTATAAATGAAATAGCAACAAAAAATCTAACCAGAAAACTATAGACAGACATATAAGCAGACAGATATCACCAAGATACATAGAGAGTAACACAGGCACAGAGAGGGAGATTGTCTCTATGGCGAGGCCTTAAATAGACAGAGGGGGTGGAGGCAGAGAGAGTTGGAGGGGTTAGAGAAAAAATTAACATGTCAATGAATACGAAGAACGCCTAGTAAAGTACGTATTCATTGACATGTTAATTTTTCCTCTAACCCCTCCAACTCTCTCTGCCTCCACCCCCCTCTGTCTATTTAAGGCCTCGCCATAGAGACAATCTCCCTCTCTGTGCCTGTGTTACTCTCTATGTATCTTGGTGATATCTGTCTGCTTATATGTCTGTCTATAGTTTTCTGGTTAGATTTTTTGTTGCTATTTCATTTATACCTGATGATGATTGCTTGTGTTGCAATCGAAACGTCGTATGTTATTATTCAAAACGGGATATTACTGTTTCACAATAACGAAATACGGGTGAAGTACATGAAATGCATTGTCCTGAGTGGTGTATTCAATTAACAGAAACCAGACATTTAATGTCCGAGGACAACATACATATTTCCCAGAACAGCTACTTCAAAAATAATGTTCTGGTGTTGTGTGGGACCCTTTTATAAAATGTAAGGTTATAGGTGTACAGACAATGATACAATTGGCAATGTGTGTCCTCTCTCTGTGTGCGGTTGTGATGTCTGTCTGCTTGTATGTCTGTCTATAGTTTTCTAGTTAGATTTTTGTTGCTATTTCTTTTATACCTGATGATGATTGCTTGTGTTGCAATCGAAACGTCGTAATATGTTATTTTAATTTATTATTTTATTTTTAGACGTGACTTAACCGAAAAGAACCAAAGAATAATTCCTGCAGTCACGAAAGCTCCTAAATTAAAATTAAGATACAATTGGCACTTCATGCAGCATGAGCTTGTTGACCATATAGTCGAGTCCTCTTTGGTTACTCAATTGGGATTCTTCCCTGGGCTGCATGGTTCGTTATTTTTTGCAAGGTTATAGGTTGTTGGCATTTATTCTTTGGAATAGTCAAGAGGCTCTGGATGAGACTTGGTATGTTCATACCTTCAATGACGGAACTTTAATTGGAAAATATACTTAGGGGGAGAGTTCCCCATGATAATTGTATTATTAAAACTGCAGGTACAATGTCCACATCGGTCCTCCTGGTCACTGTGTATTGGTATATGACGGTGTATGTCTCAAAAGTAAATGTTATTGTTCATTTGTATGTGAAACAAAACCACGAACATGTCACCCAAAAGTGTGCCCCTTGGTCAACAGTAATGCATATACATGGTAGTGTAGTTATCACTGCTCATGCGTGAGGATATTCACATGGGAGTCTCTGGCTTGTTATTGTGGGCTATACCATGTGTATCATAGTGGAAAGATGTGGGTTGTGGGGCTCCATTCTTTGTCCCTGCCTCCCATTCTCTGACACTGAGCGACCCTTATTGATTTAGCTGCCAGTGCTGTAAGAAAAAAAGCCGGGCTTGCGGTGAAAAGACACCAGTCTGCACGGAAAGACCGCTGCTGTAGACTTCCCACACTTTACAGATGATGTTCGACCAGAACCGGTCACAATGCACATGTACATTGCGGAACTTTTTTCAATACACTGCGCTATTTAAATTACGATAAGATATAAGGGACTCCCTCCGCTATGGGTCATGTTGGGGGTTATTTGTAGCGTACTTCATGCTGGTTAGTGCACATTAAAGGTGGGCAGCATAGACATGGGAACACAGACGTACAGTACAACAATTGATGTTCTAGCACCGCTGTTTGCTGCCCACAATGTAGCCCGACAGCAGGCTATTAACACCAGTTGAATCCATATGGTGGTTGGTAGGTTCCAGCAATTTAACGGGGTCATGCGCATTCTATCGTGAATCTGTCCAGCGGCGTAAAAGCACTCATGAATCTGTGTAGCACCAGACATTCAGCTCACCTTCGATTTATCTGCAGGACTTGGCTGCAAGTGTCACCTCCGTGTGCTCTTAATACACATGTTGTAAATAAAGCGTATACGTTACGTTAGACATGTTTTATAATTGCCTGTGGATCTTGACGTGTTATTTAATCTGCTCTTTTTAACACGTAGGCTTTCGCGACCAATACTAGTGACGAAATGGCATGTTCTGTTTACGTGACAACCCTTACTAGTTGGCTGTGTCGGGTGGTGGCGGGTTTTAACGACACATTTATACATTTACGCGATCTAACCCAAAAACCTCTATTATGGATAATCTGGCCTTCAATGCATAAGTGTTTGGACACCACTGGAATACGTTATTAGCGATTGGGAAGGTTGTAAACTCTGCAAACAGCAACACTTATACTTTTGCAGTCGTAAGCCATTGATGAAAGCAAACTTTTATTTTAAAGCATTTCTTTTAAAAAAATGCGATAATGGATTTTTAAATACCGTTTAGAGACCTCCCTTTAGTTTGGAGGCCCTTTTGCAAGCAGTAGCGCCAGAAAGTAGATGCACAGCCATACCTTTTAATGTCGCCCACGGGTGGCAGCATTAGCAGCAGCACTTCGAGAACAAAATGTGAAGATTAATGATTTAGTTAGCGTGACGAAGGGCACGGCCACGCACGCTGAATCCATTGCCTCGCCCAACACTAAGAGATAAAAGTTCCGTGTATCAGTATCAGCCCGCCGGTCCCTGTACTGTACCAATTTAACACCCCCGTTAACAAACAATCGGGCAATTAACTGTTGGGCACTGCAACGAATGTGACCTGACTTGACTTTACAATATACAGATATATACCTAAAAGCAGCCCAAGGCAATTTTCCACTACTGTATAAGCAACAGTTATAAGAAACAGTTATCGTGTGCTATAATTAGGAGGGTTAAGACACAGAAATACAGGCATGTCTCGCTGAATGATCGAGATGTTATGCGGAAATTGCTCGGTAAGCGAAAACTCGTTAAACGATCATCGTCTTCCCATCGACTCCCATGTTAAAAGCTGAGCTACGTTTAAGCCCCAAAATGTTCCACTCTTGACCATCTTTTCTAGGTGAGAAATACAAATGATCATTTTAAAATAAAGTTATAAAACATCAAATGTAACACTTGAAAAACCACAGTGCTTGCAGGAGCCTGGAATTAATGTGTATATATGAGTGGGTGGAGGGAGGCAGCGGTGCAGGACCGGAGGTTTAAATATCACTCGCCACTGATGTTAGCCGTGGCTCGGACTGGAACCGGGGTTGCGTGATTTATAGCCACGATGCGGGGATGCGGGATCGAGCGCGACTTCCTGTTCTCGGCGCCTGTAATTAATTAGTACCGCCACTGACCCCAACTGCACCCACCCATTGCAGTGCCACCACGAGGCACCCTCCCCCACACGACGAAACAAGCGGGCACTGCACAGGAGGGCTGGTAAACAAGCAGCCGCGGGGCACTGTGCGCCCCCGACCGCCACGGGACGCACACAATATTTTTCGAAGTAAACACTTGCTCGTTTTTGCGAATGGGTCTAAATTTTAATTGCTCGTTTTAGCGAATTATCGTAGAAAGAACGCTCGTAAAGCAAGACACGCCAGTATAGTATAGGAATTTTGTCAGTGGAATTATGAATGAGGACCTCACCATGCCGTGTGGGGGTGTGGAATTTTCTTTACCATACATTATCATGCTGGTCAGTGCCGATTGGTGAAAGCGGGGAGCATAGAAGTTGTAAATTGGCCAGAACTGCAATGTCTGCTGCCCACAACGTAGACCCACAGTAGCTTGTAACGCCTGTTTTATTCATGGTGGTCGTACATTCCAGCACTATCCAGGCTCAACACATCTTAGCTTCGAAGCACTGACAGGGTGCATTCCAGGTGATTTGATTTGATCCATACATCACATAAACACTGAAACAGACACACAGAAACATGAAGACACAGACTCATTCCTAGGTACACGGTGACAAGGATAAACGAGTAAAGACAAGTAAGATGCAGTGAGACAGGGGCTACTGAGAGGGAAACAGAAACAGATCCAGCATTCCATCACCCCCCTCCCCTCCCCCATAAAAAGTCAGGGCTCTGAATGAACCCCGACCTACTAATTCTTGCACAACCTTGCTTTAACATATTCCTGTGGAGGGAGCTGGTAGGAACGTTGGGTTGCTCGGTCAATGGCCAGGGTCAACGGCGGCGTGGTGTAATCCGCAAACATGCCCGACTGTGAGGGCGGGCACAAGCCGGCGTGAGTAGGTTAAACGTTGAATTTTATAAGGGGAAAATGTCAAAACTGGGTGGTTTTTAACTTTTGCCGACAAAACTGGATCCCAAATGTCAAAACTGGGTGGTCTTGGAAAACGACAGGCAAAACAGGGTGGTGCTTTTTGATATGACAAAACTGGGTGATGTTCAATGTGGACAAATGTCAAAACTGGGTGAAGAAGGTGTACGATTTAATGTATCATTTTGTACACGTTTAGGTCCTTGCGTTATTCATCCATATGTCGCCACAGATTTAGAGCGTTCCAAATGATGTTTCTCGTGGCTCATGTTCCATACCTTGCACCACAAACTTCCCGTTGCATACTGGCACAGTGTGCCAGCTCGCTACTACAGTAACACTTACTTGCCATATGTATACTGGCACAGTGTGCCAGCTTGCAACTACAGTAACACTTACAGCTCGCGAACATACCCTAACTTGCCATTTGTATACTGGCACAGTGTGCCAGCTCGCTTACTTGCCGTTTGTATACTGGCACAGTGTGCCAGCTCGCTACTACAGTAACACGTACTTGCCATATGTATACTGGCACACTGTGCCAGCATACTAATACCAAGTGTTTAGATGAATGGGGTGCTGGCACAGTGTGCCAGTATACAAATACCAAGTGTTTGGATGAATGGGTTGCTGGCACACTGTGCTAGTATACAATTATCAAGTGTATTTGACAAATGTCAAAACTGGGTGCACCCTGAGTGTCCAAAACTCAAGTTTTTGGCCACCCAGGGTGCACCCAGTTTTGACATTTGGGATCCAGTTTTGTCGGCAAAAGTTAAAAACCACCCAGTTTTGACATTTTCCCATTTTATAAGGGCACCACGGGGTGACCAGCCCCTCCCCACCCAGCCCCACCCCTCCCACCCCCCACCCAGCCCCACCCTCCCCACCCAGCCCCTCCCTCCCCTCCCCACCCAGCCCCACCCTCCCCACCCAGCCCCTCCCCACCCAGCCCTCCCCACCCAGCCCCTCCCTGCACGACGGACGGACACAATAAATTCCCTGTGGGCTGGTGTAACCAGCAGGTTCCTACCAGTATCACATTACAATGTCTCCACATTTACGTAAAGAGATCAGCATGGCTCGTGCAGCCTAAAACCTCCGCATTTCACGAACGCCTCTTACCTCTGCGAGGTCCAGCAACTTCTGCAAACTCGACGCCCAGAGCTGCGAATTGACATGGGAATGTGGAACAAGCCACTTCCCGTAGCAGCATGGTACAGTCCATGTTGAACAAGCAACCCCCGTTAATTATCAATCGTGACTTACATTATTTCTGCCTTAATGTACACGCCGTTACATCTTAACAAAGCGCACACAACACACCTATAGGGAAGCATATATTTTATTTCAAATCATAGCTGCATTCGGCACCGACACAGGATTACCTCGAAGATGAGCGCAGTGACTTTTTTTTTACAAAGTATTATAGTCAATTCATTTGTGAAAGAAAAAATTGCATGCAGACCGGATGTGTTAGAAGAAATGGGCAAACCCACAGTTTACCCAACGCCAATTAACCAGTCGACGGACTTAACATTTGTGTAACCATGTGTAAGGACATTGCGTGGCCCAGTGGGCTTGGGGGATGGTCGTGGTGACGGGAGAAGGGTCACACGAGGTGACTGTGCGTAGCAACCGAACAAGGCTGGGAGCGGTCGAGAGAAGGGGCGTGGCCGGGGGCGGGGCTTGGCCACGCAGATAGGGATATACAGAAAAGGCGGAGAGGGGTTCGGGGCTAATTGGGGAGTCGGAGTCCGGATCGTCGTCGCGGGGATCGTCGTCATCGACGTCGTTGTCGTCACCCTCTGCATCAACACCGGCGCGGACGACTACTCCGACGTCTTGCTATATAGTTGACCAGCTATATAGGAACGTCATGTAGCAGCTATGTCTCATCTGTTATGTCCGCCGGTGATACTGAATAAATACAACTGTTGGACGTCTCAGGGTGCTACATTACACATGTATAATGCTGGGTGGACAGAGGCGGGGGATTTAATAAACCTGCCCCATTACTGCCACTGCTGCGCAGGGAGATCGACGGATTGAACCATTGTCGTCTGGATTGTAAGTCCAGTATGCTAACCATTACACAATGCTTTAGTCACACATAAGCTAGAATAAATTATTTTGCCTCGCTAGACCACCTTTGTCCCGTGATTTAACTTTATTAGAACAAAGACATTTCTGAAACTGCACTGCATTCAATTCTACGGTGGCTACACCAGTGGTTCCTCACCTCTACACCAGTGGTCCTCCCCTTTAAAGCTCAAACAATATTATTAGTATTAATGATTTTGGGACTAAAACCCTCCACTAGGCGGTTTGCACCAGGGACCTCTTAGCAAGCCTGTACATCTAAATGTCCTGTGAGTGCAACCAAGATTAAAACACTCGCACATTACACATGCGCAATATTACCATGTAATGGTTTGTTTGGTAATAAATGGAAAAAATACGCAGATTGTTCACTACTATGTTGTAAAAATTATAATTTCTATTTAATGTCAGAGTAGAAGACGATGAAAAATACTTTTTAACAAAATTATGGTATTAAATCAAACTTTTATTATGAGACAGTAGTTCCAAGGTTAATGTTTTTAATCCGTTCCATAAAAGCTGTTAACCGAATTAACCGTTAATTGAATATGGAAATTACATGTTAAACGCATCAATTCGTTCCAAGACGATTGGAAGTTGATATTAATAATTTATTGCTTTTATGAAGGATTACTTTCCTTAACTTTTCGTTTTGCGAATTAACTTTAGGGGTCATTGCAATCACTATTCACTTATGAGTTGCAAAAACAAGCAAACATCACTGGGTGTGCAAGGAAGGTGTTTCCACCGCCATAACAGAAAGCAATGTAAATAAAGCCAGTCGAGATCTAAACGCTCATAAATGGGCATCGTTAATTGACTAAGGCATGCTCAGCCCATGTACGAGCCCTCAGATTGGCTGGAATTGTCACCCGCGTGCATAACGTAAATAGACCGTTAATGAAACTATTTACGTTAGTCGAAACCTATGGGAGGCAAAATATTAACCAAAAAAACGTCAACCAATGTCATTGTTAACCGAGGAACTACTCTATGAACATCTGTAAAACAGCATACGTATACTTTATGGAGTAGACGTTTTAATGTTTTTTGTTTGCATTATGACTGCAGGTATTGTGGTCTATGCAAACATGACTCCTTGTAAAAAGATGTCAGTTTTGTTGCCAGATAGAAGGGTAAAAAACCAATTATCATATTTTTACTGGCAAATGAGGTTCCCATGGTGTAAATGCTTACCCCGAGCTCTCATACTCTGATGGTGCATTGTCTTTTAGTTGTGCGCCTTTTGGCGTAATCTGATCCAACCCATGTGAGACTAGGCTCTAAGGAAAGCTGTCTCGGGCGTGGACCAATCAACTTCAAGGACAGTGCACATTATCAGAGTTATGTTTTTTTGTTTGCATTAGGACTGAAGGTATTGTGGTCTATGCAAACATGACTCCTTGTAAAAAGGTGTCAGTTTTGTTGCCAGATAGAAGGGTAAAAAGCCAATTATCATATTTTTACTGGCAAATGAGGTTCCCATGGTGGTAGTCATAACTTTTCTAACAATGTTATAACTTTTCTAACACTTACACAGGCTAATACAGTACGTGTAATGACCGAAATTAAGAGACACTCACCCCAAGCCAATGTGCAGCCAAACTGTTATTCAGAAAGTAAGCCAAGGCCTCCTATAGTCAGAAAGAGGCCTCCACGAAGATTGGTCGCGAGGCAGGGTTTGAAGAGATTGGAGGAAGGATTTAAACAAGAAAAAGCTGCAAACATTGCAGGAAAGTTTGAGAAAATGGTCTCAATAAAAGGGGATGTTTGAGGGAATGGACGAGCTTCAAGAGCAAGAACAAAGCCTGGGCCTATAATAAAGAGGCTCCCAGTACACAGTCGTCGGTGTCATTTCAACTGGTGTCAGAAGTGGTGTTAGAATGTTGCGCCCAAGCCACAAGAATTCTACTGATAAGGAGACCACCCGACAGAACTTCCCGGGAAAGGAGGCCCCGAATACTAACCTCAAGGTTGTGGGAGAGGCAATGATGGCATTGGTTGAGCAGGAGCTACAGCAACTACAGCAGTCAAAGAGCTTGCCTGCTCAGATGCCGCTGGTGACTGGGGACTAAAAGCAGCTGGAGAGGCGGATTGACCGCCTCACTGACGAAGTCTCCCAGCTAATAATGCAGTTCACTGGGAGACAGGAGAGACCAGGAGCGATGGTCATGATGACGGGAGAGCCGGCGGGCGGAGCTATCAGGCTGACAGCTGCGGAGACTGGGGAGCAGGGAGCGTCTAGAGTGATAACCGAAACACCATCACTAGGGACGGGCGCCGTGGCAAGAGAGAGAGTGGAAAAACGACCTTGCTGGCTGGGGCCGGTGAAGGAGTTTGTGGTGGGCAGCAATTGGGGGGCTTTCGTCCGCCAATCTGAGGCCATGTATCAAGCCCTGGACTGGTCTGAGGCCGAAGCGCTGAAGACCTTGCCGACGGCCTTAAATGATGAGGCCCTCGCCATTTTCAAGGCGATACCAACAGAGTGGAGGACCACACCCAAAACAGCCTGTCGCGAGATCGTGGAGGCCTTCAACCCGCCATTAAACGCAAAGAAGACATTTCAATAACGCAGGCAGGAGGAATCCGAGTCGCCCCTCTACCGCAGTGCCCTGATGCCGCTTAGCCAAGCAGGATATCCTCGCTTGGACGAGGCACCACAGTGGTGCTCCCTATAGTGGAGAGGAGGCATAGATCTCCTTGTGGGTGGCCTGGTGTCTCCTGGCTCAAGAGGAGATGAGCTGATGGACCCGGGTAGTGGCTAGTGGCTCAGGTGGAGGAAAGCCCCGACCCTATCGGCTGCACCTCCTGCCAGGACTGTCGGGTGAGAAGTACCATCAGCGGGGTCAGAATCGCTGCAGCTGCCATTGAGGATGGTAGGGGTCCATGAGAGGAGGTGATGGCGGAGGTCCGTGGGTAGACCGGGCATCGCAGGGCGATCCCGCAATGACAGCGGGAATAGGAGCCAAGGGGGGAGACCGCGACTCCACAGCAGGGCCCACCTATCACCTGCCATCACTGCGGTTGGCTGGGTAACATCGCATGGGGATGCAGAAGCGACCCACTACCGTGAGCGTCGAGAGCATCCACTTGCCCATCGGCGGCCATGGCTTAACAACATTAGGCGTGTCGTGAAACCCCAGACACCTGGCTAGCTAACCCACCTCATTGATCTAGGGACTCACCGCCTCCATCGCCACCCCATATGTAATATCTAATTCGACGACCGTCGGGGATAACGAAGTCGTGAAATCCCCTAAGGAATGTCGGGACGTGCTCCACCATCAGTGGCTCAGCGGGTCGTCGCGGCAGCCACGTGAATCTTGGTGGTGATAGGTTCAGTGGGAAGAGTGGAGGTCCACTCTTACAATCATTTGTGTTCGGTAGATCCTCCGTTAACGTTATAGGTATGTATATGTTATTTCCTTTTTTCTCCCTTTCTGTTTGTGATAATATATTTTTTGGGTGTGCTCCACGTTATTAGACCTTTGTTGCTACTTTACCTCACGAGTTGCAGAGAGTACAGCGCAGCCGGCGATGCGCAGAAGCACTGTTGTAGTGCATGGCAGTGCTCGCCTTATGAACCTAATTAGTTCCTGATACCCATACTCGGAGGTTTTTTCGGTAAAGTCAAGTAGGTAAAACATTTTTTTTTAAGTTTATAAAAGTAATAATGGAAATAAAATAATAAATCACGACGTTTCGGAGGCAACACAAGTCTCCGTCATCAGGTGGAACCGTCACAGCTAAAATTACTGCATTTATTTTACACAAACGTATTTACAGAGGTGAGAATACGGCTTTCTCAACTCGCAACGGTTATAATTATCTGTAGCCCCAGTATTTTCCATTTGATGAACTCGAACAATCTTGCTCAATGTTTTCTATCTGGTAGATCTCGAACAGTTGGCCCCGATGGTTTCCACAATTTAGATCTTGAGTAGTCGGCACCAATGTCGTCCACCTCCCGTCATCCCCGAACAAGCGCCCCGAGCGTGGGCCTCGCTCCTCTTATACTTGCTCGGCCCCTGTCCCTCTCTAGCCTTGGTCTGCCCATAGCTTGTAACATTGTGACAGTACCTTCCGGCCAACTGTTTTTATGCATCTACACTCGCCCTTCCAGAGCCTTTCCTCATAAAGTACCCTGCACCTGTTTTCAGCCATCTTCACTCACCCCACTCGAACCTTGCCCTGTACAGTACCCTAGACGTGT
Source organism: Lampetra planeri (assembly GCF_965212315.1). Taxonomy (NCBI): domain Eukaryota; kingdom Metazoa; phylum Chordata; class Hyperoartia; order Petromyzontiformes; family Petromyzontidae; genus Lampetra; species Lampetra planeri. The sequence goes on from NC_136109.1 coordinate 7,076,754, forward strand.
CGTGACTAACTCGGGGACAATAAGACTTGGAGGCACTTCTTTATTAACAAGCACCATCGAGGTTAACACTCTTGTAGTGAGTCCAACTGAGTCGCAGACGTTATCTTGGGAGCAACACTATTTATTCCGCATTAACACGTAACACAACACACTCTACACTCGGGTCTCGAATGCCCATCTAACCACGCTACGGCTGAACTAGACACGGTTCGCTATCCCGGTCCGGACCACAAGCTGGGTCCCGGACCGCGTGGCTAGAGGCTTCTTCTCCCCGACATGGATCTTCTAACACCAACACTTGAAGAACCCCGAGCTTCTCACGGAGCTCCCATTAAATGCTCACAGGCTAGGCTGGCTCTGCCCCTTGCCCCGCCCACCTTCCAGGTTTCTCGAGCTCCTTCTCGAATGTTCTCGAGAGCTCTTCGGGACCACGTGACCGCCCCTCGGCCCCCGACCACCGGTGGCCCCCCTCCAGTATCGTCCGGTCGCGTGACAACAGGTCAGCCAGAGTATCATGCCCCAGAGTAACCCTGGCTGGCTGACGCTCACTCTCGCTCCCTCACTGGGAGCCGGCACCACACGCTGCTCGCGGTGCCTCTGCGCTAAGCAGCGCTCACCCAACCACCGCTAGTACTGGTACTACAACTCGCAACCCGGGTTGGCCACAATGACATTACCGGCCGTGACTTCGCAAGTGACAAGTACAGTCGCTACCCTCTTAATAATTAGTCCATCCATTGTCGGCGACGCTACTCAGTCAGGACAGTTGGTAGGCTGCCTGACTAGCCATGCCCCAAGATGGTGAAGATGGAGACGACGATGAGAAGAATGGTGAAGACGACGAGAAGAACGGTGACGAAGGACTTCAACAGCACGACAGGGAACCCACTTCAACAACAACCCCGAGATCCCCTACAGGGGCCCCTGTTATGCTGTCAGCGTGGCCTCGCTCCGCCCCCGGGCCACGCCCCCTTTCTGGAATCTACTAGCGGGTTCTTGGTGTGCCCCTTCTGTGAACTATCCCCTACATCCCTCTCTCATGTATATCCTGGCCTGCTGATGTCAGTACTGCCATACGCCACGGATTCCCTTTTCTGCCAGCTGCCAGTGCTATGCCACTACACATATGTAGTATAGTAGAACGACACGACTGTGTTGGCTCGTTATGAGGGCTGTAGGCGCGTGTCACGGAGGTCGTGTCAGGCCGTGACACTCTGTGTGAACCCAACAGGACACGTGACTGGATAAAGGGGGGCCAGGGGCCCCAGGGGGTCACGTGGTTGGGGGTCTCGGGCCTTCCCAAAGGATTGGGAAGGGGGGCATGGCCTGGGGTGGAGCCGGCCACGCCGGAGTGGATATAAGCGGGGTGTGGACGGAGAGCTGGGCTGTTCTGCTGGGTCAACTCTGGGAATGAAGCCGCCGTCCACGATCCTCGGTCTCTAGTCTCCGCTAGTGGACCAGACAGCGTGTTGAGCTGTCCTGGTCCAGTCATGTAGTATCCCTGTGTGTTAGCTAAGTTAGGAACGGTGGCTACCGCCCAATGTCGTTATCCTGTTAATGTTAAGTGTTACCAGTTGTGTTAGCTAATAAATAGTGTTGCCTCCAAGGTTCCAGTGTGCGCCTGAATTTAACCTACTACACATGTAATACTGTGAAAAAAACTATCTATATATATAAAAGGGAAATTTGCGGATATGTGTGTCTGTTCGAAATGTTTAGCATACTTCCCAACATGCTACAAACTTGAAATTTGGCATGTGGGTAGGTTCTATACTGTACACAATGTAAAAAGTATAAAAATAGACTTTTGTATTTTGGATGGTGGGGGGGGGGAATGACCGTGAGGTGTGTGGCGTCAACCCGCAACACACCTGAGTTAAGCGGTCTGCAATGCTTACCCCTACCATATGGCTCTTCGCGCGCCGTAGTTCTAGAGCTGTTAACAGCGTGCCGGGAGATTTTAGGTGGCGCTTCGCTCCTGGCCGATGAAGCCATTGGCTTCTCGGAGTTTCAATACATATCCGTGCAAAGAACAGGTACAATTGCTATCTTAAATATAAAGCAGAAAATACATCTGTTTGTGTAAAGCAGCAAGAACTTTCGAACACTGAGTTCTGACGTCATGAAATTTGCACAGCTTATGCTGTCTGGAATTTCTAAGTGAACGCGACTATTTTCAGCTTGCCACGTCATTGCCTTCCTGAGTTGCCAATTCGACCTTATGTAGCTGAAGGTTGAATTTCCTTGAGTGAAAAGCATCCGATTTAGTTAAATTGATTTCTTTTGGATTTTTTCTTGCAAGCATACATTTTTTCAGGGTTTTTCAGTGAAATTTAAGGGAATATTAAATTAATCCATAACAAGAATCCAAGTAAAGCTCGTCGTAAATAAAACACAAAATAAAGTAACATGAATATTTAGAAAACTGTTTTATTTTCACTTACCTTGAGGCCTGATGCTGGCTTGCTTGTTGGAACTGGGAGAATGAGTCACTACAATTGCACGAACAAATAGACGTTACAAAATGTAATGTATCGAATTCAGAGACGGACTGGAGGAGGGCTTCTCATTCATTTTTCGTTGACATACAGTTACGACTTTTAATGACACGGTCACTAAAATGTATCTATGACTGGCTATATAGCTGGCTGACTGTACAGCGACATGGCAATATCTGACTGTAGAGCTGGTAAATTATATAGTGACTTATAACGATGTTAACTAAATAGTGAGACAGCTACACAGCGCCGACAATGGCAATGAGGAGACAGCAGCGATGACGATGATGAAGAATGACGAGGAGGACCCCGAATTCCTCTCGTGCCCAGAACCCCGTTCCACTCTCTCTTATATCCCCTTAGCGCAGCCATGCCCCGCCCCTGGCCACGCCCCTCTTTGCGAATCCATAACAAGAATCCAAGTATCTCGCGGGTTCTGGGAGCTTCCCGATAGACCCCCTCTTTGACCCTTGGCCCAGTTCTTCTCCCTCTTGTGGTCACTCCCACGTACTTAGGCTATGCTGTTTTATCACCCGCAATTAGTCATTACAGCCGCCAGTCGGCGCACTGATGCTACACATGTGATCCTGTGAAAAAAAACTGTATTATAAATGAAACACAAAATAAAATAACATCTGTTCTAGCTCACGGCAGGTGTCTTGCCTCACAGTAGATGTGGGCGTATATACACAGGAATTTCCTGTTTTTGATGCTAAGTTTGGTCACGTGACCAGGAAGTTGCGATTTAAGATTCCCACTCAACCACGCGGGCGTCGGCCATTACACACATAATTCAAGATGGCGGCACACATCGCGTCCCAGTGAAGCCAGCCGCAATTGTCCATTGTGGGACTTTAAGAAGCATTGTCTGTAAGTTCGTTTATGTTCTTATAATATTGGCAATGCTGTTATAATGTTAGAATGACCGTTATAATGATGTAAATGCCTTTATAATGCTGTTAAATTGTTATGATAAATACGAGGCCTAGTTAACAACGAAGCCTGCAACTTTCCTTATTGTGAATGTTACTTGTAATTTAATAAGTCGAGTCAAACTTGTACCCAAGTAACTTTATTGCGATCTGGAGAGCAAGGATGACAAAATGTCTCATTCATAGTGCAGTGTTATGTGTAGTACTGTAAATCTGGGGTGCAGTGTGATGATAACACGGTGTGCCTTTATGTAACACAGTAGCTTATGCTCTTGTATAGCTATTCAGTGGTAATGTAGGTGTCTGGTCCATCCAGGATCTATTGTTGAGAAACATGTTATCTAAGACAATGTTATGATGCTGTGGTGTTCATTCATTATGTTGGTGTTTCCGGGTATTAACAGATGCTGTATCTGTGCTGTTTTCTCACCAGTTTTACCTCGTTAAATTCCCATAAATGACCTTTGGAGTCAGGCGTTCATCCTGGCTCTGAGGGTTTATTGGATGCGAGGTTAACTACTCAGCTAGCGGTGCAACGCAGCGCACAGCGAGGCCGAGATAACATCAATGTAAAAAAGTTTATTTTCATTTACCTTGAGTCCTAATACCTTGAGTTACTACAATTGCACATAAAATAAAGACACACACCCCAATAACAAAGATCCCCTGTATGACCTTACCAAGCTATTGGGGCAAGTGCAGTTAGTGAGCAGTGCCAATGAAAGCCGGCATAGCACACGAGGGGGTGAGTGCCCAGCGCCACGCCCGACTGCCTTTGTTTCCCCAGTGGTGATGTTTACACACCGCACCAGGTACTCGTTTGGGGCTGAGTCGACATAGGTAGTCTCAGGACCGGTTAAGATTTCTTCAATGGTGTTGGCCATGAGCAAGAAGCAAACTCGGGTCAACGCTTTTGTAGCACAGCCTACTAACCGCTACTCTACCACTTCCCACACACTCACTTTCACACACACGCACAATGTGCGAGTGTGTACACACACACTCCCAGCACGAGGCTGGCTCATTACATCTTGCGGAAAATCACTCCACTGATCAGAATAATTCCACAGTTCAGTTTGCAAGGGCGAGTTCTAGTTTGAAGTCAGTGCTTTTTTATATTTCATGGAAGCTAGTTCGTAAGTACAGGTGTTCGTAAGTGGAGGACCGCCTGTAATATTGAAGTATTGGAAAATGACGGCAGGAAACTCCTTGACGGGAACACACTTCTTTTATTAAATCTTGACTTGTAACGATACAACGCGTGGCCTCTCTTCTTCACAATGCGGTCACCATACAACGGTACAACTCTTGACCTCTTCTCTCCGCCCTACGCTTCTCTTGACTCTCTTAGATTCTGTGCTGCTGGCTCTCTGTGCCTCGTGTAGACTCCGCGCCTCGGCTACACTCTTCTCTCGTCTCGTGTAGACTCTGCGCCTCTGCTACACTCTCCACTCGCCTCGTGTAGACTTTGCATCTCTCTCTGGCTACACCGTATGCATACTCGGCTCGTGTAGACCTTTCTCTCTCTCTGGCTACACCGTATGCATACTCGGCTCGTGTAGACCTTTCTCTCTCTCTGGCTACACACTATACATCGCTCAGCTCGTGTAGACCTTTCTCTCTCTCTGGCTACACACTATACATTACTCAGCTCGTGTAGACCGTTCTCTCTCTCTGGCTACACACTATACATTACTCAGCTCGTGTAGACCGTTCTCTCTCTCTGGCTACACACTATACATTACTCAGCTCGTGTAGACCGTTCTCTCTCTCCGGCTACACACCTATACCTTACTCTCCTCTACTCTCCATTACTCTCCTTTACTCTCCTCTCCGGGCTCTATCTCTGCACCTTCGTCTTCATTCTTAGATGGTTCCACTTCTGCCCCCCTACTCCTCTGTGCATCACCTTATATATCTCTTCTTCCCGGGAGACGGAGCGGATGCGGACCTCAACGTCGGCACCGCTCCTCAGTTACCCAATCACCACGCGCTATCTCTACGATCCGTTTCCGCCCAGCGCGTGTTTCCACTCCCCGACCAATCACACCGCGCTGCCACCCGATCACTCCCTCTCAGCACGTCACCGGCACACAGCCAATCAGCAGCACTACCCCCACCCGCGCACTGACGCCTGCTCCTTTCCGTCAGCGCGCGTCACCACACACACACCCGTACATACGCGCTGGCACACGACGTATACACCCAGCGCGTATCACCACTACATCACCCCCTCCCACATAGCTCGCAGCCGGCCCGGCTGCTTACAACAACCAACCGCAACGATAAGACGACAACCAACAAAAAAAAACCCGTAACCCCCCCAGTGTGCCCCGTAACATAACAACAACAACAACAAGAATAACTATGTACAGATTGACAATGAACACGAAAAGTCAACAATAACACGATACAAGCAAATTCCAAAAAACGAACGCGCCCCACGTCCCTGCGACTACACGCAGTGACGAGGCGCTCCAACTGCCCCGACTCCTCACGAGGCAGGTCATGCAAAGTAGCACGAACTGGCGCGAGTCCGTCTGGCTGGTCCGTCGTATGGGGCGGGACACTGACGACCGTCCGGCGGTTCCGGCTGCTCCAGACGGCGCGGAACGGGCCTGAAAGGGCCGGCCCCGCCGCGGAGATCCGGCCGCCGGTGATCGGCAGCTGTCAGTTCCGAGACACCTGGGAGCAGATCAGGCGAAAATACGTGTGGATCAGGCAGAGACATTTCCCCCTCTGGGTCGCCGGTCACGTCACACGCCCGGCCATCACGACACAAGGGGAGGCCATATGGAGGCGAGAACGGTTTCAGTCGGGAGGGGTGAACGTACCAACGGCGCTTTCCCCACTTTATCTGAACGCACTGGGGCCGTGCAACGCGCACGACCTCCACGGGTCCCCTCCACGGTCTCAACAATTTAGGCGACGTAGCCAAGGGTGCCTGAGGGCAATGCAGCCAGGCCCTGTCACCTGGTTTCCATTCGTGCATGGACACCTTCCGTGCCCGCAACCGTTCATTAGCAATTTGGCGAGCCCGCGAATTAAGCCGTGCGGCCTCCCTCGCCTCTGTCAGCTTGTGAATATTAAACTTAATATGTTCTGCCAAATTAGAATTAGTTCGTGGAGCGGACAGGCCAAGTTGCGTTTCCATTGGCGGGTCAGCTTCCCGACCGTACATCAAATAGAATGGGGAAAACCCCGTAGCTGCATGGGGGGCCATTCTATACGCGGCAAGGACTCCCGGGACCTGCAGGTCCCAATCTACATGTGCCTCGCACACCTGCTGGCACAGCATGGAAGTCAAAGTTTTGTGGAGTCTCTCCACCATCCCGTCTGTCTGCGGGTGGTACGGGGAGGTGCGCACCTTCTTGGTACCCAACAGATCGCACACCTCTTGCAACAATTTACTCGAAAATTTTTTACCTTGGTCGGTCAGCAGGCGTTCGGGAGCCCCCTTGTCCAGGACATAGCCCTGGACGAAGGCATCCGTCACAGCCGCTGCCGACTGGTTAGCGAGAGGCCACGCCATAGGCCATCGGGTAAAGTATTCGACCCCCACTAACAAATATTTATTCCCTCTCGGCGTGACTGGGAAGGGCCCCAAAATATCGAGTGCAACGAGCTCGTTGGTACGCGAGACCTGAATAGATTGCAGCGGTGGATTAGCTGCCACGGGCGGTGGTTTACGCCTGGCGCACTCAACGCACCCCTTCAGAATATTTACCACATCACTTCCCATTCCCGGCCAGTAATAGTCACGCTGAAGCAGGGCAAGCGTCTTGTTAACTCCCAAGTGCAAGAGGCGTTCGTGTGCCGCCAAGACAACCCTCCCCCTCACAGCGGAAGGCACCACGAGTGCGTTCCGCCGGGACAAACTGTCCCATCTCAATAACATGCCCTGCTCAAGTACATAGGAGCCGGTACGCTCCTGGTCCCCCTCGGGACCCCCAACCTTGCGGCGCAATGCTAGCAGCGAGCTGTCCGCCATCTGGAGGCGGCCCCATTCGCTGAGCGACAACGAGAGCAGCGAGTCCCGACCCTGAGAGGCAGTGGAATCATCCACGATCGGTGCGCCCGCAGTCGCAGCCAGTGCCCCCATCTCCCCCGCAAGCGTCGGTTTACAGCGCGCCGATCCCGACAAACACGCGCATTCATCACAAGGCAACAACCGCGACAAGCAATCGGCATTTGTGTGTCGCAACCCCTTACGGTACGTAGTCGTAAACTGATAGTCCTGGAGGACTTCCAACCAATGCGACAACTGGCCCGAGGGTTGGGCGACCCTCAATGAATACTGTAGCGCCGCGTGGTCCGTTCGGACCGTAAAGTGACGACCATAGAGATATGGCCTAAACTGCTGCACAAAAAAGACAATGGCAAGCAGCTCGCGACGGGTGACGCAGTAGCGCTGCTCCGCCGGAGACAACACCCTACTACCGTAGGCGACAACTCTTTCGACACCCCCAACGACTTGGGATAGCACCCCCCCAATGCCCGTGTTGCTAGCATCCGTGTCCAGCAAAAAGGGACTGGCAAAATCGGGATAACACAAGGGTGGGGCACCCACCAAGGCGTCCCGGAGGGAGCGAAACGCGGCCTCCTCCTCCGGTCCCCATTTGAACTTCACTCCCTTCGCCGTTAGAGCGTGCAAGGGTTTTGCAATAGTGGCGAAGTGCTCAACGAACCGCCGATAATAAGAAGCAAACCCGATGAAACTACGCACGTCGGAAACGGACGTAGGTGTCGGCCACGAACCGACACAATCCGTCTTCGCGGGATCGGTGGAGATCCCCGAAGAATCGACAATGTGACCCAAGTATCTAACCGACCTACGAAGGAGGTGACATTTGGCCGGTTTAAATTTCAACTTAGCCGATCGCATTCGCAAGAACACCCCTCTCAATCGCTGGAGGTGTTCTTCAAACGTTTTACTGAAAACAATGACATCGTCCATATAAATCAAGCATGTATCCCACTGCAAGCCCGACAAAACCAGCTCCATAAGTCGCTGAAACGTCGCTGGAGAGGAGTGAAGTCCCATGGGTAACCGGTTAAACTGGAACAGCCCCCCTGGAGTTCGAAATGCTGTCTTAGGTTTCGACTCTTCGTCGAGCGGCAACTGCCAAAACCCCGATAACAAATCAAGAGTCGAAAAATATCGCGCACCAGACAATGCATCGAGGGACTCATCCATCCTGGGGAGCGGATACGCGTCAGCCACAGAGATCTTATTCAGGCGACGGAAATCAACGCAGAATCGCAGGGACCCGTCCTGCTTCTTAACCAGCACAATAGGCGCTCCCCACGGGCTAGAGGAGGGCGAAATAATATCGGCTTCTAGCATTTCGTTAACAGCCGACTGAACATGTTCCTTCTCCACGGGACTCAGTCAGAAGGGATTTAGCTTGACCGGCGCCGCATCGCCCGTTTCAATGTGATGGTGCAACAAATCCGTGCACCCAATGTCATACTTATGTTTACTGAATACATCAGAGAATTCAATGAGCAACTCGCGCAGCGCACCCAACTGCGCCGCCGACAAATCGTCCGAGGCGGCGCATAGCGAATGGACCCACTCAAGGTCTTCCCTTGGCTCAACGTTCCGCGCGGGGCTCGAGCCCACCTGCGCAACCAACCCATCATCCACAGGGACCCGCGCCGCGTGAGCCAGCACGGTGCCCTGCGGAATGACAGCTGGTCGCGACCCCGCGTTCAAAACCATCACAAACGGATCCCTGTCAGCCCGCACCAAAGTGTGAGCCACCGATAAATCAAGACCCCCGACAGCCTTGTTAGAAGGACCCAAAAGCATACTTTGTCCCGAAGCCTCCCTCACCCATGGTTTCCGCAACCGGAGGGGAATCAACATCTGTGAACCCGGGGGCACTTGCACGGTCTGCGTCGCCACCGCTTGTATCGTAGCGCACGCCGTCCGAATGTCAGTAGGGCCCGTCAAAAATGAAATCCGGCGACCCGATGGCAGTTCAATGCATCGTTGATCGATAAGAATTTTAATAGGCATTTTAGCCAAAAAATCAGTGCCCAAAAGACACGGAACTGCCAAAGAAGACGAAACGAAAACGGGTCCCGACAATTTGATATCTCCAATGCAAATGGACGCCCTAACCTGACCGATAATGCCCAACGATCCCCCATTAGCGGCGTAAAATGGCACATCCACTGGAAGCAGCGGACGACATTGGACTGGAAGAATATTATAAATGAGGTCCGATATAATAGTTGCCGATGCCCCCGTGTCCACTAACACCCTAATCTCAACCCCATCAATAGATCCCGTAACAACGGACGAACCCGCCGAAGCAGCCACAATTCTATGCCCCAATTCCGCCCATTCAATGTCTCCCTGGTCCCGGCCGAACCCCCCTCGCCGAACCGAATCCCCGAACCTTAACCGGCCCTCCTCTGCCGCAACGCGGCGTCCCATGTGTGCCGAATAAACAGGCCGAGCGTGTGAGGTGCCGCGACTTGCCGGGGATTGTAGAGATGACTTGGGCTCTCGGTCGTCGTCCAGCCGAGCTCCCATGGCGCGCTGCCGCGGAGCGCGGCACCCGGACGCCACGTGGCCCCGGAGGCCGTAGTTATAGCACGTGACGAGGGTCGGAGTAGATCTTGGTTGCTCCGACTTTCGGCCCGATCGCAGAGGCGACCGGGCCCCCGGCCTCCAGTCCCCTGGTCGTCCCGTGGCGAACGCCTCCTCTCGTGGGCTGACGACTTGGGGTTCGGTGACCACCGAACCCGGGGCTGCGACGACAGCAGCGTTGCAACCAACGCCTTGTTTCCGTTGTAGGGCCTCGTGCGCTTGAATACTCGTGGCGACTCTCAAAGAAGAAATATCAATCTCGTCAGCTGTGTTGATAGGGACCCCCAGGTCCTGCGCCAACTTAAGCAGCTGCTCCAAAACCATCGCGTCTTGGCCCTCCTCGTCCATCCGAGGGAACGCCGCATCAGCAAGAGCCAGCAACGCCGTGCGATAGGCCAGCGCGGTCTCCGTGGCCGCTTTCCGTCTTGCGTAGAAATGATGGCGGCACGCCGAGGGAGGTCCGTAGACCCTGGCCAACAAACCCAGCGCATCCTTCAGCGTGGAGCGGTCCGACTTCGGTGCAGCCCTGAAGGCCGCGAGCGCATCGTCGTCCAGCATGGCGGGCAACGCCCGCAGCGCCGTAGCATCGGACCACGCTGACATCTCTTGATGCGCCAAAAACCTTCGCTGAAATTGGCCCCAGTCTCCGCCTTCCGCCTTGAAGGCTGACAACGTGGGCAGACGCTGCTGAAAAATGAAGTCATCCGCCTCGTGGTTCCTCTCCGCCTCTCCGTCGGTGTGTAAGATGGCGGCTCCAGCAGCAGACGTAAAATGGCGGACCCCCTCGCGCGCTGATGACGTCGATGCGCGCGCTTGGGAACCCACCACCACGTGGCGCTCGCCGTTCCCGCCAAAAGTAGGCCCAGGCGCAATGGCGGGAATCCCCCATTCGTTTTGGCGGGAATCTGCGGGGCGACCTTGTAAAATGTCCCCCACCGTCCCCGCTCCTCCCGACGAGCTGATCTCCGCCAAGATGGACGCGGCGGCGAGCAGCAGCTCCGCCAGTCGGGAGTGCGCCTCACGAAGCCCGGCGTCGGTCCCCGGTCGCTCGGCCGGCGCCGTCGACGGATCCTGTAGCGTGGGCAAGTCCTCCTCCTCACCCCCCGCCACCAGCGGCCCCGAGTCGTCCAGGTTTTCCTCGCGGTCAATCCCGTGGGTCCTACGGGTCTTCCTTGTCTCCATGCTTGGAAGCCCGTTTCACTTCTGACGCCAGATGAAGTATTGGAAAATGACGGCAGGAAACTCCTTGACGGGAACACACTTCTTTTATTAAATCTTGACTTGTAACGATACAACGCGTGGCCTCTCTTCTTCACAATGCGGTCACCATACAACGGTACAACTCGTGACCTCTTCTCTCCGCCCTACGCTTCTCTTGACTCTCTTAGATTCTGTGCTGCTGGCTCTCTGTGCCTCGTGTAGACTCCGCGCCTCGGCTACACTCTTCTCTCGTCTCGTGTAGACTCTGCGCCTCTGCTACACTCTCCACTCGCCTCGTGTAGACTTTGCATCTCTCTCTGGCTACACCGTATGCATACTCGGCTCGTGTAGACCTTTCTCTCTCTCTGGCTACACCGTATGCATACTCGGCTCGTGTAGACCTTTCTCTCTCTCTGGCTACACACTATACATCGCTCAGCTCGTGTAGACCTTTCTCTCTCTCTGGCTACACACTATACATTACTCAGCTCGTGTAGACCGTTCTCTCTCTCTGGCTACACACTATACATTACTCAGCTCGTGTAGACCGTTCTCTCTCTCTGGCTACACACTATACATTACTCAGCTCGTGTAGACCGTTCTCTCTCTCCGGCTACACACCTATACCTTACTCTCCTCTACTCTCCATTACTCTCCTTTACTCTCCTCTCCGGGCTCTATCTCTGCACCTTCGTCTTCATTCTTAGATGGTTCCACTTCTGCCCCCCTACTCCTCTGTGCATCACCTTATATATCTCTTCTTCCCGGGAGACGGAGCGGATGCGGACCTCAACGTCGGCACCGCTCCTCAGTTACCCAATCACCACGCGCTATCTCTACGATCCGTTTCCGCCCAGCGCGTGTTTCCACTCCCCGACCAATCACACCGCGCTGCCACCCGATCACTCCCTCTCAGCGCTTCACCGGCACACAGCCAATCAGCAGCACTACCCCCACCCGCGCACTGACGCCTGCTCCTCCCCGTCAGCGCGCGTCACCACACACACACCCGTACATACGCGCTGGCACACGACGTATACACCCAGCGCGTATCACCACTACAATATTGTTGCACCCATATATCTGGCTGGGTGGACACAAGAGGGATAAACTTACCCCACTTGTTATCACTGCTCGCTAGGAGATAGAAACTAACCACGAGTGGTGAATTACAAGTCAAGTATGTTAACCATTACACCATTTAAAAGATGACACGCAAAGAAATGCAACACATAGTTGTACATTTATCTTTATTTTTAATATCGTATATGTGAAAAAGAGGCAAATGGCTTATGATCATTTTTTACAATGTTACCGGTAATGAAAGGTAATCGGTTTTAAAAATTGTAGTCTATATACAGCGATAATCAGTGATAATTTAGAAAAACTGGCATCTCAAAATCATTAATATCGTGCGGCAGATATTGATAGTGATACTGGTAGGAACTTCCTGGTTACACCAGCCCACAGGGGATTATTGTGTCCATCCGTTCGTCGTGCAGGGAGGGAGTGGGTGGGGAGGGAGGGTCTGGGTGGGGAGGGGCTGGGTGGGGAGGGTGGGGAGGGGCTGGGTGGGGAGGGGCTGGGTGGGGAGGGTGGGGCTGGCTGGGGGGTGGGAGGGGTGGGGCAGGGTGGGGAGGGGCTGGTCACCCCGTGGTGCCCTTATAAAACTCAATGTTTAACCTATTCACGCTGGCTTGTGCCCGCCCTCACAGTCGGGCATATTTGCGGAATGCACCACGCCGCCGTTGACCCTGGTCATTGACCGAGCAACCCAACGTTCCTATCGGCTCCCTCCGCAGGAATGTGTTGAGAAAATGCATATTCTTCCCTCTTATGGGTGAAGCTATCTCGGTTTTGCACCAAATGTATTGAGCAACAGTTCGCCAATCGCGACCCTGTTGCTGGAGGATATGTAGTTCACTGCGAGATTCCTGTGTGCATAGTAACTGTACTGCAAGCAATGATGCCACATGCCATTGTATCTCCATCTTGTTTGCTGGTATCAGTTCCCGTGCTCCCGGCCTCCAGTCGGATTCAGCTCCACGATTTTTCGTCCTGTCATGTACATTACTGTACACAGATATGTGTATGGTACGCTACGTAATTTTTTTCATTCTATTAATTTACCGCATAAGTTATATTTAACACGAGAAAATATTAATCAAATTTAATACAAAACACTTCCTGTTTAATGTTTTGGTTGACGTTGGGTAATATAAAAACAAAAGGAGGGGATGTTTTCCAAACCATGAACCAAACCTTCGTTAGCCTATATATCTTTGTGTTTGCGGATAACGGATTTGCCGATTGTGGCTATTTTTAAGAACATAACCCCCGCGATGGGCAATGCTTTGCTGTACAGTGTTGTCAAACGTGGCTTACATCATTCTATTGTAGTGACTGTGATTGTCACTGTGTGGTGCCGGGCTTACGAAGGCACGGCAGATAATGTGTTGACATTATGTGTAGCCCACTTACGGCGCATAGTACCAGCCCTAGCCGGGCTTGGGGGAGCACTCGTCAGTGTGGAGGCACAGCGAGCAGTGTGCTGTGCGAGTTCCCGGTGAGGGAGCGAAAGGGAGTGTCAGCCAGCCAGGGTTACGTTGGGGCATGATACGCTGGTTGACCTGCTGACATGTGACCGAATGATATTGGAGGGAGGCCACCGGTGGACAGGGGCCGCTGGGCGGTCACGTGGTCTAAAAGAGCTCTCGGGAGCCTTTGAGAAAGAGCTCGAGAGATCTGGAAGGTGGGCGGGACGAAGGGCAGAACCAGCCCAGCCCAGGGCGATATAACGTGGGCCCCGTGAGGAGTTTGGGGTTCTTTCGTGTAGTTGGTGATGAAGATCAATGTCGGGGAGAAGAAGCCTCTAGCCATACGGTCTGGGACCCAGCTTGTGGTCCGGGCCGGGATAGCGCACCATGTCTAGGTCTGCCGTAGGGTGGTTAGACAGGCATTCAATACCCGAGTGTGGGTTGTGTTATGTTATGTTGAAGTTGGTTGAATAAATAGTGTTGCTCCAAAGACAACGTCTGTGACTCAGCTGGACTCACTACACTATGATAGGGTAGTCATAATTGTGTAGTGACATAGAATGGGTCACTACGGCGCATAGCGATGGTTTCTGACAGAGAGGGGAATTGTGGGCGTAACAGCCGATCTGCCAGCAGAGCAGGGTGTAACAGCCGATCTGCCAGCAGAACATGCAATGCCATGGAATGGGTCACTCGGGTGTGTAGCGCTGGTTGATATGAGGACATAGCAGCCCTGCCGGCTAACAGGGTATGTGATAGACCAGAGGTAAGGGATGTGGGCCAAAGGTGACTGAGGGGACACGTGGAGTATAGCCCAGGATCTTCTGGTGGGTTCCAGAAGGGGGGGTGGCCGAGGGCAGAGCCAGGCCACGCCGGGAGGCATAAAAGGGAAGTCCCGAGGCTGGATCAAGGCTGTCTGTCGTTGGAATGGAACCCGTCATGCTATGTCTTCATCTCCGGCGTCGTGGGTCAGGCAGCGAACCGGCAGTCCAGACCCGTTTATAGTTATACCGTGTGTGAACAAGTGTCTAAGTGTAGAATAAAAGTGTGTTGCCTCCTACTATTAGTGTCTCAGAAGTGACTCACTACAATAGCATTTCGCAACACAGGATGATCAGAAACAATAACAAAACATTATCACCCAGTTTCATACCCACCCTCTCGCACTCAGCAGCACTGTCTGCACATGTTGATCATCTGCACAAGCAGTTAATATACAAAAGATGATATTAACGGTTACTTATTCCGAAAGTCAGGAATCCGTAATCAATTCCAATGGGAATTTAGTAATGAATTGCACTCACTATCCATCACAAACTCATAAATTGCACAGCACTTGTAGACTCTTAATTGGTCAACAAGTCATCTTTAGGTACCAGTGGTTGGCCCAAGTCTCCGTGTGTTAAGGTCAGTGTTGCAAACCAAGTAATTGTGTTGCTATGTTTAGTGACTTTTGAGTTTTCCGAAGTGATGAAAAAGTATCAGGTTGACTAACTATGGTCTAGTGACTTTTTAAAATGCGAACAACAGCAATAAAGATAACGTGCTGGTAAAGAACGATGTTGACTGCTGGCTCAAAGCTGCCTGAGGAGCTATGCAGGTAGCCAACTTGACTGACATTAATGCAGAACTACAATATTTAATTTATATCTACGTCATCATTCATGTTCACATGTTACGAATAAAATACATTTTAAGAATATGAGTAATTTCATTCATTCAAATTACATATTTCTGGCAACATTTTTGGCAACTTTCAAATGTTAAAATAGCGATATCTGGTGACTTTTTTTAGGTTTATCTGGTGATTCCCTAACTTTGTAGATCTGACAAAACTGGGTAAATTTCCCCTCGTTTTTCAAGAAAAATAAAAGAGTATGCCTGCAATTGCTAGCATACACCTCTACACTTGAGGGAACTCCAGAGGGTATTTGGCCTACTCTTCCATGTGCTTAAAGAGGTGGGCCTAGTCACAGTTTACCCTACCACATGTTACTAGCTGATCAACTTAATTGTTGTATAACCATTAATGATGCTGGGTGGACAGAGGCTGCACTACTTCCACTGCTGTGCCATGATATCAAATTGAACCATTGTTCTCTGGATTGCAAGTCCAGTATGCTAATCATTACACAATGTTTGAGTCATACAAGCCAGGATAATGTCTGATACCTTACCCTATGCCACATTTGTGCCATGATGTATTTTTATTGAGTACCAAGGAATTACTCGAACCTGCACTGCATGAAAAATCTACGGTGGCTGCACAAGTGGGTCCTCATCTACAAACCAGTGGTCCACAAATTTAAACATCAAGCAACAATATTTATGTTTAATGCCACCACACTTGAACATAACCACTGTCAGCTTCGCAGGTGAGCAGTTGAATGATTATGAGTTGAATGATGACAGGACAATGGTTATGTTCTTGTTCAATTCAGAGCTCACAATAGTAAGGTTACTTTAATCAGACTTGGATTGATTGTTTTTTATTTTATCATTAATAGTGTGAGTTGTTTGAGGTAATGGCTATGCTGGTATATGGATATAGTAAGTGTAATGATTTTACGTAAGTATGTTTACAGAGACATTACTCCAGGAGACGAGAAACTGGGACCAATCCTGAAATTAATATTAAAACTGTATAGTCGATGTATTAAAGTTCTAAAATACGTATATTTATTGAAGCAAAGGATTATATTGCATATCACTTACATTGATTGCAATCATTTAAATTTGAATTGACTTCCTGCAACTGGGCATTACAATATTTAGCTATGGACCTTGGCCTAATGACAATTGCCATGATTTGCAAAAAAGTCCGTACATTAAGACGTCTATGGGTCGTAATCTTGTCTTAGCTACGATTAGTTGCGTATGCGTAACCCTAATTTATAGGGGTGTGGCGATAGAGTGGTACTGAATTTGGCAGCTAAAGTGGGAGGAGAGACTGAGTTGGGCCAGTAAAATTCAAAGTGCTGCAAGAGAGATGTGAAGAAAAGGAAAAGCTCCATCTTGGCTAAACTTTCCCCCAAACAGACACGGGGACCAGCAGGGAATGGCAGGAAAGCATCCGATTTGATACACTGGCCATCTTTATCAAGGAAATGATCAGGGTTAAACTTATGTGGTGTTTTCCAGTGGATGTCATCGTAAAAAGCAGACATGAGGTTTACCATTACATGGGTTCCCTTTGGAAACAAGTATTCGTTGAACTGCACATCTTTAGATGTAGGGTGCAAAATTCCAAATGGAAGAATGTTACCAAAGCGCTGTATCTCATGGATCACAGCATTCAAGTACGGCAGGCTGCGTCTGTCCTTCATACATGGCGGTCGCTCGGATCCCACAACTCTGTCAATCTCCTCATGACATCGGGCTTGAATGTCGGGGTTCATCATCATGAAGAGGAGGCCCCAGCGTAGTGTGTTGGAGGTAGTCTCCATGCCACCGATGAAAAGTTCCATCAATATCAGAATGACGGTCTGGTCAGTAAAGCTCCTGTTGGGATTGTCCTTCTCCTTATCAATCTGAGCTAGATATGAGTCAATCAGGTCCCTGGGGTTGTGTTGATCTCTTGTGGCACGGTGCTCAGATACTTTATCCTTGAGCAAGCATTGCAACTTTGTGTGAATATGGAATACTTTCTGCCATGGCCCAGGCAACTTTAGCAGAAATGGGAATGCATTACACAGTATTACCAGCGACTCTGCTTGTAACTGCACGAGATGCTCAAGCAGGTGTGTAAGCTTTTGGAACTGCTCATTGTTATAATCATATCGGATCCCGTTCAGGAGGGAGCAAATTATGTTGCCCACAGCATTGTTTAAATTACATTTAGGGTCAAACGCTGAGGTTTCCTGTTTGAAAGTCTCTATTAGGTACCTCGCTTCTATCAATATTTTGTCGACTATTGTTGCCTTTCCGAAGCAAAAATTGCGCAATGTTGACAAAGCAAATCGGCGCTGCTGCTTCCATGCGTCTCCATAGGGTGCTAATGCGATACCAATGTTGTGAGTGAGTTTAGTAAAAAGGGGAGTTATTTGTCGGTCAGCAAACTCGTGACCTCGATTCACCAGGACCTCTTTGACTGCCTGGTAGCCGCTCACCAACACAACAGGCGTACTCCCCATCATTATGGTACAGACTTCTCCATATTTTTTGGCCAATTCTTGCATGCCAATGTGGGGATTCTTGCAACTTAAGGCAGTGATGTTCCCCAGCAGCGGTAATGGTTTAGGACCAGGAGGGAAGCCCACTGGGCAGATTGTTGACCCCACCACTTGCAGGGCAGCCCGTACAGTTAGGAACACTATACAGATCAGGGCCAGGCTGATCAGCACTTGACTCATTATCAAGGATTTCCATTCTGGCGAAGTTGCGACATCATCAGCCAGCTGCCCCATCTTGTCGTTCTGTGTTGTAGAGCAGTCAGCAGAGTGAACGCACAGCTCAAGTAGTAGGGTGCACCAAAAGTTGTCTGCACACACAGACACATGCATAGCCTATTTATGAGGACACTACACTAAGCAGAATTAGGCAGCGGTTTACTCGCCTAATTCTACCAGAATATTCAGACAAGTAATAATGAGGGAATCCATTTATATAGATATCATAACTTTAATTGAGGTGACATTGTGAAATAAAGTGTGGCTTGGAAGCATATACTTTTTTTAAAGCAGTTGATATATTTAATCATAAGCTTCAGTAAAAATGCTATTCTGATACAAGCTAGTATGTTCAGTTTTTATAGTGAGTAATGCATATGTTAATCATTGGTCCACATATATTATTATTAAAATGTTAATACATGCATTTGTAATGGTTAACATTCAGGCAGACCTCGCTTAGCTCGATCCCATATAATTCTGATTCGTTATAGTGCTCTTGTCCTGGAGAAAAGTATTTTTTATAACAAAAAAATGAAATCAAAACATAAAGCGCTTACGAGTGAGAAAATATACCTTTCCCCATTCTTCACTCAGACTCCCCCCCCCTCCCCACAAATCAAACTATTTGTGGTCACGATTATTTCTGTAAAAAAAATATATATATATTTCTTCCAACGTTTTTACAGTTTGTTTAGCCAGATGAGAACTCACGAGACCAGTATAAAGTCTCAGGCTCCACCTAAAAGAATCCTCACCACAGAAATTTAACTGAGGGCATCACTAAGACCCTAATTGGAAGCGGAGCAGCTCCAACCTCGTCTTAGCATTATTATTATTAGCACTATTACCAATACCCCAATGAAGCCCTCATATTGCTTATATTAAAAAAATAAAAATGTCGGGAACGCATCTCCACATACACAATAATATAATTAACCCTTTAAGCGCTATTTCAATTTGCTCTCACTTCAGGAATGCCTCTTGAATGTTAAACAAGGTCTGCCTATATAATAAAAATCTCATTGGGTGTTCCTATGAGGTCATGACACTGATTTAAAGTAACTCAGAGATTCAGACATCTTAGATTGTTAGTCAGAATTTTTAGAGATTTTGTCCTGATGTTTAACGTAGTTTCAAATTCAATATTGTACCTGGTAAATATGGTTGTGATGGCTCTTCAGCCTACCAGTGGACTAAACAACAATATTTGGTGCATTAAATGTTTAACCAAGTAGCCGGCCTCTCCTGTCTACTACCATAACCATATTAAAGAAATAATACTGTCTTGAACGAATCTCCATATATACAATAGTATAATGTATAATGAATATACAATTGTATAATCAACCTCCAACGTCGGCAATGTGGTGTGTGGAGCGGGTTGCAGGGATTTTTGCAGCTGCATTAGCATCATTGCTACATAGGCACTTGTGGACCGCCCATGCTCCTGGTTCGGTTGATAGCTGCATTGGCATTGTTGCTGCGCGTTATTGCACCGCCCATATTTCCGGTTCTGTTGATGCACTTGGGCTATGCCCATACCCAAACTCGTATAAACAGCTTGCCTTTAGAGGCTGACTCCTTTGCCTATGACGACCGCTTGTATTGCGATCGAAACGTCGTGATATGTTTATTCACTTAATTTTTTATTTTATTGTTATTTTTTCTGTCTACGTGACTTTACCGAAAAAACCATAGAACATAGAATATAATAAACCCTATTTCAATTAGCTCTCACTGCCTATACGGTCTGTATTATAAAATGTGCTACGGCTCAACAAAATATGTAAGCATTGTTAAACTCATAAACAAAAATAAATATTTACATTTGCATGTAATACTGTAATAAATAGTGTATAGTACATAAAACGTGAAATAACATGAAAAGAAAACAAACTCCGTTTTATTTTCACTTACCTTGAGTCGCGATCCTGGCTTGCTTGTCAGAAGGGGCTTAATAAGTCACTACTTGCACACACACACAACAACGACAACGACCACCCGTATAACCTTAACAGACTGTTTGCGCAAGTGCTGTTAGCCAGTACCTATGAAGGCCGACACGACACATGAGGGGGTGGATGGCCAACACCGCACCCTGCTGCCTTTGTCTCCCTAGTGGCGTTGTCTACACATTGCACCAGGTACTCATTTAAGGCTGACTCGACCTCAGGGAGGCCCAGGGGCCAGGACCGGTTCAGAAAATCGTCACTGGTGTTGGCCATGAGTGGGAATCGAACTCAGGTCGCTGGGGTCGCGCGCTAACCATTGCACTTCGATGATATTTTCTTTTTTAAACATATCTAATGAAAACCTGTTCGTAAGTGCGGATGTTCGTAAGTGGGGCATTCGTAAGTGAATTACTACTTGTATATGCAGTAATTAACCTCAAATTTAACAAAACAAAGTTATTAACTTTCATACATATCATTAAATGAATGTGACCAATAGGTCTCCACCAAAAATGGCAAATTACATAATAGATGCTCAAAAACACACCCTGTATCTAGATCGACCAGCCCACATGCCACACAACACTGCTCAATCCCCGAGTAGATGGAGTTGGAAAAAAATGTGAAATTCGAAATTCGTTATATTCAAAATGATAACAATCAAAAACGTACAATTTTTATCAACATCAGAAATTGTAAAAATAAATGTTTAACTCATCAGGAAAATGTATCCCACAAAAACCCTTGTCGCATCAGTGAGCTTGTGTACCGCTGTTCGCATTTAACCTCGATGGATAATAAGTGGCCAGTTCACTGTTGTGCGCCTCACTAACGTGACTTGACTGGACAATATCACCAAAACGAGTTGACCACCCACTGCGCAGCTGCATTACATTTGACTGAATTTTCATTCCCGATTGGGAAAACTGTTTTTGGGTAACTTCTGGCCTGCAAGAGGTCGACAAAAGGTTCTGAGAAAGTAATTTATTTCCCATATAAATCACTTTGAACATAGCTTCAATCATACATTTTCTTAAACATACACACAAATGTTTCCTTTTAGAATTACATGTAACTTGGATAGTTCTTACGTTTGAACATGGGCGATGCACGAGCATGACGAGGGGTAGAGTGATATTGACCAGTAGCTGCATTTGATAATTAGAAAATGTTTTACTAAGTTCGCCTACACACATACAATGTGTGAGAATTGGTACTGCCGCTTTGAAAGAGATGCCGAATGCGTCTGGAGAGGTCCGTAAAAATGTCATTGTGTTATACATGTTTGTGTGGGGTGACCATCGTATAGCACATTCTTTCCACTTGTTTTAACATAGCACCATTTCCACCACACGTGTGTTAGGTTGAGTCGACATGGAGGCTGTCTGGCACAATGTATTGACATGAGGTAAGTTGCACGTGGAAAAATGCATGGGTGCTACAATTGTGACGCAATACAATAACAGCAAATCTACAAGCAAATTGCAAATATGCGGAACATAAACACATGAACTGCTCATTGCGTACTAACATTCATCAGGATCTGTTCACAAAGTCACAATCTGCATGCATATTCCTGCGTCAAATTTCATCACTGCTCATGCATCTGATGTCTCCGCTCCTCGACAACACCTTTCACGTCTGCCAGATCCAGCAACTTCTGCGCACCACAGTCCCAATAATTTGAAGGCACGTCCTCAAACTGTGAACATGGAGTAACAGACCACCCATTTTTATCTCCAGCAGCAGTACTCATGGTACAGTCAAATATTGACATTCCTTACATTCAGAGTGTGTGTCTGCTACCGTGATGCGGCTGACTGGTATGTGTGTATGTTATTAGAATTCTGGTGAGTGGTGGTACAGTGGAAAGTGCATTTCACCATGAACTTGGCAAACAGACTTTGATTCCCAGGCACGTCTAAAATCAGCAGCAGATAATATCAGAACTCGGATTGGGCCTATTTAGCCTCAAATGAGCACACTGTAAAATGTGCAATCATCAGCACTCTAGAGACAAAGGCGGCCGAACGTGTTTCTGGCAACATCACCTCCTTGTGAGCCATGTTGGCCTTAATAGTAACTTGCTAATAGCGATTATTCATACGCCTATTTAAAACTAGCCCTCAGATAAACGTGTTTATTAAAATTTAATAAGGCTTCGTAGTCTTCAGTGCAGTCTCCAACCTTTATTAATTATATCTCTCCTGGCCTATATGTTTTTTTACAGCAGTGTTATTGACGAGTGTGTTTTTGCACATATTTCTATAGGTAATGATTGAGCATTCACATCAGCAGATATCCCAGGTATGTACATACAGTTGTCCGATTTTGGGTAACGTGCAAACTCAAACAAAAACTGCTTTTAGTATAAAAAAAATTATGATATAAATGGGAGGGAGGTGTATGGATAGAAGGGGATGGACGGCCACGTCCAAAGGGCTTGCGTTCTGCTGGCTATATTTATAAAAGTTTGTGTTGTTAAGCTTTGTTTGTAACCGTTTTATCACTAGCCCTTCCCTATTCACGACCACAGTAATTATTTTAAAAAATGTACTGTTAAATATACTCTGGTAAAAAAAATTGTCATAGAACAATAAAAAAATTGGCTTGTAAACCAAATGTTACATATATATTCAATGTCAATGTTGTTATGTCGATTCACCATTTAACAAGTCGTAGAATGTCAGATTTGTCAGCACATATAAAACTATGTGAATGTGTATATGTGAATGATTGCACAGTCTTATATTTAAATAATAAGGAAATGTGGGAGCATAGAGGTGAGGCATGGGAATTCGAAGCTGTTGAAAACACACTTCCCGCGAGATAACATGAGAGATTATTGGTGGTGAGTGTCTGTTCCCAATGAATATTAGCATCCATAGAGTCAGATGGGTTCTATCACTTTCTTACTTAATTCATGGCTAAAGTGTGCCCACAGGATAAAGTCAATGTATTGCAAATCATTAATGCCTGCGTCGGATGACACTTGTGTAGTTAGTCACTCAGAGACACTAATAGTAGGAGGCACTCTTTATTATAGCCTTCACAGGTACATGGAGTAACTAGACTATGGTCAGGGCAGCTAACAGGCTGCCTGACTAACAACGCCGAGGAGGTTAACACGGTGACGGAGACTCCAGTAGCACGACGGGTTCCAAACAACAGCCCCAAACCTTGCTCGGGATCCCCTTTCATCCACCCAACGTGGCCTCGCTCTGCCTTCCGCCACACCCCCCTTCTAGAACTTACTAGAAGTCCCGTGCTTTACCTCACGTGCCCCCTCTATCACCTTTGCCCCACATCCCTTTCTCCGGCTTACCACATAACCTGCTGGCAGACAGAGCTGCTACAACAGCAGATCCCCTTCTCTGCCAACAACCAGCGCTTCGCGCCATAGTGACCCATTCCATGTCACTACACTTGCACCAGAGCAGAAATGATTGGAAGGGATCGGTTATATGAGTTTAACAGTTACAGGAGGTTGATACACTTCTGGAATCCATGGGCTTGTTATCACCACATGGAATTTGCCAAATTTCACAAGCAAGACCATCCATCCAAATAATCTTGAGACTTAAATAGGCTTTCTGGTATTTAAAAACAATTGCTATTCTTGAATATTTTTGAAAGGGTAAAGTAATGAAAATTAAAATTATGTTTTTAAAACACGCATGCTTTCAGTGAAATAATTCAAATTACGGATATTTTCACGATTAAAATGCATTTATACAATTATAAATTAATATCCAAAATCAGAATGATTAAAACCCATACAAATCTGTTTTATAACGCAGTAGTTGGGTTCCTGAAGAACACTGCGTTATAGAAACATCGCGTTACAATAAATAATATAGGGTAAAGCACTGTCTGTGATAACATGTGAGATGCGTATGCAGACTGAGGTGCGTGGTTAGCATCTAGCAGGATCCAGCAGCATGTCGCCTTTCGTGATGCTGCACCAAGGTAGCCGTATAACCGCTTATTCCTTACTCGTGCGACGTTATGTTCACTCAATTGCGTTATATCCAATTCGCATCCGCGTTATAAAAAAAACGTGTCCTTCATACATTTGTAATGAGAGCGCCATGTGGGGCGTTACTTGTCATCCAGTTGTGGTTTATCTGGGGTAGGGATTACATCTAGAGCAAAGGTGAGGGAGCAGAGCCACCCGGGAAGCCTCTGGAACGTTCCCAAAGGTTCCATGAGGGGCGTGGCCAGAGGCGGTGTTTGGTTGCCGGGGAGCACATATAAGTGGGGGCCGGAGCAAAGTGCAAGGTCGGTTTTGAAGATAAAGAGGAGCTCCCCGTTGCTGCTGCCCGCCATCTCCATTGGCCATGTGGCGGATCGACCTCCAGCCGCTCAACCACTCCCTAGCGTGCCATCAGCCAGCGGCGTGTTAGCGAGCGGGTGAGCGCCACGTGGCATGGGGCAGCGATTCCACCTGGGCGGCGATTATTCTGTAGTGAGAGTGAGACAAGAGACAACCAAGCTGTACTGAAGATTTATTTATAACCGACTTCAAGTTCTTACCGTGTCGGAGCCACTTATTACAGTGCTGTCAAGATGTGCACTGTTTCTGATAGAATTCTACGCAAGACACAATGTCTAAACATCAGAAAAAGAAGAATCCACCTGCAGTGTCCTCCGACGACGACGAGACGGCGACTCAGCTCCTGCAGACCCTGGGTGCTGTGGCCCCGGTGATGGAGCCCACGACGGGTGCCGATATCGCACCTGTGGCGGACGGCGCAGCGGAGCCGGGTCAACAGCTTCGCCCTGACGAGCCGTGGCAGAGGGTGGAGACCCAGTTGGGCACGCTAACAACTGTGCTCCTCCGCCTTGTCACTCTCGTCACACCGATCGCCACTGGAGGTAGTCCGGTGGTGGACCGTACGGGGGTGGACATGCAGAGGGCCGGTGACGGTGCCTCGGAGGGGGTCCCCCTTTGGTGAGTACAGCCGCCATTTTGGGCGGGGTGGAGACGGCTGCCATTTCGCTGTTCCCGCCAAGTTTGCGTGTCACGGCCGCCATTTTGACCACCGCTGCGGAAAGCGGTACGTCGGCCGCTAGTTCGTCGCTGCCGCGCGAAGTTTCACCGTCCATCGCAACGCCCGCTGCGAAGGAGAGCGCCGACCCCACGTGCGCGAGTTCGTGGCAGCTGGCGGCGATTGGAGTGCCTTTCACTGGCGCTTCGAGGCCACCTACAAATCAGTCCGATGGTCGGAGGAAGAGGCGCTCATTGCCTTGCCCACCATGCTGGACGATGATGCATTGGCCGTGTTTCGCTCCATTCCCGCCGAAAAGAAGAAGACGCTTACACAAGCCTTTCATGAGATGGCGGAGGTCTACAAGCCGCCAGACAACAGAACAAGGAAATTTCAGCACCATAGGTGGGAGAGCTCAGAGTCGCCCCTTGCTTACAGAAGCGCCTTGATGGCCTTGGCAGTTTATGCATACCCCGATGTAACACAGGAACTGTTAGATCCGCTGGTGATGGAACGCATGTTGGTGTTGGCGAGGGAGATGGATGTTGCCCTTCCCACGTGCGGCCATGAAATAAAGACGTCCTTGTGGGCCGCACGTTGCCTCAACGCACGTGAAAATTTGAAGCGCTGGGCGCAGATGGCGGCGTGGACGGGGGCTCAGCTAAGGATCGTCAGCCCATCGGCTGGTCTCCATCGAAAGTGGTCATCATTCCCGAGGAGGCGCCGTCGACGGGCGACGTTGCAGCGGCTGTCCCTCGCTGGAATCGGCGCCCTAAAGATGGTCGAAGTCACTATAATATCTACCGACTGCGACACGACAACGATCTGCTCCACCAGCGGCCTCCCGTCATGTGCTACAGATGTGGCTGTGTGGGCCATTTCTCCCAGGAGTGCCGCGCTCATCTTGCGTCGCCGTCTGGATCGCCGACCAGGTCTCCTGCAGCCGACCGTCCGCCGTCACGTCCCTCCATACAGGCGAGTTGGCACACGTCAGGCACCCGGGCACGTTCGCCATCTCATTCATTTCATGTCCCCGGGATGGGTGCATCGCATTGGGATGATTAGTTAAGTTGTTTGCATTTGCGTACCATTGCAAAGGGTTGGCCGGTTTCGCAGACACAGTGGAAAAAATTGGCTCGACGGGTGGTTGCCGCGGTGGTAGGATCGTCGACGGTGGCAGCCACTGTTCAAGGAGTTGATGTCCGTGTTTTGGTTGATACGGGAGCGTCTGCCACAATCATTTGAGATGTTATTTTCCCGTTGTTGTCGATCCCTGCTTCGCGTGTTCAGCCGGTGTATGATGTGTGTATTGCTGCTAACAGGGGAAGTATGGGCATCATTGGCCAGGTTGACACGTGCATCGCCATTGGGGATATTCGCGCGTCAGGACCCATGCTGATTTCGTGTACATTGGCCATGCCATGTTTGCTAGGCATTGACTTTTTGTGGAGAATGCCACTTAAGATTATTGTGGATCAGGGATGTCTGGAATTGCCGTCGGGTCGTAAATTGCGCTTTTTGTCATCACCGCTTCCACGACCAACCTCCTCAGCTACGGTTCAGGCTTTGGTTGATGCCACTATTACGGTTCCATCGGGTTTCCCAAATGTTGGTTCCCCTCCGTTATCGCAAAAAAAATCGCTTGCGATGTCGGGGTGAATGGGATTCTATTGACGCCTTCGAATACTGCTAGGTGAGGGTTGACGTTGGTTTGTGCTCAAACCATTCTCAGAACGGGTCAGGCCCCGTTTTTTCAGGTTTTTAATGGGGGCCCTGGCAATGTTATTGTGCCTGTGGGTCCTGTTCTCGCTCATGCTACCACCGCATTTACCGATTGAGCGGAACACACACCTGCGCAGGCTGTCTGCACTGTCGGGAATAAATGTCTGGTGGATGATCGATGGATCGCCGAATTGTGCGGCGAGAATGCCTCTCTGTCTCCGGTTGCGTATGTTGTTGTCCAAATTTTCAAATGTGTTCAGCAAGGACGACTTCGACTTGGGTCGGACGTTCTTGTTGTCCCATCGCATTGAGACGGGTGATGCTAGCCCATTTGGTTGAACCCACATTGTATGGGGCCGTCAGAAAAAGAGAGCGAGCGGCGCGCCGTTGATGACATGTTGGCTGCTGATATTATTTTGCCATCCACTAGCCCATGGGGCGCCCCGGTAGTTTTGGTTAAAAAGAAGGATGGCAACCTCCGGTATTGCGTTGATTTTAGCCACCTTAATAAGGTCTCCGTGGCAGACACGTATCCTTTGCCGTGGATGGATGATTCTTTGGATGCTTTGTCCTCAGCGCGGTTCTTCTCTCTCCTGCATCTCTCTTCTGGTCTTTGGCAATTTCCCCTCGATGAGTCTTCGAGGCAGAAGACCGCGTTCCATACCCCGCAGGGTCTTTTTGAATGTCACTGTTTGCCAATGGGATTGAATGTCACTCCTGCAACGTTCCAGAGACTCATGGAACTTGTCCTGGCTGGCTCCAATGGGACACTTGTCTCATTTATCTGGACGACGTCATCGTGTTCAGTCGGTCGTTTGATGACCACCTTCTCCGACTGCGCGCTGTTTTTGAGCGCATGCATTCTGCTAATCTCAAATTTAAAACAAAAAAAGTCACTTTTTAAATCCTTTATATTAAGTTCGCTTGCTTGCTTGCTTGCGTGCTTGCTTGCTTGCGTGCTTGCTTGCTTATGACCGTGCAAATCTTTCGGTCGTTTTTTAACCCACTTCCCGTGATCCAATCGAGCTGACATTTTGCACACAGACTCGTTGTGCGTGACAATTTCTTTTCGTGAAACATTTTTTCCAAAATTTTAAAACTTTTTAGGTTAAATTTTTTATATTTAATTACCAATTGCTTAATACTGGCAGACAATCATCTGACCCATAGGTGGCAGCCATCTCAAGCCAGAGGACGAGAAGACTCTAGCCGCCACGCATATAAAGGATTTATAGTGAAAAACTTTATTTTTACGGGTTTACTTGTTACATACTTCTGTGCGATCTTTGGGTCACGTTGTGAGTGCCAACGAGATTTCGACGGATCCGGAGAAGACGGCGTGTGTTCATGATTGGCCGGTCCCTGTGAGTATAGGGGATGTTCGGAGCTTTGTTGGCTTCGCCTTCCATTATCGGCAGTTCATTCCTGAGTTTGCGTCCATTGCTAAGCCATTGCATGTGCATACGGGCAAAAATCATAGGTTCCACTGAGGTCCAAAGGAAGAGGCTGCATTCAATGCCTTGCGTGATAGCCTGTCTGACGTGCCTACTCTTGACTACCCTATTTTTCGTCCCCCTTCATCCTCGAAACTGATGCCAGTGACACAGGTATCGGGGCTGTCCTTTCGCAGGTGAAGGGGTGCGTAGAACGTGTTGTGTATGGTAGTTGGGTACTTTCGCCGGCAGAGACCCGTTATTGTGTCACTCATCGGGAGCTGCTCGCGATCGTTCATTTTGTTAAACTTTTTGGGCCTTATTTATATGGTAGGAAGTTCATTATACACACGGATCACGCTGCCCTCCAATATTCTTTGAAGATCGGGCAGCCGGGAGGTCAGTTGGCACGTTGATTGGAGTGCTTATAGGAGTTCACATTTGACGTCACCTACCGGAAGCGGCCTCGTTATGCCAATGCTGACGCGTTGTCGCAGTTACCTCACACGTCTCAGTGTGTGTGCCATTCCGGTACAAATCGCTGTTCTCCTCTGGGCACGTCTCGGCCGATGGCTGTGTCCTCAGTTGAGATGCATCTGGATGATGCAGCAGTTCCCCCCACCAATGCCGTGTTGCGTCTCTCACAATTGGTGTGTATGCGGGAACAATTTTTTTCTGACACATCTTTGACCTCTTTGCGTGATCAGGCCTTACCGATTGCAGGTGATTCGGAATCTGTTAAGACGGGCCGTTTTTTTGTTCTTGATGCCTTGTTGATGTGGCAGGATGACATGTCGCTCCGACCAAGATTGGTTTTGCCAAGTTCTCTACGTGCAGGGTTGATCCACACGTTGCACTCTGAACGCATTTTCATCTTGGCGTTTAGAAAACGTTGCTTACCTTTCAGAGGGATTATTATTGGCCGGGTATGACGTCTGACGTCATTGGAGCACTCCGCTTGTGCACTGAGTGTGCCCAGAGAAAGTCACCCCGGCAACGTTACATTCCGCCTTTGCAGTCCATCTCTGTCACGCGCATCAATGAATTAGTTGCATTGGATGTGTTGGGACTGTTCCCCGTGACGCTTCGTGGGAATAAATATTTTTTTCCCGTTGGCCAGTGGCGTGGCCCCTGCCAGATCAATCCGCTTTAGCCATTGTTGACGCCTTCGTGAATGGCTATGTGATGGAAAAAAGGGCTCCGGAAAAGTTGCTTACCGATCAAGGTAGGAATTTCACTTTTAAATTGTTGCGTGACGTGTGCACTATTCTGGGTACAAAGAAGATTTCGACGTCTCCCTACCACCCTCAGACGGATGGTATGGTCGAGCATCTAAATCGTACCTTGTCCGCCATGTTGTGCCAGACTGTTAATGAGCGACAGGTCGACTGGGATCTGCAGATACCCAGCGTCCTCTCTGCCTACCGGATGGCGCCTCATGCTTCTACGGGATACTCGCCATTCTTCCTCATGTATGGGAAGGAGAACGTGCCACCTGTTGATGTCCAATTTGGTTCCCCTGTGCTGCCTCGTAAGTCGACTCTTCCAGATCACATCCGCGAGTCCGTTCGATGTGTTTCCGAGTTACTGCCCCTGATGGGCCCTGTCTGCTACTGCAGGTAAGTGCAGGCAGCCCATTTAAAGCGCTACACATACACACAAATATTTTCTTTAAAAACGATGTTAATTGCACAGCTCTCAAGTTCGAAGATGTGATTCACAAGGATGAGTGGGTGACTTCAAATTGACTAGTAGCTACATGAAACAAGGAGGAAATTGCTTTGCTAGCCCTTACATATAAATCGGTAATTCCGACGTGAGATACATGCCGAATGCGGTTTGGGAGATCAATAAACAAGGTCACTGTGGTAGATATCAATCGCTCAACAACCGCGGGGGTTAGGTTCCTGGAAAAGGCTGCGGTAGGCAAATCTGCAGTTGGTAAAGTACAGGGTCTTTTGAAAATAGAGGGCTAAATAAATAAACAAACATCATTAACTTTACATACCTTTTAAATGTAACAATGATGATGACGATGAGATGATGGGGGAATGGGTGGTTAGGAGGAGGGGCTCAGCCCACCCTCCCCCTCTTCCTCCGGGTCATCAATAACAGATCGGTGGGCAGGGGTACGTGTACGTTATCGGAACGGAATCAGAAGAAAAATAATATCACTTCATTGGTACGTATTCTGACCTGTATATATTTGATGCTGAAATCAAACAGAGCTACTTTTTTCATCACGCACATGGTTTGATCGCTGGACTGGCTACAGCCTTTGCAGCGGTTTTACTGGTTTCGTTAGATCGGCCCGGGACCACGGGATAATGTTGAAAGCCAGATAATTGCATGCCAGATAATCGATCAACTATATATAGTATATACAATATTAGAAAAAACTTTGGCTGGCTGGTGAAAGACACTTGTTTACATACTGTTTTTGCTCATTATTTGTATATTTGGTGGGGATTTCATCCTTCAAACGTGAGTTTTTCACTTTTATATATCATTTGATAACTTATTTATTCTTATAGACACTTTTGTGTTCTGTTTGATGTTCATTTCTGCTCATTTGTTTCACCGCTCAGGGCATGGCTGTGTTCTCTGCAGTACTGTGTTCAAATCAGCACTCGTGTCTTGTGTTCTGCAGATCCTCCGTTAAAGTTATGTGTATATGTTCTTTCCTTTTATTCTCCCGTTCTGTTTGTGTTATCTTTTTGGGTGTAATCCATGTTATTAGACCTTTTTTGCGACTGTACCTCACGAGTTTCAAAGAGTACAGATCCGTTGCTGCGCAGATGCACTGTTATAGTGCATGGCAGTGCTCACCTTATGAAGCAAATTAGTTCCTGAGACCCGTTCGTAAGTAGAATACGTCGGAACACTACAATGCACTAGCCATAGCGTCATTGTTATGAAATGCCTTCTGGTTCAACAAAAAGGGAAGTATTGTTTACTCACGATTAAGAATAAATATTGTACATTTGCATGTGTGAGGAAGCTCCTTAGCAGGTTCCATTTTCAAGAGGATAATCTTTATTTTAAATGAACGTAAATACAGCGGTGAGTACAACTATCTCGACTCGCAACGGATTTGATTATCTGCAGCCAAAGTAATTTCCATTACATGTGTAGTGAGTGCAACTGAGTAGCAGATGATGTCTTAGGGAGCAACAAGTTTTATTAAACTATTTGCACAACATACTCCAGGCTATTAACACAACATACACTCGGGTGGTGACCACCCAACTAACTATGTTATGGCGGAACTAGACACGGTTCCGCTATCCCAGTCCGGAGCACAAGCTGGGTCCCGGACCGCGTTAGTGGCGACTTCTTCAAGCTTGACGTGGATCTCTGCCTCTCCAACAGTAAGAACCCGAGCCCCTCCCGGGGCCCCCCTTATATCGGGATGGGCTGGGGCTGGTTCCACCTCTTGCCCCGCTCACCTTCTCGAACTCTCTCGCCCTTGCCCAAAGGCTCTCGAGAGTTCTTCCCGGACCATGTGACCACTCATTGGCCCCCTCTACCGGTGGCCCCCCTCCAGTATCATCCGGTCACATGTCCCCAGGTCAGCCAGAGTATCATGCCCCCAACGTAACCCTAACTGGCTGACACTCTCTCGCTCTCTCAATGGGAGCCCGCACCGCACGCTGTGCGTGGTGCCACCGCACTTAACCAGCGCTCACCCAAGCCCCCACTAGGGCTGGTACTACACCCCGTGTCCGGGGTGTACACACAACAGTATACATCCCACCGTGGCCTCACAGGCCCGGCACCACACAGTGACATTACAGTCACTACATCACCACCCCCCCATCCATAGCACTCAGCCGTCCCGGCTGTCAACTTCCCCTTAACGAACTAACGACGAAATATATACAACAAAACGCACGTGTGCTCCAACAATAACCAAACAACCAATAAATACCCAAACCCACCTGTACAATTATACACTGACTAACAAAAACATTATGCAGAACAACAAGAATAACAATCACGACATGCAGGGCCCCCGCAATCAACATCTTCCACCCACAACAAGTAACAACACTCGTGAGCTCAATGGCGCGTAGGATCAGCCAATCACGCGAGCGTGACAACCAATGACGGCGTGGGAGTGTGCAACGTGCGCGGATTATGCAACCCGAGTCCTTGAGTGAGTCCGTGATGCCAGACCTCCAGCGGGGTTGGGCTTGTCCGCCGTGGATGACCCAAAGGAAAAAAGCAATAAATCATAAGAAGCCATTTCTTCACGAAGAGCAGTAGGCCAGACCATCCGACCTTCCACGTCCGGAGCATACGAGGCCGATACTAGCGGCCGCACACAATTGTGCAGCGCCTGGGGGCGGGACAGAGACACTATCCTGAGGACTGGCATCAGCAGATGCACGCCTCAGCTCGTCGGGCAAACCCGACACTCGGCCCCTGCAATATGGAGATTAAACAAATTCACATGGGGCAATAAACAGCTTCAGACGAGAGAAGTGAACAAACCAACTTCGCTTACCAAGCCGAATCTGGACACATTGTGGACGCACAACCCGAACAACATCAACTGGCCCCTGCCAGGGTTGCAGCAATTTAGAGGATGTGCCCACAGGCACCTGCGGAAAATGCAAAGAGGCCCTGTCGCCCGGCGACCAATCGCACAGGGAAACACGAGCCCCCTTCAGCCGCTCGTTAGCCAACTATCTGGCTCGAGAGTTGACCCTGGAAGCTTCCCACGCTTTGGAGAGCTCAAGAGTGAAACGAATGGAATCTGATTTTTTTTACACTTTCACGGCCGGCGCGGCCTGCAACTGTACATTGATGGGAGGATCATATTCCCGTCCACACATCAAAAAGAAGGGAGAGTAGCCGGTGGACGTGTGAGGGGCCATCCTGTAGGCGGTGAGAACCGCTGGGACATGCAAGTCCCAATCCAGCTGTGCCTTGCTGACCAGGTGACTCAACATGGAGGTCAGCGTTCTATTCAGGCATTCGACCATGCCATCCGTCAGCAGATGGTATGGTGATGTGCGCACCTTCTTTGTCCCCAGCAAATCGCAAACCTCACGCAGCAGTTTCGAAGAAAATTTCTTACCTTGATCGGACAAAAGACGCTCAGGGGCACCCTTATCTAGGACATAGCCATTAAGGAACGTCTCGGTCACAGCTATAGCCAATTGATTCGGTAGCGGCCAGGCCATAAGCCAGCGTGAGAAATATTCAACGCTAACGAGCAAGTCACTACACATGAACTGGAGCAGTCTTGCTCAATGTTTTCTGTCTTGTATATCTCGAACAGTCGGTCCCGATGGATTCCACAATGTAGATCTTGAGTAGTCAGCCCCGATGTCGTCCACCTCCCGTCGTCGATCAGTCCCCGAGCAAGCGCCCCGAGCACGGGCCTCGCTCCCCCTATTATACTCGCAAGGCCGCGCCCCTCTCTAGCCTTGGTCTCCCCACAGTTTGTAACATTGTGACAGTACCTTCCGGCCACCTGTCTTTATGCATCTCCATTCGTCCTTCCAGAGCCTTCCCTCATACAGTACCCTGCACCTGTTTTCAGCCATCTCCACTCACCCCACTCGAACCTTGCTATGTACAGTACCCTACACATGTATAGTGACTAACTCGGAGATGATAAGACTTGGAGGCACTTCTTTATTAACAAGCACCATCGGGGTTAACACTTTTAATAATTAGTCTGTCTATTGTTGGCGATGCTACTCAGTCAGAACAGTTGCTACGCTGCATGAGGAGTGGCGCCCCAAGATGGTGAAGACGGAGACGACGACGAGAAGAATGGTGAAGACGATGAGAACAATGGTGACGAAGGACTTCAGCAGCACGATGGGGATCCCACTGCAACAACAGCCCCGAGATCCCCTACAGGGGCTCCTGTTATACTGTCAGCGTGGCCTCGACCTGCCTCTGGCCACGCCCCCTTTCTGTAATTTCCTCGTGGGTTCTTGGTGTGCCTCTTCTGTTACCTTTCCCCTAGATCCCTCTCTCGTGTTTTTCCTGGCCTGCTGACGTCAGGACTGCCAAACGCCTCAAATCCCCTTTTCCTGCCAGCAACCAGTGCTATGCCACTACACATGTAATACTGTGAAAAAAACTGTATCGTAAATAAAACACAAAGTAACATGAATATATAAAAACGGTTTTATTTTGACTTACCTTGAGACCTGATACCTTGAGTCACTACAATTGCACACACAAATACAAACAGACAAACAGTAATTACAAAATGTAACGTATCGACTTCACACACGTACTGGAGGAGGGCTTCTCATTTATTTCTCGTTGACTTAAAGTTACGACTTTTAATGGCACAGTCACTAAAATGTATCTCTGACTGGCTATATAGTTGGCTGACTATACAGCGACATGGCGATGTCTGACTATACAGCTGGTAGACTATATAGCGACTTATAACAATGTTCACTAAATAGTGAGACAGCTACACAGCGCCTACAATGGCAACGAGGAGACAGCAGCGATGACGATGACAATGAGGAGACAGCAGCAACGACGATGATGAAGATGACGAGGAGGACCCCGAATTCCTCACGCGCCCAGAACCCCGTACCACTCTCCCTTATATCCCCTGAACGCGGCCATACTCCGCCCCTGACCACACCCCTCTTTGAAAAGTCTCTCGCGGGTTCTGGGAGCTTCCCGATAGACCCCCTCTTTGACCCTTGGTCCAGTTTATCTCCCTCTTGTGGCCACTCCCACGTACTTAGGCTCTTCTGATTAGTCCTTACAGCCACCAGTCAGCGCACTTACGCTACACGTGATACTATGAAAAAAACTGTTTTGTAAATAAAACACAAAATAAAGTAACATAAATATAAAAAAACTGTTTTATTTTAATTTACCTTGAGTCCTGATACCTTGAGTCGCTATAATTGTGTAGAGGTGATAGACACTCTATTCGGTAACCTGCGGGGCCACTATGTATTAGAGGGCCAATGCAGTGTTACCGCTCTGGGACCAACGGCCGGGGTCAGGGAGAGGTGAGAGCGGATCGTAAACACGGATTCCCACCAGACCAACAGCCAGGGGTCAGATGAGGTAAAAGGGGATCAAAAACGCGGATTGTAAAGAACCAATCAGAGGGTTCCACGAGGGAGCATGGGATTGGATAAGGACTGTTACAAACGGGTATAAAAGGGCGAGCGCGGGGAGCGCCCGCCAGTTCTCCTCACACAAAGACAGAAGCCCGGCTGAAGAAGCTAGGACCCTGGACCAAGCCTTCCAGCTCTTGTAAGAGCTAAGGCTCAGTGTTCCAGTGGTCAAGGGGAGAATAGGTCCTGGCAGGCAGGACCCTGGCTCCCCAGCCTTCCAGCTCTTGTAAGAGCTAAGGCTCTGCGCGACCAGTGGTCAAGGGACCCACCGAGCCAGCGGTGGGTCAAGCTAGCCTCCCCTAGTTCCCAGCCAGAGGACGCTAGGGCAGCGGATAGACTGGGAATAGCGCCCGCCAGTTCGGAGGCTGTACCTCCCTAGGCTAGCAGTCAGAGCCGTGTAAAGGTCCCGCTAGGTACGGAGACTGTACCTCCTCAGGCTACGGGTGAGGGAACCGTATATCCCTATGTGTGTTTATAGGGACTGTGTCGGAAGAAATACAATAAACCAGTGTGTGCCTTAAGAAGGTTATTCATCTGTTATTACAACACTACAATTGCACACACAAATACAGATACACACCCCAATGACAACGATCCTCTGTATGGCTTTACCAGGCTACTGGGGCAAGTGCTGTTAGCGGGCAGCGCCAATGAAGGCCGGCATAGCACACGAGGGGATGATTGTCCAGCGCCATGCCCGGCTGACTTTGTCTCCCCAATGACGATGTTTACACACCGCACCAGGTGTTCAATTGGGGCTGAGTCGACATAGGTAGTCTCAGGACCCGTTAAAATAATCTTCAGTGGTGTTGGCCATGAGCAAGAAGCAAACAAGGGTCGATGTTTTTGGAGCGCAGCCTGCTAACCTCTACACTACCGCTCCCAAATACACTTACTTTCACACACACGCACAATGTGCGAGTGTGCACACACACTCCCAGCGCGAGGCTGACTCGTTACATCTTGAGGATCGCTCCACTGATCAAAATAGTTCCACAGTTCAGTTTGAAAGTGCGAGTTCTAGTTTTAAGTCAATGCTTTTCTTTCATATTTTACTAGCGGTAAGTACCCGGCGTTGCCTGGGCAAAAAAGACAGAAACACACATCGACCTACACACAGACATTGACCCACACAAACAAAGACATCGACTTACACACCCATATATGGTCTCACACACACAGACATCGACTTTAAATACACACACATGGAATTACACAAATTGATGTACACACATACAGCGACTCACACACATACGTTGAATCTCACACACACATCGATCTAAGCACACATGGACTTACACACACACATCGACTAAGAGACACACACATGGACTCATACACACACATACATGGACTCACACACATATTGGCCTACACACAAATACACATAAGGACTCACACACACAGACATGGACTTTAGATACACACACATATCGACTCACACACACATTGACTTACACACACAGATATGGACTTACACACACATATGGACTAACACACACATATGGACTAACACACACACACATGGACTCACGCACACATGCACATTGATGTACACACACACATCGACTGACAAACATAGACACACACAGTGACTTACACAGTCACATGGAGCCATGCACACACATCGACTAACACACAAACACAGTGACTTACACAGTCACATGGAGCCATGCACACACATCGACTAACACACACATCAACTTACACACACAGACATCTGGCGTTGCCCAGGCAAAAAAGACACAGACACACATCGACTAACACACACACATGGACCTAAACGCACACACAGGTGTTGTATATGTGCCGGATTATGAAATTTTGATAAAAAAAATGTTAATGAAATTTTAAAAAATACTTAAATCGCATACATTATGTTAATAGTTGTTTTGTATGCATAAATTATGATAATCACGGAGATAATCGTATTAATGTATGCGAATGCTTGCGATTATGTTAATGCTTAGCTTCGTTATCCAGAGTTGTATCAATCGGGATAAAACGATTATCTTTGATTAAACATTTACTGATTATCTTAGTGTGTTTATGTTAGGTCTCCAAATTCATATCTCAACGCAGGTTACAGTTCTTATGAATAAGACAGTTTTGCATGGACTTGGAAAGAAACACTCGAGATACTTCTGTGTTAACAATTTTTTTAATTCTAAACAAACATATGACACTCTAACATGCACAGGCAAAAGTATACGTCAATAGATTCATCGGCAAGATTATATGTTAACGAAATGTTTGACAATAGTGGGTGGGTGCATGTGTTCGTGGGAGAGCGTATCTGGCTCTGCCTTAATTAATTCTTCGGCGAGACTCTATGACAAAGAAACAGGTTTGACACGATATTCTCTCTCTGTAAACGTATCGATTCGCAATGAGGATTTCGAGAGTTTTAGTTAGCATCGATGAATCTATTGGTTGCTTATGCGATAAGAGAAACGAAAATAAAAAGGCAAGAAAAACTTCACACTCTTATAACCGACTGATTCTTAATTACTCAGAGGGCCACGATTCCTCACGGCCAGCTGGTGTTCCAACTTTATAATTAGTCTTCTGATGATTGTCTAGGGTGGGTCCCATTGTGGGAGAGGTGGATTGTCTCTTGGATAAATTCTTGCATGCCCCGCGGGAAGTTAGATGTGTGTGTGTATGTGCTTCCTTGAGTTTGTGAGTGGGGGAGGTGATACGACCGATTTGGAGATTTCCTCTCGCCTGTGCGGGTTGCAGCCGTGACTTTCTCCGCTGGGAGGTGAGCGGCGTCGGCCCGCTGCTGTTCGTGGAGAGGCTTGCCCGCTGGGTGGTGCCCGGCGGCGCTTGGCGGCGCTTGGCGGCCCTCGGCGCAGGCACCCGTACTCTGTGACTCTGACGGCGCGGTGGCTCGTTCTCTGTAGCTGACGGCGCGGTGGCGCGTTCTTGTAGCTGACGGCGCGGTGGCGCGTTCTTTGTAGCTGACGGCGCGGTGGCTCGTTCTCTCTCTCCACTGCTGGATGACGAGTCGGTTCTCGTTGGTGCTGGTCGATCTGTGCGTGTGTATTAAACACACGGCGCATGCGCTGGCGCTGTCCTCTTCCTCACGGCCGTTCGATCAGGCTTTCTCCACTGCTTCGTGCTCTCTGCTTTGCTCGCTTGGTCAACGCTTGGCGATCTCCGCCCTTTCTCCAGGTTGCTTGCTGGTTGTCGCTCTGGCGATGAACGCTGCTTTCGTTCGTTGCTGGGTGGACGTTGGGTGTCTTCGTTGGCTCGAGAGTGATAACTGGAATCTCCGTCAGTTTCACTCGCAGCTCGGCGGCTCAGTGTAGCGATTCTTCTTAGGTGGTGCAGACCTCAGCTTGTCAATGCACGTCGCTACTCCGCGAACATCGCCATTCTGGATGACGAGAGAGCTCCTTCGTTGGCGGCGACGATATGAGATGGGGGGCTGAGCCCCGGTGGCGTACACCCGGTGGTATATCGTTGTTGGGATTTTGCCTTGGCTTATATCGGGAAAATCCACTCTGGTTTTTTTTCGAGTTGTTCAAAGGCTGGAACCATATAATTATTTTTTTTGTTTGTGTGCGTGGACACATCTGCGTCCTTGTGTGTCGTGTGTGTGTCCGTCCGTGTGTGTCGTGTGTGTGTCCGTGTGTGCGATTTATTGGAGGAATAAGGTTCTTCAAAGAAGCAGCTGTCCGTAATAATTCTGGAAAGAGGGGTGGAGGTTTCCTCGCGAAACGGCGTCACATATGAGTCATCAACCTAAACCAGACTGACGATTCGCGTTCGCAAAAATCATAATCAACGTTTTGGGTTTGGATTATGAATAATATTGGTCACGAAAGCCTACGCGTTAAACGAGTTATATAATCCCTTCCCTCGCTCTGGGCGTCATCCTTTGTCTTACACAGCTTTAAGTTGTTCGTTTTCGGTTTGGAAGTTAATGAGACTCACTTTACTATTATAGTATTATTGTAATTTGATTGTAAGTGATTCAAGGTATGTGGTAGCCGTGTTCACGGTATTCTTATCGTGGTTTGATTTCTTTATGGGGAGGTGTTATTTGCTCGTGTGCGCAAATCTTGCTGTCCGTGCTGCGGGAAGACAAAGACGGCTGTGCTCCTTCGTTGGAGCACACTGCAGTCCTGCAGCCGTACGACGCGTGTGTTTTATTTTTTTATAAAGGCATCTGTTGAATTCCTTTCTTGTGGGCACCTTCCCCACTCGCCATGAGACTTTTTATGAGGGCCATTTCCCTGTTTTGTTTGTGCCTGCTCTGTGGCCTTTTGAAGCGAGGTGTGAACATCTGCCCGTGGAAGAGGGGAAACGGGTTTTCGCTCATCCTTTGTTTGTTCCCAAGTTGCCACCGGTGGCTGTTAAAAAGAAATATAGTATTGGCAGAATTATTCTTAATATATTTTTTTTTTAGAAAGGGGATAGATACAGCACAGGACTCAAACACACACACACATCGACTGACACACACACATCGATTTACACAGCAATCTCTGATGATGCCACAGCTAGAGCAATTTTCTCTCTTATTTGCGAGCCTTAGCGAGGAGCAGTTAGAAAACAAAGGTCTTCTCAGTACTGGCAGGTGCATCAAGGAAAAAAATTAACCCGTAAAAACAAAGTTTTTCACTATAAATCCTTTATATGCGTGGTGGCTAGAGTCCTCTCGTCCTCTGGCTTGAGATGGCTGCCACCTATGGGTCAGATGATTGTCTGGCACCATTAAGCAATTGGTAATTAAATATTTAAAAAAATTCCCCTAAACAGTGTAAAATTTAGGAAAAAGATGTTAACGAAAA
The DNA here is from genome assembly GCF_965212315.1 of Lampetra planeri. NCBI lineage: Eukaryota > Metazoa > Chordata > Hyperoartia > Petromyzontiformes > Petromyzontidae > Lampetra > Lampetra planeri. The sequence continues at coordinate 7,116,937 of NC_136109.1, forward strand.
TGCATTGTCACGCACAACGAGTATGTGTGCAAAATGTCAGCTCGATTGGATCATGGGAAGTGGGTTAAAAAACGACTGAAAGATTTGCACGGTCCTAAGCAAGCAAGCAAGCGAACTTAATATAAAGGATTTAATAAAGGATTTAAAAACAAAGTTTTTCACTATAAATCCTTTATATGCGTGGCGGCTAGAGTCCTCTCGTCCTCTGGCTTGAGATGGCTGCCACCTATGGGTCAAATGATTGCATGGCAGCATTAAGCAATTGGTAATTAAATATAATATTTTTGTCCTAAAAAGTGTAAAATTTTAGAAAAAAAATTTCATGAACATTAATTGTCACACACAACGAGTCTGTGTGGAAAATGTCAGCTCGATTGGATCACGGGAAGTGGGTTAAAAAACGACCAAAAGATGTGCACGGTCGTAAGCAAGCAAGTGAACTTAATATAAAGGATTTAACAAGTAAACCCGTAAAAACAAAGTTTTTCACTCTAAATCCTTTATATGCGTGGCGGCTAGAGTCCTCTCGTCCTCTGGCTTGAGATGGCTGCCACCTATGGGTCAGATGATTGTCTGCCAGTATTAAGCAATTGGTAATTAAATATTTAATTTGTTTTCCCTAAACAGTGTAAAATTTTGTAAAAAAAATTTCACGAAAATTAATTGTCACACACAACGAGTCTGCGTGGAAAATGTCAGCTCGATTGGATCACGGGAAGCGGGTTAAAAAACGAGCGAAAGATTTGCACGGTCCTAAGCAAGCAAGCGAACTTAATATAAAGGATTTAAAAAAGACTCGATTTGTAGTCTCAATGTCTTCCAACATTTTCGTGGAGGCTTCTATATGTGCATCCATCAGCTTTGGTTAATTTTCCTTAATACATTTTAGAAGCTGTAAAGCATAATAGCATATTTAACGTAGGATCTCTCGAGCAAGGGCATGCAGGTTGTCCCTGTAGGGTGTTGTAGTCCCATAGACGTGAGGTATTTTCCAGCAATGAAGTGCAGTTTGTCGTGAAGGAGGATGAGGGCCTGTTTGAAGATGGCATGAGAAAAGTTGACGTCGAGGTTTGTATTTTGTCATTGAGCTCCGTGGAGGATGTCCTCACTCATGTTCTCTTTGTATTTTTCCATTCCCATGGGGTTAGATATCTGGTTCGTAAGTACAGGTGTTCTTAATTAGAGGACTGCCTGTAATATCCTTGCACCCATATACAGTGATACCTCGGTTCATGAACGCTTCTGTTCACGAACAACTCGGTTCACGAACAGAAAAGTTCATAAAAATATGCTCCGGTTCACGAACTCCGCTTTGGTTCACGAACAGGAGCCGCGGCCATTTTAATGCTATTGTAGTGACAGAACGGTCACTACTGTGTTGGCCTGTACGAAGGCTGGGGGCCCCAAGGGGGTGCCTGGGGGGTCACGTGGTGGAGGGATCCGGACCTTCCCAGAGGTGGGGGAAGTGAGGTGTGTCCTGGGAAGGGAGGCGTGGCCTGAAGAGAGCCAGCCACGCCGGGGCGGAGCCAGCCACGCCAAACGAGATATAAGCGTGGTGTGAACGCAGAGCGAGGCTGTTGTACTGTACTCCGAAGTGAAGACATCATAGGTCGTCAAGTCCCGAGTCGTCGTCCTGGGCCAGGCAGGCCGTTGCCTGCCTGGTCCAGTCTGTGTCGCGTTCCAGAGTGTTAGTGAGTTGAGGAAGGTGGTCACCACCTCATGTACAGCGTTATGTTATTTACCGTTTAATAAATAGTGTTGCCTCCAAGCTGCGTGTGTGTGCACCTAATTCGGTCTTACTACATTTGGTGTAGAAGTGGTCATCGAACTTTCGCTGATTAATTTGAAGAAGCTGTACCCTTCGCTGCCATGGTGTAAAAGCTGGCAGCGAAGTGCAAGACCCAACCGGAGGTGCGGATGGACGGTGTGGGTTGCACCTGGCCTCTCCCTGCGACGACCACGGAGTCTGGGGCCCCGGTGATGTGCCCCGGGGGATGGGCGACTGCAGCCTGCATGGGAGGAGGCTGCGAGCCCGGGCTGGTCGCCATCGACGGCGAGTTGGAGCGACGTCGCTCGTCAACTCGACCAGCTGCTGGTGGCAAGAGAGTGGCCGGGTGTTGGTGAGTGATGGTGAAATTGCAAGATGACGCAGCTGTTGCGTTCGCGCCGTTTCGGCGGTGCCGGCGTTCCTGCATTTCACTGCGGCGGCGTTCCCGCCAGTTTCACAGCGCCAGCGTTCCTGCCATTTGCATCATGCCGGAGGTTTCCCGCCACTTCAACGTGCCGGCGTTTCCCGCCACTTCAACATGCTGGCGTTCCCGCCATTTTTTTACGTGCCAGCGTTCCCACGGCGGCGGCGTTCCCGCCATTTCAACGTGTGGGCATTCCCGCACTTCCCACAGCGGCGTTCCCGCCATTTTCACCGCGGCAGTGTTTTCGCGATGGCGGCGTTCCCGCCTTTTGTGCCTTGTGTGCTGCGCCGGCCTGGCGGCGCGCCGCTGCAGCCCTGTGATTACGGGCCTCCCTCCCCACATTGAAGTAAGAAGAGCGGGGGAGGGCATCGGTGGTGAGAGCGAGAGGGGCCCGTGATTGAAGAGAGGGTTTCGACGTTGGAGACACTGCTGGGAGGGACTTTTTCAGTTTGACTCTCTGGTTTTGTGTTCCTCGCGGACGGTTTTTCCCTCTGTTCTTTTTGCATTTTGGCTTGTGCGAGTGTTATGTGGTGTTATATTGTTGTTGTGATGTTGTGGCCAGGAAGAGGTTGGCTTAGGGCTTTTGGTTTGCTATTCATAGGGATGTTAGTTGGGTGCTTGGTGTTGTGGTGTGTTGCTGTGTGGCGTTTTTGATGCTTGGCGTAGGGGTTTAGGATTGGTTTGTTGTTGCGGTTGTCTGGGATTGTTGTTGTTTATATGTGGGGACTGGATGGAGCATTGCGCCAAATGATTGACTGTACGAACTTCGTATACTGCATATACTGTATTCATCAATTCGGCGATTTTGGACGTTTGTGTCTAGTTTTTTTTTGCTCTCAAAATTCGAATGCCCTGAGTCCCATGGTTAATGTTGAAGGGGATTTTGAAATGACAGGTTCGGTTTGTTTCAAACTCACTGGTTGGTTCCTGTCCGTTGTTGCACAGATGATGTCTTTTGTGCGGGAATGCTCCTTGTGTTCTACGTGGATCGGGGGTGCGTTTCCGTTAATTGCCGTCAAATTGCGTTGCTCTCTCCACTCGGTTGGTACAGCTGCATGCTGCAATGCGAGTCTCGGAGATGATGTGCACGGATACGGGATGTGAGGTGTATTGTTGTGACCATTGAATATTCGGGATCGTCACAAATTGTGCGTACCTGTTCGGCATTGGATCAGTTCTGTGGGGGATCATAATTCAAATTGTATGTGTTGTGATGGTGTTAAATTGCGATGGTGACGTGCTGCCAGGGATTTGGAATTGTGCTGCTGGCTGTCACCTATCTTGGGGCGCAGGTCCTGACCAGGATGGCCCAGTGAGTGTTGCGTGTCTAACATGAACGTTGTGGTCCCGTCATGCTATGGCTGACGGCTTGACCTGACAGCCCGGAGATTGAAACACTCCGTGGTATGTCTAGCCTAGTGGGCTGTGTGCTCACAGGGCTCGGAGAGTGTGGTCCCGTCATGCTGTGGCTGACGGCTTGACCTGACAGCCCGGAGATTGAAACACTCCGTGGTATGTCTAGCCTAGTGGGCTGTGCGCTCACATGGCTCGGAGAGTGTGGTCCCGTCATGCAATGGCTGACGGCTTGACCTGACAGCCCGGAGATCGAGACACTCTGTGGCTTGTCTAGCCTTGTGGGCTGTGCGCTCACATGGCTCAGAGAGTGTGGTCCCGTCATGCAATGGCTGATGGCTTGACCTGACAGCCCGGAGATTGAAACACTCCGTGGTATGTCTAGCCTAGTGGGCTGTGCGCTCACATGGCTCGGAGAGTGTGGTCCCGTCATACAATGGCTGACGGCTTGACCTGACAGCCCGGAGATCGAGACACTCCGTGGCTTGTCTAGCCTAGTGGGCTGTGCGCTCACATGGCTCGGGGAGTGTGGTCCCGTCATGCTGTGTCTGACGGCCTGACCTGACAGCCCGGAGATCGAGACACTCTGTGGCTTGTCTAGCCTTGTGGGCTGTGCGCTCACATGGCTCGGGGAGTGTGGTCCCGTCATGCTATGGCTGACAGCTTGACCTGACGGCTCGGAGGTTGAGACCCTCCGAGGCGCGTTGAAACAGTGGGCTGGAGATTCGTAAGGTTCAGGTGGAGTTGTCCTGTTACGTTGAGACTGTATCCCTCAGTTGTTAGGGTGCATGTTGTGCAGTGAGTGAACGATGGGTCGTCTCAGCTTGGTCGGTACAGCTATATGCTGCGATGCGAGTCTGGGAGAGAGACTGGGTTAAAATCCCACCGATATGGCCGACGCGTGCTGCTGGTTGTGACGCCGCGTCGGAAAGGCGGTGGGGTGGTAACATGGAAATTCCCCCCCCGATATGACCGACGTGTGCTACTGGTTGTGACGCCGCGTCGGAAAGGCGGTGGGGTGGTAACATGGAAATTCCCCCCCCCCCCGATATGGCCGACGTGTGCTACTGATTGTGACGCCGCGTCGGAAAGGCGCGGGGGGGGTGCTAACGGGTGACTGTCATTGCATGCGTGATTCTAACGGGGGGGGCTGTGCTGGAGCGTAAGTGGGTTAGCCAGTTTTCATGTATATTTGTTGTTTATTCCCCGGTTTCTATGCGGTTCCCTTTTACCCTCGTCGATTCTGTATATATTACGTGATTGTATTTCTTATCGGTCGCCGGTCATTTATTGATGTTGCTGGTTCGGAGGCACACCTTTTCGATGCTTCACAGTTGTGTTACAGCCGGGGACGGCTGTGTGTTTATACAGGGGGGGGTGATGTAGTGACAGAACGGTCACTACTGTGTTGGCCTGTACGAAGGCTGGGGGCCCCAAGGGGGTGCCTGGGGGGTCACGTGGTGGAGGGATCCGGACCTTCCCAGAGGTGGGGGAAGTGAGGTGTGTCCTGGGAAGGGAGGCGTGGCCTGAAGAGAGCCAGCCACGCCGGGGCGGAGCCAGCCACGCCAAACGAGATATAAGCGTGGTGTGAACGCAGAGCAAGGCTGTTGTACTGTACTCCGAAGTGAAGACATCATCGGTCGTCAAGTCCCGAGTCGTCGTCCTGGGCCAGGCAGGCCGTTGCCTGCCTGGTCCAGTCTGTGTCGCGTTCCAGAGTGTTAGTGAGTTGAGGAAGGTGGTCACCACCTCATGTACAGCGTTATGTTATTTACCGTTTAATAAATAGTGTTGCCTCCAAGCTGCGTGTGTGTGCACCTAATTCGGTCTTACTACACTATTTCCAGGCTGATAGTAGGTTTTTACCCTTTTAACTGGTACAAAACTGACACCTTTATTCAAGGCATCATGTTTGCAATGACCACAACACAAGTAGTCAAAAAAAGCAAACAAAAAGAAGCAACTCTGATAAGGATGATAATATGCACTGTCCTTGAAGTTGATTGGCCCACACCCGAGACGGCTTTCTTTAGAGCCTAGTCCCCATTGGTGTAGGGCCAGATGACACCAGAAGGCGTACAACTCAAACACAGTGCAATATCAGAGTATTGAGAGCTCGGGGTAAGCATTTACACTATGAGATCTCTTTTACCAGTGGCAAAATATGATAGTAGGTTTTTACCCTTTTAACTGGTACAAAACTGACACCTTTATTCAAGGCATCATGTTTGCAATGACCACAACACAAGTAGTCAAAAAAAGCAAACAAAAAGAAGCAACTCTGATAAGGATGATAATATGCACTGTCCTTGAAGTTGATTGGCCCACACCCGAGACGGCTTTCTTTAGAGCCTAGTCCCCATTGGTGTAGGGCCAGATGACACCAGAAGGCGTACAACTCAAACACAGTGCAATATCAGAGTATTGAGAGCTCGGGGTAAGCATTTACACTATGAGATCTCTTTTACCAGTGGCAAAATATGATAGTAGGTTTTTACCCTTTTAACTGGTACAAAACTGACACCTTTATTCAAGGCATCATGTTTGCAATGACCACAACACAAGTAGTCAAAAAAAGCAAACAAAAAGAAGCAACTCTGATAAGGATGATAATATGCACTGTCCTTGAAGTTGATTGGCCCACACCCGAGACGGCTTTCTTTAGAGCCTAGTCCCCATTGGTGTAGGGCCAGATGACACCAGAAGGCGTACAACTCAAACACAGTGCAATATCAGAGTATTGAGAGCTCGGGGTAAGCATTTACACTATGAGATCTCTTTTACCAGTGGCAAAATATGATAGTAGGTTTTTACCCTTTTAACTGGTACAAAACTGACACCTTTATTCAAGGCATCATGTTTGCAATGACCACAACACAAGTAGTCAAAAAAAGCAAACAAAAAGAAGCAACTCTGATAAGGATGATAATATGCACTGTCCTTGAAGTTGATTGGCCCACACCCGAGACGGCTTTCTTTAGAGCCTAGTCCCCATTGGTGTAGGGCCAGATGACACCAGAAGGCGTACAACTCAAACACAGTGCAATATCAGAGTATTGAGAGCTCGGGGTAAGCATTTACACTATGAGATCTCTTTTACCAGTGGCAAAATATGATAGTAGGTTTTTACCCTTTTAACTGGTACAAAACTGACACCTTTATTCAAGGCATCATGTTTGCAATGACCACAACACAAGTAGTCAAAAAAAGCAAACAAAAAGAAGCAACTCTGATAAGGATGATAATATGCACTGTCCTTGAAGTTGATTGGCCCACACCCGAGACGGCTTTCTTTAGAGCCTAGTCCCCATTGGTGTAGGGCCAGATGACACCAGAAGGCGTACAACTCAAACACAGTGCAATATCAGAGTATTGAGAGCTCGGGGTAAGCATTTACACTATGAGATCTCTTTTACCAGTGGCAAAATATGATAGTAGGTTTTTACCCTTTTAACTGGTACAAAACTGACACCTTTATTCAAGGCATCATGTTTGCAATGACCACAACACAAGTAGTCAAAAAAAGCAAACAAAAAGAAGCAACTCTGATAAGGATGATAATATGCACTGTCCTTGAAGTTGATTGGCCCACACCCGAGACGGCTTTCTTTAGAGCCTAGTCCCCATTGGTGTAGGGCCAGATGACACCAGAAGATCTCATAGTGTAAATGCTTACCCCGAGCTCTCAATACTCTGATATTGCACTGTGTTTGAGTTGTACGCCTTCTGGTGTCATCTGGCCCTACACCAATGGGGACTAGGCTCTAAAGAAAGCCGTCTCGGGTGTGGGCCAATCAACTTCAAGGACAGTGCATATTATCATCCTTATCAGAGTTGCTTCTTTTTGTTTGCTTTTTTTGACTACTTGTGTTGTGGTCATTGCAAACATGATGCCTTGAATAAAGGTGTCAGTTTTGTACCAGTTAAAAGGGTAAAAACCTACTATCATATTTTGCCACTGGTAAAAGAGATCTCATAGTGTAAATGCTTACCCCGAGCTCTCAATACTCTGATATTGCACTGTGTTTGAGTTGTACGCCTTCTGGTGTCATCTGGCCCTACACCAATGGGGACTAGGCTCTAAAGAAAGCCGTCTCGGGTGTGGGCCAATCAACTTCAAGGACAGTGCATATTATCATCCTTATCAGAGTTGCTTCTTTTTGTTTGCTTTTTTTGACTACTTGTGTTGTGGTCATTGCAAACATGATGCCTTGAATAAAGGTGTCAGTTTTGTACCAGTTAAAAGGGTAAAAACCTACTATCATATTTTGCCACTGGTAAAAGAGATCTCATAGTGTAAATGCTTACCCCGAGCTCTCAATACTCTGATATTGCACTGTGTTTGAGTTGTACGCCTTCTGGTGTCATCTGGCCCTACACCAATGGGGACTAGGCTCTAAAGAAAGCCGTCTCGGGTGTGGGCCAATCAACTTCAAGGACAGTGCATATTATCATCCTTATCAGAGTTGCTTCTTTTTGTTTGCTTTTTTTGACTACTTGTGTTGTGGTCATTGCAAACATGATGCCTTGAATAAAGGTGTCAGTTTTGTACCAGTTAAAAGGGTAAAAACCTACTATCATATTTTGCCACTGGTAAAAGAGATCTCATAGTATTTCCAGGCTGTCACATGGTCGTGACTTCCTATAGGAAGATCGTGGAGAGAAGAAACACAGAAAGAAGTACTGTGAGTACTGTGAAGACACTTTCAGTGACTTTTTGCTTTTTGGTGTGCTTTTTAGCACATACAGCACTGTACTGTACTACTGTACTGTACAATACTGTACTTACTGTATTGTACAGTTCACCCGTTTGAGTGCTTACTGAAGTCATCTCAAGCAAGGTTAGTGTTCTCTCTTGATACATTACTATACTGTACAGTACTAATGTGTATTGTAATTTGTTTCATATTTTTGTGCTTCAAAAACCAAAAAAAAAGTCAGAACGGTTTAACCGGATTTACATTGAACCCTATGGGAAAATGTGCCTCGGTTCACGACCAATTCGGTTCGCGACCAGAGTCAGTTCACGAATTAAGTTCGTGAACCGAGGTATCACTGTATACGGCTGGGTGGACACTAGGGGGCTAAACTTACCCCACTTGTTACCACTGCTCGCGAGGAGATAGAAACTAACCACGAGTTTCGAATTGCAAGTCAAGTGTGTTAACCATTACACCATAAAAAATGCAACACATGGTTGTACATGTATCTTTATTGTTAATATCGTATATGTGAAAAACAGGCAAATGGCTTATGATAATTTTGTACAATGTTACCGGTAATGAAAGAAAAGCGGTTTTAAAAAGTGTAGTCTTATATCCAGCGATAATCCGTAACAATTTAGAAAAACTGGCATTTCAAAATCATTAATTAATATCATGCTGCAGAGATGACATCTCGTCTGGCCATTGGCCAAATGGCCCCCCAATCTTTCAGGTATTGATAGCTAGTCACTGAGAAAATGCATTATCTACGCGTAGGCTGAGCATAGTACATCAAACCCTTCCCTCGTTTTGGACAAGCTATCTCGGTTTTTTTTCTTGGTTCTTTCGGTAAAGTCACGTAGAAGGGAAGTAATAAAATAATAAAAATAAAACATAATAAAACAATTCTCACAACGTTTCGGCCACAACGCAAGCAGCCATCCTCAGGCGAAGAATGAAACACCCCAAGCTTGGAGCGTATATTTAAGCTGGGTTAGAGGGGGGGGAGGTGGGAAGAAGAGCGCCTAAACAAAATAATTTGCATATCAAGAGGAATTCAGCATATGGAAAATGCGTAGGAGGTGGGCGGGGGGGGTTCCAAATCAATACTATGCCCGTGCATTATGCAGGATTAGCAGCATCAAAGGGGGGGGGGAAGTGGGGGAGCATTAACAAAGGAAAGGAATGTTAATAGTATGTAGCTGTAGTTACTAAACAACCACGTAAAAAACTACAGTATAAACTGCATGACAAACTAAAGTATAAACTACATAGCATCATCAGTAAACTTACTATACTCTACAATAAGCTGAGTTACTAACAGTAAGTAATACATGAAAAATTCTACGTTGTAAAAAATTATATAATATGCTTCCATCTAAACTTTATTCTCTTACATCACACGCGTCTATACCGTACTATATACTTCCATAGGCAAAACCAACATTAAATTACATACTGTATTGCTATAAACCACCCTATACCTTATACATTTTTAATATAACACTATGTATTATTCTACCCACCCTAATGTGTATCAAAATGGTTTATTACGTCCTTCCAGTGATTGCTAAGCCAGAATCCATCTTCTCGGTTAAAATTGTCTCTGTGTTTGTAAATGTGGATCGCCTCATGTACGAATCTCTCATGATAGCCAGATGGCTTGCAGAGAACCTCTGTCTTGGAGAAGTCAATGTCATGTGAGCCCACTGAGTTGTAACAGTGATCTGCCACGGCTGAGGTGTTTGTCCTACAGTGTTTCAGGTCAGCTTTATGTTCACGGATGCGGTCCGAGACATGTCGTTTGGTTTCCCCAATGTAACTGCTACCACAGAGGCAACTTAGTTTGTAGACACCAGGGTACTGTATGTCTGGAACCACATCTTTTACAGACGGTACCAGATCACGGATTTTATGTACTGTGTTGAATCGGACCTGGATCTTGTGTTTAATCAGGATTTTGGAGATCTTTTTTGTGACCCCAGCAATGTAGGGTAAGGTGATGGTCTTGAAAGGCTCCTCAACAGGATCCTTCTTGGTGGTTGGAGTGATGGCTTTGCGGATTGTGTAGTCGGAGTAACCATTAGCCTTAAGAGCTTGGCGTACGTGTTTGAGTTCACTGGAAATGTGTTCATGGTCGGAGATGCATTGGGCTCTATGATATAGAGTCTTGATGAGGGAATTCTTCTGGGATGGATGGTGGTGGGAATCCGGTTTTAGATAAGCATCCGTGTGGGTGGCTTTCCTGTAGACAGAGTGGCTCATTGAACCATCAGGTCTCCTTTTGATTAGGACATCCAAAAAGGGTAGCTTGCCATCATTTTCGACTTCCATGGTGAATCTGATGGCTGGGTGTATGGAATTGATATGGTCGAGAAATTGGTCTAGAGCAGGCCGGCCATGTGGCCAGATGACAAAAGTGTCGTCTACGTACCTCTTCCATAAGGTCGGGCGTAGAGTGGCAGTCTGGATGGCGTCCGTCTCAAATTTCTCCATGAAGATGTTGGCTACAACCGGAGATAAGGGGGAGTCCAAATTCAACCGCCTCTCAAACAAGAAACCGGACCCACACATTGAAAAGCTAGATGTTAACAAAGTCGTAATTAATCGCAGTAACAGTCCTATTTCTGAAGGTTTGAAATCCGTTTTAGCTAAAGGACTAAACTTTGCAGTCACACCTAGACACATACCAGTTAATGATATAATTGCTCGAGTAGATGTAGCTCTCAAGGGCTTGAGTCACATCGCTGCAGACGTAGCAAGATCGGAAATCTCTGTAACCCTCAAAAACGCTAAGATGCCAGCTAGCAACATCAGCAAAGATGAGCGTTTTGAATTAGCTCAATTAAAAAAGAGGGATGACATTGTCATCCTCTCAGCCGACAAAGGCAATGCCACTGTCATCATGGACAAAATAGAATACAACAAAATTCAAGAACTACTCACCGATGGCAGCTATACAAAAATAAAAAGAGACCCCACCAACAGCCTCGTCTCCAAAACCAACAACATCATTTCTGCTTCAACCGCATTAATTGATCAGACCAAACAGTTCTCGTTGAAACCTTCTGCATCCAGGCCACCAAGATTGTACGGCTTGCCAAAGATACATAAAGAAGATACACCTCTTCGTCCCATTGTCTCTACTATCAACTCCCCGACTTACAAACTGGCTCGTTTTTTGTCCGAAATCCTACGGCCTTTCACTGGAAAAACCACCTCTGCAGTACTAAACTCTACTGACCTGGTATCAACAATCAAGGGGATTGCCCTGTCCCCAGACGACCTGCTTGTCAGTTTTGATGTGGTTTCCTTGTTCACCAAGGTGCCTGTGCCTGACACCATCGCAATCATTGAAGACTTGGTTCATCAAGGACTGAATGCTGGGGTACCCCCCCTGGTGAGACACTGCTTAACCAATACATACTTCACCTGGAATGGAACCTTCTACAAGCAAATTGAGGGCACCCCAATGGGCTCCCCCTTATCTCCGGTTGTAGCCAACATCTTCATGGAGAAATTTGAGACGGACGCCATCCAGACTGCCACTCTACGCCCGACCTTATGGAAGAGGTACGTAGACGACACTTTTGTCATCTGGCCACATGGCCGGCCTGCTCTAGACCAATTTCTCGACCATATCAATTCCATACACCCAGCCATCAGATTCACCATGGAAGTCGAAAATGATGGCAAGCTACCCTTTTTGGATGTCCTAATCAAAAGGAGACCTGATGGTTCAATGAGCCACTCTGTCTACAGGAAAGCCACCCACACGGATGCTTATCTAAAACCGGATTCCCACCACCATCCATCCCAGAAGAATTCCCTCATCAAGACTCTATATCATAGAGCCCAATGCATCTCCGACCATGAACACATTTCCAGTGAACTCAAACACGTACGCCAAGCTCTTAAGGCTAATGGTTACTCCGACTACACAATCCGCAAAGCCATCACTCCAACCACCAAGAAGGATCCTGTTGAGGAGCCTTTCAAGACCATCACCTTACCCTACATTGCTGGGGTCACAAAAAAGATCTCCAAAATCCTGATTAAACACAAGATCCAGGTCCGATTCAACACAGTACATAAAATCCGTGATCTGGTACCGTCTGTAAAAGATGTGGTTCCAGACATACAGTACCCTGGTGTCTACAAACTAAGTTGCCTCTGTGGTAGCAGTTACATTGGGGAAACCAAACGACATGTCTCGGACCGCATCCGTGAACATAAAGCTGACCTGAAACACTGTAGGACAAACACCTCAGCCGTGGCAGATCACTGTTACAACTCAGTGGGCTCACATGACATTGACTTCTCCAAGACAGAGGTTCTCTGCAAGCCATCTGGCTATCATGAGAGATTCGTACATGAGGCGATCCACATTTACAAACACAGAGACAATTTTAACCGAGAAGATGGATTCTGGCTTAGCAATCACTGGAAGGACGTAATAAACCATTTTGATACACATTAGGGTGGGTAGAATAATACATAGTGTTATATTAAAAATGTATAAGGTATAGGGTGGTTTATAGCAATACAGTATGTAATTTAATGTTGGTTTTGCCTATGGAAGTATATAGTACGGTATAGACGCGTGTGATGTAAGAGAATAAAGTTTAGATGGAAGCATATTATATAATTTTTTACAACGTAGAATTTTTCATGTATTACTTACTGTTAGTAACTCAGCTTATTGTAGAGTATAGTAAGTTTACTGATGATGCTATGTAGTTTATACTTTAGTTTGTCATGCAGTTTATACTGTAGTTTTTTACGTGGTTGTTTAGTAACTACAGCTACATACTATTAACATTCCTTTCCTTTGTTAATGCTCCCCCACTTCCCCCCCCCCTTTGATGCTGCTAATCCTGCATAATGCACGGGCATAGTATTGATTTGGAACCCCCCCCCGCCCACCTCCTACGCATTTTCCATATGCTGAATTCCTCTTGATATGCAAATTATTTTGTTTAGGCGCTCTTCTTCCCACCTCCCCCCCCTCTAACCCAGCTTAAATATACGCTCCAAGCTTGGGGTGTTTCATTCTTCGCCTGAGGATGGCTGCTTGCGTTGTGGCCGAAACGTCGTGAGAATTGTTTTATTATGTTTTATTTTTATTATTTTATTACTTCCCTTCTACGTGACTTTACCGAAAGAACCAAGAAGATGAATCCCTGCAGTCACGAAAGCTTTAAATCGAAATTTTATCTCGGTTTTGTGCCAAATTTATTGAGCTACAGTTCACCAATCGTGCCCTGTTGCTGGAGGATGTCGTTCACTGGGAGATTCCTGGATGCATAGTAACTGTACTGCAAGCAATGATTCTGCCACGGAAGGGCACACCATGCCGTCTTGTCTCCATCTTGTTTGCTGAGATCAGGTCACGTGCTGCCAGCCTCCAGTGGGGTTCATCTGCACGATTTTTCGTCCTGTCATGTACATTACTGTACACAGATATGTGTATGGTACGCTACATAATTTTTTTCATTCTATAAATTTACCACGTTAGTTATATTTAACACGAAAAAATAGTAATCATTTTTCATTTAAAACACTTCCTGTTTAATGTTTTGGTTGACGTTGGGAAATATAAAATAAAAGAGGGGATGTTGTATTCCAAACTATTAACCAAACTTTCGATTTAAAGCTTTCGTGACTGCAGGGATTCATCTTCTTGGGTCTTTCGGTAAAGTCACGTAGAATGGAAATAATAAAATAATACAAATAAAACATAATAAAATAATTCTCACGACGTTTCGGCCACAACGCAAGACCGGGTCTGTCGGGGAGACAGTGTCTGAATAAAACAACACCACGCTTGGAGCGTATATTTAAGCTGGGTTGGAAGGTGGGAAGGTGCGCCTTGACAAAAGAATTTGCATATCAATAGGAATTTAGCGTATTTATGGGAAATGCAGGTATGCGATTAGTACTACTTGTAAAATGCGTAGGTGGGCGGGGGAGTTTCAAAGTCATATTATGCCCGTGCATTATGCAGGATTAGCAGCATCAAAGGGAGGGGATAGGGGTAGCATTAATAAAGGGAAGGAATGTAATAGTATGTAGCTGCAGTAAATAAACAACCACGTAAAAAACTAAAGTATAAACTACATAGTATCATCAGTATACTAAATATACTCTCCAATAAGCTGAGCTACTAACAGTAAGTAATACATTACAATTCTATGTCGCAAAAATTATAATATGCACGGGCATAATGACTTCGAAACCCCTCGCCCACCTCCTACCACCATTTTCCATAAAATATGCTAAATTCTTCTTGATATGCAAATTATTTTGTCAAGGCGCCCTTCCCCCCTTCCAACCCAGCTTAAATATACGCTACAAGCGTGGTGTTGTTTCATTCAGACGCTTCTCCCCGACAGACCTGGTCTTCACCTGAGGACGGCTGCTTGCGTTGTGGCCGAAACGTCGTGAGAATTATTTTATTATGTTTTATTTTTATTATTTTATTATTTCCATTCTACGTGACTTTACCGAAAGAACCAAGAAGATATTAACCAAACCTTCGTTATATCTTTGTTTGCGGATAACGGATTTGCCAATTGCAGCTATTTTAAAAAATATAACCCCAATACTTTGCTGTACAGTGTTGTCAAACGTGGCTTACATAATTTTATGATAGTCATAATAGCATTTCGCAACATAGGATGATCAGAAACAAAATAACACCGTTTCATTCCCACCCTCTGGCACTCAGCAGCACTGTCTGCACATGTGGATCTGCACAAGCAGTTAATATACAAATGATATCAACCAAGTGTTGTAATACAAAGGAAAAATTGTTTACAAGTAGGGTTATTAAAGCACAATCGCTAACTTTCTTCAGAGACGGTTACTTATTCTCGAAGTCAGGAATCCGTAATCAATTCCAATGGGACTTTAGTAATGATTGCACTCACGAGCCAGCACAAAATCATAAATTGCACAGCACGTCATCTTTAGGTACCAGTGGTTGGCCCAAGTCTCCGTGTGTTAAGTTCAGTGTTGCAAACCAAAGCGATGAAAGAAGCAGGTTGACTATGGTCGAGTGACTTTTCTAAATGCGAACAGCGATAAAGAAAAGAACGATGTTGACTGCATTATGAAGGGGGGACATGACTGCTGGCTCAAAGCTGCCTGAGGAGCTGTGCAGGTAGCCATTTTTAAAGCCATTAATGAAGAACTACAATATTATATTCATATCTGAAGTCATCCATTTTCACATGATATAATGAAAATACATTTTAAGAATAAGTCATTTCATTCATTCAAGTTACGTATTTTTGGCAACATTTTTGGCAACTTTAAAATGTTAAAATAGCGATATCTGGTGACTTTTCGAGGTTATTCTGGCAATTCCCTACCTTTGTTAGATCTAACAAACCTGGGTAAATTTGCCCTTGTTTTTAAGTCAAAAAGTAAAAGAGTATGCCTGCAATTGCTTGCTTACACCTGTACACTTGAGGGAGCTCCAGAGGGCATTTGGCCTACTCTTCCATGTGCTTAAAAAGGTGGGCCGAGGCAGAGTTCACCCCATCACACGTTACTAGTTAATCAACTTAATTGTGGTATAACCATTAATAATGTTGAGTGGACAGAGGCTGCACTATTTCCACTGCTGTGCCATGATATCAAATTGAACCATTGTTCTCTGGATTGCAAGTCCAGTGTGCTAATCATTACACAATGCTTGAGTCATACACAGCCATGATAGTTTCTGACACCTCACCCTAGGCCACCTTTGTGCCATGATGTATCCTTATTGAGTACCAAGGAATTACTCGAACCTGCACTGCATGGAAAATCTACGGTGTCTGCACAAGTGGGTCCTCACCTCCAAATCAGTGGTCCTCAAATTTAAACATCAAACAATATGTATTCTAATGCAACAAGTCAACTTCGCAGGTGAGCAGTTGAATGACAGGATAATGGTTGTTGTTGTTCAATTCAGAGCTCACAATAGTAAGGTTACTTTAATCAGATGTGGATTCATAGTTATTTTTATTGTATCATTAAAAGTGTGAGTTCTGTGAGGTAATGTCTATGTTGGTATATGGATATAGGTAGTGTAATGATTTTACGTAAGTATGTTGACAAATGCATTACTCCAGGAGCCAAGAGACTGGAACCAAATCTAAAATTAATATTAAAAACTACGAAAGTTTAAGTATCCTTTATACTGTATAGTAAGTCCTAACATACATATATTTATTGAAGCAAAGGATTTTATGTGCAATTCATTCAATTTGAATTGCCTGTTCCTGCAACTAGGCATTACAATATTTAACTATGGACCTTGGTCTAATGACAATTTCCAGGATTTGCAAAAAGTCCGTACAAAGCCAAGACAAAAGGTGTTAGTTTTACACATTAAGACGTCTATGTGTCATAATCTTGTCTTAGCTACGGTGAGTTGCGTATGCGTAGCCCTAATTTATAGGGGTGCGGCGATAGAGTGGTACTGAATTTGGCAGCTAAAGTGGGAGGAGAGATGGAGTTGGGCCAGTAAAATTCAAAGTGCTGCAAGAGAGATGTGAAGAAAAGGAAAAGCTCCATCTTGGCTAAACTTTCCCCCAAACAGACACGGGGACCAGCAGAGAATGGCAGGAAAGCTTCCGACTGGACACACTGGCCATCTTTATCAAGGAAGTGATCAGGGTTAAACTTATTTGGTGTTTTCCAGTGGATGTCATCGTGAAGAGCAGACATGAGGTTTACCATTACATGGGTTCCCTTTGGAAACAAGTAGTCGTGGAACTGCACATCTTTAGATGTAGCATGCACAACCCCAAGTGGAAGAATGTTACCAAAGCGCTGTATCTCATGGATCACAGCATCCAAGTAGGGCAGGCTGCGTCTGTCCTCGAAACATAGCGGTCGCTCGGATCCCAAAACTCTGTCAATCTCCTCATGACATCGGGCTTGAATGTCGGGGTTCATCATCATGAAGAGGAGGCCCCAGCGCAGTGTGTTGGAGGTCGTCTCCATGCCACCGAGGAAAAGTTCTATCAAAATCTGAATGAGGGTCTGGTCAGTAAAGCTGCTATTGGGATTGTCCTTCTCCTGATCCATCCGAGCTAGATATGAGTCAATCAGGTCCCTGGGGTTGTGTTGATCTCTTGTGGCACGGTGCTCAGATACTATATCCTTGAGCAAGCATTGCAACTTTGTGTGAATATGGAATACTTTCTGCCATGGCCCAGGCAACTTTAGCAGGAATGGGAAAACATTACACAGTATTACCAGCGGCTCTGCTTGTAACTGCACGAGATGCCCAAGGAGGTGTGTAAGCTTTTGGAACTGCTCATTGTTATAATCATATCGGATTCCATTCAGGAGGGAGCAAATTATGTTGCCCACAGCATTGTTTAAATTCAAGTGAGGGTCAAACGCTGAGGTTTCCTGCTTGAAAGTTTCTATTAGATACCTCGCTTCTATCAATATTTTGTCAGCAATTGTTGCCTTTCCGAAGCCAAAATTGCGCAATGTTGACAAAGCAAATCTGCGCTGCTGCTTCCATGCGTCTCCATAGGGTGCTAATGCGATACCAATGTTGTGAGTGAGTTTAGTAAAAATTGGAGTTATGGGTCTGTCAGCAAACTCATGACCTCGATTCACCAGGACCTCTTTGACTGCCTGGTAGCCGCTCACCAACACAACAGGCGTACTCCCCAACATTATGGTACAGACTTCTCCATATTTTTTGGCCAATTCTTGCATGCCAATGTGGGGATTCTTGCAACTAAATGCAGTGATGTTCCCCAGCAATGGTAATGGTTTAGGACCAGGAGGGAAGCCCACTGGGCAGATTGTTGACCCCACTACTTGCAGGGCAGCCCGTACGGTTAGGAACACTATACAGATCACGGCCAGGCTGGTCAGCACTTGACTTGTTATCAAGGATTTCCATTCTGGCGAAGTTGCGACATCATCAGCCAGCTGCCCCATCTTGTCGTTCTTTGTCGTCGGGCAGTCAGCAGAGTGAAAGCACAGCTCAAGTAGTAGGGTGCACCAAAAGTTGTCTGCACACACAGACACATGCATAGCCTATTTATGAGGACACTACACTAAGCAGAATAACCTTTATATGGCAAGGGTTTACTCGCCTAATTCTACCAGCGTATTCAGACAAGTAGTAATTGGGGAAACCATTTAGATAACTTTAATTGAGCTGGCATTGTTAAGTAAAGTGTGGCTTGGAAGCATTATTTTTAAAAAAGCAGTTGATATATTCGATAATAAACTATACAATTTATTACAGTTAGTATTAAGCTTCAGTCAACAATGCTGTTCTGATAGTGAGTAATGCATATGAGTGAGAAATGCATATGTTAATCATTGGTCCAGATAAATTATTATAAAAATGTTAATGCATTCATTTGTAATGGTTAATATGCAGGCAGACCTCACTTAGCTCAAATCCGTAGGATGTTGATTCGTTATTGCGCTTTTTGTCCTGGAAAAAACAAATCAAACTATTTGTGGTCACGATTATATATGTTAAAAATCTATTTTTTCCCCAACGTTATTACAGTTTATTGAGCCAGATGAGAACTCACGAGATCAGGATAGAGTCTCAGACTCCACCTAAAAGAATCCTCACCACAGAAATTTAACTGAGGGCATCACTAAGACCATAATTGGAAGCAGAGCAGCTCCAACCTCGTCTTAGCATTATTATTACCAATACCCCAATGAAGCCCTCATATTGCTTATATTAAAGAAACAAAAAAATGTCGGGAACGCATCTCCACATACACAATAGTAGAATTAACCCTTTTAGCGCTTCAGGAATGCCTCTTGAGTGTTAAACGAGGTCTGCCTATATAAAAAAAAAAACTCATTGGGTGTTCCTATGAGGTCATGACACTGATTGAAAGTAACTCAGAGATTCAGACATCTTAGATTATTAGTCAGAATTTCTAGAGATCTTGTCCTGATGTTTGACGTAGTTTCAAATTCAATATTGTACCTGGTAAATATGGTTGTGATGGCTCTTCAGCCAACCAGTCGACTAAAACAATATTTGGTGCATTAAATGTTTAACCATGTAGCCGGCCTCTCCTGTCTACTGCCATGACCATATTAAAGAAATAACACTGTCGGGAACGAATCTCCATATATACAATAGTATAATGAATATACAATTGTATAATCAACCTCCACCGTCGGCAATGTGGTGTGTGGAGCGAGTTGCAGGGATTTTGCTGCTGTATTATCATCTTTGCTGCATTGGCACCTGTGGACCGCTCATGCTCCTGGTTCTGTTGATAGCTGCATTGGCATTGTTGCTTCGCATTAGTGTACCGCCCATATTTCCGGTCGTTGATGCACTTGGGCTATGCCCATCCCCAAACTCTTATAAACAGCTTGCCTTTAGAGGCTGACTCCTTTGCCTATGACGACCGCTTGTGTTGCGATCGAACCGTCGTGATATGTTTATTCACTTAATTTTTTATTTTATTGTGATTTTTTCTGTCTACGTGGCTTTACCGAAAGAACCATAGAACATAGAATATAATGAACCCTATTTCAATTAGCTCTCACTGACCATACGGTCAGAATTATAAAATGTGCTACGGCTCAACAAAAAATGTAAGCATTGTTAAACTCATAAACAAAAATAAATATTTACATTTGCATGTAATACTGTAATAAATAGTGTATAGTACATAAAAGTGAAATAACATGAAAAGAAAAAAAACTCGGTTTTATTTTCACTTACCTTGAGTCGCGATCCTGGCCTGCTTGTCAGAAGGAGCTTAATAAGTCACTACTTGCACACACACACGCGGGCACGCGCACACACACAACAACGACCACCCGTATAACCTTAACAGACTGTTGGCGCAAGTGCTGTTAGCCAGTACCTATGAAGGCCGACACGACACATGAGGGGGTGGATGGCCAACACCGCACCCTGCTGCCTTTGTCTCCCTAGTGGCATTGTTTACACAGCAAATCTGGCTGTGACGGTCCCACCTGATGACGGAAACTTGTGTTGCCTCCGAAACGTCGTGATTTTTATTATTTTATTTTTATTAATTTTTATTTCATTTTTTTACCTACGTGACTTTACCGAAAAAACTAAGAGTATGAATCCTTGCAGTCACGAAAGCTTCAAATCTAGAATTAATACGGTTCAGATAATCCTCACTGGTATTGGTCATGAGTGGGAATCGAACTCAGGTCGCTGGGTTCGCACGCTAACCATTGCACTTCGATGAGATTTTCTTTTTTAAACATATCTAATGAAAACCTGTTCGTAAGTGGGGCATTTGTAAGTCAATTACTACTTGTATATGCACTAATTAACCTCAAATTTACCAAAACAAAGTTATTAACTTTCATACACATCATTAAATTAACGTGACTAAATAGATCTCCACCAAAAATGGCAAATTACATAATAGATGCTTAAAAGCACACCCTGTATCGAGATCGACCAGCCCACATGCCACACAACACCGCTCAATCCCCGAATAGATGGAGTTGATCAAAAATGTGAAATTCGAAATTCGTGATATTCAAAATGATAACAATCAAAAAACGTTAAATTTTTGTCAACATCAAAAATGGTAAAAATAAATGTTTAACTCATCCCGAAAATGTATCACATGTACACAAAAACCCTTGTAGCATCAGTGAGCTTGTGTACCGCTGTTCGCATTTAACCTCGATGATAATAAGTGGCCAGTTCGCTGTTGTGCGCCTCACTAACGTGACTTGATTCGACAATATCACCACAACGAGTTGACCACCCACTGCGCAGCTGTATTACATTTGACTGAATTTTCATTCCCGATTGGGAAAACTGCTTTTGGGTAACTTCTGGCCTGCAAGAGGTCGACAAAAGGTTCTGAGAAAGTAATTTATTTCCCATATAAATCACTTTGAACATAGCTTCAATCATACATTTTCTTAAACATACACACAAATGTTTCCTTTTAGAATTACATGTAACTTGGATAGTTCTTACGTTTGAACATGGGCGATGCATGAGCATGACGAGAGGTAGAGTGATATTGACCAGTAGCTGCATTCGATAATTAGAAAATGTTTTACTAAGTTCGCCTACACACATACAATGTGTGAGAATTGGTACTGCTGCTTTGAAAGAGATGCCGAATGCGTCTGGAGAGGTCCGTAAAAATGTCCTTGTGTTATACATGTTTGTGTGGTGTGACCATCGTACAGTATATTCGTTCCACTTGTTTTAACATAGCACCATTTCCACCACACGTGTGTTAGGTTGAGTCGACATGGAGGCTGTCTGGCACAATTTATTGATACGAGGTAAGTTGCACGTGGAAAAATGCATGGGTGCTACAATTGTGACGCAATACAATAACAGCCAATCTACAAGCATATTGCAAATATGCAGAACATAAACACATGAACTGATAATTGCGTACTAACATTCATCAGGATCTGTTTAAAGTCACAATTTGCATGCATATTCCTGCGTCAATACCTCATCACTGCTCATTCGTCTGATGTCTCCGCTCCTCGACAACGCCTCTCACGTCTGCCAGATCCAGCAACTTCTGCGCACCACAGTCCCAATACATTTGAAGGCACGTCCTCAAACTGTGAACATGGAGTAACAGACCACCCATTTTTATCTCCAGCAGCAGTACTCATGGTACAGTCAAATATTGACATGCCTCACATTCAGAGTGTGTCTGCTACCGTGATGCGGCTGACTGGTATGTGTATGTTATTAGCATTCTGGTGAGTGGTGGTACAGTGGAAAATGCATTTCACCATGAACTTGGAAAACAGACTTTGATTCCCAGGCACGTCTAAAATCAGCAGCAGATAATATCAGAACTCGGATTGGGCCTATTCAGCCTAAAATGAGCAAACTGTAAAATGTGCAATCAATCAGCACTCTAGAGACAAAGGCGGCCGAACGTGTTGTTGGCAACATCACCTCCTCATGCGCCATGCTGGCCTTATTAGTTACTTGCTAATAGCGATTATTCATACGCCTATTTCAAAACTAGCCCTCAGATAAACGTGTTTCATTAAAATTTCATCAGGCTCCGTAGTCTTCAGTGCAGTCTCCAACCTTTATTAATTATATTTCTCCGCGAATTCCTGTTCTCGGCGCCTGTAATTAATTAGCACCGCCACTGACCCCAACTGCACCCACCCATTGCAGTGCCACCACGAGGCACCCTCCCCCCACACGACGAAACAAGCGGGCACTGCACAGGAGGGCTGGTAAACAAGCAGACGCGGGCCACCGTGCGCCCCCGACCGCCACGGGACGCACACAATATTTTTCGAAGTAAACACTTGCTCGTTTTTGCGAATGGGTCTAAATTTTAATTGCTCGTTTTAGCGAATTATCGTAGAAAGAACGCTCGTAAAGCAAGACACGCCAGTATAGTATAGGAATTTTGTCATTGGAATTATGAATGAGGACCTCACCATGCCGTGTGGGGGTGTGGAATTTTCTTTACCATACATTATCATGCTGGTCAGTGCCGATTGGTGAAAGCGGGGAGCATAGAAGTTGTAAATTGGCCAGAACTGCAATGTCTGCTGCCCACAACGTAGACCCACAGTAGCCTGTAACGCCTGTTTTATTCATGGTGGTCGTACATTCCAGCACTATCCAGGCTCAACACATCTTAGCTTCGAAGCACTGACAGGGTGCATTCTAGGTGATTTGATTTGATCCATACATCACATAAACACTGAAACAGACACACAGAAACATGAAGACACAGACTCATTCCTAGGTACACGGTGACAAGGATAAACGAGTAAAGACAAGATGCAGTGAGACAGGGGCTACTGAGAGGGAAACAGAAACAGATCCAGCATTCCATCACCCCCCTCCCCTCCCCCATAAAAAGTCAGGGCTCTGAATGAACCCCGACCTACTAATTCTTGCACAACCTTGCTTTAACACATTCCTGCGGAGGGAGCTGGTAGGAACGTTGGGTTGCTCGGTCAATGGCCAGGGTCAACGGCGGCGTGGTGTAATCCGCAAACATGCCCGACTATGAGGGCGGGCAAAAGCCGGCGTGAGTAGGTTAAACTTGAATTTTATAAGGGCACCACGGGGTGACCAGCCCCTCCCCACCCAGCCCCACCCCTCCCACCCCCCACCCAGCCCCACCCTCCCCACCCAGCCCCTCCCCACCCAGCCCCTCCCCACCCTCCCATCCCCACCCAGCCCCTTCCTCCCCAACCAGCCCCTCCCTGCACGACGGACGGACACAATAATCCCCTGTGGGCTGGTGTAACCAGCAGGTTCCTACCAGTATCACATTACAATGTCTCCATATTTACGTAAAGAGATCAGCATGGCTCGTGCAGCCTAAAACCTCCGCATTTCACGAACGCCTCTTACCTCTGCGAGGTCCAGCAGCTTCTGCAAACTCCACGCCCAGAGCTGCGAATTGACATTGGAATGTGGAACAAGCCACTTCCCGTAGCAGCATGGTACAGTCCATGTTGAACAAGCAACCCCCGTTAATTATCAATCGTGACTTACATTATTTCTGCCTTAATGTACACGCCGTTACATCTTAACAAAGCGCACACAACGCACCTATAGGGAAGCATATATTTTATTTCAAATCATAGCTGCATTCGGCACCGACACAGGATTACCTCGAAGATGAGCGCAGTGACTTTTTTTTTACAAAGTATTATAGTCAATTCATTTGTGAAAGAAAAAATTGCATGCAGACCGGATGTGTTAGAAGAAATGGGCAAACCCACAGTTTACCCAACGCCAATTAACCAGTCGACGGACTTAACATTTGTGTAACCATGTGTAAGGACATTGCGTGGCCCAGTGGGCTTGGGGGATGGTCGTGGTGACGGGAGAAGGGTCACACGAGGTGACTGTGCGTAGCAACCGAACAAGGCTGGGAGCGGTCGAGAGAAGGGGCGTGGCCGGGGGCGGGGCTTGGCCACGCAGATAGGGATATACAGAAAAGGCGGAGAGGGGTTCGGGGCTAATTGGGGAGTCGGAGTCCGGATCGTCGTCGCGGGGATCGTCGTCATCGACGTCGTTGTCGTCACCCTCTGCATCAACACCGGCGCGGACGACTACTCCGACGTCTTGCTATATAGTTGACCAGCTATATAGGAACGTCATGTAGCAGCTATGTCTCATCTGTTATGTCCGCCGGTGATACTGAATAAATACAACTGTTGGACATTACACATGTATAATGCTGGGTGGACAGAGGCGGGGGATTTAATAAACCTGCCCCATTACTGCCACTGCTGCGCAGGGAGATCGACGAATTGAACCATTGTCGTCTGGATTGTAAGTCCAGTGTCCTAACCATTACACAATGCTTTAGTCACACATAAGCTAGAAGAAATTATTTTGCCTCGCTAGACCACCTTTGTCCCGTGATTTATCTTAATTAGAACAAATACATTTCTGAAACTGCACTGCATTCAATTCTACGGTGGCTACACCAGTGGTTCCTCACCTCTACACCAGTGGTCCTCCCCTTTAAAGCTGAAACAATATTATTAGTATTAATGATTTTGGGACTAAAACCCTCCACTAGGCGGTTTGCACCAGGGACCTCTTAGCAAGCCTGTACATCTAAATGTCCTGTGAGTGCAACCAATATTAAAACACTCGCACATTACACATGCGCAATATTACCATGTAATGGTAGGTTGGGTAATAAATGAAAAAAAATACGCAGATTGTTCACTACTATGTTGTAAAATTATAATTTCTATTTAATGTCAGAGTAGAAGACGATGAAAAATACATTTTAACAAAATTATGGTATTAAATCAAACTTTAATTATGAGACAGTAGTCCCAAGGTTAATGTTTTTAATCCGTTCCATAAAAGCTGTTAACCGAATTAACCGTTAATTGAATATGGAAATTACATGTTAAACGCATCAATTCGTTCCAAGACGATTGGAAGTTGATATTAATAATTTAATGCTTTTATAAAGGATTACTTTCCTTAACTTTTCGTTTTGCGAATTAACTTCAGGGGTCATTGCAGTCACTATTCACTTATAAGTTGTAAAAACAAGCAAAAATCACTGGGTGTGCAAGGAAGCTGTTTCCACCGCCATAACAGAAAGCAATGTAAATAAAGCCAGTCGAGATCTAAACGCTCATAAGTGGGCATCGTTAATTGACTAAGGCATGCTCAGCCCATGTACGAGCCCTCAGATTGGCTGGAATTGTCACCCGCGTGCATAACGTAAATAGACCGTTAATGAAAATATTTACATTAGTCGAAACCTATGGGAGGCAAAACATTAACCAAAAAAACGTCAACCAATGTCATTGTTAACCGAGGAACTACTCTATGAACATCTGTAAAACAGCATACGTATACTTTATGGAGTAGACGTTTTAATGTTTTTTGTTTGCATTATGACTGCAGGTATTGTGGTCTATGCAAACATGACTCCTTGTAGAAAGATGTCAGTTTTGTTGCCAGATAGAAGGGTAAAAAACCAATTATCATATTTTTACTGGCAAATGAGGTTCCCATGGTGTAAATGCTTACCCCGAGCTCTCATACTCTGATGGTGCATTGTCTTTTAGTTGTGCGCCTTTTGGCGTAATCTGGTCCAACCCATGTGAGACTAGGCTCTAAGGAAAGCTGTCTCGGGTGTGGACCAATCAACTTCAAGGACAGTGCACATTATCAGAGTTATGTTTTTTTGTTTGCATTATGACTGAAGGTATTGTGGTCTATGCAAACATGACTCCTTGTAAAAAGGTGTCAGTTTTGTTGCCAGATAGAAGGGTAAAAAGCCAATTATCATATTTTTACTGGCAAATGAGGTTCCCATGGTGGTAGTCATAACTTTTCAAACAATGTTATAACTTTTCTAACACTTACACAGGCTAATACAGTACGTGTAATGACCGAAATTAAGAGACACTCACCCCAAGCCAATGTGCAGCCAAACTGTTATTCAGAAAGTAAGCCAAGGCCTCCTATTGTCAGAAAGAGGACTCCACGAAGATTGGTCGCGAGGCAGGGTTTGAAGAGATTGGAGGAAGGCTTTAAACAAGAAAAAGCTGCAAACATTGCGGGAAAGTTTGAGAAAATGGTCTCAATAAAAGGGGATGTTTGAGGGAATGGACGAGCTTCAAGAGCAAGAACAAAGCCTGGGCCTATAATAAAGAGGCTCCCAGTACACAGTCGTCGATGTCATTTCAACTGGTGTCAGAAGTGGTGTTAGAATGTTGCGCCCAAGCCACAAGAATTCTACTGATAAGGAGACCACCCGACAGAACTTCCCGGGAAAGGAGGCCCCGAATACTAACCTCAAGGTTGCGGGAGAGGCAATGATGGCATTGGTTGAGCAGGAGCTACAGCAACTACAGCAGTCAAAGAGCTTGCCTGCTCAGATGCCGCTGGTGACTGGGGACTAAAAGCGGCTGGAAAGGCGGATTGACCGCCTCACTGACGAAGTCTCCCAGCTAATAATTCAGTTCACTGGGAGACAGGAGAGACCAGGAGCGATGGTCATGATGATGGGAGAGCCGGCGGGCGGAGCTATCAGGCTGACAGCTGCGGAGACTGGGGAGCAGGGAGCGTCTAGAGTGACAACCGAAACACCATCACCAGGGACGGGCGCCGTGGCAAGAGAGAGTGGCAAAACGACCTTGCTGGCTGGGGCCGGTGAAGGAGTTTGTGGTGGGCAGCAATTGGGGGGCTTTCGTCCGCCAATTTGAGGCCATGTATCAAGCCCTGGACTGGTCTGAGGCCGAAGCGCTGAAGACCTTGCTGACGGCCTTAAATGATGAGGCCCTCGCCATTTTCAAGGCGATACCAACAGAGTGGAGGACCACACCCCAAACAGCCTGTCGCGAGATCGTGGAGGCCTTCAACCCGCCATTAAACGCAAAGAAGACATTTCAATAACGCAGGCAGGAGGAATCCAAGTCGCCCCTCTACTGCAGTGCCCTGATGCCGCTTAGCCAAGCAGGATATCCTTGCTTGGACGAGGCACCACAGTGGTGCTCCCTATAGTGGAGAGGAGGCATAGATCTTCTTGTAGGTGGCCCGGTGTATGCTGGCTCAAGAGGAGATGAGCTGATGGACCGGGGTAGTGGCTAGTGGCTCAGGTGGAGGAAAGCCCCGACCCTATCGGCTGCACCTCCTGCCAGGACTGTCGGGTGAGAAGTACCATCAGCGGGGTCAGAATCGCTGCAGCTGCCATTGAGGATGGTAGGGGTCCATGAGAGGAGGTGATGGCGGAGGTCCGTGGGTAGACCGGGCACCGCAGGGCGATCCCGCAATGACAGCGAAAATAGGAACCAAGGGGGGAGACCGCGACTCCACAGCAGGGCCCACCTATCACCTGCCATCACTGCGGTTGGCTGGGTAACATCGCATGGGGATGCAGAAGCGACCCACTACCGTGAGCGTCGAGAGCATCCACTTGCCCATCGGCGGCCATGGCTTAACAACATTAGGCGTGTCGTGAAACCCCAGACACCTGGCTAGCTAACCCACCTCATTGATCTAGGGACTCACCGCCACTCACCGCCTCCATCGCTACCCCATATGTAATATCTAATTCAACGACCGTCGGGGATAACGAAGTCGTGAAATCCCCTAAGGAATGTCGGGACGTGCTCCACCATCAGTGGCTCAGCGGGTCGTCGCGGCAGCCACGTGAATCTTGGTGGTGATAGGTTCAGTGGGAAGAGTGGAGGTCCAGTCTTACAATCATTTGTGTTCGGTAGATCCTCCGTTAACGTTATTGGTATGTATATGTTATTTCCTTTTTTCTCCCTTTCTGTTTGTGATAATATATTTTTTGGGTGTGCTCCACGTTATTAGACCTTTGTTGCTACTTTATATCACGAGTTGCAGAGAGTACAGCGCAGCCGGCGATGCGCAGAAGCACTGTTGTAGTGCTTGGCAGTGCTCGCCTTATGAACCTAATTAGTTCCTGATACCCATACTCTGAGGTTTTTTCGGTAAAGTCACGTAGGTAAAAAATGTTTTTTTAAGTTTATAAAAGTAATAATGGAAATAAAATAATAAATCACGACGTTTCGGAGGCAACACAAGTCTCCGTCATCAGGTGGAACCGTCACAGCTAAAATTACTGCATTTATTTTACACAAACGTATTTACAGAGGTGAGAATACGGCTTTCTCAACTCGCAACGGTTATAATTATCTGTAGCCCCAATATTTTCCATTTGATGAACTCGAACAATCTTGCTCAATGTTTTCTATCTGGTAGATCTCGAACAGTTGGCCCCGATGGTTTCCACAATTTAGATCTTGAGTAGTCGGCGCCGATGTCGTCCACCTCCCGTCATCCCCGAACAAGCACCCCGAGCGTGGGCCTCACTCCTCTTATACTTGCTCGGCCCCTGTCCCTCTCTAGCCTTGGTCTGCCCATAGCTTGTAACATTGTGACAGTACCTTCCCGCCACCTGTTTTTATGCATCTACACTCGCCCTTCCAGAGCATTTCCTCATAAAGTACCCTGCACCTGTTTTCAGCCATCTTCACTCACCCCACTCGAACCTTGCCCTGTACAGTACCCTAGACGTGTCGTGACTAACTCGGGGACAATAAGACTTGGAGGCACTTCTTTATTAACAAGCACCATCGAGGTTAACACTCTTGTAGTGAGTCCAACTGAGTCGCAGACGTTATCTTGGGAGCAACACTATTTATTCCGCATTAACACGTAACACAACACACTCTACACTCGGGTCTCGAATGCCCATCTAACCACGCTACGGCTGAACTAGACACGGTTCGCTATCCCGGTCCGGACCACAAGCTGGGTCCCGGACCGCGTGGCTAGAGGCTTCTTCTCCCCGACATGGATCTTCCAACACCAACACTTGAAGAACCCCGAGCTTCTCACGGAGCTCCCATTAAATGCTCACAGGCTAGGCTGGCTCTGCCCCTTGCCCCGCCCACCTTCCAGGTTTCTCGAGCTCCTTCTCGAATGTTCTCGAGAGCTCTTCGGGACCACGTGACCGCCCCTCGGCCCCCAACCACCGGTGGCCCACCTCCAGTATCGTCCGGTCGCGTGACAACAGGTCAGCCAGAGTATCATGCCCCAGAGTAACCCTGGCTGGCTGATGCTCACTCTCGCTACCTCACTGAGAGCCGGCACCACACGCTGCTCGCGGTGCCTCTGCGCTAAGCAGCGCTCACCCAACCACCGCTAGTGCTGGTACTACAGCTCGCAACCCGGGTTGGCCACAATGACATTACCGGCCGTGACTTCGCAAGTGACAAGTAGTCGCTACCCTCTTAATAATTAGTCCGTCCATTGTCGGCGACGCTACTCAGTCAGGACAGTTGGTAGGCTGCCTGACTAGCCATGCCCCAAGATGGTGAAGATGGAGACGACGATGAGAAGAATGGTGAAGACGACGAGAAGAACGGTGACGAAGGACTTCAGCAGCACGACAGGGAACCCACTTCAACAACAACCCCGAGATCCCCTACAGGGGCCCCTGTTATACTGTCAGCGTGGCCTCGCTCCGCCCCCGGCCACGCCCCCTTTCTGGAACCTACTAGCGGGTTCTTGGTGTGCCCCTTCTGTGAACTTTCCCCTACATCCCTCTCTCGTGTATATCCTGGCCTGCTGATGTCAGGACTGCCATACGCCACGGATTCCCTTTTCTGCCAGCAGCCAGTGCTATGCCACTACACATATGTAGTATAGTAGAACGACACGACTGTTTGGCTCGTTATAGGGGCTGTAGGCAGGTGTCACGGAGGTCGTGTCAGGCCGTGACACTCTGTGTGAACCCAACAGGACACGTGACTGGATAAAGGGGGGCCAGGGGCCCCAGGGGGTCACGTGGTTGGGGGCTCGGGCCTTCCCAAAGGATTGGGAAGGGGGGCATGGCCTGGGGTGGAGCCGGCCACGCCGGAGTGGATATAAGCGGGGTGTGGACGGAGAGCTGGGCTGTTCTGCTGGGTCAACTCTGGGAATGAAGCCGCCGTCCACGATCCTCGGTCTCTAGTCTCCGCTAGTGGACCAGACGGCGTGTTGAGCTGTCCTGGTCCAGTCATGTAGTATCCCAGTGTGTTAGCTAAGTTAGGAATGGTGGCTACCGCCCAATGTCGTTATCCTGTTAATGTTAAGTGTTACCAGTTGTGTTAGCTAATAAATAGTGTTGCCTCCAAGGTTCCAGTGTGCGCCTGAATTTAACCTACTACACATGTAATACTGTGAAAAAAACTGTATATATATATAAAAGGGAAATTTGCGGATATGTGTGTCTGTTCGAAATGTTTAGCCTACTTCCCAACATGCTACAAACCTGAAATTTGGCATGTGGGTAGGTTCTATACTGTACACAATGTAAAAAGTATAAAAATAGACTTTTGTATTTTGGATGGGGGAGGGGGGGGAATGACCGTGAGGTGTGTGGCGTCAACCCGCAACACACCTGAGTTAAGCGGTCTGCAATGCTTACCCCTACCGTATGGCTCTTTGCGCGCCGTAGTTCTAGAGCTGTTAACAGCGTGCCGGGAGATTTTAGGTGGCGCTTCGCTCCTGGCCGATGAAGCCATTGGCTTCTCGGAGTTTCAATACATATCCGTGCAAAGAACAGGTACAATTGCTATCTTAAATATAAAGCAGAAAATACATCTGTTTGTGTAAAGCAGCAAGAACTTTCGAACACTGAGCTCTGACGTCATGAAATTTGCACAGCTTATGCTGTCTGGAATTTCTAAGTGAACGCGACTATTTTCAGCTTGCCACATCATTGCTTTCCTGAGTTGCCAAATCGACCTTATGTAGCTGAAGGTTGAATTTCCTTGAGTGAAAAGCATCCGATTTAGTTAAATTGATTTCTTTTGGATTTTTTCTTGCAAACATACATTTTTTCAGGGTTTTTCAGTGAAATATAAGGGAATATTAAATTAATCCATAACAAGAATCCAAGTAAAGCTCGTCGTAAATAAAACACAAAATAAAGTAACATGAATATTTAGAAAACTGTTTTATTTTCACTTACCTTGAGGCCTGATGCTGGCTTGCTTGTTGGAACTGGGAGAATGAGTCACTACAATTGCACGAACAAATAGACGTTACAAAATGTAACGTATCGAATTCAGACACGGACTGGAGGAGGGCTTCTCATTCATGTTTCGTTGACATACAGTTACGACTTTTAATGACACGGTCACTAAAATATATCTATGACTGGCTATATAGCTGACTGACTGTACAGCGACATGGCAATATCTGACTGTAGAGCTGGTAAATTATATAGTGACTTATAACGATGTTCACTAAATAGTGAGACAGCTACACAGCGCCGACAATGGCAACGAGGAGACAGCAGCGATGACGATGAAAATGAGGAGACAGCAGCAACGACGATGATGAAGAATGACGAGGAGGACCCCGAATTCCTCTCGCGCCCAGAAACCCATTCCACTCTCTCTTATATCCCCTTAGAGCGGCCATGCCCCGCCCCTGGCCACGCCCCTCTTTGCGAAGTATCTCGCGGGTTCTGGGAGCTTCCCGATAGACCCCCTCTTTGACCCTTGGCCCAGTTCTTCTCCCTCTTGTGGTCACTCCCACGTACTTAGGTTATGCTGTTTTATCACCCGCAATTAGTCATTACAGCCGCCAGTCGGCGCACTGATGTTACACATGTGATCCTGTGAAAAAAAACTGTATTATAAATTAAACACAAAATAAAATAACATCTGTTCTAGCTCACGGCAGGTGTCTTGCCTCACAGCAGATGTGGGCGTATGTACACAGGAATTTCCTGTTTTTGATGCTAAGTTTGGTCACGTGACCAGGAAGTTGCGATTTAAGATTCCCGCTCAACCACGCGGGCGTCGGCCATTACACACATAATTCAAGATGGCGGCACACATCGCGTTCCAGTGAAGCCAGCCGCAATTGTCCATTGTGGGACTTTAAGAAGCATTGTCTGTAAGTTCGTTTATGTTCTTATAATATTGGCAATGCTGTTATAATGTTAGAATGGCCGTTATAATGATGTAAATGCCTTTATAATGCTGTTAAATTGTTATGATAAATACGAGGCCTAGTTAACAACGAAGCCTGCAACTTTCCTTATTGTGAATGTTACTTGTAATTTAATAAGTCGAGTCAAACTTGTATCCAAGTAACTTTATTGCGATCTGGAGAGCAAGGATGACAAAATGTCTCATTCATAGTGCAGTGTTATGTGTAGTACTGTACATCTGGGGTGCAGTGTGATGATAACACGGTGTGCCTTTATGTAACACAGTAGCTTATGCTCTTGTATAGCTATTCAGTGGTAATGTAGGTGTCTGGTCCATCCAGGATCTATTGTTGAGAAACATGTTATCTAAGACAATGTTATGATGCTGTGGTGTTCATTCATTGTGTTGGTGTTTCCGGGTATTAACAGATGCTGTATCTGTGCTGTTTTCTCACCAGTTTTACCTCGTTAAATTCAATAAATGACGTTTGGAGTCAGGCGTTCATCCTGGCTCTGAGGGTTTATTGGACGCGAGGTTAACTACTCAGCTAGCGGTGCAACGCAGCGCACAGCGAGGCCGAGATAACATCAATGTAAAAAAGTTTATTTTCACTTACCTTGAGTCCTAATACCTTGAGTTACTACAATTGCACATAAAATCAAGACACACACCCCAATAACAAAGATCCCCTGTATGACCTTACCAAGCTATTGGGGCAAGTGCTGTTAGTGAGCAGTGCCAATGAAAGCCGGCATAGCACACGAGGGGGTGAGTGCCCAGCGCCACGCCCGACTGCCTTTGTTTCCCCAGTGGTGATGTTTATGTGGGGGCCGCTGGCCCCCGGGGTCTCTCCCGCCTCCATCCCCTATTTCGTTTACGTTACCCCACCTCCCTATTACCCGCTACGGTTTCGCCTTCATTCGAACGCGACGCCCCTACTGTTACAGCCTCGCGCCGCGCTCCCACGCTGCGAGCATACGTGCGCACAGCATCATCAATCAAACGCCCCACTCCCCCTCTTTACACCGCTACGTACAGCTCTCGCACACTGCGAGCGTGTGCCTATCTATAGCCCTATGCGGCACGTTACCAACGCGCATCCGTATCCGCCACGTAACGAACGTATGCGCACTCACGCACGCAGCTCTGCACGGCACTCACTCAACACGGAGCACTCACGTTGTGATCGCACACCTGTATCATATACGTAGTGAACACACGCGCACCCACACGCGCACCGCTCTGCGCAGTGCTCCCCCGAGGCGAGCCGCAGCACTACAGAATCACTGCGTACACACGCGCACCCACACGTTCACACTGCACGACAAGATCACGCGAGACCACGCTTCGCTATTAATGATTTATTACCTGGTAACTAATGTTGAACGGTGGTTCCGGGCGCTTTTGATCTGCTAAACAGTGAGCGCGTAAATCCTAATTAATCCCTTTCTCACGCAGGCCCCCATCATCGAGGTTCATGCGGCGGCGTCCATTACAAAGGTGCGCCGTGGGAATTTGTGCACGGCTGCCCGCGTGACCCCACTCTCCAGGTTATTTCTACTATTAGCCTTATCCTTTAACTCCCCTAATAAAGGTGCCTGCGTGCCCGGGCGTAATTACGTCGTCCCTCCGCTGCCTGTGCGGGGGTGCCTGATTATGCAGTTCAGATGCGCTGCGTGTTTTCTAATGATGCTCCTCCTTCACAATGCTTATTCCCTCTGCCTGCCCCGTCGATACTCGCGTGTGTGGGGGGAAATGCGCCTCAACCGCGGTGGCCGAATGCCCCACGCCACGACCACACCATATTAAGGCCGACCGCAGCGCTGCGGTGCCACGTAGCACGGGGGAGGTCATCCAATTCCCTGATCGCCGGAAACCGTGAGAATTAATCCCGATAAGGGTTTCTCTGATAAAAACCGGTCGGTCAGGTGACCTTCCCTTCCAGCTCTATGGGGGGGGGAATGCGTGCGGGTGTGTGCTTATGTGGGGGGGGGTGATGGGGGGCAGTGCGGTGGGGGAAGCCGGGTGGCTCCCTGGCTCGGCAGAGCGGCCCCGTCGCTGTGGCACCACATAGCCCCCCGGGGTGCCAGTCCCCGTCCCGGGTTGACTGGAGCACCTCGCCTGGGTTGCCCCCACGAGGTATCGCCGCGGTGTCCGCGGGATTCGCCCGGCCCTTGTGGCTGGCCTCGAGGGTGGCGGCTCCGTCTCCCGGGGCTCCGGCGGTGGTCTCCTCCTCCATTCCAACAGCTCCCCTCGGCCCCTGGCACCTGCGGGCTGGGGAACAAACTCAGAGGCGGTGGGGTTTAAGGGTCGCCGTCCTCGTCGCCCCCGGCCCCGCCTGGGGCCCCTCGGAGCCCGGGGCTCCGTGGGGCCCATATACTGCGCGAGGCCCCCGGGCACGGGGGGTGGGGGGACCCCGGGGTTTCGGGGTACTTGGACGGCGGGGCTCCCCCCCTCAGGGGCTGCTCGCCACGGCTTCAGTCGGCGGATGTTGACCACCATCTCCCGGCCCCTCTCTCCTCCCTGAATCAGCACCGTCCATGGTGAGATCTGCCGTCTCACAATCCAGGGTCCTCGCCAGTAGGTGGTCAGCTTCCCCACCTGTCCGGCACCGACGCGGGGAGTGTACAGCCACACCTCGGAGCCCGCAGTGTAGAAGGGGGGCACCATACGGGGTCGGGCGCCCTGCTCTTGCCGCTGGTGTGCGGCCTCTCCGTGCGGGTAGGCTCGGCCCCTGGCCTCTCGGAGGGTCTCCAGCAAGTGCTCCACGGGGTGGCTCCCTTCCTCCCGTTGCGGCGGAGGGACACCGAACAGCAGATCTGCGGGCAGGCGAGACTCGCGACCAAACATCATTAGGAACGGGGTCTGTCCTGTAGATGTGTGAACGGCAGTGGTGTAGGCGAACAGGGCATAGGGGAGGTGTTCGTCCCAGTCCTGTTGATTCGCGGCCGCCATGCGTTTAAGCTTCCCGGCCAGAGTCTGGTTCATCCTCTCTACCATCCCGTTCGCCTGGGGGTGATACGCCGTGGTTTGGTCCTTCTGGATCCCGAACTCTCGGCACAGCGCCTGGAATAGTTCGGCCTCGAATTCACTACCCTGGTCGGTAATGACTCGTTCGGGGATCCCGCACTTAAGTACGTAGTTTTCCACGAAGGCCCGGGCAACTACGAGGGCTGTTTTATCCGGGATAGCCACCGCCACGGGGTAGCGGGTGAAGTACTCCACCGCTACGAGAATATACCGGTTGCCCCGGTGGGATCGTGGAAAGGGCCCCTGCAGGTCGATTCCGACCAACTGATTCGTCCGACTGACTCGGAACGGCCTCAGGGGTACCTGGTACCTCGCCGGCTTTTGCCCACACTGCTGACAGGCCCGGCAGCCCTGCACCCAGGCGGCCACATCTTGCGCCAATTTAGGCCAGAGATACTGGCGACGCAGAGTCTCCCGGGTGCGCCGTTCCCCATCATGGCCCCCGAGCGGGTGGTCGTGTACCAGTCGTAGTAGTTGGGGTCGCACATGGGCGGGAACGCAGATGCACCCCGGCTGCCCAGCGTCGGCCAGTTCCCTCACCACCCCGTTTTCTACACACAACCGGGCATACAAACCGCTCCAGGGCCCTGGTAGTGCATCCTTCTTCTCTCGCAGTGCCGCCTCCACCGCCGCCAGATCCGGA
Source organism: Lampetra planeri (assembly GCF_965212315.1). NCBI lineage: Eukaryota > Metazoa > Chordata > Hyperoartia > Petromyzontiformes > Petromyzontidae > Lampetra > Lampetra planeri. The sequence goes on from NC_136109.1 coordinate 7,152,834, forward strand.
TCCCACTGCTGGGTTTGTCGCAGCTGCTCGTCGTCCAAGCCCGGGAAGGCGCAGCCGACATCCTCTTGGATCCGCCCGGTTGGGGTGGGATTATCCATCTGTCCCCGGGCTCCTTCTGCAGGGGTTCCTGCGGCGCACACCGCACTCTCTCTCGGGGGGGGGAGTTTAGTTTCCGCGCGCTCCTTGGGTTCGGCTGCCTGGCGGCAGCGTCCCCCCGTGAAGCACGGGCAGGCGTCTCCCTCCCTCGTCTCAGCGCGCACCGCGGGCCGTCTTGACAAGGCGTCCGCGTTCGCGTGTGTCCGCCCCGCTCGGTACTCGATCTGCAGGTTGTACTCCTGCAGCTGCGCCAGCCATCGAGCCATCTGCCCCAGCGGTTCCTTGAATGTAAGGAGGAACTGCAGTGCATAATGATCGGTGCGCACACGACATCTCCTGCCGTACAAGTACGGTCGGAACTGTTTACACGCGAAAATCACGGCATACAGTTCCTGACGGGTTACGCAATAGTTCAGCTCGGCCCCGCTCAGGGTCCGACTGGCGTACGCGATGACCCACTCCGTCCCACCCTGCACTTGCGACAGCACCGCGCCCAGCCCACTGCTGCAGGCGTCAGTGTCCAAAAAAAAATCGGTGGTGAAATCTGGGAAAGCCAAGGTGGGGGTGTGGGTGAGGTGGTCTTTGAGTGTGGTGAAAGCCGTCTGGCAGGCCTCCGACCACTGATAGGGGTTCTTAGGGGAGGTGAGTTGGGTGAGGGGCCGTGCAATCTCACTGAATCCCTTTACAAATCGGCAGTAATAAGTGGCGAGTCCCAAGAATGACCTGATCTCCGTCAGGTTCCTCGGCCGCGGCCAATCCACTACGGCACGCACCTTCTCGGGATCGGTGCTCACCCCTGCCTCGCTGACTCGGTGTCCGAGGTACCCCACCTCGCGCTGCGCAATGTAACACTTACGCGGCTTGAGCTTGAGATGGAATACTTCCCGCAGCCTGGACCAGTGTTCGGACAGCGACCTACTGAACACTATTACGTCGTCCAGGTAAATCAGGCACTGTTCCCACTGCAAGCCCCGCATCACCAACTCCATCAACCGCTGGAACGTCGCGGGCGCGTTAGTGAGTCCGAACGGCAACACTCGAAACTCAAACAGGCCCATCGGGGTGGTGAATGCTGTTTTTGGCCGATCCTCCTCCGTCATCTCCACCTGCCAGTAACCGGACGCCAGATCGAGGGTGGAAAAATACCGCGCTCCTGCGAGACTGTCGAAGGTGTCGTCGATGCGGGGTATGGGGAAGGCATCGCCGATCGTGACTGCATTTAGTTTACGGTAATCGACGCAGAACCGGGTTGACCCATCCTTTTTCGTTACTAGTACCACCGGGGCAGACCAAGGGCTCGCGGAGGGCTGGATTATGTTATCGCGTAGCATGTCCCCAACTGCCTCTTTGATTTGGGCGCGTTCGGGTGCGCCCACTCGGTACGCAGGGAGTTTGATGGGTCGGGCTGCACCGGTGTCAATTTGGTGCTTAACAAGATCGGTCCGACCCACGTCCGAATCGTGTTCACTGAATACGTCGGCATACTCCCGCAGTAACTCGCGCAGCCGATCGGCCTCTCCCTTAGGTAAATCCGCCCATGGTACATGTAACGCGTCGAACAGGGGAACGACCTCGGCTCGGGGAGTCGGGCCGACTCGCCAGGCCAGGTCCTGGTCACCCTCAGGACGCCCGGGGTCCTCAGCCCAGAGTGCGAACACCGAGTCGTTCGAGTGGCGAGCGTGCAGGGGGTGTACGGTGGCTACCGGGGTGCGTCGTCATATCATTGCCGGGGTACTGTGTGGGTTAAACACACGTATAAACAGCCGGCAGCCATCTGCGTTTACCAGTGTGGCTGACCCTACCACCCCGTATCGCGATGCCAACTCCGGGTGAGGAGTCAGCATTACCTCGCACGATGGTCGGTGGGTTGGGTCGGTGGAGAGGGTTGCCACTGGCACCAGCATCTCGGCGAGAGGCCCGATGGTGACGGCCGACACCAGCGTAGCGGCCACGGGTGTGAAGCGTGGGCGATTCGGCTCCTGTCCTAGGAACGGAATCCGCTCCCCGCTGCCCTCCACCGTGGCGCATCGTTGCCGGGGCTGTACGTTAAGTCCCAACTTTTCCAGGAGGTCCGTTCCTGCAATGCACTCGTGGCACAACACACTCGAAACGTAGAATTCCTCTGTGCACACCTGGTTTCCTAGACGGACCTCGAGGGAGACCTTCCCCAGCAACCCCATCCCGGCTCCGCTTGCCGTGTGCAGCGCGCGATCCGGGGCCTGCAGGCAGCCCACGTCCACCCCGAGCATGCTGCAGTGCGCGGCGCTCATGAGAGAGGCCACGGCGCCCGTGTCCAGCAGGATCCGGGTGCGCTGCCCGTTCACCTGGCCTTCCACCAGCGACGTGGCTCCCGTTATCCCTGCCACCAGCTCCCGCAGCCAATCGCCCGAGGTCCCTGCGCCCTTGGGTGTTGTTGTTGTAACCTGTTTATGGATCACTCGCTCGCCATTATTATTACAGCTGGTTTGGGTCGGGTCTACGTCGATTTCATCCCCCGGTGGTCCCCTCTCTAGGGGGGCCTTAGTGTTTGACCTATGCATCTGCCTCGCACGGGCGAGCTGAGGGCAGTCCCTCATTCGGTGTCCCCGTTGGTCGCATATATGGCATGGAGGGGGAAGGTTGGCGGCTCTGTGGCGAACTTTCTGCCCACTCCCTCCTCCCCCCGTGCGCTGTTGCTCATACTCTGCCTCTAGTCGCGCCACTCTCCCAGTTAATCCTCCTACCTCGGCCTGGACCGTCTCTACCATTGTCTCCAGCGCAGTCATGTGTGTCCGTACTTGGGTTACCTTGTTGTCTACTTGGGTTACCCTGTCACCTACCTGGGTTACCCTGTCGCCTACCTGGGTTACCTTGTTGTCTGTCTGGGTTACCTGGCCGGAGACATCCTTTATACCCGTTTGTATACCGGCAACCCATCCCGGGGTTGTCTCGCGGGACACTGGAGGCTCTCTTTCCCGGCCCCTTACCGTCCTCGCGAGCTCCTGTTCCTCCTCCTCGTCTTCCGAGAGCAGGCTCGCAATGGCGCGCTCTCGTCCCAGCCCCCGGAGCTGCGCGCGTTCGCTGTGAATTCTTTCACACTTACGTGCGCGCTCGACAAGGGCGTTAAAGGGAAGACGTGGGCAGCTCATGTCTGGCTGCCACCACGCCGTGCGAGACAGGTACCGCTGGATTTTCTCGGCGGCCAGTTCCTCAATAACATCAGTTGCGTACCCCGGGCGTGCGATCTATGTTAACTCGCGCACATCCTCGGTGTAATCACGTAGATCTTCGCCAGTTTGGCGACGGCGCGCCTCTAAGGCCGATTTTGCTTCCTCCTCGTCACGCGTGCCAAAACGCTGATCGAGTCGGCGCATCAGCTCCTCTAGCTGTGTCTGTGCGCTCGCGGGTAACGCTTCTACAAAATCGGCTGCCCGCCCATCAAGATTCATATTAAGTTGACGTACTGCCTGCGCGTCCGTCCATCCATTAATTTCCTTGGCCCCTAAGAGATTGCGGGCGAATGCCTTCCACGAAGGGGCCCCCCGGCCGGTAAATATTAGTCTTATTTTAGCGTGAGGTAACGCGGGGGTCCATCCCACTTCTGACACCAATTTGTGGGGGCCGCTGGCCCCCGGGGTCTCTCCCGCCTCCATCCCCTATTTCGTTTACGTTACCCCACCTCCCTATTACCCGCTACGGTTTCGCCGGCAGTCGAACGCGACGCCCCTACTGTTACAGCCTCGCGCCGCGCTCCCACGCTGCGAGCATACGTGCGCACAGCATCATCAATCAAACGCCCCACTCCCCCTCTTTACACCGCTACGTACAGCTCTCGCACACTGCGAGCGTGTGCCCATCTATAGCCCTGTGCGGCACGTTACCAACGCGCATCCGTATCCGCCACGTAACGAACGTATGCGCACTCACGCACGCAGCTCTGCACGGCACTCACTCAACACGGAGCACTCACGTTGTGATCGCACACCTGTATCATATACGTAGTGAACACACGCGCACCCACACGCTTACCGCTCTGCGCAGCGCTCCCCCGAGGCGAGCCGCAGCACTACAGGATCACTGCGTACACACGCGCACCCATGACAAGATCACGCGAGACCACGCTTCGCTATTAATGATTTATTACCTGGTAACTAATGTTGAATCAGTGAGTCGACGAGGCTGGCCTATTCCACTAAACCGGTACCTATTCCCTATTTATCGGCTATTATCCTACTTCACCTCCCCACTCACTGTTTGGCGCCCGCGGAGGTACCTCGATACGTCGCACGGACGTCCGGGTCGCTGGCTGGAGCTGCTGCTGGTCCGCTGGCCTGGAGAGAAGAGAGCCCCTTCCCCCTTGCGCCCCCCCCTATTTATTCTCCCTACCTCAAAGGGATGCTGCGCTGAACAATGGGCTCGTGCACCTCGAGCCCGCGCACGGTGGTTCCGGGCGCTTTTGATCTGCTAAACAGTGAGCGCGTAAATCCTAATTAATCCCTTTCTCACGCAGGCCCCCATCATCGAGGTTCATGCGGCGGCGTCCATTACAAAGGTGCGCCGTGGGAATTTTTGCACGGCTGCCCGCGTGACCCCGCTCTCCAGGTTATTTCTACTAATAGCCTTATCCTTTAACTCCCCTAATAAAGGTGCCTGCGTGCCCGGGCGTAATTACGTCGTCCCTCCGCTGCCTGTGCGGGGGTGCCTGATTATGCAGTTCAGATGCGCTGCGTGTTTTCTAATGATGCTCCTCCTTCACAATGCTTATTCCCTCTGCCTGCCCCGTCGATACTCGCGTGTGTGGGGGGAAATGCGCCTCAACCGCGGTGGCCGAATGCCCCACGCCGCGACCACACCATATTAAGGCCGGCCGCAGCGCCGCGGTGCCACGTAGCACGGGGGAGGTCATCCAATTCCCTGATCGCCGGAAACCGTGAGAATTAATCCCGATAAGGGTTTCTCTGATAAAAACCGGTCGGTCAGGTGACCTTCCCTTCCAGCTCTATGGGGGGGGGAATGCGTGCGGGTGTGTGCTTATGTGGGGGGGGGTGATGGGGGGCAGTGCGGTGGGGGAAGCCGGGCGGCTCCCTGGCTCGGCAGAGCGGCCCCGTCGCTGTGGCACCACATTTACACACCGCACCAGGTACTCGTTTGGGGCTGAGTCGACATAGGTAGTCTCAGGACCGGTTAAGATATCTTCAATGGTGTTGGCCATGAGCAAGAAGCAAACTCGGGTCAACGCTTTTGTAGCACAGCCTACTAACCGCTACTCTACTACTTCCCACACACTCACTTTCACACACATGCACAATGTGCGAGTGTGTACACACACACTCCCAGCACGAGGCTGGCTCATTACATCTTGCAGAAAATCACTCCACTGATCAGAATAATTCCACAGTTCAGTTTGCAAGTGCGAGTTCTAGTTTGAAGTCAGTGCTTTTTTATATTTCATGGAAGCTAGTTCGTAAGTACAGGTGTTCGTAAGTGGAGGACTGCCTGTAATATTGTTGCACCCATATATCTGGCTGGGTGGACACGAGAGGGATAAACTTACCCCACTTGTTATCACTGCTCGCTAGGAGATAGAAACTAACCACGAGTGGTGAATTACAAGTCAAGTATGTTAACCATTACACCATATAAAAGATGACACGCAAAGAAATGCAACAAATAGTTGTACATTTCTCTTTATTTTTAATATCGTATATGTGAAAAAGAGGCAAATGGCTTATGATCATTTTTTACAATGTTACCGGTAATGAAAGGTAATCGGTTTGAAAAATTGTAGTCTATATACAGCGATAATCAGTGACAATTTAGAAAAACTGGCATCTCAAAGTCATTAATATCGTGCGGCAGATATTGATAGTGATACTGGTAGGAACTTCCTGGTTACACCAGCCCACAGGGGATTATTGTGTCCGTCCGTCGTGCAGGGAGGGGGTGGGTGGGGAGGGAGGGGCTGGGTGGGGAGGGTGGGGAGGGGCTGGGTGGGGAGGGGCTGGGTGGGGAGGGTGGGGAGGGGCTGGGTGGGGAGGGTGGGGCTGGCTGGGGGGTGGGAGGGGTGGGGCTGGGTGGGGAGGGACTGGTCACCCCGTGGTGCCCTTATAAAACTCAACGTTTAACCTATTCACGCCGGCTTGTGCCAGCCCTCACAGTCGGGCATATTTGCGGAATGCACCACGCCGCCGTTGACCCTGGTCATTGACCGAGCAACCCAACGTTCCTATCGGCTCCCTCCGCAGGAATGTGTTGAGAAAATGCATATTCTTCCCTCTTATGGGTGAAGCTATCTCGGTTTTGCACCAAATGTATTGAGCAACAGTTCGCCAATCGCGACCCTGTTGCTGGAGGATATGTAGTTCACTGCGAGATTCCTGTGTGCATAGTAACTGTACTGCAAGCAATGATGCCACATGCCATTGTATCTCCATCTTGTTTGCTGGTATCAGTTCCCGTGCTCCCGGCCTCCAGTCGGATTCAGCTGCACGATTTTTCGTCCTGTCATGTACATTACTGTACACAGATATGTGTATGGTACGCTACGTAATTTTTTTCATTCTATAAATTTACCGCATAAGTTATATTTAACACGAGAAAATATTAATCAAATTTAATACAAAACACTTCCTGTTTAATGTTTTGGTTGACGTTGGGTAATATAAAAACAAAAGGAGGGGATGTTTTCCAAACCATGAACCAAACCTTCGTTAGCCTATATATCTTTGTGTTTGCGGATAACGGATTTGCCGATTGTGGCTATTTTTAAGAACATAACCCCCGCGATGGGCAATGCTTTGCTGTACAGTGTTGTCAAACGTGGCTTACATCATTCTATTGTAGTGACGGTGATTGTCACTGTGTGGTGCCGGGCTTACGAAGCCACGGCGGATAATGTGTTGCCATTATGTGTAGCCCACTTACGGCGCATAGTACCAGCCCTAGCCGGGCTTGGGGGAGCACTCGTCAGTGTGGAGGCACAGCGAGCAGTGTGCTGTGCGAGTTCCCGGTGAGGGAGCGAGAGGGAGTGTCAGCCAGCCAGGGTTACGTTGGGGCATGATACGCTGGTTGACCTGCTGACATGTGACCGAATGATATTGGAGGGAGGCCACCGGTGGACAGGGGCCGCTGGGCGGTCACGTGGTCTAAAAGAGCTCTCAGGAGCCTTTGAGAAAGAGCTCGAGAGATCTGGAAGGTGGGCGGGACGAAGGGCAGAACCAGCCCAGCCCAGGGTGATATATCGGGGGCCCCGTGAGGAGCTTGGGGTTCTTTCGTGTAGTTGGTGATGAAGATCAATGTCAGGGAGAAGAAGCCTCTAGCCATACGGTCTGGGACCCAGCTTGTGGTCCGGGCCGGGATAGCGCACCATGTCTAGGTCTGCCGTAGGGTGGTTAGACAGGCATTCAATACCCGAGTGTGGGTTGTGTTATGTTATGTTGAAGTTGGTTGAATAAATAGTGTTGCTCCCAAGACAACGTCTGTGACTCAGTTGGACTCACTACACTATGATAGGGTAGTCATAATTGTGTAGTGACATAGAATGGGTCACTACGGCGCATAGCGATGGTTTCTGACAGAGAGGGGAATTGTGGGCGTAACAGCCGATCTGCCAGCAGAGCAGGGTGTAACAGCCGATCTGCCAGCAGAACATGCAATGCCATGGAATGGGTCACTCGGGTGCGTAGCGCTGGTTGATATGAGGACAAAGCAGCCCTGCCGGCTAACAGGGTATGTGATAGACCAGAGGTAAGGGATGTGGGCCAAAGGTGACTGAGGGGACACGTGGAGTATAGCCCATCTTCTGGTGGGTTCCAGAAGGGGGGGTGGCCGAGGGCAGAGCCAGGCCACGCCGGGAGGCATAATAGGGAAGTCCCGAGGCTGGATCAGGGCTGTCTGTCGTTGGAATGGAACCCGTCATGCTACGTCTTCATCTCCGGCGTCGTGGGTCAGGCAGCGAACCGGCAGTCCAGATCCGTTTATAGTTATACCGTGTGTGAACAAGTGTCTAAGTGTAGAATAAAAGTGTGTTGCCTCCTACTATTAGTGTCTCAGAAGTGACTCACTACAATATCATTTCGCAACACAGGATGATCAGAAACAATAACAAAACATTATCACCCAGTTTCATACCCACCCTCTCGCACTCAGCATCACTGTCTGCACATGTGAATCATCTGCACAAGCAGTTAATATACAAAAGATGATATTAACGGTTACTTATTCCGAAAGTCAGGAATCCGTAATCAATTCCAATGGGAATTTAGTAATGAATTGCACTCACTATCTATCACAAACTCATAAATTGCACAGCACTTGTAGACTCTTACTTGGTCAACAAGTCATCTTTAGGTACCAGTGGTTGGCCCAAGTCTCCGTGTGTTAAGGTCAGTGTTGCAAACCAAGTAATTGTGTTGCTATGTTTAGTGACTTTTGAGTTTTCCGAAGTGATGAAAAAATATAAGGTTGACTAACTATGGTCTAGTGACTTTTTAAAATGCGGACAACAGCAATAAAGATAACGTGCTGGTAAAGAACGATGTTGACTGCTGGCTCAAAGCTGCCTGAGGAGCTATGCAGGTAGCCAACTTGACTGACATTAATGCAGAACTACAATATTTAATTTATATCTACGTCATCATTCATGTTCACATGTTACGAATAAAATACATTTTAAGAATATGAGTAATTTCATTCATTCAAGTTACATATTTCTGGCAACATTTTTGGCAACTTTCAAATGTTAAAATAGCGATATCTGGTGAATTTTTTAGGTTTATCTGGTGATTCCCTAACTTTGTTAGATCTGACAAAACTGGGTAAATTTCCCCTCGTTTTTCAAGAAAAATAAAAGAGTATGCCTGCAATTGCTAGCATACACCTCTACACTTGAGGGAACTCCAGAGGGTATTTGGCCGACTCTTCCATGTGCTTAAAGAGGTTGGCCTATTTACAGTTTACCCTACCACATGTTACTAGCTGATCAATTTAATTGTGGTATAACCATTAATGATGCTGGGTGGACAGAGGCTGCACTACTTCCACTGCTGTGCCATGATATCAAATTGAACCATTGTTCTCTGGATTGCAAGTCCAGTATGCTAATCATTACACAATGTTTGAGTCATACAAGCCAGGATAATGTCTGATACCTTACCCTATGCCACCTTTGTGCCATGATGTATTTTTATTGAGTACCAAGGAATTACTCGAACCTGCACTGCATGAAAAATCTACGGTGGCTGCACAAGTGGGTCCTCATCTACAAACCAGTGGTCCTCAAATTTAAACATCAAGCAACAATATTTATGTTTAATGCCACCACACTTGAACATAACCACTGTCAGCTTCGCAGGTGAGCAGTTGAATGATTATGAGTTGAATGATGACAGGACAATGGTTATGTTCTTGTTCAATTCAGAGCTCACAATAGTAAGGTTACTTTAATCAGACTTGGATTGATTGTTTTTTATTTTATCATTAATAGTGTGAGTTATTTGAGGTAATGGCTATGCTGGTATATGGATATAGTGAGTGTAATGATTTTACGTAAGTATGTTTACAGAGACATTACTCCAGGAGACGAGAAACTGGGACCAATCCTGAAATTAATATTAAAACTATATAGTCGATGTATTAAAGTTCTAAAATACGTATATTTATTGAAGCAAAGGATTATATTGCATATCACTTACATTGATGGCAATCATTTAAATTTTAATTGACTTCCTGCAACTGGGCATTACAATATTTAGCTATGGACCTTGGCCTAATGACAATTGCCATGATTTGCAAAAAAGTCCGTACAAAGCTAAGACAAAAGGTGTTTAGTTTTACACATTAAAACGTCTATGGGTCGTAATCTTGTCTTAGCTACGATTATTTGCGTATGCGTAACCCTAATTTATAGGGGTGTGGCGATAGAGTGGTACTGAATTTGGCAGCTAAAGTGGGAGGAGAGATGGAGTTGGGCCAGTAAAATTCAAAGTGCTGCAAGAGAGATGTGAAGAAAAGGAAAAGCTCCATCTTGGCTAAACTTTCCCCCAAACAGACACGGGGACCAGCAGGGAATGGCAGGAAAGCATCCGATTTGATACACTGGCCATCTTTATCAAGGAAATGATCAGGGTTAAACTTATGTGGTGTTTTCCAGTGGATGTCATCGTAAAAAGCAGACATGAGGTTTACCATTACATGGGTTCCCTTTGGAAACAAGTATTCGTTGAACTGCACATCTTTAGATGTCGGGTGCAAAATTCCAAATGGAAGAATGTTACCAAAGCGCTGTATCTCATGGATCACAGCATTCAAGTATGGCAGGCTGCGTCTGTCCTTCATACATGGCGGTCGCTCGGATCCCACAACTCTGTCAATCTCCTCATGACATCGGGCTTGAATGTCGGGGTTCATCATCATGAAGAGGAGGCCCCAGCGTAGTGTGTTGGAGGTAGTCTCCATGCCACCGATGAAAAGTTCCATCAATATCAGAATGAGGGTCTGGTCAGTAAAGCTCCTGTTGGGATTGTCCTCCTTATCAATCTGAGCTAGATATGAGTCAATCAGGTCCCTGGGGTTGTGTTGATCTTTTGTGGCACGGTGCTCAGATACTATATCCTTGAGCAAGCATTGCAACTTTGTGTGAATATGGAATACTTTCTGCCATGGCCCAGGCAACTTTAGCAGAAATGGGAATACATTACACAGTATTACCAGCGGCTCTGCTTGTAACTGCACGAGATGCTCAAGGAGGTGTGTAAGCTTTTGGAACTGCTCATTGTTATAATCATATCGGATCCCGTTCAGGAGGGAGCAAATTATGTTGCCCACAGCATTGTTTAAATTACATTTAGGGTCAAACGCTGAGGTTTCCTGTTTGAAAGTCTCTATTAGGTACCTCGCTTCTATCAATATTTTGTCGACTATTGTTGCCTTTCCGAAGCCAAAATTGCGCAATGTTGACAAAGCAAATCGGCGCTGCTGCTTCCATGCGTCTCCATAGGGTGCTAATGCGATACCAATGTTGTGAGTGAGTTTAGTAAAAAGGGGAGTTATTGGTCGGTCAGCAAACTCGTGACCTCGATTCACCAGGACCTCTTTGACTGCCTGGTAGCCGCTCACCAACACAACAGGCGTACTCCCCATCATTATGGTACAGACTTCTCCATATTTTTTGGCCAATTCTTGCATGCCAATGTGGGGATTCTTGCAACTTAAGGCAGTGATGTTCCCCAGCAGCGGTAATGGTTTAGGACCAGGAGGGAAGCCCACTGGGCAGATTGTTGACCCCACCACTTGCAGGGCAGCCCGTACGGTTAGGAACACTATACAGATCAGGGCCAGGCTGATCAGCACTTGACTCATTATCAAGGATTTCCATTCTGGCGAAGTTGCGACATCATCAGCCAGCTGCCCCATCTTGTCGTTCTGTGTTGTAGAGCAGTCAGCAGAGTGAACGCACAGCTCAAGTAGTAGGGTGCACCAAAAGTTGTCTGCACACACAGACACATGCATAGCCTATTTATGAGGACACTACACTAAGCAGAATTAGGCAGCGGTTTACTCGCCTAATTCTACCAGCATATTCAGACAAGTAATAATGAGGGAATCCATTTATATAGATATCATAACTTTAATTGAGGTGATATTGTGAAATAAAGTGTGGCTTGGAAGCATATAATTTTTTTAAAGCAGTTGATATATTTAATCATAAACTATACTATTTATAACAGTTAGTATTAAGCTTCAGTAAAAATGCTATTCTGATACAGGCTAGTTTGTTCAGTTTTAATAGTGAGTAATGCATATGTTATTCATTGGTCCACATATTATTATTAAAATGTTAATACATGCATTTGTAATGGTTAACATTCAGGCAGACCTCGCTTAGCTCGATCCCATATAATTCTGATTCGTTATAGTGCTCTTGTCCTGGAGAAAAGTATTTTTTATAACAAAAAAATGAAATCAAAACATAAAGCGCTTACGAGTGAGAAAACATACCTTTCCCCATTCTTCACTCAGACCCCCCCCCCTCCCCACAAATCAAACTATTTGTGGTCACGATTATTTCTGTAAAAATATATATATATATATTTCTTCCAACGTTTTTACAGTTTGTTTAGCCAGATGAGAACTCACGAGACCAGTATAAAGTCTCAGGTTCCACCTAAAAGAATCCTCACCACAGAAATTTAACTGAGGGCATCACTCAGACCCTAATTGGAAGCGGAGCAGCTCCAACCTCGTCTTAGCATTATTATTATTATTTGCGCTATTACCAATACCCCAATGAAGCCCTCATATTGCTTATATTAAAGAAACAAAAATGTCGGGAACGCATCTCCATATACACAATAGTATAATGAACCCTTTTAGCGCTATTTCAATTTGCTCTCACTTCAGGAATGCCTCTTGAATGTTAAACGAGGTCTGACTATATTTTTAAAAAATCTCATTGGGTGTTCCTATGAGGTCATGACACTGATTTAAAGTAACTCAGAGATTCAGACATCTTAGATTATTAGTCAGAATTTCTAGAGATCTTGTCCTGATGTTTGACGTAGTTGCAAATTCAATATTGTACCTGGTAAATATGGTTGTGATGGCTCTTCAGCCTACCAGTCGACTAAAACAACAATATTTGGTGCATTAAATGTTTAACCATGTAGCCGGCCTCTCCTGTCTACTGCCATGACCATATTAAAGAAATAACATTGTCGGGAACGAATCTCCATATATATAATAGTATAATGTATAATGAATATACAATAGTATAATCAACCTCCACCGTCGGCAGTGTGGTGTGTGGAGCGGGGTGCAGGGTTTTTTGCTGCTGCATTAGCATCATTGCTGCATTGGCACTTGTGGACCGCCCATGCTCCTGGTTCTGCTGATAGCTGCATTGGCATTGTTGCTGCGCGTTAGTGCACCGCCCATATTTCCGGTCCTGTTGATGCACTTGGGCTATGCCCATCCCCAAACTCTTATAAACAGCTTGCCTTTAGAGGCTGACTCCTTTGCCTATGACGACCGCTTGTGTTGCGATCGAAACGTCGTGATATGTTTATTCACTTAATTTTTTATTTTATTGTTATTTTTTTCTGTCTACGTGACTTTACCGAAAGAACACTAGAACATAGAATATAATGAACCCTATTTAAATTAGCTCTCACTGCATATACGGTCAGTATTATAAAATGTGTTACGGCTCAACAAAAGAATTAAGCATTGTTAAACTCAAACAAAAATGAATGTTAACATTTGCATGTAATACTGTAATAAATAGTGTATAGTACATAAAACGTGAAATAACATGAAAAGAAAAAATACTCCGTTTTATTTTCACTTACCTTGAGTCCCGATCCTGGCTTGCTTGTCAGAAGGGGCTTAATGAGTAACTACTTGCACACACACAGGGGCACGCGCACACACACAACAACGACAACGACCACCCGTATAACCTTAACATACTGTTGCTACAATTGTGACGCAATACAATAACAGAAAATCTACAAGCATATTGCAAATATGCGGAACATAAACACATGAACTGATCATTGCGTACTAACATTCATCAGGATCTGTTCACAAAGTCACAATCTGCATGCATATTCCTTCGTCAATACCTCATCACTGCTCATGCATCTGATGTCTCCCCTCCTCGACAACACCTCTCACGTCTGCCAGATCCAGCAACTTCTGCGCACCACAGTCCCAATAATTTGAAGGCACGTCCTTAAACTGTGAACATGGAGTAACAGACCACCCATTTTTATCTCCAGCAGCAGTACTCATGGTAGAGTCAAATATTGACATTCCTCACATTCAGAGTGTGTGTCTGCTACCGTGATGCGGCTGACTGGTATGTGTGTATGTTATTAGCATTCTGGTGAGTGGTGGTACAGTGGAAAGTGCATTTCACCATGAACGTCTAAAATCAGCAGCAGATAATATCAGAACTCGTATTGGGTCTATTTAGCCTCAAATGAGCATACTGTAAAATGTGCAATCATCAGCACTCTAGAGACAAAGGCGGCCGAACGTGTTGCTGGCCACATCACCCCCTCGTGCGCCATGCTGGCCTTAATAGTAACTTGCTAATAGCGATTATTCATACGCCTATTTCAAAACTAGCCCTCAGATAAACGTGGTTCATTAAAATTTCATCAGGCTCCATAGCCTTCAGTGCAGTGTCCAACCTTTATTAATAATATCTCTCCTGACCTATATATTTTTTTACAGCAGTGTTATTGACGACATATTTCTATATGTAATGATTGGGCATTCACATCAGCAGATATCCCAGGTATGTACAGTACATACAGTTATCCGATTTTGGGTAACGTGCAAACTCAAACAAAAACTACTTTTAGTATAAAAAATTATGATATAAATGGCAGGTAGGTGTATGGATGGAAGGGGATGGACGGCCACGTCCAAAGGGCTTGCGTTCTGCTGGCTATATTTATGAAAGTTTGTGTTGTTAAGATTTGTTTGTAACCTTTTTATCACTAGCCCTTCCCTATCCACGACCACAGTAATTATTTTAAAAAATTACTGATAAATGTACTCTGGTAAAAAAAATTGTCATAGAACAATAAAAAAAATTGGCTTGTAAACCAAATGTTACATATATATTCAATGTCAATGTTGTTATGTCGATTGACCATCTAACAAGTCGTAGAATGTCAGATTTGTCAGCACATATAAAACTATGTGAATGTGTATATGTGAATGATTGCACAGTCTTATATCTAAATAATAAGGAAATGTGGGAGCATAGAGGTGAGGCATGGGAATTCGAAGCTGTTGAAAACACACTTCCCGCGAGATAGCATGAGAGATTATTGGTGGTGAGTGTCTGTTCCCAATGAATATTAGCATCCATAGAGTCAGATGGGTTCTATCACTTTCTTACTTAATTCATAGCTAAAGTATGCCCACAGGATAACGTCAATGTATTGCAAATCATTAATGCCTGCTTCGGGTGACACTTGTGTAGTTAGTCACTCAGAGACACTAATAGTAGGAGGCACTCTTTATTGTAGCCTTCACAGGTACATGGAGTAACTAGACTATGGTCAGGGCAGCTAACAGGCTGCCTGACTAACAACGCCGAGGAGGTTAACACGGTGACGGAGACTCCAGTAGCACGACGGGTTCCAAACAACAGCCCCAAACCTTGCTCGGGATCCCCTTTCATCCACCCAACGTGGCCTCGCTCTGCCTTCCGCCACACCCCCCTTCTAGAACTTACTAGAAGTCCCGTGCTTTACCTCACGTGCCCCCTCTATCACCTTTGCCCCACATCCCTTTCTCCGGCTTACCACATAACCTGCTGGCAGACAGGGCTGCTACAACAGCAGATCCCCTTCTCTGCCAACAACCAGCGCTTCGCGCCATAGTGACCCATTCCATGTCACTACACTTGCACCAGAGCAGAAATGATTGGAAGGGATCGGTTATATGAGTTTAACAGTTACAGGAGGTTGATACACTTCTGGAATCCATGGGCTTGTTATCACCACATGGAATTTGCCAAATTTCACAAGCAAGACCATCCAGCCAAATAATCTTGAGACTTAAATAGGCTGTCTGGTATTTTAAAACAATTGCTATTCTTGAATATTTTTGAAAGGGTTAAGTAATGAAAATTAAAACTATGTTTTTAAAACACGCATGCTTTCAGTGAAATAATTAAAATTACGGATGTTTTCACGATTAAAATGCATTTTTACAATTATAAATTAATATCCAAAATCAGAATGATTAAAACCCATACAAATCTGTTTTATAACGCAGTAGTTGGGTTCCTGAAGAACACTGCGTTATAGAAAAATCGCGTTACAATACATAATATAGGGTAAAGCACTGTCTGTGATAACATGTGAGATGTGTATGCAGACTCAGGTGCGTGGGTAGCATCTAGAAGCATCCAGCAGCATGTCGCCTTTCGTGATGCTGCACCAAGGTAGCCGTATAACCGCTTATTCCTTACTCGTGTGACGTTATGTTCACTCAATTGCGTTATATCCAATTCGCATCCGCGTTATAAAAAAAACGTGTCCTTCATACATTTGTAATGAGAGCGCCATGTGGGGCGTTACTTGTCATCCAGTTGTGG
Source organism: Lampetra planeri (assembly GCF_965212315.1). Lineage (NCBI taxonomy): Eukaryota > Metazoa > Chordata > Hyperoartia > Petromyzontiformes > Petromyzontidae > Lampetra > Lampetra planeri. Next base: position 7,169,029 of record NC_136109.1, read on the forward strand.
TTTATCTGGGGTAGGGGTTACATCTAGAGCAAAGGTGAGGGAGCAGAGCCACCCGGGAAGCCTCTGGAACGTTCCCAAAGATTCCATGAGGGGCGTGGCCAGAGGCGGTGTTTGGTTGCCGGGGAGCGCATATAAGTGGGGGCCGGAGCAAAGTGCACGGTCGGTTTTGAAGATAAAGAGGAGCTCCCCGTTGCTGCTGCCCGCCATCTCCATTGGCCATGTGGCGGATCGACCTCCAGCCGCTCAACCACTCCCTAGCGTGCCATCAGCCAGCGGCGTGTTAGCGAGCGGGTGAGCGCCACGTGGCATGGGGCAGCGAAGCCACCTGGGCGGCGATTATTCTGTAGTGAGAGTGAGACAAGAGACAACCAAGCTGTACTGAAGATTTATTTATAACCGACTTCAAGTTCTTACCGTGTCGGAGCCACTTATTACAGTACTGTCAAGATGTACACTGTTTCTGATAGAATTCTACGCAAGACACGATGTCTAAACATCAGAAAAAGAAGAATCCACCTGCAGTGTCCTCCGACGACGACGAGACGGCGACTCAGCTCCTGCAGACCCTGGGTGCTGTGGCCCCGGTGATGGAGCCCACGACGGGTGCCGATGTCGCACCTGTGGCGGACGGCGCGGCGGAGCCGGGTCAACAGCTTCGCCCTGACGAGCCGTGGCAGAGGGTGGAGACCCAGTTGGGCACGCTAACAACTGTGCTCCTCCTTGTCACTCTCGTCACACCGATCGCTGCTGGAGGTAGTCCAGTGATGGACCGTCCGGGGGTGGACGTGCAGAGGGCCGGCGACGGTGCCTCGGAGGGTCCCCCTTTGGTGAGTACAGCCGCGATTTTGGGCGGGGTGGAGACGGCCGCCATTTCGCTGTTCCCGCCAAGTTTGTGTGTCACGGCCGCCATTTTGACCACCGCTGCGGAGAGCGGTGCGTCGGCCGCTAGTTCGTCGCTGCCGCACGGAGTTTCACCGTCCATCGCGAAGCCCGCAGCGAAGGAGAGCGTCGACCGGGGCCGACACCTGCCCCACGTGCGCGAGTTCGTGGCAGCTGGTGGCGATTGGAGTGCCTTTCGCTGGCGCTTCGAGGCCACCTACAAATCAGTCTGATGGTCGGAGGAAGAGGCGCTCATTGCCTTGCCCACCATGCTGGATGACGATGCATTGGTCATGTTTCGCTCCATTCCCGCCGAAAAGAAGAAGACGCTTACACAAGCCTTTCAGGAGATGGCGGAGGACTACATGCACCAGACGACAGCACAAGGAAATTTCAGCACCGTAGGCGGGGGAGCTCAGAGTCGCTCCTCGCCTACAGAAGCGCCTTGATGGTCTTGGCAGTTTATGCATACCCTGATGTAACACAGGAACTGTTAGATCCACTGGTGATGGAATGCATGTTGACGTTGGCTAGGGAGATGGATGTTGTCCTTCCCATGTGCGGCCACGAAATAAAGATGTCCTTGTGGGCCGCGCGTTGCCTCAACACACATGAAAATTTGAAGCACTGGGCGCAGATGGCGGCGTGGACGGGGGACGCAGCTAAGGATGTTCAGCCCATCGGCTGGTCTCCATCGAAAGTGGTCATCATTCCCGAGGAGGCGCCGTCGACGGGCGACGTTGCAGCGGCAGTCCCTCGCTTGAATCGGCACCTGCGACAGGACAACGTTCTGCTCCACCAGCGGCCTCCCGTCATGTGCTACAGATGTGGCCATGTGGGCCATTACTCCCGGGAGTGCTGCGCTCATCTTGCGTCACCGTCTGGATCGCCGACCAGGTCTCCTGCAGCTGACCATCCGCCGTCACGTCCCTCCATACAGGCGAGTTGGCACACGTCAGTCACCCGGGCACGTTCACCATCTCATTCATCTCATGCCCCCGGGATGGGTGCATCGCATCGGGATGATTAGTTAAGTTGTTTGCATTCGCGTACCATTGCAAAGGGTTGGCCGGTTTGCGCAGACACAGTGGAAAAAATTGGCTCGACGGGTGGTTGCCGCGGAGGTAGGATCGTCGACGGTGGCAGCCACTGTTCAAGGGGTTGATGTCCGTGTTTTGGTTGATACGGGGGCATCTGCCACAATCATTTGAGATGTTATTTTCCCGTTGTTGTCGATCCCTGCTTCGCGTGTTCAGCCGGTGTATGATGTGTGTGTTGCTGCTAACAGGGGTAGTATGGGCATCATTGGCCAGGTTGACACGTGCATCGCCATTGGGGTTATTCACGCATCAGGACCCATGCTGATTTCGCGTACGTTGGCCATGCCATGTTTGCTAGGCACTGACTTTTTGTGGAGAATGCCACTTAAGATTCTTGTAGATCAGGGATGTCTGGAATTGCCGTTGGGTCGTAAATTGCGCTTTTTGTCATCACCGCTTCCACGACCGACCTCCTCAGCTACGGTTCAGGCTTTGGTTGATGCCACCGTTACGGTTCCGTCGGGTTCCCAAATGTTGATTCCACTCCGTTATCGCAAAAAAATCGCTTGCGACGTCGGGGTGAATGGGATTCTATTGACGCCTTTGAATACTGCTAGGCGAGGGTTGATGTTGGTTTGTGTTCAAACCATTTTCAGAACGGGTCAGGCCCCGTTTTTGCAGGTTTTTAATGGGGGCCCTGGCGATGTTATTGTGCCTGTGGGTCCTGTTCTCGCTCACGCTACCACCGCATTTACCGATTGAACGGAACACGCACCTGCGCAGGCTGTCTGCGCTGTCAGGAATTAATGTCTGGTGGATGATCGATGGATCGCCGAATTGTGCGGCGAGAATGCGTCTCTGTCTCAGGCTCAGCGTGAAGGGTTGCGTATGTTGTTGTCCGAATTTTCCAATGTGTTCAGCAAGGACGAATTCGACTTGGGTCGGACGTCCTTGTTGTCCCATCGCATTGAGACGGGTGATGCTAGCCCATTCGGTTGAACCCACATCGTATGGGGCCGTCAGAAGAAGAGAGCGAGCGGCGCGCCGTTGATGACATGTTGGCTGCAGATATTATTTTGCTATCCACTAGCCCATGGGGCACCCCGGTAGTTTTGGTTAAAAAGAAGGATGGCAACCTCCGGTATTGCGTTGATTTTCGCCACCATAATAAGGTCTCCGTGGCACACACGTATCCTTTGCCACGGATGGATGATTCCTTGGATGCTTTGTCTGCAGCGCAGTTTTTCTCTACCCTAGATCTCTCTTCCGGTTTTTGGCAATTGACCCTCGATGAGTCTTCGAGGCAGAAGACCGCGTTCCGTACCCCGCAGGGTCTTTTTGAATGTCACTGTTTGCCCATGGGATTGAATGCCACTCCTGCAACGTTCCAGAGACTCATGGAACTTGTCCTGGCTGGCTCCAATGGGACACTTGTCTCATTTATCTGGACGACGTCATCGTGTTCAGTCGGTCGTTTGATGACCACCTTCTCCGACTGCGCGCTGTTTTTGAGCGCATGCATTCTGCTAATCTCAAATTTAAAACAAAAAAATGTCACCTTTTACATACTTCTGTGAGATATTTGGGTCACGTTGTGAGTGCCGAGGGGATTTCGACGGATCCGGAGAAGATGGCATGTGTTCGTGATTGGCCGGTCCCTACGAGTATAGGGGATGTTCGGAGCTTCGTTGGCTTCGCCTCCTATTATCAGCGGTTCATTCCTGGGTTTACGTCCATTGCGTCCAGGTTCCACTGGGGTCCAAAGGAGGAGGGTGCATTCAATGCCTTGCGTGATAGCCTGTCTGACGCGCCTACTCTTGACTACCCTGATTTTTTGTCCCCTTTCATCCTCGACACTGATGCCAGTGACACAGGCATCGGAGCTGCCCTGTCGCAGGTTAATGGGGGCGTCGAACGTGTTGTTGCGTACGGTAGTTGGGTACTTTCGCTGGCAGAGACCTGTTATTGTCGGGAGCTGCTCGCGATCGTTCATTTTGTTAAACTTTTTGGGCCTTATTTATATGGTAGGAAGTTAATTATACACACTGATCACGCTGCCCTCCAATATTCTTTGAAGATCGGGCAGCCGGGAGGTCAGTTGGCACGTTGGTTGGAGTGCTTATAGGAGTTCACATTTGACGTCACCTACCGGAAAGGGACTCGTTATGCCAATGCTGACGCTTTGTCGCAGTTACCTCACACGTCTCAGTGTGCGTGCCATTCCGGTACAAATCGCTGTTCTCCTCTGGGCGCGATTCGGCCGATGACTGTGTCCTCAGTTGAGATGCTTCCGGATGATGCAGCAGATCCCCCCACCGACGCCGTGTTGCGTCTCTCACAATTGGTGTGTATGCGGGAACAATTTTCTGACGCATCTTTGACCTCTTTGCGTGATCAGGCCTTACCGATTGCGGTAAGGCCTTGTTGATGTGGCAGGATGACATGTCGCTCCGGCCAAGATTAGTTGTGCCAAGTTCTCTACGTGCAGGGTTGATCCACACGTTGCACTCTGAACGCTTTTTCATCTTGGCATTTAGAAAACGTGCTTACCTTTCAGAGGGATTATTATTGGCCGGGTATGACGTCTGACGTCATTGGAGCGCTCCGCTCGTGCACCGAGTGTGCCCAGCGAAAGTCACCCCGGCAACGTTACATTCCGCCTTTGCAGTCCATCTCTGTCACGCGCATCAATGAATTGGTTGCATTGGATGTGTTGGGACTGTTCCCCGTGACGCCTCGTGGGAATAAATATTTTTCCCGTTGGCCAGTGGCGTGGCCCCTGCCAGATCAATCCGCTTTAGCCATTGTTGACGCCTTCGTGAATGGCTATGTGATGGATAAAGGGGCTCCGGAAAAGTTGCTTACCGATCAAGGTAGGAATTTCACTTCTAAATTGTTGCGTGACGTGTGCACTATTCTGGGTACAAAGAAGATTTCGACGTCTCCCTACCACCCTCAGACGGATGGTATGGTCGAGCGTCTATATCGTACCTTGTCCGCCATGTTGTGCCAGACTGTTAATGAGCGACAGGTCGACTGGGATCTGCAGATACCCAGCGTCCTCTCTGCCTACCGGATGGCACCTCATGCTTCTACGGGATACTGGCCGTTCTTCCTCATGTATGGGAAGGAGAATGTGCCACCTGTTGATGTCCAATTTGGTTCCCCTGTGCTGCCTCGTAAGTCTACTCTTCCAGATCACATCCGCGAGTCCGTTCGATGTGTTTCCGAGTTACTGCCCCTGATGGGCCCTGTTTGCTACTGCAGGTAAGTGCAGGCAGCCCATTTACAGCGCTACACATACACACAAATATTTCCTTTAAAAAATATGTTAATTGCACAGCTCTCAAGTTCGAAGATGTGATTCACAAGGACGAGTGGGTGACTTCAAATTGACTAGTAGCTACATGAAACAAGGAGGAAATTGCTTTGCTAGTCCTTACATATAAATCGGTAATTCCGACGTGAGATACATGCCGAATGCGGTTCGGGAGATCAATAAACAAGGTCACTGTGTTAGACATCAATCGCTCAACAACCGCGGGGGTTAGGTTCCTGGAAAAGGCTGCGGTAGGCAAATCTGCAGTTGGTAAAGTACAGGGTCTATTGAAAATAGAGGGCTAAATAAATAAACATCATTAACTTTACATACCTTTAAATGTAACAATGATGATGACGATGAGATGATGGGGGAATGGGTGGTTAGGAGGAGGGGCTCAGCCCACCCTCCCCCTCTTCCTCCGGGTCATCAATGACAGATCAGTGGGCAGGGGTACGTGTACGTTATCGGAACGGAATCGGAAGAAAATAACATCACTTTATTGGTACGTATTCTGACCTGTATATATTTGATGCTGAAATCAAACGGAGCTACTTTTTTCATCACGCACATGGTTTGATCGCTGGACTGGCTACAGCCTTAGCAGCGGTTTTACTGGTTTCGTTAGATCGGCCCGGGACCACGGGATAATGTTGAAAACAAGATAATTGCATGCCAGATAATCGATCAACTGTATATAGTATATACAATATTACAAAAAACTTTGGCTGGCTGGAGAAAGACACTTGTTTACATACTGTTTTTGCTCATTATTTGTATATTTGGTGGGGATTCCATCCTTCAAACGTGAGTTTTTCACTTTTATATATCATTTGATAACTTATTTATTCATATAGACACTTTTTTGTTCTGTTTGATGTTCATTTCTGCTCATTTGTTTCACCGCTCAGGGCATGGCTGTGTTCTCTGCAGTACTGTGTTCAAATCAGCACTCGTGTCTTGTGCTCTGCAGATCCTCAGTTAAAGTTATATGTATATGTTCTTTCCTTTTTTTCTCCCGTTCTGTTTGTGTTATAATTTTTGGGTGTGCTCCATGTTATTAGACTTTTTTTGCGACTGTACCTCACGAGTTTCAGAGAGTACAGCGCAGCCGGCGCTGCGCAGATGCACTGTCATAGTGCATGGCAGTGCTCACCTTATGAACCAAATTAGTTCCTGTGACCCGTTCGTAAGTAGAATACGTCGGAACACAACAATGCACTAGCCATAGGGTCATTGTTATGAAATGCCTTCCGGTTCAACAAAAAGGGAAGTATTGTTTACTCAAGATTAAGAAGAAATATTGTACATTTGCATGTGTGAAGAAGCTCCTTAGCAGGTTCCATTTTCATGAGGATAATCTTTATTATAAATGAACGTATTTACAGCGGTGAGTACAACTATCTCGACTCGTAACGGATTTGATTATCTGCAGCCAAAGTAATTTCCATTACATGTGTAGTGAGTGCAACTGAGTAGCAGATGTCGTCTTAAGGAGCAACAAGTTTTATTAAACTATTTGCACAACATACTCCAGGCTATTAACACAACATACTCTCGGGTGGTGACCACCCAACTAACTACGCTATGGCAGAACTAGACACGGTTCCGCTATCCCGGTCCGGAGCACAAGCTGGGTCCCGGACCGCGTTAGTGGAGACTTCTTCAAGCTTGACGTGGATCTCTGCCTCTCCAACAGTAAGTACCCCGAGCCTCTCCCGGGGCCCCCCTTATATCGGGATGGGCTGGGGCTGGCTCCACCTCTTGCCCCGCTCACCTTCTCGAACTCTCTCGCCCTTGCCCAAAGGCTCTCGAGAGTTCTTCCCGGACCATGCGACCACCCATTGGCCCCCTCCACCGGTGGCCCCCCTCCAGTATCATCCGGTCACATGTCCCCAGGTCAGCCAGAGCATTATGCCCCCAACGTAACCCTAACTGGCTGACACTCTCTCGCTCTCTCAATGGGAGCCCGCACCGCACGCTGTGCGTGGTGCCACCGCACTTAACCAGCGCTCACCCAAGCCCCCACTAGGGCTGGTACTACACCCCGTGTCCGGGGTGTACACACAACAGTATACATCCCACCGTGGCCTCACAGGCCCGGCACCACACAGTGACATTTACAGTCACTACATCACCCCCCCATCCATAGCACTCAGCCGTCCCGGCTGTCAACTTCCCCTTAACGAAGTAACGACGAAATATATACAACAAAACGCACGTGTGCGCCAACAATAATCAAACAACCAATAAATACCCAAACCCACCTGTACAATTATACACTGACTAACAAAAACATTATGCAGAACAACAACAATAACAATCACGACATGCAGGGCCCCCACAATCAACATCTCCCACCCACAACAAGTAACAACACTCGTGAGCTCAATGGTGCGTAGGATCAGCCAATTACTCGCTATGACTCATGTGAGCGTGACAACCAATGACGGCGTGGGAGTGTGCAACGTGCGCGGATTATGCAACCCGAGTCCTTGAGCGAGTCCGTGATGCCGGACCTCCAGCGGGGTTGGGCTTGTCCGCCGTGGATGACCCAAAAGAAAAAGCAATAAATCAGAAGAAGCCAGTTCCTCACGAAGAGCAGTAGGCCAGACCGTCCGACCTTCCACGTCCGGAGCATGCGAGGCCGATACGAGCGGCCGCACACAAGGCATCAATCGTGCAGCGCCTGGGGGCGGGACAGAGACACTATCCTGAGGACTGGCATCAGCAGATGCACGCCTCAGCTCGTCGGGCAAACCCGACACTCGGCCCCTGCAATATGGAGATTAAACAAATTCACATGGGGCAATAAACAGCTTCAGACGAGAGAAGTGAACAAACCAACTTCGCTTACCAAGCCGAATCTGGACACATTGTGGACGCACAACCCGAACAACATCAACTGGCCCCTGCCAGGGTTGCAGCAATTTAGGGGATGTGCCCACGGGCACCTGCGGAAAATGCAACCAGGCCCTGTCGCCCGGCGACCAATCGCAAAGGGAAACACGAGCCCCCTTCAGCCGCTCGTTAGCCAACTATCTGGCTCGAGAGTTGACCCTGGAAGCTTCCCGCGCTTCGGAGAGCTTCTCAAGAGTGAAACGAATGGAATCCGATTTGTTTTACTTTCACGGCCGGCGTGGCCTGCAACTGTACATTGATGGGAGGATCATATTCCCGTCCACACATCAAAAGAAGGGAGAGTAGCCGGTGGACGTGTGAAGGGCCATCCTGTAGGCGGTGAGAACCGCAGGGACATGCAAGTCCCAATCCAGCTGTGCCTTGCTGACCAGGTGACTCAACATGGAGGTCAGCATTCTATTCAGGCGTTCGACCATGCCATCCGTCTGCAGATGGTATGGTGATGTGCGCACCTTCTTTGTCCCCAGCAAATCGCAAACCTCACGCAGCAGTTTCGAAGAAAATTTCTTACCTTGATCGGACAAAAGACGCTCAGGGGCACCCTTATCCAGGGCATAGCCATTAAGGAACGCCTCGGTCACAGCTATAGCCAATTGAGTCGGTAGCGGCCAGGCCATAAGCCAGCGTGAGAAATATTCAACGCCAACGAGCAAGTCACTACACATGAACTGGAGCAGTCTTGCTCAATGTTTTCTGTCTTGTATAACTCGAACAGTCGGTCCCGATGGATTCCACAATGTAGATCTTGAGTAGTCAGCCCCGATGTCGTCCACCTCCCGTCGTCGATCAGTTCCCGAGCAAGCGCCTCGAGCACGGGCCTCGCTCCCCCTATTATACTCGCTAGGCCCCGCCCCTCTCTAGCCTTGTTCTTCCCACAGTTTGTAACATTGTGACAGTACCTTCCGGCCACCTGTCTTTATGCATCTCCACTCGCCCTTCCAGAGCCTTCCCTCATAGAGTACCCTGCACCTGTTTTCAGCCATCTTCACTCACCCCACTCAAACCTTGCCCTGTACAGTACCCTGCACATGTGTAGTGACTAACTCGGGGACGATAAGACTTGGAGGCACTTCTTTATTAACAAGCACCATCGAGGTTAACACTGTTAATAATTAGTCTGTCTATTGTTGGCGATGCTACTCAGTCAGGACAGTTGGTAGGCTGCCTGAGGAGCGGCGCCCCAAGATGGTGAAGACGGAGATGATGACGTGATACTATGAAAAAAAACTGTATTGTAAATAAAACACAAAATAAAGTAACATAAATATCAAAAACTGTTTTAGTTTCACTTACCTTGAGTCCTGATACCTTGAGTCGCTATAATTGCACACACAAATACAGATACACACCCCAATGACAACGATGCCCTGTACGGCCTTACCAGGCTACTGGGGCAAGTGCTGTTAGCGGGAAGCGCCAATGAAGGCCGGCATAGCACACGAGGGGGTGATTGTCCAGCGCCACGCCCTTTGTCTCCCCAGTGGCGATGTTTACACACCGCACCAGGTGCTCATTTGGGGCTGAGTCGACATAGGTAGTCTCAGAACCTGTTCAAATAATCTTCAGTGGTGTTTGCCATGAGCAAGAAGCAAACAAGGATCGACGCTTTTGTAGCGCAGCCTGCTAACCTCTACACTACCGCTCCCCACACACTTACTTTCACACACACGCACAATGTATGAGTGTGCACACACACACTCCCAGCGCGAGGCTGACTCGTTACATCTTGAGGATCGCTCTACTGATCAAAATAGTTCCACAGTTCAGTTTGCAAGTGCGAGTTCTAGTTGTAAGTCAATGCTTTTCTTTATACTTTACTAGCGGTAAGTACCCGGCGTTGCCTGGGCAAAAAAGACAGACACACACATCGACCTACACACACAGACATTGACCAACACACACAAAGACATCGACTTACACACACATATATGGACTCACACACAGACATCGACTTTAGATACACACACATGGAGTCACACACACAAATCGATGTACACACATACAGCGACTCACACACACACATACGTTGAATCTCACACACACATCGATTTAAGCACACATATGGACTCACATACACACATCGACTAAGAGACACACACATAGACTTACACACACACATCAATTTACACACACACACATGGAATCACACACACACACATACATGGAGTCACACACATATTGGCCTACACACACATACACATATGGACTCACACACACAGACATGGACTTTAGATACACACACATGGAGTGACACACACACATATCGACTCACATACACATTGACTTACACACACAGATATGGACTTACACACACATATGGACTAACACACACACATATGGACTCAGACATACATACACTTCGATGTACACACACACATCGACTGACACACATAGACACACACACAGTGACTTACACAGTCACATGGAGCCATGCACACACATCGACTAACACACACACATCGACTAACACACACACATCGACGTACACACACAGACATCTGGCGTTGCCCGGGCAAAAAAGACACAGACACACATCGACTTACACACACACATGGAGCTTAACGCACACACATTAGGACTCAAACACACACACATCGACTGACACACACACATCGATTTACACAGCAATCCCTGATGATGCCACAGCTAGAGCAATTTTCTCTCATTTGCGAGCCTTAGCGAGGAGCAGTTAGAAAACAAAGGTCTTCTCAGTACTGGCAGGTGCATCAAGGAATAAAAAGGCTCGATTTGTAGTCTCAATGTCTTCCAAGATTTTCGTGGAGGCTTCTATTTGTGCATCCATCAGCTTTGGTAAAATTTCCTAAATACATTTTAGAAGCTGTAAAGCATAATAGCATATTTAACATAGGATCTCTTGAGCAAGGGCATGCAGGTTGTCCCTGTAGGGTGTTGGTAGTCCCATAGACGTGAGGTATTTTCCAGCAATGGAGTGCAGTTTGTCGTGAAGGAGGATGAGGGCCTGTTTGAAGATGGCATGAGAAAAGTTGACGTCGAGGTTTGTATTTTGTCATTGAGCTCCGTAGAGGATGTCCTCACTCATGCCCTCTTTGTATTTTTGCCAGTCCCAAGGGGTTAGATGGCTGGTTCGTAAGTACAGGTGTTTCTTCAGTAGAGGACTGCCTGTAATATTGTTGCACCCATATATACGACTGGGTGGACACAATGGGGCTAAATTTACCCCACTTGTTACCACTGCTCGCTAGGAGATAGAAACTAATCAGGAGTTGTGAATTGCAAGTCAAGTGTGTTAACCATTACACCATATAGAAGATGACAGACACAAAGAAATGCAACACATGGTTCTACATTTATCTTTGTTGTTAATATCGTATATGTGAAAAACAGGCAAATAGCTTATGATAATTTTTTACAATGTTACCGGTAATGAAAGAAACGCGGTTTTAAAAAGTGTAGTCATATCCAGCTATAATCAGTAACAATTTAGAACTGGTATTTCAAAATCATTCATTTATATCATGCTGCAGAGATGACAACTCGTCTGGCCATTGGCCAAAGGGCCCCCAAATCTTTCAGGTATTGATAGCGAGTCACAATGAGAAAATTCATTATCTACACGTAGGCTGAGCATAGTACATCAAACCCTTCCCTCGTATGGGTAAAGCTATCTCGGTTTTGTGCCAAATTTATTGAGCTACAGTTCATCAATCGCGCCCTGTTGCTGGAGGATGTCGTTCACTGGGAGATTCCTGTATGCATAGTAACTGTACTGCAAGCAATGATTCTGCCACGAAAGGGCACACCATGCCGTCTTGTCTCCATCTTGTTTGCTGAGATCAGGTCACGTGCTGCCAGCCTCCAGTGGGGTTCATCTGCACGATTTTTCGTCCTGTCATGTACATTACTGTACACAGATATGTGTATGTACGCTACATAATTTTTTTCATTCTATAAATTTACCGCGTTAGTTATATTTAACACGAAAAAATATTAATCATATTTCATTTAAAACACTTCCTGTTTAATGTTTTGCTTGACGTTGGGAAATATAAAATAAAATAGGGGATGTATTCCAAATTATTAACCAAACCTTCGTTATATCTTTGTGTTTGCGGATAACGTATTTGCCAATTGCGGCTATTTTTAAGAATATAACCCCCGCGATGGGCAATACTTTGCTGTACAGTGTTGTCAAACGTGGCTTACATAATTCTATGATATAGTCATAATAGCATTTCGCAACATAGGATAATCAGAAACAAAATAACACCGTTTCATACCCACCCTCTGGCACTCAGCAGCACTCTCTGCACATGTGGATCATCTGCACAAGCAGTTAATATACAAATTATGATATCAATTAAGTGTTGTAATACAAAGGAATAATTGTTTACAAGTAGGGTTATTAAAGGACAATCGCTAATCGGGCAAATTTCTTCAGAGACGGTTACTTATTCTCGAAGTCAGGAATCCGTAATCAATTCCAATGGGATTTTAGTAATGATTGCACTCACTAGCCAGCACAAACTCATAAATTGCACAGCATTTGTGACTCAATTTGTCCAGCAAGTCAAATTTAGGTACCAGTGGTTGGCCAAAGTCTCCGTGTGTTAAGTTCAGTGTTGCAAACGAAAGCGATGAAAGAAGCAGGTTAACTATGGTCGAGTGACTTTTTCAAATGCGAACAGCGATAAAGATAACGTACTGGTGAAGAACGATGTTGACTGCATTATGAAGGGGGGAAATGTGACTGCTGACTCAAAGCTGCCTGAGGAGCTGTGCAGGTAGCCAATTTTAATGCCATGAATGAAGAACTACATATATTCATATCTGAAGTCATCCATTTTCACATATAATGAAAATACATTTTAAGAATAAGTCATTTCATTCATTCAAGTTACGTATTTTTGGCAACTTTAAAATGTTAAAAGAGCGAAATCTGGTGACTTTTCGAGGTTTATCTGGCGATTCCCTAACCTTTGTTAGATCTGACAAACTGGGTAAATTTGCCCTTGTTTTTCAGTCAAAAAGTAAAAGAGTATGCCTACAATTGCTTGCTTACACCTCTACATTTGAGGGAGCTCCAGAGGGTATTTGGCATACTCTTCCATGTGCTTAAAAAGGTGGGCCTAGTCACAGTTCACCCCATCACACGTTACTAGCTGATCAACTTAATTGTGGTATAACCATTAATAATGTTGAGTGGACAGAGGCTGCACTATTTCTAATACTGTGCCATGATATAAAATTTAACCATTGTTCTCTGGATTGCAAGTCCAGTGTGCTAATCATTACACAATGCTTGAGTCATACAAGAAATGATAGTTTCTGACACCTCACCCTAGGCCACCTTTGTGCCATGATGTATCCTTATTGAGTACCAAGAAATTACTCGAACCTGCACTGCATGGAAAATCTACGGTGGCTGCACAAGTGGGTCCTCACCTTCAAACCAGTGGTCCTCAAATTTAAACATCAAACAATATGTATTTTAATGCCACCACACTTCAACATATCCAGAGTCAGCTTCGCAGGTGAGCAGTTGAATGACAGGATAATGGTTATGTTGTTGTTCAATTCAGAGCTCACAATAGTAAGGTTACTTTAATCAGCCGTGGATTGTTTTTTTTTATTGTATCATTAAAAGTGTGAGTTCTGTGAGGTAATGTCTATGCTGGTATATGGATATAGTGAGTGTAATGATTTTACATAAGTATGTTGACAGATGCATTACTCCAGGAGCTGAGAGACTGGAACCAAGTCTAAAATTTATATTAAAAACTAAGAAAGCTTAAGTATCCTTTATACTGTATGGTAGATATATTAAAGTCCTAACATACATATATTTATTGAAGGAAATTATTTCATTGCATATCATTCAATTTTAATTGCCTGTTCCTGCAACTAGGCATTACAATATTTAACTATGAACCTTGTTCTAATGACAATTTCCAGGATTTGCAAAAAAGTCCGTACAAAGCCAAGACAAACGGTGTTTAGTTTTACACATTAAGACGTCTATGGATCATAATCTTGTCTTAGCTACGGTGAGTTGCGTATGCGTAGTCCTAATTTATAGGGGTGCGGCGATAGAGTGGTACTGAATTTGGCAGCTAAAGTGGGAGGAGAGACGGAGTTGGGCCAATAAAATTCAAAGTGCTGCAAGAGAGATGTGAAGAAAATGAAAAACTCCATCTTGGCTAAACTTTCCCCCAAACAGACACGGGGACCAGCAGAGAATGGCAGGAAAGCATCCGACTGGATACACTGGCCATCTTTATCAAGGAAGTGATCAGGGTTAAACTTATTTGGTGTTTTCCAGTGGATGGCATCGTGAAGAGCAGACATGAGGTTGACCATTACATGGGTTCCCTTTGGAAACAAGTTGTCGTGGAACTGCACATCTTTAGATGTAGCATGCACAACTCCAAGTGGAAGAATATTACCAAAGCGCTGTATCTCATGGATCACAGCATCCAAGTAGGGCAGGCTGCGTCTGTCCTCGATACATAGCGGTCGCTCGGATCCCAATACTCTGTCAATCTCCTCATGACATCGGGCTTGAATGTCGGGGTTCATCATCATGAAGAGGATGCCCCAGCGTAGTGTGTTGGAGGTCGTCTCCATACCACCGATAAAAAGTTCTATCAATATCTGAATGAGGGTCTGGTCAGTAAAGCTGCTGTTGGGATTATCCTTCTGATCCATCCGAGCTAGATATGAGTCAATCAGGTCCCTGGGGTTGTGTTGATCTCTTGTGGCACGGTGCTCAGATACTATATCCTTGAGCAAGCATTGCAACTTTGTCTGAATATGGAATACTTTCTGCCATGGCCCAGGCAACTTTAGCAGGAATGGGAAAACATTACACAGTATTACTAGCGGCTCTGCTTGTAACTGCACGAGATGCTCAAGGAGGTGTGTAAGCTTTTGGAACTGCTCATTGTTATAATCATATCGGATTCCATTCAGGAGGGAGCAAATTATGTTGCCCACAGCATTGTTTAAATTCAAGTGAGGGTCAAACGCTGAGGTTTCCTGCTTGAAAGTTTCTATTAGATACCTCGCTTCTATCAATATTTTGTCAGCGATTGTTGCCTTTCCGAAGCCAAAATTGCGCAATGTTGACAAAGCAAATCTGCGCTGCTGCTTCCATGCGTCTCCATAGGGTGCTAATGCGATACCAATGTTGTGAGTGAGTTTAGTAAAAATTGGAGTTATGGGTCGGTCAGCAAACTCATGACCTCGATTCACCAGGACCTCTTTGACTGCCTGGTAGCCGCTCACCAACACAACAGGCGTACTCCCCAACATTATGGTACAGACTTCTCCATATTTTTTGGCCAATTCTTGCATGCTAATGTGGGGATTCTTGCAACTAAATGCAGTGATGTTCCCCAGCAACGGTAATGGTTTAGGACCAGGAGGGAAGCCCACTGGGCAGATTGTTGACCCCACTACTTGCAGGGCAGCCCGTACGGTTAGGAACACTATACAGATCACGGCCAGGCTGGTCAGCACTTGACTTGTTATCAAGGATTTCCATTCTGGCGAAGTTGCGACATCATCAGCCAGCTGCCCCATCTTGTCGTTCTTTGTCGTCGGGCAGTCAGCAGAGTGAAAGCACAGCTCAAGTAGTAGGGTGCACCAAATGTTGTCTGCACACACAGACACATGCATAGCCTATTTATGAGGACACTACACTAAGCAGAATAACCTTTATATGGCAACGGTTTACCAGCGTATTCAGACAAGTAGTAATTGGGGAAACCATTTAGATAGATATCATAACTTTAATTGAGCTGGCATTGTTAAGTAAAGTGTGGCTTGGAAGCATTATTTTTTAAAAAGCAGTTGACATATTCGATAATAAACTATACAATTTATAACAGTTAGTATTAAGCTTCAGTCAACAATGCTGTTCTGATAGTGAGTAATGCATATGAGTGAGTAATGCATATGTTAATCATTGGTCCAGATAAATTATATTAAAAATGTTAATGCATTCATTTGTAATGGTTAATATGCAGGCAGACCTCACTTAGCTCGAATCCGTAGGATGTTGATTCGTTATTGCGCTTTTTGTCCTGGAAAAAACAAATCAAACTATTTGTGGTCACGATTATATATGTTAAAAATCTATTTTTTCCCCAACGTTATTACAGTTTATTGAGCCAGATGAGAACTCACGAGACCAGGATAGAGTCTCAGACTCCACCTAAAAGAATCCTCACCACAGAAATTTAACTGAGGGCATCACTAAGACCCTAATTGGAAGCAGAGCAGCTCCAACCTCGTCTTAGCATTATTATTACCAATACCCCAATGAAGCCCTCATATTGCTTATATTAAAGAAATAAAAATGTCGGGAACGCATCTCCATATACACAATAGTAGAATTAACCCTTTTAGTGCTTCAGGAATGCCTCTTGAGTGTTTAACGAGGTCTGCCTATATTAAAAAAAAATCTCATTGGGTGTTCCTATGAGGTCATGACACTGATTTAAAGTAACTCAGAGATTCAGACATCTTAGATTATTAGTCAGAATTTCTAGAGATCTTGTCCTGATGTTTGACGTAGTTTCAAATTCAATATTGTACCTGGTAAATATGGTTGTGATGGCTCTTCAGCCTACCAGTGGACTAAAACAACAATATTTGGTGCATTAAATGTTTAACCATGTAGCCGGCCTCTCCTGTCTACTGCCATGACCATATTAAAGAAATAACACTGTCGGGAACGAATCTCCATATATACAATAGTATAATGAATATACAATAGTATAATCAACCTCCACCGTCGGCAATGTGGTGTGTGGAGCGATTTGCATGGATTTTTGCTGCTGCATTAGCATCTTTGCTGCATTGGCACTTGTGGACCGCTCATGCTCCTGGTTCTGTTGATAGCTGCATTGGCATTGTTGCTTCGCATTAGTGTACCACCCATATTTCCGGTCCTGTTGATGCACTTGGGCTATGCCCATCCCCAAACTCTTATAAACAGCTTGCCTTTAGAGGCTGACTCCTTTGCCTATGACGACCGCTTGTGTTGAGATCGAACCGTCGTGATATGTTTATTCACTTAATTTTTTATTTTATTGTGATTTTTTCTGTCTACGTGGCTTTACCGAAAGAACCATAGAACATAGAATATAATGAACCCTATTTCAATTAGCTCTCACTGACCATACGGTCAGAATTATAAAATGTGCTACGGCTCAACAAAAAATGTAAGCATTGTTAAACTCATGAACAAAAATAAATATTTACATTTGCATGTAATACTGTAATAAATAGTGTATAGTACATAAAAGTGAAATAACATGAAAAGAAAAAAAACTCGGTTTTATTTTCAATTACCTTGAGTCGCGATCCTGGCCTGCTTGTCAGAAGGAGCTTAATAAGTCACTACTTGCACACACACACGCGGGCACGCGCACACACACAACAACGACCACCCGTATAACCTTAACAGACTGTTGGCGCAAGTGCTGTTAGCCAGTACCTATGAAGGCCGACACGACACATGAGGGGGTGGATGGCCAACACCGCACCCTGCTGCCTTTGTCTCCCTAGTGGCGTTGTTTACACATCAAATCTGGCTGTGACGGTCCCACCTGATGACGGAAACTTGTGTTGCCTCCGAAACGTCGTGATTTTTATTATTTTATTTTTATTAATTTTTATTTCATTTTTTTACCTACGTGACTTTACCGAAAAAACTAAGAGTATGAATCCTTGCAGTCACGAAAGCTTCAAATCTAGAATTAATACGGTTCAGATAATCCTCACTGGTATTGGTCATGATTGGGAATCGAACTCAGGTCGCTGGGTTCGCACGCTAACCATTGCACTTCGATGAGATTTTCTTTTTTAAACATATCTAATGAAAACCTGTTCGTAAGTGGGGCATTTGTAAGTCAATTACTACTTGTATATGCACTAATTAACCTCAAATTTACCAAAACAAAGTTATTAACTTTCATACACATCATTAAATTAACGTGACTAAATAGATCTCCACCAAAAATGGCAAATTACATAATAGATGCTTAAAAGCACACCCTGTATCGAGATCGACCAGCACACATGCCACACAACACCGCTCAATCCCCGAGTAGATGGAGTTGATCAAAAATGTGAAATTCGAAATTCGTGATATTCAAAATGATAACAATCAAAAAACGTTAAATTTTTGTCAACATCAGAAATGGTAAAAATAAATGTTTAACTCATCCCGAAAATGTATCACATGTACACAAAAACCCTTGTAGCATCAGTGAGCTTGTGTACCGCTGTTCGCATTTAACCTCGATGATAATGTAGGGGTGTTAGAGAGAGAGCCCGTTATGCATGGCAGCCTATGGTAAACAAACACAGTAGGCGGGGCTACATGTGTGCACGAGCAGGTGCCCTCTGCGACGTCCGCGCCAGACACCCTGGGGGGTCGATTCGGTCGTTATGATCCCCCGGGGCCCCACCCCTCAGGGAGGGGTTGGGTATAAAAGGGGAATGTATCGAAGGGCTCGGGAGTGATGTTTAGCTAAAGAAGAGGAGGAGGAAGACGTCTGAGATAGAGCCCTGGACTCCCCCTGGTACGCCGTCCTTATCAGGACCGCGCAGGCTCGAGCCAGTGGCGTGGTACCAGAGCCAGAGCCAGTGCTGGTCTGGACTCTGGGTACCGGGCCCGACTGACCAGTGTCGGGCCAAGATAGCCTCCCCTAGCCCATTAGCGGAGGACTCAGAGGCAGGCTAAGGTTAGCCTAGAGGTGTGTCCTCAGATAGACGGGTGAGGGGGCCGATACCCCCTCAATTGTGTATGTCACAAAGTTGGTGTTCAAATAAACAAGTGTGCCTCCAACTCCGGTGTCATCGAGTCGTAAGCGTTACTACATCTGGCGTCAGAAGTGAAACAAAGTACGAACATGGATACACGCCGGACGACTCGAGTCGGGGTACCAGAGGCAGAAGACACCACTGCAGTCGGAGGGCCCGAGACGGCTGAAGATGCCATCGACCAGCCGGGGCTGGGCGCATCCACACCACAGCAGCTGGAGGAAGGGGAGCCGTCGATGGAGGGGCTGAGGGAGGCGCACGCGAAGCTGACCGAGCTGCTGTACGCCGCAGCCGCCATGCTCGACACCATCACGCAGCTGGGGGCTGCGGGACCGCCACGGGGCAACGGCAGCCGACGATCACAGCGCCTTCCCGCCATTTCCACGGAGCAACATTTTGAAACTCCCGCCATCGCTGCAGCTGCTGTTGAGGGCGCGGCCGCTCTAAGCATCGCGTCCAACGGCGGGAGTACAGTACCTGCCGCGTCACCACCAACGGGCGGAACGTCACCACGGGTGCGACCGGCGATGCCATCGCTGGTTCGTGCCGACGCTGAGTTGAGTGAGGCGGACGAGGGAGTGCGTTCTTCCTCTGCAGCCGCTGCCTTACATCAGCGGCTACCTCCACTCAAGGAATTTGTGGGCGAGGATGGCGACTGGGGCGGCTTCCAGCGGCGCTTCCTCGCTCACCAGGAGATGGCACAGTGGACAGACGCCGAGGCTCTCCGCGCGCTGCCAGCACTTCTCGACAGCGACGCCCTCGCCACTCTAACATCGGCTTCGAAGGAGAGGCGCTCCACGCTGCGGAAGGCGATGCAGGTGCTGTCGGCGGTATATGGTCCACCATCGGACTGTCGCCAACTCTTTTACGATCGCCAGCGGGGGACGAAGGAGTCGCCCCTGGCGTACCGCACAAGCCTCCTGGCACTGGCGAAGGAGGCCTTTCCACGAATGGATGACGAGGGTGTCGACGCCATGGTGACAGAGAAGATACTTTTGCTGGCGGACGACTTAGACATCGTCATTGTCGCACAGGACGATGCAGAGATGTGCTCCCTCCAAGCGGCCCGTCTTCTCCACGCAAACCTGTCCTCTCAACGACGGAAGGCCAGCAAGGCGGCGAGCGGGCGTGCCGTCGCTGCAGCCACCCTCCCGGCGGAAGAGGTTTGCGCCATCGACCATCAACGGCAGCATGGAGCGGGAGTACGGGAGGACCGGGCCGGTTCAAGCCGTCTACAACATCCATCGTCGTCACCAGCGCTTCCACGCTGTTACAACTGCGGCATCCGGGGCCACGTCGCCTCGGGGTGCCGCTCTCCTGGGCAGCGCAGGACGACACCTCAACGGGACGCCGGCCCTCGTCACAAGCTCCACCATCATAATCCGGCGAGTCGCGGCACCCCTCATGCTTGGCCCACGCACACGCCCGTCACACACTCAAACACCGCAGCGAAGGGGGGGCCAATATCGCGTACCATGGCACCAACACGCACCGCTCTGGGTACTCAGATTGAACCCAGCCAGTGGTCCGTGTTGGCCCATCGGGTTGTAGCCGCGTCGTCAGGGTCGTCGGCCGTTGTGGGTCACATCGATGGGGTCGAGGTGCGCATCCTGGTCGATACAGGAGCATCGGCGACCATTATTTCGGAGTTGATTTATAACATTCTCCCTGCCCAAAGCCGTCCTTTGATGCCTGTTAACGTGCCATTCTTTGCTGCTAACGGGGGTTCACTTGGCATCATCGGACAAATTCGTGCCCAAATTTGTGTCGGGGATATTAAATTGTCTGGGCCGATTTTTGTTTCCTCCTCGCTGGCGGTTCCGTGCCTGCTGGGGACGGACTTCCTGGCCAAAATGCCGATTAGGATATTAATCGACCAGGGATGCATTGAGCTCCCATCGGGCCGACGCATGGCGTTTCTGCCATCCCCCGCTACGAGCCGGACGGCGTTCGCGACGGTGCCGGCGTTCGTAGATAGAACGGTGCGCGTTCCTCCGGGGGCGCAAATGTTGATTCCTTTGAAACTTCGGCGGCCCTTCGCTAAGGGCATTGGGGCTCAAGGGGTTCTGTTGGGACCGTCTAGGGCCGGGGTCAGTGGACCTGATTTACTCCCGGCCCAGACCATAGTGAGAGGGGAAGGAGAACCCTTCATCGCGGTCCTCAATGTGGGCTCGCAGACGGTGGTGGTCCCACAGGGGACCGTGCTTGCTCACGCAACGCCGGTGCCCTGTGAGGAACCCGTCGCGAGTCATGTCGGCGCTGTCCCTGCACCGCGACCACATTCGGACAGCGATGAAGGGTGGCTCGAGGCGCTTTGTGCGGGATCGACGGACCTGTCAAATTTAGAGCGTCAACGTCTTAAGACACTACTAAGGGAATTTTCCGACGTTTTCAGTCGGGATAAATACGATTTGGGCTGCACTAATCTGCTGCGTCACCATATTGATACGGGTGACAGCGCGCCAATACGCCAGAATCCTTTTCGGTTGAGTCCCGCCGAAAAGGACCATGTCAAATCGGCTGTTGATGACATGCTAGCCGCCGACATCATTTCTCCCTCCAACAGCCCTTGGGGAGCGCCGATCGTCCTGGTTAAGAAGCAGGACGGTTCGTTGCGGTTTTGCGTTGACTTTCGGCGCCTTAATAAAATTACGGTTGCCGACGCATACCCGCTCCCACGGATGGACGAATCGCTTGACGCCTTGGCGGGAGCGCGATTCTTCTCCACATTGGACTTACTTTCGGGATTCTGGCAGCTTCCTCTGGACGATGATTCAAAGCCTAAAACTGCTTTCCGTACTCCGCACGGCCTGTTTCAATTCAACCGGTTGCCGATGGGCTTACACTCAGCGCCGGCAACTTTCCAGCGGTTGATGGAATTGGTTTTGGCTGGATTGCAATGGGAGTCGTGCCTGATTTATTTGGATGACGTTATTGTCTTTGGCAAAACTTTTGATGAACATCTCCAGAGGTTGCGGGCGGTTTTCCTAAAGATGCGGGCTGCTAATTTGAAATTTAAGCCCCAAAAATGCCATTTGTTACGCGAGTCGGTGCGTTATTTGGGGCACATCGTGGGACGCTCAGGTATTTCTACCGATCCCGCCAAAACGCAGTGTGTAAGCTCCTGGCCGACTCCCACCTCAGTGGGAGAGGTTAGGAGTTTTATTGGGTTTGCGTCGTATTATAGACGCTTCGTCGCTAATTTTGCGACTATAGCAAAACCCCTACACGCTTTAACATCAAAAGGGGTTCGGTTCTGCTGGGGTCAGGAGGAGGAAGCTGCTTTTTGCTCCCTTCGGGACGCTTTGGTAAACGCTCCTCCCCTGATTTACCCTGATTTTTCAAAACCATTCTTGCTCGACACCGATGCGAGCAACACGGGTATTGGGGGCGTGCTCTCCCAGGTGGTTGACGGTGTGGAACGTGTGGTTGCGTACGGCAGTCGGGTGTTGTCTCCAGCGGAGCAACGATATTGTGTCACCCGTAGGGAACTGTTGGCAATTGTCCATTTCATCCAACAGTATCGCCCATATCTGTACGGTCGGCATTTCACCGTCCGCACAGATCATGCGGCACTGCAGTACGCCCTGAGGGTTCAACAGCCATCGGGACAATTGTCCCGATGGTTGGAGGTCCTCCAGGATTACGATTTCCAAACCACATACCGTAAGGGCGTTCGCCACACCAACGCGGACGCTCTGTCGCGCTTGCCAACCACCTCCGAGTGTGCATGCCTCCTGGGGTCTGGACGTTGCAGACCTCCAGGGGACACATCGGTTCCTGTCTTGGCGGCCGCCAACGACGACGATACAGTAGTTACTAATTCGATCGAACAACAGGGCAAAGATTCCCTGTTGGGGTTGCCCGTCATTGACTGGGGGCGCCTCCAGATGGAGGATGTCTCCCTCCTCGGGTGGCGACGTCGCGTTGGCGGTGCGGCGGGGGGAAAAAGAGGTGGTTCCGACGCATGGGAAATGTGCCAAGGCCTGCTGATGCATTGGGACGGGAAGTCGCGTCGACATCGGCTGGTGGTCCCTACTGGGTTGCGGGGCAGGGTGGTATGGGCCGCTCATGAGCGCCTCCTACACCTGGGGACCCAAAAGACTCTCGCCTTGCTGCAACTTGATTTTTATTGGCCTGGCATGACGAGGGATGTTGGGGATTTGTTGGGATCATGCCCTCGATGTGCACAACGCAAACCGCCGGCACGGGAGTCTAACCCGCCCTTGCAATCGATCAAAGTGTCCAGGATAAACGAGCTGGTCGCTCTGGACATTTTGGGACCATTCCCCGCCACCCCCAGGGGGAATAGATATTTGTTGACTGGTGTCGAGTATTTTACACGCTGGCCTATGGCCTGGCCTCTGGCCAACCAGTCGGCAGCAGCCATCGTGGAGGCCTTTGTTCAGGGTTATGTCCTGGACAAAGGTGCTCCGGAGAGGCTGCTGACCGACCAGGGCAGAAATTTTTCCGGTAAACTACTCAGACAAGTCTGTGATCTCCTGGGCACAAAGAAAATTCGGACCTCCCCATATCACCCACAAACTGACGGGATGGTCGAACGGTTGCATCGCACCATCACGTCCATGTTATCACAACAAGTTTCGGACTCGCAAACGGATTGGGACCTACAAATTCAGGGGGTCTTGGCGGCGTACCGGATGGCACCCCATGCAGCTACGGGGTTTTCTCCCTTTTACCTCATGTACGGCCGAGAACCAGACCCGCCTGTTTTTGCCCAGTTGCAGATCCCCGTGCCGCAGGGAAAAACTAATCTGGCTGACCACGTTAAATTTAATCTGGACAAATTGACCGAGGCACGGGATGCTGCAATGCAAAACTCTGACCTCCGTCAGAAGGCGAATGAGCGCCTCAGATTGAGTCGAGCGCACATGCTGCAGTGGAAGCCGGGGGACAAGGCATGGCTGCACTGCCCCCAGGTGCCACTGGCAACCTCCTCTAAACTGGTGCGGCCGTGGCGGGGCCCTGTGGAAGTGGTGGAGGTGTTACGACCGCAGTGCGTGCGCATCAAGTGGGGGAAGCGGCGATGGTTCGTGCACCCCTCTAGGTTAAAACCCTTCTCTGCGGTACACAATCACACTTCACACGCGCGTGGCCAAGCATGTGGGGGGTCGGCCGACTCGCTGGGTCCGTCTCCGTCGCTCTCACCTAATGCCTTGCCGGCTGTGCCACCTTCAGGTGCATCAGGAGTGACGGGCTCACGCCCGATCACCCCTCCTGCGGATACTGAGGGTCACGCGGAGTCGGATGAATGCTCACCCCAAGACGGACAATTGCCACCTGATGGTCCGCCACGCGCGGTTACCCCGTGTGAGGGGCCCGCTGCAAGGACGCGCGCTAAAATGCGCAAACTGTTGTGAGGCCGGAAAATGTGTACATAGCTGTTGTGTTCATTGGATGTTGTGTGGGTGGTGTGTTCCCCACTCCTCGGATGTACATATGTTGGCTTCACCGTGTTGTGTGTGCGTGGTGGGTTCCCTGCTGATTGTATATAGGCTGTTTTTTTTACGGAATTCGTATTTATTCGGGGGGGGTGCGACGGGTTGTTTTCTCATCTTGCTGTTGCGTTCTTGTTCTGGTTCCTGTTATTGTTCAAAAATAGTGAGGCACACGCGCGGTCAGGGGGTGAAGGCACCTTTATTGTCAAATTTTTGTATGTTGGCAGCCGGGACGGCTGCATGCTATGCGGGGGGGAGTGATGTAGGGGTGTTAGAGAGAGAGCCCGTTATGCATGGCAGCCTATGGTAAACAAACACAGTAGGCGGGGCTACATGTGTGCACGAGCAGGTGCCCTCTGCGACGTCCGCGCCAGACACCCTGGGGGGTCGATTCGGTCGTTATGATCCCCCGGGGCCCCACCCCTCAGGGAGGGGTTGGGTATAAAAGGGGAATGTATCGAAGGGCTCGGGAGTGATGTTTAGCTAAAGAAGAGGAGGAGGAAGACGTCTGAGATAGAGCCCTGGACTCCCCCTGGTACGCCGTCCTTATCAGGACCGCGCAGGCTCGAGCCAGTGGCGTGGTACCAGAGCCAGAGCCAGTGCTGGTCTGGACTCTGGGTACCGGGCCCGACTGACCAGTGTCGGGCCAAGATAGCCTCCCCTAGCCCATTAGCGGAGGACTCAGAGGCAGGCTAAGGTTAGCCTAGAGGTGTGTCCTCAGATAGACGGGTGAGGGGGCCGATACCCCCTCAATTGTGTATGTCACAAAGTTGGTGTTCAAATAAACAAGTGTGCCTCCAACTCCGGTGTCATCGAGTCGTAAGCGTTACTACAATAATAAGTGGCCAGTTCGCTGTTGTGCGCCTCACTAACGTGACTTGATTCGACAATATCACCACAACGAGTTGACCACCCACTGCGCAGCTGTATTACATTTGACTGAATTTTCATTCCCGATTGGGAAAACTGCTTTTGGGTAACTTCTGGCCTGCAAGAGGTCGACAAAAGGTTCTGAGAAAGTAATTTATTTCCCATATAAATCACTTTGAACATAGCTTCAATCATACATTTTCTTAAACATACACACAAATGTTTCCTTTTAGAATTACATGTAACTTGGATAGTTCTTACGTTTGAACATGGGCGATGCATGAGCATGACGAGAGGTAGAGTGATATTGACCAGTAGCTGCATTCGATAATTAGAAAATGTTTTACTAAGTTCGCCTACACACATACAATGTGTGAGAATTAGTACTGCCGCTTTGAAAGAGATGCCGAATGCGTCTGGAGAGGTCCGTAAAAATGTCATTGTGTTATACATGTTTGTGTGGTGTGACCATCGTATAGCACATTCTTTCCACTTGTTTTAACATAGCACCATTTCCACCACACGTGTGTTAGGTTGAGTCGACATGGAGGCTGTCTGGCACAATGTATTGACATGAGGTAAGTTGCACGTGGAAAAATGCATGGGTGCTACAATTGTGACGCAATACAATAACAGCCAATCTACAAGCATATTGCAAATATGCAGAACATAAACACATGAACTGATAATTGCGTACTAACATTCATCAGGATCTGTTTAAAGTCACAATTTGCATGCATATTCCTGCGTCAATACCTCATCACTGCTCATTCGTCTGATGTCTCCGCTCCTCGACAACGCCTCTCACGTCTGCCAGATCCAGCAACTTCTGCGCACCACAGTCCCAATAAATTTGAAGGCACGTCCTCAAACTGTGAACATGGAGTAACAGACCACCCATTTTTATCTCCAGCAGCAGTACTCATGGTACAGTCAAATATTGACATGCCTCACATTCAGAGTGTGTGTCTGCTACCGTGATGCGGCTGACTGGTATGTGTATGTTATTAGCATTCTGGTGAGTGGTGGTACAGTGGAAAATGCATTTCACCATGAACTTGGAAAACAGACTTTGATTCCCAGGCACGTCTAAAATCAGCAGCAGATAATATCAGAACTCGGATTGGGCCTATTCAGCCTAAAATGAGCAAACTGTAAAATGTGCAATCAATCAGCACTCTAGAGACAAAGGCGGCCGAACGTGTTGTTGGCAACATCACCTCCTCATGCGCCATGCTGGCCTTATTAGTTACTTGCTAATAGCGATTATTCATACGCCTATTTCAAAACTAGCCCTCAGATAAACGTGTTTCATTAAAATTTCATCAGGCTCCGTAGTCTTCAGTGCAGTCTCCAACCTTTATTAATTATATTTCTCCGCGAATTCCTGTTCTCGGCGCCTGTAATTAATTAGCACCGCCACTGACCCCAACTGCACCCACCCATTGCAGTGCCACCACGAGGCACCCTCCCCCCACACGACGAAACAAGCGGGCACTGCACAGGAGGGCTGGTAAACAAGCAGACGCGGGCCACCGTGCGCCCCCGACCGCCACGGGACGCACACAGTATTTTTCGAAGTAAACACTTGCTCGTTTTTGCGAATGGGTCTAAATTTAAATTGCTCGTTTTAGCGAATTATCGTATAAAGAACGCTCGTAAAGCAAGACACGCCAGTATAGTATAGTAATTTTGTCAGTGGAATTATGAGGACCTCACCATACCGTGTGGGGGTGTGGAATTTTCTTGACCATACATTATCATGCTGGCCAGTGCCGATTGGTGAAAGCGGGGAGCATAGAAATTGTAAATTGTCCAGAACTGCAATGTCTGCTGCCCACAACGTAGACCCACAGTAGCCTGTAACGCCTATTTTATTCATGGTGGTCGTACATTCTAGCACTATCCAGGCTCAACACATCTTAGCTTCGAAGCACTGACAGGGTGCATTCCAGGTGACTTGATGATTTGATCCATACATCACATAACACTGAAACAGACACACAGAAACATGAAGACACAGACTCATTCCTAGGTACACGGTGACAAGGATAAACGAGTAAAGACAAGTAAGATGCAGTGAGACACAGGGGCTACTGAGAGGGAAACAGAAACAGATCCAGCATTCCATCACCCCCCTCCCCTCCCCCATAAGAAGTCAGGGCTCTGAATGAACCCCGACCTACTAATTCTTGCACAACCTTGCTTTAACACATTCCTGTGGAGGGAGCTGGTACGAACGTTGGGTTGCTCGGTCAATGGCCAGGGTCAACGGCGGCGTGGTGTATTCCGCAAATATGCCCGACTGTGAGGGCGGGCACAAGCCGGCGTGAGTAGGTAAAACGTTGAGTTTTATAAGGGCACCACGGGGTGACCAGCCCCTCCCCACCCAGCCCCACCCCTCCCACCCCCCACCCCTCCCCACCCAGCCCCACCCTCCCCACCCAGCCCCTTCCTCCCCACCCAGCCCCTCCCTGCACGACGGACGGACGGACACAATAATCCCCTGTGGGCTGGTGTAACCAGGAGGTTCCTACCAGTATCACATTACAATGTCCCCACATCTACATAGAGAGATCAGCATGGCTCGTGCAGCTTAAAACCTCCGCATTTCACGAACGCTTCTTACCTCTGCGAGATCCAGCAGCTTCTGCAAACTCCACGCCCAGAGCTGCGAATTGACATGGGAATGTGGAACAAGCCACTTCCCGAAGCAGCATGGTACAGTCCATGTTGAACAATCAACCCCCGTGTTTTGTCATTACGCGATATTTTCATTTGTCCCTCTATGTGTGAATGTACAAACTGCACGGGAGTCACCTTACAGCACCTACAACAGGCCTCATTACGTTTCCACGTGGTGTGTTTCTCAGTCAAGGTAAACAAATAAATATGCAGCCCTGGAATTGCTTACAGAATGCCCCCAACTAGAGAGAGCTCTAAAGTGTATCTGATCAACTCTTCCATGCTGATCACACAGATTGTAAACGGTGGGTGTAATCACATTTTATCCTACCACAATAATCAACAAATTGTGTTGTACCCATATATATGGATGGGTGGATACAAGGAGGTTAGTTGAAGAAACTTACCTCACTGTTACTAGTGTCTCGCTGGGAGATAGAAACGAACCACTAGCGCTGGATTGCAAGCCAAGTGTGTTAACCATTGCACCACAAAGGAGATAACATACAAAAATACAACACATGGTTGTGAATTTGTTATTAATCAAATGGCTTGTCACCGTTGTTTACAATGTTACCGGTATTGAAAGATAAGGGGTAGTCTATATACAGCGAAACTCAATAACTGGTGAAAATAAAAACAGGACCCTGCGGGGTGGGCTGGTAGGAACGAATAACCAAAGAATATAAACATAATGTATTATTACACTTGGTAAGCCAGGAAAGCCCCACTGAGTCAAAAGGTTTTTGTAGGGTCCTGCCAAGTGTTTGCAGTAGGGGGCGATGTTGCTACACCGAATCGGACGATACGAAGGGAGAGATTGAGGCCTAGTTCTAGGCTTTAGGCCTAGCTGTAGGCTTTAGGGCGCTGTGAGTTAATTTAGAATTTAAATGTTTTAATGATTTATGTAAAAGCTTTAAATTTAAATATTTCTATTTAAAAACATGAGGGAATGTAACATTGTTAAACACAACTCCCTTTCACACACGCGGGGGTACGATACGAAGGGAGAGTTTCAGGCCTAGTTCTAGGCTTTAGGCCTAGCTGTAGGCTTTAGGGCGCTGTGAGTTTTTTTATTTAATTTCAAAGTTTTAATTATAAGCTATCTCAGGGAATTATTAGGGCGCTGTGAGTTTTTTTTATTTAATTTCAAAGTTTTAATTAAAAGCTATCTTAGGGAATTATAAGGGAATGTTACACGTGTTTAGCCAGGAAAGCCTAATTAATTTAAATGTTTTAATTAAAAGCTATCTGAGGGAATTATAAGGGAATGTTACACTTGTTTAGCCAGGATAGCGTCACTGAGTCTAAAGGTTTTTGTAGGGTCATGCCAAGTGTTTGCAGTAGGGGGCGATGTTGATACACGGACGGACGGACGGACACATTAATCTATTGGTGGTCTGGTCCACTTCGTTCCTACCAGTATAAAAACTGGCATCTGAGAATAATTACATCTCCCAAGCAGTCCATCACGAGTCCCAGGGCACATGCTCCAAACCAGCAGTGAGGTTCAGCTGCACGATGTTTCTTCCTGTAGTGTGTAATATTTAACACGTAGGCTTTCGCGACCAATATTATTCATAATCAACGTTTTTGGGTTTAGATCGCGTTATTTATAAATGTGTCGTAACCCTCCACCACCCGACACGGCCAATCAGTAAAAAAGTGTCACGTTGACAAAGGACAATTAGTTTAACACGTAGGCTTTCGCGACCAATGTTATTCATAATCAACGTTTTTGGGTTTAGATCGCGTTATTTATAAATGTGTCGTAACCCTCCACCACCCGACACGGCCAATCAGTAAAAATGTGTCACGTTGACAAAAGACAAATAGTTCACTGCTTTAGCCCACCGGTGTGTTGAAGCCACAACATTTACAATTTGAGTACGACGTTTCGCTGGTAATTGCATCCAGCATCATCGGGCAATTCGCCAGAATGGTGAGGCTCTGCTGTTTCTCCCGTTCTTATATAGAGCAGCAGCAGGGTGACGTCATCATTAACTCATTAACTCATCAGGTGCAAAGATTCAAGGGGGGAGTGATTGTAATTATATACTAGTTAGTAATCAGGCTATTGTTACGATGCGAGTTGTAGATTAGTAATCATTTGGAATGTGTTTTATTGTGATTATGCTACATTAGTAATCAGTTGGTAATTGCATCCAGCATCATCGGGCAATTGTCCGATCGGGCAATTGTCCGATGATGCTGGATGCAATTACCAGCGAAACGTCTCAAATTGTAAATTTTGTGGTTTCACGCTTCAACACACCGGTGGGCTAAAGCAGTGAACTAATTGTCCTTTGTCAACGTGACACTTTTTTACTGATTGGCCGTGTCGGGTGGTGGAGGGTTACGACACATTTATAAATAACGCGATCTAAACCCAAAAACGTTGATTATGAGTGTGTAATATTGTACACGGATACTATACCTCTTATAACGCCGTTTTGCCAGGGTGATGAGATGTTAACTACCTCGCCTGGTATACAGGAGATCGTGGGTTCCATCCCGACCCTTTATATTCGGAGTTTCCATGTTCTCCCCGTGGTCACGTGGATTTTTTCCGGATCCGCAGGTTTTTCCCTCCACATATAGAAACATGCGTGTAGGGTATGTTATGGTTGCTATAAATATCTTCATGATAAGCCGCTTCGTTGAACTATAATTTGTGGCCAGGTTGCTTCTGAAAAATAGCTATATCTCAGTGGACCTTACCTGGTTAAATAAAACAGTTTTAATTATCAATCGTGACTTACATTAATTATTTCTGCCTTAATGTACACACCGTTACATTTTGACAAAGCGCACACAACGCACCTTTAGGGAAGCCATATATTTTATTTCAAATCATAGCTGCATTCGGCACCTACACAGGATAGTATGATAGTCAATTCATTTGTGAAAGAAAAAATTGCATGCAGACCAGATGTGTTAGAAGAAATGGCCAAACCCACAGTTTACCCAACGCCAAGTAACCAGTCGATGGACTTAACATTTGTGTAACCATGTGTAAGGACATTGCGTGGCCCAGTGGGCTTGGGGGATGGTCGTGGTGACGGGAGAAGGGTCACACGAGGTGACTTGTGCATAGCAACCGAACAAGGCTGGGAGCGGTCGAGAGGAGGGGCGTGGCCGAGGGGGGGGGGCACGCGGATAGGGATATACGGAAAAGGCGGAGAGGGGTTCGGGGCTGTTTGGGAAGTCGGGGTCCGGATCGTCGTCGCGGGGATCGTCATCGACATCGTTGTCATCGTCATCCTCTGCATCAACACCGGCGCGGACGACTACTCCGACGTCTTGCTATGTAGTTCACCAGCTATATAGAACGTCATGTAGCAGCTACGTCTCATCTGTTATGTCCGCCAGTGATACTGAATAAATACAACTGTTGGACGTCTCAGGGTGCTACATTACACATGTATAATGCTGAGTTGACAGAGGCGGGGGATTTAATCAACCTGCCACATTGCTGCCACTGCTGCGCAGGGAGATCGACGAATTAAACCATTGTCGTCTGGATTTTAAGTCCAGTGCGCTAACCATTACACAATGCTTTAGTCACATAAGCTAGAATAAATGATGTTGCCTCGCTAGACCACCTTTGTCCCGTGATTTATCTTAATTAGAACAAAGACATTTCTGAAACTGCACTGCATTCAATTTGTAATGCGAGCGTAAATGGGCTCGCTGGATGTGACGTGACAAGTGGGAGGAGTTAGGGTCACGTGGGGGAGAGGATTTAAGGACAGGAACCGGAAGGGTTCGAGGAGAGAGTCAAAGTAAAGACAGGGGAAGGCCACGCAGGGCAGGCGGAGGAAAGTGGCGCGACCGCCACGAGCTGGAGACTCGGCACCGTCGGCCAGCGGTGTCCGGGCACAGAGGCAACAGAGGACCAGCAGCGGGGCTGCATATCGGGCAGCAGCGGGGCTGCATATCGGGCAGCAGCGGGGCTGCATATCGGGCAGCAGTGGAGCTGCATATCGGGCAGCAGTGAGGCTGCATAACGAGTGGCAGTGGGACTGCATGGTGGAGCAGCGACGGGGCTGCAGGAGCAACGGGCAGCGGTGTGGCTGCCAAGCGGGAGGCAGAGGAGACACTGAGCGAGGACGCCATGTGGGCAAGGTTGTACGAACCGAGTAAAGGGCAACGGAGACAGACACGGTGCAAGAGTCCTTTTATTACAAATTCTACGGTGGCTACACCAGTGGTTCCTCACCTCTACACCTGTGGTCCTCCCCTTTAAAGCTCAAACAATATTAGTATTAATGATTTTGGGACTTAATCCTCCACGAGGCAGTTTGCACCAGGGACCTCTTGGCAAGCCTGTACATCTCAATGTCCTGTGAGTGCAACCCAGATTAAAACACTCGCACATTACACATGCGCAATATTACCATGTAATGGTTTGTTGGGTAATAAATGAAAAAAATACTCAGATTGTTCACTACTATGTTGTAAAATGATCATTTATATTTAATGTCAGAGTAGAAGACAATGAAAAATAAATTTTAACTAACTTATGGGATTAAATCAAACTTTAATTATAAGACAGTAGTCACAAGGTTAATGTTTCTTATCCGTTCCATAAAGGCTGTTAACCGAATTAACTGTTAATTGAATATGGAAATTACATGTTAAACGCATCAATTCGTTCCAAGACGATTGGAAGTTGATGTTAATAATTTCTTGCTTTTTTAAAGGATTACTTTCCTTCACTTTTCGTTTTGCGAATTAACTTTAGGGGTCATTGCAATCACTATTAATTCACTTATAAGTTGTAAAAACAAGTAAAAATCACTGGGTGTGCAAGGAAGCTGTTTACACCGCCATAACAGAAAACAATGTAAATAAAGCCAGTCGAGGTCTAAACGCTTATAAATGGGCATCGTTAATTGACTAAGGCATGCTCAGCCCATGTACGAGCGCTCAGATTGGCTGGAATTGGCACCCGCGTGCATCACGTAAATAAACTGTTAAGGAAAATGTTTACGTTAGTCGAAACCTATGGGAGGCGAAACGTTAACAAAAAAAACGTTAACCAATGTCATTGTTAACCGAGGAACTACTCTATGAACATCTGTAAAACAGTGTATGTATACTTTATGTAGTAGACGTTTTAATGTAAAAAAAAATATTATACTGCTTTATATTTGATTGAATATCATTATTAATCACAATGAATTGAACTTTGGATTGGATGTTCCTGCAAACTGGGCATTGCATTTTCAGCTTTGGAACTTGGCCTCGTGGCAATTTCGGAGATTTGCAACAAGATCTGTACAGATCCAAGTCATAAGAAGGTGTTGCATTTTTCACAACATTACATGTGTAGTGTGGTTAAATACGTGGCGCACACTGTAAGCCAAGGGCAACCGAGGACAAACAGGTTCGCGTGTGCAACATTAGGTTGCATGAGCAAACCGCCACCTAATTTAGAAGGAAAGCTGGTGCAAACCAGGTCAGCCCGGAGTTGCACGCTGACCCTGGAGGTGTTGCCAGGGAGATGTGCAATAAGGGGTGATTAATGGCCTGACAGGCGCCAGCCTGTCTGGCCCTAAAGAGACACAAGGGAGGAGCCGGTTAATTGGGAAGGGGATATAAGGACGGGCGTGAGAGCGGAGGAGAGTTCGTATTGCTGGGGACCAAAGGAGAAGACATCTGGCCGCTCAAGCCGGGAACGGACCTCAACCCTCACGAGTCACCGGGCAGGTGATGGTTGATCCCCCCGCCCAGGATGGACGAGTGAGTGGGTGCTGTGTGAGAAGCTGTGTGCAAGTCTCTGTGTGAGCGCCGATGTGTGCAAGCCTCTGTGTGAGCGTCGGTGTGTGCAAGCCTCTGTGTGAGGGCTGTTGTGTGCGGAGCCTTGAGTGCGAAGCTGCTGAGAGCGAGAGCTGCCGTATGCAGGTTAGCGAGGTGTAACGTAGATAGGGGAATTTGGTTAACAGAAGTGACCATATAGACAGAGATAGGAGTGCCTACAACTGGTACAAAAATAGGTTAATAAAGTGTAAGCAGGTGACCTGTTACCACGTGTCCGTCTTGAGTGATTCTACAAGACACTACACATGCAAAGACTGTAAAAGGACTTAGTTTTGTTTTACACTATGGTGAGTTGCGCATGCGCAACCCTAATTTATATGGGTATGGAGATAGATTGATAGTGAATGTGGAATCTAAGGTGGGAGGAAAGACAGAGTTGGGCCAGTAAAACTCAAAATGCTGCAAGAGAGATGTGAAGGAACGGAAAAGCATCCGGCTTGATGAACTCGCCTTCCTTGTCAAGGAAGTGATGGGGATTGAACTCGTGTGAATTTTCCCAGTCGTTTGCATATAGAACAGACATCAGGTTTATTATGACATGGATGCCCTTGGGAAAAAAATACCGTCGGAACTACACATCTTTACCTGTCGCGTGTATAACCGCAAGTGGTAAAATGTTACCAAAGCGTTGTATCTCATGAATAACGGCGTCCACATAATTCAAGCTGCGTTTGTCCTCCATACGTGGCAGTCGATCCGATCCCAGAACTCTGTCAATCTCCTCATGACATCGAGCTTGAATGTCAGGGTGCATCACCATGAAGAGGAGGCCCCAGCGTAAAGTGGTTGACGAAAATGTCTGATACTACATGGATGAGATTCTTCCCTGAAAAGCTGCTGTGGGAATTGTCCTCCAGATATATCTGAGCCAGATAGGAGTCAAGCAGGTCTCGAGAGTTGTGTTGATCTCTTGTGGCACGGTGCTCAGATACTAAATCTTGGATCAACTGATTAGTCTTTTCTTGAATATGGAATATTTTCTGCCATGGCCCAGGCAACTTTAGCAGAAATGGAATACATTACACAGTATTACCAGCGGCTCTGCTTGTAACTGCACGAGATGCTCAAGGAGGTGTGTAAGCTTTTGAAACTGCTCATTGTTATAATCATATCGGATCCCATTCAGGAGGGAGAAATTATGTTTCCCACTGCACTGTTTATATTACATTTAGGGTCAAACGCTGAGGTTTCGTGTTTGAAAGTCTCTATTAGGTACCTCGCTTCTATCAATATTTTGTCGACTATTGCCTTTCTGAAGCCAAAATTGCGAATGTTGACAAAGCAAATCTGCGCTGCTGCTTCCATGCGTCTCCATAAGGTGCTAATGTAATAGCAATGTTGTCACTGAGTTTAGTAAAAAAGAGAGTGATTGGTCGGTCAGCATACTCAGGACCTCGATTCACCAGGACCTCTTAGACTGCCTCTTAGCCACTCACCAATACAACAGGCGTACTCCCCAACATTATGGTATACGCTTCTCCATATGTTTGGGCCAATTCTTGCACGGCAATGTGGGCTATCTTGGAAATAAAGGCAGTGATGTTCCTCAGCAGCGATAATGGCTTAGGACCAGGAGGGAAGCCCACTGGGCAGATTGTTGCCCCCACCACTTGCAGGGCAGCCCATACAGTTAGAAAACCATACAGATTACGGCCAGGCTGATTAGCACTTGCCTCGCTATCAAGGATCTCCATTCTGTGGAAATTGCGACATTATCAGCCAGCTGCCCCATCTGTGTTGCAGGGCAGGCAGCAGAGTGAACACACAGCTCAATCAGTAGCGTGCACGAAAAGTTGTCTGCACACACAGACACACACGCATATACTGTTTTGTGCAGATACTACACTAAGCAGAATCACCTGAATATGGTAACGTTTTATCTGCCTAATTCCACCAGCGTTATCAAAAAGTGTTTGAGAACGACATTCAGATAGATAAATTTAACTTTAAATGAGCTGATATGTTTAAATAAAGTACTGCTTTGAAGCATATTGTGAAAAGTTTTTTATTTATTCAATAGTCATAACTTTTCTAACAATGTTATAACTTTTCTAACACTTACACAGGGTAATACAGTACGTGTAATGACCGAAATTAAGAGACACTCACCCCAAGCCAATGTGCAGCTAAACTGTAATTCAAAAAGTAAGCCAAGGCCTCCTATTGGCAGAAAGAGGCCTCCACGAAGATTGGTCGGGAGGCAGGGTTTGAAGAGATTGGAGGAAGGATTTAAACAGGAAAAGCTGCAAACATTGAGGGAAAGTTTGAGAAAAGGGTCTCAATAAAAGGGGATGTTTGAGGGAAGGGACGAGCTTCAAGAGCAAGAACAAAGCCCGGGCCTATAATAAAGAGGCTCCCAGTACACAGTCGTCGGTGTCATTTAAACTGGTGTCAAAAGTGGTGTTAGAATGTTGTGCCCAAGCCACAAGAATTCTACTAATAAGGAGACCACTCTACAGAACTTCCCGGGCAAGGAGGCCACGAAGACTAACCTCAAGGTTACGGGAGAGGCAATGATGGCATTGGTTGAGCAGGAGCTACAGCAACTACAGCAGTCAAAGAGCTTGCCTGCTCAGATGCCGCTGGTGACTGGTGACTAAAAGCGGCTGGAGAGGCGGATCGACCGCCTCACTGACGAAGTCTCCCAGCTAATAATGCAGTTCACTGGGAGACAGGAGATACCAGGAGTGACGGTCATGATGACGGGAGAGCCGGCGGGCGGAGCCATCAGGCCGACAGCTGCGGAGACTGGGGAGCAGGGAGCGTCTGAAGTGACAACCAAAACACCATCACCAGGGACGGGCCCGGTGGCGAGAGAGAGAGTGGCCAACCGACCTTGCTGGCTGGGGCCGGTGAAGGAGTTTGTGGTGGGCAGCAATTGGGGCGCTTTCATCCGCCAATTTGAGGCCACGTATCAAGCCCTGGACTGGTCTGAGACTGAAGCGCTGAAGGCCTTGCTGACGGCCTTAAATGATGAGGCCCTCACCATTTTCAAGGCGATACCAACAGAGTGGAGGACCACACTCCAAACAGCCTGTCGCGAGATGGCGGAGGCCTTCAACCCGCCATTAAATGCAAAGGAAGACATTTCAATAGCGCAGGCAGGAGGAAGCCGAGTCGCCCCTCTACCGCAGTGCCCTGATGCAGCTTAGCTAAGCAGCATATCCTCGCTTGGACGAGGCACCACAGTGGTGCTCCCTATAGTGGAGAGGAGGCATAGATCTCCTTGTGGGTGGCTCGGTGTCTCCTGGCTCAAGAGGAGATGAGCTGATGGACCTGGGTAGTGGCTCAGGTGGAGGAGAGCCCCGACCCTATCGGCTGCACCTCCTGCCAGGACTGCTGGGTGAGGAGTGCCGTCAGTGGGGTCAGAATCGCTGCAGTTGCCATTGAAGGTGGCAGGGGTCCACGAGAGGAGGTGGTGGCAGCGGTTCGCGGGTGGACCAGGCCCAGCAGGGCGATACCGCAATGACAGCGGGAATGGGAGCCAAGGGGGGAGACCGCGACTCCACAGCAGGGCCCATCTATCACCTGCCATCGCTGCGGTTGGCTTAGTAACATCTCATGGGGATGCAGAAACGACCCACTACCGGGAGCGTCGAAAACGTCCACTTGCCCATCGGCGGCCATGGCTCAACAACATTAGACATGTCGCGAAACCCCAGACACCCGGCTAGCTAACCCACCTCATTGATCTAGGGACTCACCGCCACTCACCACCTCCATCGCCACCCCAAATGTAATAGCTAATTCGACGACTGTCAGGGAAAATGAAGTCGTGAAATCCCCTAAAGAATGTCGGGATGTGCTCCTCCACCGGTAGCTCAGCGGGTCGTCGCTGCAGCCACGTGAATCTTGGTGGTGATAGGTTCAGTGGGAAGAGTGGAGGTCCACTCTTACAATCGTTTGTGTTCTGTAGATCCTCCGTTAACGTTACGGGTATGTATATGTTCTTTCCTTTTTTTCTCCCTTTCTGTTTGTGATAATACAGTATATTTTTTGGGTATGCTCCACGTTATTAGACCTTTGCTACTGTACCTCATGAGTTGCAGAGAGTACAGCGCAGCCAGCGATGCGCAGATGCACTGTTGTAGTGCATAGCAGTGCTCGCCTTATGAACCTAATTAGTTCCTGATACCCGTTCGTAAGTAGAATGGTTCATAACACAACAATGCACTGGCCATAGGGTCAGTGTTATGAAATGTCTTCCGGTTCAACAAAAAGGGAAGCATTGTTAACTCACAATTAAGAAGAAATATTGTACATTTGCATGTGTAAAGAAGCTCCTTAGCAGGTTAAATTTTCAAGAGGATAATCTTTATTTTACATTAACGTATTCACAGAGGTGAGAGTACGGCTATCTCAACTCGCAACGGTTATGATTATCTGTAGCCCCAGTATTTTCCATTAGATGAACTCGAACAGTCTTGCTCAATGTTTTCTATCTTGTAGATCTCGAACAGTTGGCTCCGATGGTTTCCACAATTTAGATCTTGAGTAGTCGGTCCCGATGTCGTCCACCTCCCGTCATCTCCAAGCAAGCGCCCCGAGCGTGGGTCTCGCTCCTCTTATACTTGCTCGGCCCCTGTCCCTTTCTAGCCTTGGTCTGCCCACAGTTTGTAACATTGTGACAGTACCTTCCGGCCACCTGTCTTTATGCATCTCCACTCGCCCTTCCAGTTGTTTTCAGCCATCTTCACTCACCATACTCGAACCTTGCCCTGTACAGTACCCTACACATGTGTCGTGACTAACACAGGGATGATAAGACTTGGAGGCACTTATTTATTAACAAGCATCATCGGGGTTAACACTCTTGTAGTGAGTCCAACTGAGTCGCAGACGTTATCTTGGGAGCAACACTATTTATTTCGCATTAACACGTAACACAACACAATCTACACTCGGGTCTCGAATACCCATCTAACCACCCTACGGCTTAACTAGACATGGTTCGCTATCCCGGTTTGGACCACAAGCTGGGTCCCGGGCCGCGTGGCTAGAGGCTTCTCCCTGACGTGGATCTTCCAGCACCAACACTTGAAGAACCCCGAGCTTCTCACGGAGCTCCAACTATATACTCCCGGGCTAGGCTGGTTCTGCCCCTAGCCCGCCCACCTTCCAGGCTTCTCAAGCTCCTTCTCGAATGTTCCCGAGAGCTCTTCGGGACCATGTGACCGCCCCTGGGCCCCCGTCCACCGGTGGCCCCCCTCCAGTATCGTCCGGTCGTGTGACAACAGATCAGCCAGAGTATCATGCCCCAGAGTAACCCTGACTGGCTGACGCGTGCTCTCTCACTGGTCGCGGTGCCTCCGCACTAAGCAGCGCTCACCCAACCACCG
This sequence comes from Lampetra planeri, assembly GCF_965212315.1. Taxonomy (NCBI): domain Eukaryota; kingdom Metazoa; phylum Chordata; class Hyperoartia; order Petromyzontiformes; family Petromyzontidae; genus Lampetra; species Lampetra planeri. The sequence goes on from NC_136109.1 coordinate 7,208,183, forward strand.
CGAGTGCTAGTACTGCAGCCCGCAACCCGGGCTGCCCACAATGACAACATTACCGGCCGTGACTTCGCAAGTGACAAGTACAGTCACTACACTCTTAATAATTAGTCCGTCCATTGTCGGCTACGCTATTCAGTCAGGACAGTTGCCTGACTAGCCGTGCCCCAAGATGGTGAAGACGGAGACGACGACGAGAAGAATGGTGAAGACGATGAGAAGAACGGTGACGAAGGACTTCAGCAGCATAACAGGGAACCCACTTCAACAACAACCCCGAGATCCCCTCCAGGGGCCCCTGTTATACTGTCAGCGTGGCCTCGCTCCGCCCCCGGCCACGCCCCCTGTATGGAACCTACTATCGGGTTCTTGGTGTGCCCCTTCTGTGACCTTTCCCCTACATCCCTCTCTCGTATATATCCTGGCCTGCTGACGTCAGGACTGCCATACGCCATGGATCCCCTTTTCTACCAGCAGCCAGTGCTATGCCACTACACATGTGTAGTGTAGTAGAACGACACTACTGTGTTGGCTCGTTATGGGGGCTGTAGGCGGGTGTCACGGAGGTTGTGTCAGGCCGTAACACTCTGTGTAAACCCAACAGGACACGTGACTGGATAAAGGGGGGCCAGGGGCCTCAGAGGGTCATGTGGTTGGGGGTTTGGGCCTTCCCGAAGGATTGGGAAGGGGGGCGTAGCCTGGGGAGAAGCCGGCCACGCCGGAGTGGTTATAAGCGGGGTGTAGACGTAGAGCTGGGCTGTTCTGCTGGGTCAACTCTGGGAATGAGGCCGCCATCCACGATCCTCGGTCTCCGGTCTCAGCTAGTGGACCAGACAGCGTGTTGAGCTGTCCTGGTCCATTAATGTAGTATCCCCATGTGTTAGCTAAGTTAGGAACGGTGGCTACCGCCCTATGTCATTATCCTGTTAATGTTAAGTGTTACCAGTTGTGTTAGCTAATAAATAGTGTTGCCTCCAAGGTTCCAGTGTGCGCCTGAATTTAACGCACTACACATGTAATACTGTGAAAAAAACTGTATCTATATATATGAAAGGGAAATTTGTGGATATGTGTGTGTCTGTTCGAAATGTTTAGCATACTTCCCAACATGCTACAAACTTGAAATTTGGCATGTGGGTATTTTCCATACTGTACACAATGTAAAACGTATAAAAATAGACTTTTGTATTGGGGGGGGGGGGGGGGGAGGGAATGACCGTGAGGTGTGTGGCATCAACCCGCAACACACCTGAGTTAAGCGGTTTGCAATGCTTACCCCTACCATATGGCTCTTCGCACGCCGTAGTTCTAGAGCTGTTAACAGCGTGCCGGGAGATTTTAGGTGGCGCTTCGCTCCTGGCCGATGAAGCCATTGGCTTCTCAGAGTTTCAATACATATCCGTGCGAAGAACGGGTACAACTGTTATCTTAAATATAAAACAGAAAATACATCTGTTTGTGTGAAGCAGCAAAAACTTTCGAACGCTGATCTCTGACGTCATGAAATTTGCACAGCTTATGCTGTCTGGAATTACTAAGTGAACGCGACTATTTTCAGCTCGCCACGTCATTGCCTTCCCGAGTTGCCAAAATCGACCTTATGTATATGTAATAAAGGTCGTGCAAGCGACTTCTGGAATCCGGTCTTTATTTGTCTTTCGTTCACAACACTCCCATCTTACTCCTTCAGGCTGCTGACAGACAGCGTGAGAGGGAGAGAGAGAGAGAGACACGCGCGGCCACGTGGCAGCCTGGACCCCGCTCCAGCGTGGCCTCACCCTCCGTTCGTTCCAGATCTGACCACGTGTTGTTCGTCTCCACCCTTTTAAATACCTGGGTCACGTGGTACCTTTCCACCAATCCTGGTTAACCTCTATGGAATCTTCTAGACTCCATCGTACGCTCCCAGGACCACGCCCCTGACTCGTCCCCCCATTGGCTGTGGCTAAAGCCAGCAGAACCAATCCTCTACTTACAGATGTCACCTTCCCATTACGTCAGGGCCACGCCCCTAGGCTTCTCCCCATTGGCTATGGGCCAGGACCGGCAGAGCCAATCATCGTAACGAGGTGTGATCCATCAGCAACCCGGGTATATCCTCACATTACATATAAGTGGGTGAAGGTTGAATTTACTTGAATGAAAAACATCCGATTTAGTAAAATTGATTTGTTTTGGATTTTTTCTTTCTTGCAAGCATACATTTTTTCAGGGTTTTTCAGTGAAATATAAGGGAATATTAAATTAATCCATAACAAAAATCCAAGTCCCGGGCGAAGCCGGGTAAAAAAAGCTAGTCATAAATAAAACACAAACTAAAGGAACATAAATATTTTAAACGCTTTTATTTTCACTTACTTTGAGGCCTGATGCTGGCTTGCTTGTAGGAAGTGGGAGAATGAGTCACTAAAATTGCACGAACAAATAGAAACAGACAAAATAGGTGTTACAAAATGTAACGTATCGACTTCAGACACGGACTGGAGGAGGGCTTCTCATTTATTTCTTGTTGACATACAGTTACGACTTTTAATGGCACGGTCACTAAAATGTATCTCTGACTGGCTATATAGCTGGCTGACTATACAGCAACATGGCAATATCTGACTATACAGCTGGTAGACTATATAGTGACTTATAACGATGTTCACTAAATAGTGAGACAGCTACACAGCGCCGACAATGGCAACGAGGAGACAGCAGCGACGACGATGACAATGAGGAGACAGCAGCAACGACGATGATGAAGATGACGAGGAGGACCCCGAATTCCTCACATGCCTGGAACCCCATTCCACTCTCCCTTATATCCCCTGAGCGTGGCCATACTCCGCCCCTGGCCACGCCCCTCTTCGCGAAGTCTCTCGCGGCTTCTGGGAGCTTCCCGATAGACCCCTTCTTTGACCCTTGGTCCAGTTCTTCTCCCTCTTGTGGTCACTCCCACGTACTTAAGCTGTGCTGTTATACCACCCGCGATTAGTCCGTACAGCCACCAGTCAGCGCACTTACGCTACACGTGATACTATGAAAAAAACTGTATTGTAAATAAAACACAAAATAAAGTAACATAAATATAAAAAAAACTGTTTTATTTTCATTTACCTTGAGTCCTGATACCTTGAGTCGCTATAATTGTGTAGAGGTGTTAGACACTCTATTCGGTAACCTGCGGGGCCACTATGTGTTAGAGGGGCAATGCAGTGTTACCGCTCTGGGACCAACGGCCGGGGTCAGTGAGAGGTGAGAGCGGATCGTAAACACGGATTCCCGCGAGACCAACGGCCAGGGGTCAGATGAAGTAAAAGGGAATTGAAAACGCGGATTGTAAAGAACCAATCAGAGGGTCCCACGAGGGATCGTGGGATTGGATAAGGACCGTTACAAACGGGTATAAAAGGGCGAGTGTGGGGAGCGCCCGCCAGTTCTCACACGAAGACAGAAGCCCGGCTGAAGAAGCTAGGACCCTGGACCAAGCCTTCCAGCTCTTGTAAGAGCTAAGGCTCAGTGTTCCAGTGGTCAAGGGGAGAATACGTCCTGGCAGGCAGGACCCTGGCTCCCCAGCCTTCCAGCTCTTGTAAGAGCTAAGGCTCTGCGCGACCAGTGGTCAAGGGACCTACCGAGCCAGCGGTGGGTCAAGCTAGCCTCCCCTAGGTCCCAGCCGGAGGATGCTAGGGTAGCGGATAGACTGGGAATAGATCCCGCCAGTTCGGAGGCTGTACCTCCCTAGGCTAGCAGTCAGAGCCGTGTGAAGGTCCCGCTAGGTACGGAGGCTGTACCTCCTCAGGCTACGGGTGAGGGAACCATATATCCCTCTGTGTGTGTATAGGGACTGTGTCGGAAGAAAGACAATAAACCAGTGTGTGCCTTAAGAAGTGTATTCATCTGTTATTACAACACTACAATTGCACACACAAATACAGATACACACCCCAATGACAACGATCCCCTGTATGGCCTTTCCAGGCTACTGGGGCAAGTGCTGTTAGCGGGCAGCGCCAATGAAGGCTGGCATAGCACACGAGGGGGTGATTGTCCAGCGCCACGCCCGGCTGCCTTTGTCTCTCCAGTGGCGATGTTTACACACCGCACCGGGTGTTCATTTAGGGCTGAGTCGACATAGGTAGTCTCAGGACCCGTTAAAATAATCTTCAGTGGTGTTGGCCATGAGCAAGAAGCAAACAAGGATCGACGCTTTTGTAGCGCAGACTGCTAACCGCTACACTACCGCTCCCCATACACTCACTTTCACACACACGCACAATGTGCGAGTGTGCACGCACACACTCCCAGCGCGAGGCTGACTCGTTACATCTTGAGGATCGCTCCACTGATCAAAACAGTTCCACAGTTCAGTTTGCAAGTGCGAGTTCTAGTTTTAAGTCAATGCTCTTATTTTATATTTTACTAGCGGTAAGTACCCGGCGTTGCCTGGGCAAAAAAGACAGACACACACATGAAGTGTCAAACGCCCGCTGACAGGAGGTCACGGGGCAGACCCAGGTGCCACGGGTCGACTGACTGAGATGACCAAGATGACTGGCTGATGCACCACCTGTGCCCCCTACTGTACCAACTTGCTGTGCTTTAGCCACCCGGCGCTCCGTTCGTTGTTGTGAGCGTCGCTCCTCCGCCCTCCCTTGTTGTTGTAGGGCGACTGCCTCCAACTGCCCAGTAGCATCCTTCACGAGCCTCTTCCACAGAGGCCGATCTTGACCGCTGGTACCAGTCATCGGCAAGTCCATTCAGCTCCACGTCCCCCTGTAGCACATCACTCCATCTCTTCTCTTGCCCGTGCCGCGCCCTTTTAGCCCCCTCGATATGGCCGAACAAAAGCTGTTTAGGCATGCGGTGGTTGGGCATGCTGGCTACATGACCCATCCAACGCAGCCTTGCCTGCCGGAGGAGCTTACCGATGGGACTTTGCCCAGATCTTTCAAGGATTTGTGAGCTCCTCACACATTCCAACCTGGTTAAACCCAGGATGGATCGTAGGCAGGCCAGCCTAAATGTTTCTAACCGGCGAAGATGCTCCATTAGGGGGGACCACGTTTCGCAAGCGTAGAGAAGAGAGGGAATGACTGTGGCCGAGAAGACCTGAGGCTTCGTGCAGAGCGACTGACCAGGTAGCTTCTACACAGCGTTACGCAACCGATGAAAATATATTGCCGCTCGACTGATTTGGAGTGAGACCTCTGCTGTTAAACTGGAGCCGGTCATAAGCACACTGCCCAGGTATGGGAAACTCTCCACTCTCTCCACAACTGCCCCATCACCGATTGGGAGTTGTGGGGGTGGAGTGTCCGATGGTACAAAATACCCAGGCAGGTGCTTCGTTTTGGTGCGGCTGATGGTAAGGCCCCACCTCTTAGTGGCACGCTCCAGTCTCAGCAGCAGCGTCTCCAACTCCTCCTCTTAATGAGCAGCTGTTACCAAATCATTGGCATACATAACGTGGTTAACCAATAGGGCGCCATCCCTTGATCGCACCCGGGCATCGATCAGCCTCCCATTGTATCTGTACCAAATGGAAATTCCCCCGGTACAGCTATTGAAGGCTTCACGAACTACGTGGTCAAAATAGATGTTAAATAATGTGGGAGCTAGAGGACATCCCTGTCGCACCCCAAGGTGTACAGGGAAAGTCTCTGACTCCCGGCCACGTAGTTTTACCCGGGCCCGCTCACCATCATGAAGGTCCTTAATGATCGTGAGCAGAGGGTCAGGGACTCCGAAAGCACGAAGAACAACCCAGAGCCCTGGCCTACTGATGGTGTCATAAGCCTTGACGAGGTCAATAAAGCAGAGATGTAGGTCTTGTTGGAAGTCGCTACACTTCTGCTGTAGCAGACGGACAGAAAATATGGCATTTGTGCAGGACCGCCCTTTCCTGTAACCGCTTTGGGGCTCCGCAAGCCTCTCCTCAGCGTGCCTAGCAAGGCAATGTTGAATAATCCTTGCCAGGACCTTTCCCGGCACACTGAGGAGTGAAATGCCCCTGTAGTTGTTACAGTCTGTGTAGTCCCCCTTCTTAAAGAGGGGGACCACCTTCTTAAAGAGGGGGACCACCAAGGCATCCTTGCAATCCTGCGGAACCCGTCCAGTGGTCCAGACTGTTGTTATTATGTCATATAGGGCAGTCTGTGCACAAACGCCACCCTCCCTCAGCATTTCGCTTGGGAGATCATCTCTGCCCGGTGCCTTTCCTGGTCTCAGACTCCGGATCGCCTTCAGCACTTCCTCAACAGATGGCACCTCAGCCAGCCACTCACAGGGGGTGACTTCTTCCAATATTTGAGGCACCGCAGCCTCAGCAGGGTCATCCCCACACACACAGACATTGACCCACACACACAAAGACATCGACTTACACACACATATGGACTCACACGGACATCGACTTTAGATACACACACATGGAGTTACACACGCAAATCGATGTACACACATACAGCGACTCACACACACACATACGTTGAATCTCGCACACACATCAACCTAAGCACACATATGGACTTTCACACACACATCGACTAAGAGACACACATGGACTTACACACACACATGGACCCACGCACACACATCAACTTACACACACACATGGACTCACACACACACATACATGGACCCACACACATTTTGGCCTACACACATACACAAATGGACGCACACACACAGACATGGACTTTAGATACACACACATGGAGTTACACACACATATGGACTCACACACACATACACATCGATGTACACACACACATCGACTGACACACATAGACACACAGTAACTTACACAGTCACATGGAGACATGCACACACATCAACTAACACACAAACATCGACTAACACACACACATCGACGTACACACACAGACATCTGGCGTTGCCCGGGAAAAAAAGACACAGACACACATCGACTTACACACACACATGGACCTTAACGCACACACATTAGGACTCAAACACACACACATCGACTGACACACACACATCGATTTACACAGCAATCCCTGATGATGCCACAGCTAGAGCAATTTTCTCTCATTTGCGAGCCTTAGCGAGGTGCAGTTAGAAAACAAAGGTCTTCTCAGTACTGGCAGGTGCATCAAGGAATAAAAAGGCTCGATTTGTAGTCTCAATGTCTTCCAAGATTTTCGTGGAGGCTTCTATTTGTGCATCCATCAGCTTTGGTAAAATTTCCTAAATACATTTTAGAAGCTGTAAAGCATAATAGCATATTTAACATAGGATCTCTTGAGCAAGGGCATGCAGGTTGTCCCTGTAGGGTGTTGGTAGTCCCATAGACGTGAGGTATTTTCCAGCAATGGAGTGCAGTTTGTCGTGAAGGAGGATGAGGGCCTGTTTGAAGATGACATGAGAAAAGTTGACGTCGAGGTTTGTATTTTGTCATTGAGCTCCATGGAGGATGTCCTCACTCATGCCCTCTTTGTATTTTTGCCAGTCCCATGGGGTTAGATGGCTGGTTCGTAAGTACAGGTGTTTCTTCAGTAGAGGACTGCCTGTAATATTGTTGCACCCATATATACGACTGGGTGGACACAATGGGGCTAAACTTACCCCACTTGTTACCACTGCTCGCTAGGAGATAGAAACTAATCAGGAGTTGTGAATTGCAAATCAAGTGTGTTAACCATTACACCATATAGAAGATGACAACCACAAAGAAATGCAACACATGGTTCTACATTTGTCTTTATTGTTAATATCGTATATGTGAAAAACAGGCAAATGGCTTATAATCATTGTTTACAATGTTACCAGTAATGAAAGAAAAGCGGTTTTAAAGTATAGTCTTATATACAGTGATAATCAGTGACAATTTAGAAAAACTGGCATTTCAAAATAATTCATTAGTATCATGCTGCAGAGATGACAACTCGTCAGGCCATTGGCCAAAGGGCCTCCCAATCTTTCAGGTATTGATAGCTAGTCACTGCTGGCTCAAAGCTGCCTGAGGAGCTGTGCATGTAGCCAATTTGATTGCCATTAAAGCAGAACTACAATATTTAATTCATATCTAAGTCATCCATGTTCACATGATATAATGAAAACACATTTTAAGACAGTTCCAGTTTCATTTATTTTGTGTAGCACTGTGAACAATTCGGCTCTTAAGTCGGGTGCAACCGCAACAAACTAAGTATGAACATAGAACATCTTAAAGCGACGACGTGCAACAGAAACATCCTGGATAAACCAGCAAATCTTCCAGAAAAAAAAACGTATTACAACGCTGTGTGCAAAAATCCCAGTGTGATACAAGTCAAACAATTGGAATAATAGTAATTTCATTCATTCAAAATAACGTTTTTGGGTTAGATCGCGTTATTTATAAATGTGTCGTAAGCCTCCACCACCCGACACGGCCAATCAGCAAAAAAGTGTCACGCTGGTAATTACATCCAGCATCATCGGGCAATTCGACAGAATGGTGAAGCCTTCACTTGGTCGCGAAAGCCTACGTGTTAAACTCATTCATTCAAGTTACGTATTTTTGGCGACATTTTTGGCAACTTTAAAATGTTAAAATCGTGATATCTGGTGACTTTGAGGTTTATCTTTGTTAGATCTGACAAAACTGGGTAAATTTGCCCTTGTTTTTCAGTCAAAAAGTAAAAGAGTATGCCTGCAATTGCTTGCTTACACCTCTACACTTGAGGGAGCTCCAGAGGGTATTTGGCCTACTCTTCCATGTGCTAAAAAAGGTGGGCCTAGTCACAGTTCACCCAAACACGCGTTACTAGCTGATCAACTTTATTGTCGTATAACCATTAATAATGCTGAGTGGACAGAGGCTGCACTACTTCCACTGCTGTGCCATGATATCAAATTGAACCATTGTTCTCTGGATTGCAAGTCCAGTGTGCTAATCATTACAAAATGCTTGAGTCATACAAGCCATGATCATTTCTGATACCTCACCCGAGGCCAGCTTTGTGCCATGATGTATCCTTATTGAGTACCAAGGAATTACTCGAACCTGCACTGCATGAAAAATGTACGGTGGCTGCACAAGTGGGTCCTCACCTCTAAACTAGTGGTCCTCAAATTTAAACATCAAACAATATTTATTTTAATGCCACCAAACTTGAACATAACCACTGTCAGCTTCGCAGGTGAGCAGTTGAATGATGACAGAATAATGGTTATGTTGTTCAATTCAGAGCTCACAATAGTAAGGTTACTTTAATCAGACGTGGATTCATATTTTTTGTATTATTGTATCATTAAAAGTGTGAGTACTGTGAGGTAATGTCTATGCTGATATATGGATATAGGGAGTGTAATGAATTTACGTAAGTATGTTGACAGAGACATTACTCCAGGAGCCGAGAGACTGGGATCAAACCTAAAATTAATATTAAAAACTACGACAGTTTAAGTATCCTTTATACTGTATAGTAGATGTATTAAAGTCTTAACATACGTATATTTATTGAAGCAAAGGATTATACTGCATATCATTAAATTTAAATTGACTGTTCCTGCAACTGGACATTACAATATTTAACTATGGACCTTGGTCTAATGAAAATTTCTAGGATTTGCAAAAAAAATACGTATAAAGCCAAGACAAAAGGTGTTTAGTTTTACACATGAAGACGTCTATAGGTCATAGTCTTGTCTTAGCTACGGTGAGTTGCGTATGCGTAGTCCTAATTTATAGGGGTGCGGCGATAGAGTGGTACTGAATTTGGCAGCTAAAGTGGGAGGAGAGACGGAGTTGGGCCAATAAAATTCAAAGTGCTGCAAGAGAGATGTGAAGAAAATGAAAAGCTCCATCTTGGCTAAACTTTCCCCCAAACAGACACGGGGACCAGCAGAGAATGGCAGGAAAGCATCCGACTGGATACACTGGCCATCTTTATCAAGGAAGTGATCAGGGTTAAACTTATTTGGTGTTTTCCAGTGGATGTCATCGTGAAGAACAGACATGAGGTTTACCATTACATGGGTTCCCTTTGGAAACAAGTAGTCGTGGAACTGCACATCTTTAGATGTAGCGTGCAAAACTCCAAGTGGAACAACGTTACCAAAGCGCTGGATCTCATGGATCACAGCATCCAAGTAGGGCAGGCTGCGTCTGTCCTTCATACATGGCAGTCGCTCGGATCCCACAACTCTGTCAATCTCCTCATGACATCGGGCTTGAATGTCGGGGTTCATCATCATGAAGAGGAGGCCCCAGCGTATTGTGTTGGAGGTCGTCTCCAGGCCAGCGATGAAAAGTTCTATCAATACCTGAATGAGGTTCTGGTCAGTAAAGCTGCTGTTGGGATTATCCTTCTCCTGATCCATCTGAGCTAGATATGAGTCAATCAGGTCCCTGGGGTTGTGTTGATCTCTTGTGGCACGGTGCTCAGATACTATATCATTGAGGAAGCATTGCAACTTTGTGCGAAAATGGAATACTTTCTGCCATGGCCCAGGCAACTTTAGCAAAAATGGGAATACATTACACAGTATTACCAGCGGCTCTGCTTGTAACTGCACGAGATTGTCAACTATGTGCGTAAGCTTTTGGAACTGCTCATCATTATAATCATATCGGATCCCATTCAGGAGGGAGCAAATTATGTTGCCCACAGCATTGTTTAAATTCAAGTGAGGGTCAAACGCTGAGGTTTCCTGTTTGAAAGTTTCTATTAGGTACGTGGCTTCTATCAATATTTTGTCAGCTATTGTTGCCTTTCCAAAGCCGAAATTGCGCAATGTTGACAAAGCAAATCTGCGCTGCTGCTTCCATGCGTCTCCATAGGGTGCTAATGCGATACCAATGTTGTTAGTGAGTTTAGTAAAAATGGGAGTTATTGGTCGGTCAGCAAACTCATGACCTCGATTCACCAGGACCTCTTTGACTGCCTGGTAGCCGCTCACCAACACAACAGGCGTACTCCCCAACATTATGGTACAGACTTCTCCATATTTTTTGGCCAATTCTTGCATGCCAATGTGGGGATTCTTGCAACTAAATGCAGTGATGTTCCCCAGCAACGGTAATGGTTTAGGACCAGGAGGGAAGCCCACTGGGCAGATTGTTGACCCCACTACTTGCAGGGCAGCCCGTACGGTTAGGAACACCATACAGATCAGGGCCAGGCTGATCAGCACTTGACTTGTTACCAAGGATTTCCATTCTGGCGAAGTTGCGACATCATCAGCCAGCTGCCCCATCTTGTCGTTCTGTGTTGTAGAGCAGTCAGCAGAGTGAACGCACAGCTCAAGTAGTAGAGTGCACTTAAAGTTGTCTGCACACACAGACACACATGCATAGCCTATTCATGAGGACACTACACTAAGCAGAATTACCTTTATATGGCAACGGTTTACTCGCCTAATTCTTCCAGCGTATTCAGACAAGTAGTAATTGGGGAATCCATTTAGATAGATATCATAACGTTAATTGAGCTGACATTGTTAATTAAAGTGTAGCTTGGAAGCATTATTTTTTTAAAGCAGTTGCTATATTCGATAATAAACTATACTATTTATAACAGTTAGTATTAAGCTTCAGTCAACAATGCTATTCTGATTTAGGCTAGTATATAAAAATGTTAATGCATTCATTTGTAATGGTTAATATGCAGGCAGACCTCACTCGAATCCGTAGGATGTTGATTCGTTATCGCGCTCTGCGTCCTGGAAAAAAAATATTGTTTTTACAAAAAATTAAATCAACATAAAGTGCTTACGAGTGAGAAAATGTACCTTCCCCCATTCCTCACTCGTACTCCCCCCCCCCCACAACAAATCAAACTATTTGTGGTCACGATTATATATGTTACAAATAAAAAATTTCCCCAACGTTATTACAGTTTATTTAGCCAGATGAGAACTCACGAGACCAGGATAGAGTCTCAGACTCCACCTAAAAGAATCCTCACCACATAAATGTAACTGAGGGCATCACTAAGACCCTAATTGGAAGCGGAGGAGCTCCAACCTCGTCTTAGCATTATTATTATTATTAGCTCTATTACCAATACCCCAATGAAGCCCTCATATTGCTTATATTAAAGAAATAAAAATGTCGGGAACGCATCTCCATATACACAATAGTAGAATGAACCCTTTTAGCGCTTCAGGAATGCCTCTTGAGTGTTAAACGAGGTCTGCCGATGATAAAAAAAAATCTCATTGGGTGTTCCTATGAAGTCATGACACTGATTTAAAGTAACTCAGAGATTCAGACATCTTAGATTATTAGTCAGAATTTCTAGAGATATTTTCCTGATCTTTGACGTAGTTTCAAATTCAATATTGTACCTGGTAAATATGGTTGTGATGGCTCTTCAGCCTACCAGTCGACTAAAACAACAATATTTGGTGCATTAAATGTTTATCCATGTAGCCGGCCTCTCCTGTCTACTGCCATGACAATATTAAAGAAATAACACTGTCGGGAACGAATCTCCATATATACAATAGTATAATGTATAATGAATATACAATTGTATAATCAACCTCCACCGTCGGCAATGTGGTGTTGCAGGGATTTTTGCTGCTGCATTAGCATCATTGCTGCATTGGCACTTGTGGACCGCCCATGCTCCTGGTTCTGTTGATAGCTGCATTGGCATTGTTGCTGCGCATTAGTGCACCGCCCATATTTCCGGTCCTGTTGATGCACTTGGGCTATGCCCATCCACAAACTCTTATAAACAGCTTGCCTTTAGAGGCTGACTCCTTTGCCTATGACGACCGCTTGTGTTGCGATGGAACCGTCGTGATATGTTTATTCACTTTATTTTTTTATTTATTGTAATTTTTTCTGTCTACGTGACTTTACCGAAAGAACCATAGAACATAGAATATAATGAACCCTATTTCAATTAGCTCTCACTGCCTATACGGTCAGTATTATAAAATGTGCTACGGCTCAACAAAAAATGTAAGCATTGTTAAACTCATAAACAAAAATAAATATTTACATTTGCATGTAATACTGTAATAAATAGTGTATAGTATATAAAACGTGAAATAACATGAAAAGAAAACAAACTCCGTTTTATTTTCACTTACCTTCAGTCGCGATCCTGGCTTGCTTGTCAGAAGGGACTTAATAAGTCACTACTTGCACACACACACAACAACGACAACGACCACCCGTATAACCTTAACAGACTCTTGGCGCAAGTGCTGTTAGCCAGTACCTATGAAGGCCGACACGACACATGAGGGGGTGGATGGCCAACACCGCACCCTGCTGCCTTTGTCTCCCTAGTGGCGTTGTTTACACATTGCACCAGGTACTCATTTAAGGTTGACTCGACCTCAGGGAGGCCCTGGACCGGTTCAGATAATCCTCACTGGTATTGGTCATGAGTGGGAATCGAACTCAGGTCGCTTGGTTCGTGCTCTAACCATTGCACGTCGATTATATTTTCTTTTTTAAACATATCTAATGAAAACCTGTTCGTAAGTGCGGATGCTCGTAAGTGGGGCATTCGTAAGTCAATTACTAATTGTATATGCACTAATTAACCTCAAATTTACCAAAACACAGCTATTAACTTTCCTACATATCATTAAATTAACGTGACTAAATAGATCTCCACCAAAAATGGCAAATTACATAATAGATGCTTAAAAACACACCCTGTATCTAGATCGACCAGCCCACATGCCACACAACACTGCTCAATCCCCGAGTAGATGGAGTTGATCAAAAATGTGAAATTCGAAATTCGTGATATTCAAAATGATAACAATCAAAAAACGTTAAATTCTTGTCAACATCAGAAATGGTAAAAATAAATGTTTAACTCATCCCGAAAATGTATCACATGTACACAAAAACCCTTGTAGCATCAGTGAGCTTGTGTACCGCTGTTCGCATTTAACCTCGATGATAATAAGTGGCCAGTTCGCTGTTGTGCGCCTCACTAACGTGACTTGACTCGACAATATCACCACTACGAGTTGACCACCCACTGCGCAGCTGCATTACATTTGACTGAATTTTCATTCCCGATTGGGAAAACTGTTTTTGGGTAACTTCTGGCCTGCAAGAGGTCGACAAAAGGTTCCGAGAAAGTAATTTATTTCCCATATAAATCACTTTGAACATAGCTTTAATCATACATTTTCTTAAACATACACACAAATATTTCCTTTTAGAATTACATGTAACTTGGATAGTTCTTACGTTTGAACATGGGCGATGCACGAGCATGACGAGGGGTAGAGTGATATTGACCAGTAGCTGCATTCGATAATTAGAAAATGTTTTACTAAGTTCGCCTACACACATACAATGTGTGAGAATTGGTACTACCGCTTTGAAAGAGATGCCGAATGCGTCTGGAGAGGTCCGTAAAAATGTCATTGTGTTATACATGTTTGTGTGGTGTGACCATCGTACAGTATATTCGTTCCACTTGTTTTAACATAGCACCATTTCCACCACACGTGTGTTAGGTTGAGTCGACATGGAGGCTGTCTGGCACAATTTATTGATACGAGGTAAGTTGCACGTGGAAAAATGCATGGGTGCTACAATTGTGACGCAATACAATAACAGCCAATCTACAAGCATATTGCAAATATGCGGAACATAAACACATGAACTGATAATTGCGTACTAACATTCATCAGGATCTGTTTAAAGTCACAATTTGCATGCATATTCCTGCGTCAATACCTCATCACTGCTCATGCATCTGATGTCTCCGCTTCTCGACAACGCCTCTCACGTCTGCCAGATCCAGCAACTTCTGCGCACCACAGTCCCAATAATTTGAAGGCACGTCCTCAAACTGTGAACATGGAGTAACAGACCACCCATTTTTATCTCCAGCAGCAGTACTCATGGTAAGTCAAATATTGACATTCCTCACATTCAGAGTGTGTGTCTGCTACCGTGATGCGGCTGACTGGTATGTGTGTATGTTATTAGCATTCTGGTGAGTGGTGGTACAGTGGAAAGTGCATTTCACCATGAATTTGGCAAACAGACTTTGATTCCCAGGCACGACTAAAATCAGCAGCAGATAATATCAGAACTCGGAATGGGTCTCTTCAGCCTCAAATGAACACACTGTAAAATGTGCAATCATCAGCACTCTAGAGACAAAGGCGGCCGAACATGTTGCTGGCAACATCACCTCCTCGTGAGCCATGCTGGCCTTAATAGTAACTTGCTAATAGCGATTATTCATACGCCTATTTAGAAACTAGCCCTCAGAAACACGTGTTTCATTAACATTTCATCAGGCTCCATAGTCTTCAATGCAGTCTCCAACCTTTATTAATTATATCTCTCCTGGCCTATATGTTTTTTTACAGCAGTGTTATTGACGAGTGTGTTGGACATATTCTATAGGTAATGATTAAGCATTCACATGAGCAGATATCCCAGGTATGTACATACAGTTATCCGATTTTGGGTAACGTGCAAACTCAACCAAAACTACTTTTAGGATTAAATAAATTATGATTTAATTGGGAGGGAGGTGTATGGATGGAAGGGGATGGACGGCCACGTCCGAAGGGCTTGCGTTCTGCTTGCTATATTTGTAGTGCTGATCTTTACGCGGACAACTTCTTCCTTTTCTGTTGTCACTTTATTTTTTTTATCAAACTCAGCACATTTTACCACCATTCTCCGCTCGCTTGCCGCGCTCCGCCGGCCTCGCTCGCTCCGTTCCTCCCTCTCTCTCTCCGTCTCTCCCGACTTTCCTCTCTGCTTCTCCGTCCCACTCCAGCCGTCGTTCTCTCTCTCTCTCTCGGCTTCTCCGTCCCACTACGACTGTCTCTCTCGTTCCCGTTCTACTGCTAGCCTATCCGTCCTCTCATCACCTCTTCTTCCCCTGCTCCATCGCTACCCTATTCTACCTCTCATATCTTCCTCGTCTCTGTCTCTACTGATACCCTATACTTCTTCTTCTACTCCGCTGCTACCCTATACTTCTTCTTCTACTCCACTGCTACCCTTTACTTCTTCTTCTACTCCACTGCTACTCTATACTTCTTCTCGTATCTTCTTTTTCTGCTCCGACCATCTCCGTCCAGCTCCCAGCACAACTCCCCGTCTCACTCGAACACTCCCGTATTTATCCCTGTCCCTATTAATTTCCAATGAATTAACTGGCGTCCCTCCAACGCCCCGCACCCCCGGCCCCCGCCACCACCTGTCCCCATTCCCAGACTTAAAGGCGCCACCTTGCCCCTGACAACAACTGGCCAATCACTGCCATGCATCCATAATTGCCTAACGGCCCGTCTCCGTCTCACCCGTTGTCCCCCAGCAACACCAGCATGTCCCGATACGACCCCACTGTTCCCAACCCGCACGTGTTTATAATTACCCCCCTTGGCGCGTGTTAAACCACTCCATATTTATAATAGTTTGTGTTGTTAAGCTTTGTTTGTAACCTTTTTATCACTGGCCCTTCCCTTCTTCTTAGGTTTTTTTTTTCGGTAAAGTCACGTAGAAAGTAAAATAAAATAAAAACAAAAATCACGACGTTTCGGAGGCAACACAAGTCTCCGTCATCAGGTGGGACCGTCACAGCCAGATTAGCTGTATCAAGTGAGGCAATGATTCAAGATGTAATCCCTTAAAAGCGAGTTGAGGGGGGAGGGAGAGGGAGGGGGGGAGCTCATCAGACTATGGTAGCCAATGAAAGGAACGTATCGGGAGGGAGGGGGGGCGAGGCCAAAAGGGTGGGTGATGGACGTGGAAGCGCTTGTGCGCAAGCGGCCAATTACTGCACACGCCAACACAATGGAGCGATTGTGCGCAAGCGGCCAGCCACTGCACCCGCCAACACAATGGGCAGAGAGGAGGAGGGGAGGTCTAATACACATGATAGACAAAAGAACGAAAATGATGATGGGTACAAACTTAGGGGGAGCTCATCAGACTATGGTAGCCAATGACCACATTAATTAAAAAAAAAATTTTACTAATAAATATACCCTGCTAAAAAAATTGTCATAGAACAATAAAAATGTGGCTTGTAAACCAAATGTTACATATATATTAAATGTCAATACTGTTGTAATAAACGACTTCCACGACGACTCTGGACTGGTGTCTTTATTTAATAGAATGTCTGCACAGTTACGCGCTCTCTCTCTCTGGGTAGTTCTCTCACTCCCTCGTCCGCTGCTGCGGTACGTCTCCCTCTCTCTCTCCGTCCACGACGCTGGCTGGCGGCGTGCCTGGAGAAGAGACGGCTTCGCTGGAGGTTCGCCACGTGGTCGTTGGCGAGGAGAGGTAGAGTGGCGATGCAGTCCGGACCCGAGGCTTCCCACACCGACCACGAGTCCTCTCCTGCCTCCATTTATGTCCCCTGGCGCTCTCTCATTACATCACCCCCCCCCCCCCCCCGTGATGAATAAACCTAGCCGTCCCGGCTAAGAATGAATTTGGACAGACGAGTAATAGAGAGACGCAATAAAAGACCCCACGGCAACGACAAGGATGTGTAAAAATACAAAGCAACATGAACTGTACGAGCCGGCATTAAAATGCAAATAACAAAGCGAAGACAAATGGGAACATCAGCAAAATCGAGGCGTTTTAGAACGGGTCCGCGACGCCAGACCCTCCGCGGTAGCCATATCTCGCTTCGCGTCGATTATCGCAGATCACTTCAATCGGGATTACCACGGTAATTCCGATTGTAGGCATGCATTTAAATAATGTATTATTTGATGATTTGCTTCCACACAGCACTAAGATGGTAGCTACCTGAACGGTTAAAGTTATTTTGATTTCTTTCAATTTCGATAGATTCTCTAATTCGTCTTGGCCAGTAGTAGCTAGTTTAGCACAAAACTTCAACGTTATCGAAATCAATTGAGTGTCCTTGTTGGCACGCGTGTTCTGCTACTGCTGACAGTTGAATTTGGGAGAATGTAACATTCATCTGATGTTCTTTTAGTCTCATGCTAATCATTCGCCGTTTGCCCAACATTACATTTACCACACGTGCAGTTAATCCTGTACACACCTTCTGTTGATAGCTTCGGTAATACATCTTTTGTACCAGATATTAGGCTCAAAAGAAAGCTGTCTCTGGTGTGGACCAATCAGTTTCTAAGACAATGCATATATGATCAGAGTATGTTTTTTGTTTGCATTCTGACCACAAGTATTGTGTTTAATGCAAACATGATTCCTTGTATAATGGTTCGACAGAGGCGCACACACTCGTGTGGAAGCAACACTTATTTATTTAACACAACTCCAACACAACTGCAACACACCCAACACATAAGGTGGTGCCCACCTTCCTAATCTCGCTAACACTCGGGTACTACTTGGCGTGGCCAAGCTAGGAAGGCTTCTGCTTGGCCACGATGACTGGAGGCTTCTTTCTTCAGATTGTTCATGAGGCGTCTTCATCCCAGGCACGAACAGCCGAGCTCTCTGTGCTGAGCCGGCTTATAAGCGCCTCGGCGTGGCCGGCCACACCCTGGCCACGCTCCCCTTATCGGACCCTCGAGAAGGCTCCACTCCCCGACCACGTGACCCCCAGGGCCCCTGGCCCCCACCTGGATCCGGTCACGTGTCCAGCCAGGGTCACTCAGAGTGCCACGGCCTGACACGACCCCCGTGGCACTCGTCAACAGCCTCCATACCGACCAGGCTGTGACGTCACGCATACAGACCAAACATAGCAGTGATGTCATGTGTGTACAGACCCAAGATAGCAGGCACGTCATGTGTGTGCTGACCCGACACGGTAGTGACGTCATATGTCACTCCACTTGTAAAAGGTTTCAATTTGGTGTTTTAACATCTTTACACCTGTTTTGTTGCCATAAAAAAGGGGAAAACTTATTCACATATTTTGGTACTTGCAAAGGAGGTCCCATAATGTACGGTATTTTGATAGTTTTAATTACTTGGGCAGTTTCAATGCTCTTGTTATTTGATTTGGTTTTGGTATTCAATGCCCTGTTGATTTGTGCATAATTGTAACCGTTCATTTGCAGCACTTCTTTAACATGTTGAATTTCACTTCTCAGACTGTCACCATCTGACACTTTCTTAGCTCGATGAATGAGCGTCTTGATAAGAGCAGATTTCTGTGCGGGGTAATGGCGTGACTGCATTAAGATAGGCGTCAGTATGCGTTTTCTTTCAGTAAACACTGTGTGTTATTTTTCCATTTCGACCCTGTCCGAGCAGAATATCCAGAAATGGTAGAGTTTTATCAGCTTCCACTTACATGGTGAACTGGATGGATGGGTTTTGCGAGTTGAGATGATTTAGAAATGCGTTCAGTGTATCTTTGCCGTGCAGCCAGACCACAAATGTGTCATCCACATATCTAAACCAAGCAGATGGTTTTAGTGTGCTTGAAGCAATTGCTTTTGTTTCAAAATCTTCTATGTACAAATTCGCTATCACAGGATACAAAGGAGAGCCCATTGCTGCTCCTTTTGTTTATAGAAGTCACCTTGCCACAAGCAGTAGGTGTTCTTTAGACAGTGTTCAGCTCGTCTTGGGATATCTTTGGCTAAACCGTTGTTCGTTAGCAGTGTCGAGTAATTTAATTGACTCGTTGACCGGAACCCTCGTGAACAGAGAGGTCACATCAAAACATACGAGAATATCATTAGGATTATGCTTAATATCTTTAATCATATTTACGAGTTTCGATTTAAAGCTTTCGTGACTGCAGGGATTCATCTTCTTGGTTCTTTCGGTAAAGTCACGTAGAAGGGAAGTAATAAAATAATAAAAATAAAACATAATAAAATCAAATAATTCGCACGACGTTTCGGCTACAACGCAAGCAGCCGTCTTCAGGTGAAGAATGAGACTGCCAAGCTAGGAGCTTATATATGAGCTGAGTTGGAGGTGGAAGAAGAAGAGAGCCTTAACAAAAGAATGTGCATATCAAGAGGAATTTAGCATATTCATGGCAAATGCGTAGGAGGTGGGCGGGGGGGGTTTCAAAGTCATATTATGCCCATGCATTATGCAGGATCAGCAGTCACGAAAGCTTTAAATCGAAATTTAACCGCCTCTACTGGGAGGGTTTCCACATAACTTTGAGATCCTTCAACAAGCTCCGGGATAAGAAGGCTCAGCTAATCGAGTCTCTCACCTTTCTGAAGAGATGCCGCGACTCTAAGGTAATACCAAACGCATTTACACTAACATCTGCTGCTGTAACTTCTTCTAATGCGAAACGAATTCTGTCTAGTACTAGCTTATCAGAGAAAAGCAGACTTTCGCGCACCGAACTAGATCAGTTAGACTAGACACTCTACAAATCACACTTATCTTTGAGTGCAACAATGTCCACATCGGATTGGGAACATGTAGATAAAATGGCTGCCTCTTCGGCTGTCGCTATGTCGACTAAATGTAAGAACAACTTGATTTCCAAATTCAACCGCCTCTCAAACAAGAAACCGGACCCACACATTGAAAAGCTAGATGTTAACAAAGTCGTAATTAATCGCAGTAACAGTTCTATCTCTGAAGGTCTGAAATCCGTTCTAGCTAAAGGACTAAACTTTGCAGTCACACCTAGACACATACCAGTTAATGATATCATTGCTAGAGTAGATGTATCTCTCAAGGGCCTGAGTCACATCGCTGCAGACGTAGCAAGATCTGAAATCTCTGCAACCCTCAAAAACGCTAAGATGCCAGCTAGTAACATCAGTAAAGATGAGCGTTTTGAATTAGCTCAATTAAAAAAGAGGGATGACATTGTCATCCTCTCAGCCGACAAAGGCAATGCCACTGTCATCATGGACAAAACAGAATACAACACCAATATCCAAGAACTACTCAACGATGGCAGCTATACAAAAATAAAAAGAGACCCCACCAACAGCCTCGTCACCAAAACCAACAAAATCATTTCTGCTTCAACCGCATTAATTGATCAGACCAAACAGTTCTCGTTGAAACCTTCTGCAGCCAGGCCACCAAGATTGTACGGCTTGCCAAAGATACATAAAGAAGATACACCTCTTCGTCCCATTGTCTCTACTATCAACTCCCCCACTTACAAACTGGCTCGTTTTTTGTCTGAAATCCTACGGCCTTTCACTGGAAAAACCACCTCTGCGGTACAAAACTCTACTGACCTGGTATCGACAATCAAGGGGATTTCCCTGTCCCCAGACGACCTGCTTGTCAGTTTTGATGTGGTTTCCTTGTTCACCAAGGTTCCTGTGCCTGACACCATCGCAATCATTGAAGACTTGGTTCATCAAGGACTGAATACTGGGGTACCCCCCCTGGTGAGACACTGCTTAACCAATACATACTTCACCTGGAATGGAACCTTCTACAAGCAAACTGAGGGCACCCCAATGGGCTCCCCCCTATCTCCGGTTGTAGCCAACATTTTCATGGAGAAATTTGAGACTGACGCCATCCAGACTGCCACTCTACACCCGACCTGATGGAAGAGGTACGTAGATGACACTTTTGTCATCTGGCCACATGGCCGGCCTGCTCTAGACCAATTTCTCGACCACATCAATTCCATACACCCAGCCATCAGATTCACCATGGAAGTCGAAAAAGATGGCAAGCTACCCTTTTTGGATGTCCTAATTAAAAGGAGACCTGATGGTTCAATGAGCCATTCTGTCTACAGGAAAGTCACCCATACGGATGCCTACCTAAAACCGGATTCCCACCACCATCCATCCCAGAAGAACTCCCTCATCAAGACTCTATACCATAGAGCCCAATATATCTCCGACCAGGAACAC
Organism: Lampetra planeri; assembly: GCF_965212315.1. Lineage (NCBI taxonomy): Eukaryota > Metazoa > Chordata > Hyperoartia > Petromyzontiformes > Petromyzontidae > Lampetra > Lampetra planeri. The sequence continues at coordinate 7,229,900 of NC_136109.1, forward strand.
ATTGCCAGTGAACTCAAACAAGTACGCCAAGCTCTTAAGGCTAATGGTTACTCCGACTACACAATCCGCAAGGCCATCACTCCAACCGTCAAGAAGGATCCTGCTGAGGAGCCTTTCAAAACCATCATCTTACCCTACATTGCTGGGGTCACAAAAAAAATCTCCAAAATCCTGATTAAACACAAGATTCAGGTACGATTCAACACAGTACATAAAATCCGTGATCTGGTTCCGTCTGTAAAAGACGTGGTTCCAGACATACAGTACCCTGGCGTCTACAAACTAAGTTGCCTCTGTGGTAGCAGTTACATTGCAGAAACCAAACGACATGTCTCGGACCGCATCCGTGAACATAAAGCAGACCTGAAACACGGTAGGTCAAACACCTCAGCCGTGGCAGATCACTGTTACAATTCAGTGGGCTCACATGACATTTACTTCTCCAAGACAGAGGTTCTCTGCAAGCCATCTGGCTACCATGAGAGATTCGTTCATGAGGCGATCCACATATACAAACACAGAGACAATTTCATCCGAGAAGATGGATTCTGGCTCAGCAATCATTGGAAGGACGTAATAAACCACTTCGGATCTTAACTGATTGTTGTTCACGTTTATGATGACTTTCAGACCGCAGTCCACTCACTGGCATTAACTGTGTATCTTGTGTTCTCCACAGGGAATGCATTATTTGCTCTGCTGCGGATCTCCTGCCACCGTTTTCCCATTCACATGTTTCATTGCTTCTACATACTATTAACATGCCCTCCCTTTGTTAATGCTACCCCCCTCCCTTTGGTGCTGCTGATCCTGCACAATGCATGGGCATAATATGACTTTGAAACCCCCCTGCCCACCTCCTACGCATTTCCCATGAATATGCTAAATCCCTCTTGATATGCACATTCTTTTGTTAAGGCTCTCTTCTTCTTCCACCTCCAACTCAGCTTATATATAAGCTCCTAGCTTGGCAGTATCTCATTCTTCACCTGAAGACGGCTGCTTGCGTTGTAGCCGAAACGTCGTGAGAATTATTTGATTTTATTATGTTTTATTTTTATTATTTTATTACTTCCCTTCTACGTGACTTTACCGAAAGAACCAAGAAGACATATTTACGAGATGTTCAGAGTTTTGATGAACGAATAGGTCCTACCGATGTAGGGCTGTATTTGTTTTGTTATGTATTGTGCTAATTTGTTCGTGGCAAAGCCTATTGTACTAACTATGGGTCTTAATGGGACATCAGGTTTGTGATTTTTTGGTAGCCTATAAAGCCTTGGTTGTTTTGATGCCCTTGATTTGATCATGTATTGCTCTTCTTTTCGAATTGATGACTTGACAATGATTGCCGTTGTTTTACGTTCCAAGGTGCTGGTTGGGTCTCGTTTAATTTTAAGGTAGGTACCTTCATCGAGTAAATCTTTAATTTTATTATCATAGTCCTCATGGGGCATCACAACAGTTGATCGGCCCTTATCAGCAGCAAGAATTTGTATATCTTTTATTGCTCTCAATTCTCTTAAGGCTTTTGCTTCACTGAAGTGAATTTTTTTTGTTTTTGGCTCTTTGCTGTTCTCAATAATTTTGGCAACCTCGTGCCTAGTCACCTCAGCTTGATTATGAGAGAGATGTCTAACTGCTGATTCCACTTCAGCAATGATCTCATCGCCAGTAATTACAACTAGCTTCATAAGGCGACAGCCAGATTTGTGGAGAAGTCCACCTATTTCGTTCCTTAAATAGACGCGTAGATGTGTTGACCACTCTTCTGCGCTCTTGCACAATGCGGGGGGGGGGGGGGGGATTACTGAGGCAACGTACATTATGCATGTGCATTATGCGAGCCCTTTGAACGTGTCCTTCCTGTCTATTGTGTTTATTAAAATAGCCGTACAAACGATAATCCCTGTTGAAGTACGCGGCCTTTTGTCGGCATGCATTTACATAATGTATAATTTGATGATTCGCTTCCACGCAGCACTAAGACGGTAGCTATCTGATAAAGCTAGTTGTAATTATTGGCGAAACGTCGTACTCAGTTTGTAAATGTTGTGGCTTGGCAATCCAACACACCAGTGTGCTGTACTAGTGACGAATTGGCATATTCTGTTTACGTGACAACCCTTACTAGTTGGTGGTGGCGGGTTTTAACGACATAATTATTTATTTACGCGATCTAACCCAAAAACCTCTATTATGGATTATGTAGGTATGTTGAACTTCTTTCGCACCGTATGTAACCAACCGTGCACGGATGTTTGTAAAAAGCCCATGCCCTTGGGTCCAGGTTGTTGAGGGTAAACACCATCTGAGCCTGTTGCTTAACCTGGCCTTGTGTTGGCGAGGGCCTTGTTTGCCGCCACCCCAAAAAACCGTGTCGACCGGGGGGAGGAGGGCTGGCTGTCTGATAGTGCATGGTCTAGTTCTTTGTGGACTTTTCACCTGATGTTTACGTCCGTTGGCTCTTTGGATATGTCAGCCAGTTGTGGGGCGACTGCATCTGGGTTTACTTGTAAATCATTAAATAGTTTATCAATTGTGCTGTTTGAGTTGGCAGACTATCTAAAATTTGATAACTGTGTATACGCATACCTGACAATTGAATTAATGCAAACTGGCGTAGTGGTCAGCATATATACCAGTTTAATTCCGTGTTCATTATTATCTTCTATTTAGTTTCTCCTATACAGAACACTGCTGCTATGTTTAGTCATAGGCATATTTGCATATTTACGTGATTGATTAAACCATGCAAGAGCTCAATGAGGTTAAAAATACCACGAATGGAAGGGAAATACCGATTTAAACAGGTGCAAGATAATTGCTAAAACGCAATAAAATAGAAAACATTATGCATTCAAATCATAATGTGTTCAACTTATATTATCATTATGATGTCCAGACATCATTACTGACCAATTTGAATGATCCGCGGTGTAGGTTTGTCGTTTGTGAGTGTGCGGTGTGTGGAGAATAGTGTCAGGTGAGCAGTAAGCATCTGGTGAGTGTCAGGGTCTGGCGAGTGGTGAATGTCATGTGAGTGGTGAGTGCTGGGTGAGCATGAGCTTTAAGTGTCAGTTGAGTGGTGAGTGTAAGACCGAGGCATCCACTAACACGAGCAATGCAGGTTTAAAAATATAAAGTCTAAATCACTGGATGCATATGAAAACACATAAGCATGGGTATTTGGAAGCCTCTGACACTGCATTAATCAATTATTAAACTCTTCTGTCCTACCACTTGAGGTGTGCATTCACTATGAGGCCTGCCGAACAATAAAGGAGAAATATGGGGTTGCTAAATAATGCTTTTGCTAATTTCACTAGAATGGTATTTACACTATTTTTTGATTCCAAATGGTAATAATAATAATAATTCAAATTATAACGAGCGCACATTTGCAGACGTAGTGGCCGCAACTCAGAGGCGCGGAGCCAAGCTCAGAGTCACTCGAAAGCATGATTGTAGAGGTGAGTTTTTAAGTCTCTCTTGAAGGAGGCGATTGAGGTGATGCTGCGAATGTGCAAAGGGATATCGTTCCAGACTGTTGGGGCTGCCACCGAGAAGCGGCACATAGACATGACCATCCTGGTACCAATGTAAGGATACACCTGATATTTGTCCTGTAATGCAACATCAAAACGAGTTCAACCCTTATCACTTCCTTGATAAGGGTGGCCAGTTTATGAAGAGATGCTTTTCTGACATTATCTGCTGGTCCCTGTGTCTGTTTTATGGGAAAGTTGAGCACTTTGAGGTTTACTGGCCCAACTCCGTCTCTCCACCCACCTTAGTGCCCCAATTCAGTACCACTCTTTCTCCGCACCCATATAAATTAGAGCTGCGCAGCTCACTCAAGTGTAAAACAAGACTCTGACCCATAGCAGTGTTCACGTGGAAATCATGTTGTGTAACATAAAACATTATATGTTGTCTTGGGTTTGTGCAGGCCTTGTAAATCATGTAAATTGCCATTAGACCAAGGCAGTGGCGGCTCCTGCAAAATCTCTCAGGGGGGGCAAATGTCTGGATGATTGATAAGGATAAGGTCCACCCATGCAATGGATAAATTAACAGCTTAAGCATGTAAAGGCAGCTTCACTTCTTTAATATTAATGAAAAATAAAGTGACTCTTACAATACATCTTGTTTGTTTCTATACTCACTATTAAAACAAACCACTCAAGTTTATTTTATTAAAGATTCCACTAGGTAGCGACAAATTATATTGTTGGATGAAACGTGCTTACGTATGATGACGTAAGCACGTATGATGACGTAAGCACGTTAGGGCGAGCCCTCCCGGAAGCCATAGAGAATGCATTGCAGCGCCCCCGTTCGAAAAAAAACATCTTTGAATGTAAGTCTATGGGACCACTCTGGGCGATTCTCAGCTGGAGGGAAATCGCCCAAAAAGAGGCGGTACTCCACAGAACGTAGCATGACGCTGATTGGACTATATCCAGAGGCACAGTGACGGCTAGCGTGACTCTGTGGTTGAATGACATTGGTGGTGCGTCGCCCAATCGCCCTAATGAAGAAACCGGCCCTGGACCAAGGTCCAAATAAGAAATTAGCAGGAATGACCAATCCAAATGTAAATGCATCGTGATTACATGAATAAAAATGTTAAATTGTTCGTTAATGTAATCTAAAAGTATCATTATCAGGTGCAATAAATCTGCTCAGGCATGTAGACCTTCCTAAACTGTCATCTCTCGCGCTCATGTAATGTAAAAAAAAAACTACCGAGTACATGCGCACAAGCTGATTTTGTCACTTCATCACCTCTGTGGATGTCCACATAGATGGTTCCATTCCATAGCTGACCATCATATCTTATAACGACATATCCTGCCCAAGCGCACTTACATTTTGAAACAAGAAACTCAACACGTTCATCAATAGCACTGCTTTAAAATGAAAACATATATATGTAATAAAAGACGATGTTTCAGGCAATGACCCATCTTCATAGCACATAATCAATCCAAAGATGGAGTAGATTGGAGACTTTTTATTTTATTTTGCACCAATGCCCACGTAGTATCTCCTAAACAGGACCCTGCGGGGTGGGCTGGTAGGAATAATACTTAGTACCGGTACAGGGATATCGACTGGGTATAGAGGAGTTAAAGAAAAAAATACTGTATTCTAGTGTTTAAAGTTTCGCCGTGAGGCGCCGGAAGCGACGGCCATCTTGTTTATTTCACAGATCGCAGGGGGAGCGGGCGGCCATCTTGTCAGACAGGGTCATGCCAAGTGTTTGCAGTAGGGGGCGATGTTGATACACGGACGGACGGACAGACGGACGATATAATCTATTGGTGGTCTGGTCCACTTCGTTCCTACCAGTATAATGTTAAAACATATTAACAGTCATGAATGTCCTTAACTGGTGTATGTTTTCTGAGTCATGTATTACTTTTGCTGTCTCCCAATGTAACTTTAATTCCCAACATAATAAAGGTAATAATGTATTTACTAACCATTTATAGCCCTTCATCATTTCACTGCTGGATGAAAGCCTACCTAAATGGCTTCGGTTATGGTTGTTGCTTGACCATATTTCACCACTTTGGTCAGGACATGTTGGTAGAGTAACCCATTACCATTTTAAACATCACTCGCTACGAATAAAAATCATGTTATGGATCAGCTGGGGGATTGATCAGTGTGTATGTGGGCTGATATGGTGTCTCTTGTAGAGATACGGATACTATCCAGATCAGTTTTGAATAAAGTGTTCCCATCACATGACTCACTCATGTTCTCACTTCATAACGTTTTCCAGTCATCTCGACCAGCCATGTGGTATGGGAGGAGACAAGAACACAGTGCAACTTAACATCAATCATCCCCAGTTGCTTTTTAACAGATTGTTATTTCGTTACGATCATGGCAGGAGACAGGACGGGCCAGCTATGTGTACAAATGTAGTGTAATAGCGCCGTCTGTTGTCCAGCAACGGCAACTGCGGTGGAAGATCAGTACACACGCCGATGAGCAGGGCGCATGAATTAGGGCAAAGGTCATAGAAGACCCCATCTGGAAGCCCCTGGAACCCGCTAGTGGCGCGGCCTGGCTCCGCCCTGGCCGCGCCAGTTAGCATAAAAGCAGCGGAGTGCGGGAGCTCGTGACTACCGGTTCTTGGGAAGTGGACTCGTCTCGTCATCGCTGTCGTCTTCGCCACCTTCGTCGCTGCCGTCTTCGCTAAATATTGCGTTGGCGGATCTTTGTTGGCGGTCTCGGTCGGCGCTGTCGGACTTACACGGTCAGGGTTATGATAAGGCTAGGCTAGACGACTTGGAAGAACGTGAGGGCGAACCTGTGAACCTGAAGGTGTTGAATAAAGAAGGTGCCTCCTCAAGAACCTTGTCTCCCGCTCCGCTGACACCACACATACATTTAACGCACCCAATATTAGTGTTTCAGTCCACTGGTAGGCTGAACAGCCATCACAACCGTATTTGCCAGATATGATATTGCATTGCAAACTACGTCAAACATCAGGACAAGATCTCTAGAAATTTCGAATAATAATCCAAGATGCCTGAATCTCTGAGTCACTTTAAATAGGTGCCATGACCTCATAGCAACACCAAATGAAATTTAAACTATACAGGCAGACCGCGATTTGCGCTCAAGTTGCATTCTTAAAGTGAGCTCTAATTGAATCAGCGCTGAAAGGGTTCATTCTACCATTGTAAATATGTAGATATGTTCCTGACAGAAATATTTGTTTCAAATGAGGGCTTCATTGGGGTATTGGTAATAACGCTAAAAATACAGATGTTAAACATTTCACTAAACGAATTAGAATGTCAGTGCCCTGAGACTCTATCCTGGTCTCGTAAGTTTTCATCTGGCTAAACGAACTGTAATAACATTGGTAAAAAACACTTTAAAAAAAATGTATCGTGACCACGAATCGGGGGGGGGGGGGGTCAAATATAATTCGATTACGTCACTCTCATTAGCTGAACGAAGAATGGGCGAAGGTATGTTTTCTCACATGTAAGCGCTTTATGTTTTTATTTTTATTTTTTTAAATAAATCAATCAATCTCCAGGAAAAAGAGCGCTGTAATGAATCAGCTGAGGAACATCACTGCCTTTAGTTGCAAGAATCCGCAGATTGCCATGCAAGAATTGGCCAAAAAAATAAGAAGTGTGTACTATAATGTTGGGGAGTACGCCTGTTGTATTGGTGAGCGGCTACCAGGCGGTCAAAGAAGTGCTGGTGAATCGAGGTCATCAATTTGCTGACCGACCAATAACTCCCCCTTTTACTAAACTCACTCACAAAGTTGGTATTTCATTAGCACCCTACGCAAACACATGGAAGCAGCAGCGCAGCTTTGCTTTGCCAACATTGTGTCATTTTGGCTTCGGGAAGGCAACAATAGCTGACAAAATCTTGACGGAAGCAAGGTACCAAATGGAGACTTTCAGACCGGAAACATCAGCGTTTGATCCTCACTTTAATTGAAACAAGGCAGTGGGCGACGTCATTTGCTCGCTCCTGAATAGGATCCGTTGTGATTATAGCGATGAGTGTTTCAGACCTCTCAAACACCTCCTGGTGCATGCAGGTCATGCAATTACAAACCGGACCACTGGCAACATTGTGCGATGTATTCCCATTTCTGCTAAAGTTTTCTTGAGCCATGGCACAAAGTAATCCATATTCACGCAAAGGCTAAACACGTGATCGACGATATAGTATCTGAGCACCATGCCACAAGAGAGCAATACAACTCTAGAGGCCTGATTGACTCCTATCTGGCTCAGATAGCTATGGAGGACAATCCCTATAGCATATTTTTAGAGAACACTCACCCTAATAGTGTCAGAGCTTTTCACTGATGAAATGGGGACCACGTCCACCACTTCATGCTGGGACCTCCTTTTCATGCTGATGCACCCTGACATTCAAACCCGATGTTATGAGATTGAGAGAGTTGTGGAATCAGAGCAACCGCCAAGTATGGAAGACAGACGCGGCTTGCCTTATGTGGACGCCATGATCCATGAGATACAACGCTTTGGTAACATTTGCCCACATGGGATCATACACACTAGAAGATGTGCAGTTCCGACAGTACTTTTTTCCATGTAATAATAAACCTAACGTCTGCTCTGTATGATGAAAACCACTGGGAAAATTCACCAATAATTCCACCCTTGAAATGTAATGAACGTCTCACCTTCACTTAAAACATAACTTCGATTCGGCGTTGGTAGCAGTCATTAGGCGGTCGTAAATACAAGTTTTGGTCGTTACTGTGGAGGTCTTACTGTGGAGGTCTTAAGGTCGGTCGGAAAAGCGGGGGGGTCACAAGTCGAGCCGTCGTTGAGTCGGGGTCACCTGTAATGACGTTATCCCGAGCAACTGCGGCCATGCCCACGGCATTGCGATTTCACACCCGTATGTCGTCATTGTAATTTTATTAAATTTTCTCTTACGAACTGACAAATGTTATCGACATCTGTCGCATTCAGTCTCCAAGTAGTTGTTTGCTGATTGGATCAATAGGCTTGTCAGCAAAGTAGTGCACCATTACGTTTTTGTGTATTTTTATGCTCACCAACACCGTGGATAAAAGTCCTTTGTTATTGCGAGATGCAAGCCACCCACTTTGATTCAGCACGTCAAATTGTATTCAATTCCGGGATGAAAACTATTAATTTCCTACTTTAGACTGCGAATAAAAGTGTGTGCATTGAAAAACTTGTTTTGTTTTTACCAATTGTTTTTATTATGACTTTGTGGTGGGTGGGTAGGTGGGTGTGGTGGTGGGGGTGTCTTGGGAGTGGGTGCTGCGTGTTGCACTCGTCCCTTCCCTTCTTCAATGCAGTCCATGGACCTTTTCACCCGAGCCATCGTTGCACGCCCTTTGATCTCGTCGTCTCTCCTCCTCCTGCTGCTGCTCGCACGTTTTTCTGGCCTCGCGTCAGCTAAGGGGCCGTCCATAAATGACGTCACGCACCTAGGGGGAGGGGGATCAGACATTTGTGACGATGTGTGACGATGGGGGGGGGGTTGAGAAATGTGACGTCACGTGGAAATGCGCAACTTTAAATAAATATAGACAACACGTTCTACTTAATAAAATACTTTTTAATAAATGTTTTCTCCTACAACATCAGAGTGCAGCGCCACATTCAATATGCACTACAGTGACAATAGTTTAAAGCGATTTGAAGCATGTTTTTAAAAAATTGGGGGGGGGGGGGCAGAGCTTTGTGACGTTATTTGAGGGGGGGTGGTCTGGCTTTTTGTGACGCCGTGTGACGAAGGGGGGGGGGTCAAAAATCGTTCAAAATCGCGTGACGTCATTTATGGACGGCCCCTAAGGCTTTGCCATCGTGCGGGGCTCGCGAGAGCGAGACGGGGAACTGTAAAGCCTCTCGCTCTCTCCCGTCGCGGAGGAAGCGATAACGTGAGCACTGCACAGGTAAGCGATACTTGTGTTTATACAAAAAAATAAAAAGTAAGTTCCGCTGTTGCAAATGTTAACGGTACTAAAACACTGACACGTCGAGCCCAGCTGCTGGCTTGTAACATGCAACCAACGGCACAAGCGTGGTACAGCCCCCTCTTGCCCATAACATAGTCAATTCATCTCAGGATTAAGCGCACATTCTCTGCATTCATCCAGAAAGATGTTACAGTCCATGTATCGGTTGTGCGTTGGTTGTGCGGTCGTGGTGGACTAACGCCGTGGTTAGCGCGCTGCGCTTCTACGATGGGGCCTGCCTGCAAGTTAATGAGCCGGTGTAATTATCGTGTACAAGTTTACACGGTGGGTGGGGGGGTCAACGACGTTGGCAGTTTCGATTTAAAGCTTTCGTGACTGCAGGGATTCATCTTCTTGGTTCTTTCGGTAAAGTCACGTAGAAGGGAAATAATAAAATAATAAAAATAAAACGTCGTGAGAATTCTTTTATTATGTTTTATTTTTATTACTTCATTATTTCCCTTCTACGTGACTTTACCGAAAGAACCAAGAAGATGACGTTGGCAGTGTGTGCGCGCGTGGACATTGGAGCCTTGCGGAGGCAGGGAGATGGGTTCACGCAGGGGACCGAGAAGAGAAGTCACAGAGACGTGCCAAACTGAATCGAATACACGGACAGAGAGAGAGAAACTTGCAGTCGTCAGGAGACCTTGAAACAAGCGCAGCGTGGAGACGGACGAGACAGGGAGATTAAACGAGCCGCAAATACTGCGCAGTGACAGAGATATACAACAGCATGGATAGATTCCCATACGCGGAGACAACACGGTCTGCTACGTACGGTGCGGAATGAGTTTCTGCCGTCGAGAACAAAGGATAAGATGCAGTAAATACAGGCAGCCAGAGAGACAAGAACGAGAAAACGTGCATGCACAGAGAGACATGGTGAGGCTTAGAAGCGGACACGTATACAGGTCACAAGAGAGAGTGACAGAGATGTGGACCAACTCGGGAAGAGAGAGAGAGAGTCGCAGAGAGGGACAGGAAGAGAGACCCGCCATTCAAAGTTTAAACAACGGACGCGTTTGTTTTATCCACCCCTCCGCACTGCCTCTGTTAAAAAAAATAAACAAATGTATTATCGATCTTGATTTGAAGTTTTCGTGACTGCAGAAATCCATACTCTTTTTGGTTCGTTCGGTAAAGTCGCGTAGGTACAATATAAATAAATCACGACGATTCGGGCGCAACACAAGCGTCCATCATTTAAAACAGTCTGCCTCAGCAGCAGACCATGCTTTCCCACCTGATGATGGACGCTTGTGTTGCGCCCGGAACGTCGTGATTTATTTGATATTATACCTACGCGACTTTACCGAAAGAACCAAAGAGTTTGTATTATGGGTGCCTCTGTTCACCCAACGACGCCAGGGGGAGCCGTGGCTACGCACGCCCGTAATCCAGCCCTGTGGAGGGCGAGGATTGGTGGATCGCACAAATGTTGCGAAACCCACTTCCAGTGAGCGAACCGAGGTCACCCTAACCCCTGTGGGTCACCGGGAAAAGGCAGTGCAGCAATTTGACGAATCTCCGTCGGTTTCCATCTGTCCGGGGATAGTGTTTGCTCCCTCGCGCCATGTGGGGTTTCTCCGGGTGCTCCGGTTTCCTTCCCTCGCGTATAATTGTTTTCTTTGCTGAAAACATCTTAAGATTAAAAAAAAAATACCCAATGTAGCAGGACCCTCCATGAAAAAGTACGACTTAGTGTGGCTTCCTGAAGAAATAAGTAACTCGTATAAATAGATGCACCAGTTAGCCAATCCGCAGGTCACGTCTGGTGGGGTACAGTGTGGGTACTGCCACTTCTCTCAGGCCAGCATGATAAGTAGACCAAAATATCGCCAAGAGATACCCTTTTCACAACAATGGCGTGAGCAAGCAATTGGATATACAGTACCTTTTAACCTTTAATGTTTGTGAAATTGCCAACACGTTGACTTTGGGATCCGCATGCATTTTGCCAACATTTTCAGGAAAGGGATATGTTGTCACCAACACATGAATCGAAAGTGTCCTGTATGCGACAACGAGGACCATTAAACCCCGGACTGCGGCACTGATCCTGACAACCCCTGTGCCTGTCTTGCCAAATTTTCCCACGCCATTACTAAACAAAGGAGAGCCTCCGTCAGAGGGAGCTCAAGAGAGCTTCTCTTCCACGCCGGTCAGACGTCTTTTGGAAGAGGTAGGAATAACTAGACACTATAACTCGCGCACGCGACCTTTTGACTGTGGTGTAAATATGTTTACTGCTGGGTAAACAAAGAGGGGGGGGGGGAGTTAATAAACGTGGCTATTGTTTCAACTGCCGTGTCCGGCCATTTCAATTAGAATCGAGCAGGGCCGCCCTCTGGTTTGCAAAGCCACTTGTGCTAACGATTGCAAACACGGAAGCATCCTGCCACGCAAGAGCCATTGTTTAAGATAATCAAAACTTTTCATTTTGCCAGGGAAGACCCACTCAGTTGTATAGCTGTTTTTCACAAGCGACCTGACCACAAATGATATCTCAACGAAGTGACTTATTGTTTGGAAATTTAAAGCAGCCAAATACTGTCCGATAAACGCATGTTTCTAAATGTGGAGGGAAAAAAAACAGAAGAACCTGGAGAAAAATCCACACGATCACGGGGAGAGAGACATTCAAACTCCCAAATATACAGGCGTCAGGGTCGGGATCAAACCCACGACCTCCTGCATACCAGGCAAGGTAGTTAACATCTCGCTGAAAGTAAGTATACCGCGACACGGTGGCGAGATGTTATGTTCCACACTGCCTCCTGTTCCTCTACCTTGCTTTCAAAGCACAACTCACGAATTGGGCCCTGGGGAAGACATTTGTGAGGAAGATGTAGGATATGAATAAAGTACTCTACAGTGGCACACATCCAGGGTGTGAAAAACATGAAAAAACGATTAAACCCGCAATTATCAAAACTCGAGAATATATTTGCGATTTTGTCTTAATTGTACACTAGAGCATTGTTGTGTACTCTATTGGCATTGAGCTCCTGAACATGTTGCCATACACACGAATATATTTAATACTGGTAGGAAACTCCTGGTTACACCAGCCCACAGGGGATTATTGTGTCCGTCTGTCCGTCGTGCAGGGAGGGGCTGGGTGGGGAGGGAGGGGCTGGGTGGGGTGGCTGTTTAAAGTGCAATTAGATGAAAAAAACATTCCTGCGGAGGGAGCTGGTAGGAACGTTGCGTTGCTCGGTCAATGGCCAGGGTCAACGGCTGCGTGGTGTATTCCGCAAATATGCCCGACTGTGAGGGCTGGCACAAGCCGGCGTGAGTAGGTTAAACATTGAATTTTATAAGGGCACCACGGGGTGACCAGCCCCTCCCCACCCAGCCCCACCCTCCCCACCCAGGCCCTCCCCACCCTCCCCACCCAGCCCCTCCCCACCCTCCCCTCCCCACCCAGCCCCTCCCTCCCCACCCAGCCCCTCCCTACACGACGGACGGACGGACACAATAATCCCCTATGGGCTGGTGGAACCAGTGGGTTCCTACCAGTTTAACCTGCTTCGTAAATTGGGTTACATTAGGTGATTGAGCTTTGGTTGGCCTTGCAAGCCTGCAGAGGACCAAAGACTTGCACACAACGGCTATCATGCCCACAACAACAACTTGCTGCAGATAACAAGCCATATATGTGCGTGTGTGGACTCTACCCAGTGAAGCAATAGTGTACTCATAAACAGAATGTGCGATACAGTTCAGTTCTAATAGATTTGTGTGTCAGATTGTGTGAGTAAAATGAGTGTCGTACACCATCCTCCACCAAATACAGCGAATTAGTAAATCTGTCATGCAAACTAACGTGCCAATTTTTTGCTGCTTCAGTCATAAATTGGCACGTTTGTTTGCTGCTTTAAATACCAAAGCCAAGGCCAACAGACGAAACAACAATCTCCGAAAAGTTCACATTCAATATGGGGAGCACATCCATCCACTCTACGCACCACCACCTTAGCACTTTGTTTATCTGTGGCTGAATATGCATGCTTCACCCACAGTAAACATGTCGACACCGCCCTAAATTATATGTGCAGAATCGTAACAGTTTGCCTGAGAGCCATCACTGTGTTTCCTGCCTATATGCACTATCCGGCATTGCGCCCCTAACATCAGGAGGAGAGTAGCAGCAGGTGACCACGACCGGCAAGTCCTAGAGTGAGACACCCGCCATCCGCTACATGGCCATCAGCCAGTACACCGTCGTCTCTCATCGAGGAACAACTTCTTGTGCTCCACTGTACCACTGACCACATCTGCCAGAACTTCCCTCTGAAAAAAATAATGGGAAAAATCAAGCGACAAAGGAGCTCGCATCTGGCTCCAATTGCAAATTGCTCACATGGCGAAGCCTAAACAGACTGAGAGTGGGTTTCGGCAGATGCAACTCTCATGGAATCATGGATGTGCTTGTCAGGAGAAGCAAATCATGGATCATCTTCTGAGATGCCCTGCAGCATCACAATGATGTTGGTTGTAACTATAAGAAAAAAGTGATATTAAATTATTAAATGTTTTCGATTTCTCTCCAAAATATTGGTGCGCTGAAGCATTAATACATTGGCACCTGTGTTAACATGACAGCTTTATTGTTTGTATTGGGTGGAGTAGGGTGTATGACATGGATTTTACATGCACAATCTGACCCAAACATCAATAATGAATCATAACATTGGTAAGGAAAGCTTATGTGTTATATTTACAATTCAATTAATATTGTTGTACGTTATTGTTTACCCCATTATTGATTAATCTATATTGAGTCCAAATGTGTAGCCTTTTTATTAAGTTCTGACGTTTCCTGTAGTTAATTGTCATTAGATGTTACAGCTACCATTTCAGCATATCTGATGATGATGAATGGATATTAAATATATTCTTATACTCACGTTTCATGCATCAAATTGCACGTGTAAAATAATAGTTTATGCAAATTATGTTACATTTAGGCTAATGGTTTGAACAAAACAAAAAATTTGAACAAATATAAAACATCACAAGCGACAGGGCACAAGTTTGACAAAATTGTTTTATTGAACCAATTCCCAACTCTGCAACACTTTCTGTCAACTAACTTTCAAAATAAGGGCCTCCTTATGCCGTTAAGCTCATGAGGGTTACTTGACCATACTTCAGTGCTGGTCATCGCAGGTTGGTGAAGACAGGGAGCATAGACATTGGAGTATAATATAGTACACCAATTACTTTTTGCTGCGCTGCCCTCTGCAGACAACCTAGCCTTGCATCAGCCTATAAGATAATGTTATATGCTGATGGTGATCACCCATCCAAACACTCTCCAGACTTAAACCTGTTATGATTCCAAGATCTGACGAAATCAGACACATTCCGGTTGATTTATGTCAGTTAAAATTGACAACCAGGCTTAAACTGTGAAAATCTCTCACCTGATAATTGTTTTTTTACCCTTTTATCTGGCAACAAAACTGACACCTATTTTACAAGGAGTCATGTTTGCATTGACCACAATACCTGCGGTCGGAATGCAAACAAAAAACACAACTCTGATAATGTATGCACTGTCCTTTAAATTGATTGGTCCACACCCGAGACAGTTTTTCTTAGAGCCTAGTCTCACATTGTGTTGGACCAGATGAAGCCAAAAGGCGCACAACTCAAAGCCAATGCACCATCAGAGTATGAGAGCTCGGGGTAAGCATTTACACTCTCACCTGCTTATATCATGGGTGGCTGCCTGGATTTAAACCCAGGATCTTAGATATGTGCCATCATCTTCAGAGTGGATGTTAAAGATTCCCCGACATTCAAAACGAGTAGGCAATTGTATGCCAGCCTCATGGTCCAACATATAATAATTGGGGCACCACTCCACCTTAATCTGTGACCTTTCAGTGAATTCTTTGTTTGTTTTCCCCCACAACTTGGCTGTGAGTTTTGCAACAAAAAATTCCGTGCCAAAATCATTGCCTTGGTCATAAGTGCTGCTGCTGATTAGGATGTCCATGAGATAAATGTACAGTATTGCCTCGTTATTCACGAACTTACTGCCCGCGATTTTGGCTGTCCGCGAATCACATCTGGAACTCGATACGACTGCATCGAGAGAGAGCAGGAAAGCAAGTGACGAGAAAAAGTGACGAGAGAGAAAGTGATGAAAGATAAACTGATGAGAGATGAAGTGACGAGAGATAAAGCTATGAGATGAAGAGATGTGTTATTATGATAATGTTCATATATTTAATAGATTATTTATGTATTTTTTTAAGGTAATCCATTAAAAAGCATTTCGTAGGCCAATATCATTATCCGCAAAAAATAGATTTTCACGCAAATCTCCAGAACGTATATCCCTCGAGAATAACGAGGGCAATTCTGCATACACTTGTGGTGTGTGTGCCTGCGTGTGAGTCAGACGTTGCAGGCTTTATAGGATGGCGCTTTCCTCGTTGCCGTCGAGCAGCTGGTTGGTGACGTTCCGGGACCCGCGGGAAATATGGGACCTGCACCCGACATTGCTCATCAATGAGGTCACCGTCTTTTTGGTGGCGGCAGCGAGCGCTGTGCATGCAATCCGCAAGGGCGGGCGGTGAGGTTTGCGCACTCAACTCCGGAATAATTGATAAGAATAATGTAATTTGTAACATGCATCATATTTCACAGTCGTAGATGACCGGAGCCCGGTGAAACTGGTGGGCCTTTAAGTGTGTCTTCAAAGCAAGTGTAGATTAAATCTTGAAAATGTTTATCCATTGAGGTTATCATGAAGGCAATATGTTCTTTTGTGAATGGAGATGTTGGTACGTTGTTCTTATCCAATTAAGTTATTTGCGAGTAATTGTTCAGGTTTGCAACAATCAGACCGTGATGCCAACACACATGGCCTATTGTTTTTCAAATCTGGGTTGGAACAAGCCGGAACACCGTAGTGGGATTGAAAAGTTTCACTCGACTGCATTCCAGAAGAAACGAGGAACAAGTGTGGCGGCAAAACCATATGTTATTCTGAAGGGTGTGCTTCTGTGTGCGTGTGAAGGTGGCGGTACATGTGGGTGGGTATAATTCTGCATGGCCTCATCGTCGAGTCCATCAGCTACCTCCTGCCAAACATCGACAACTTCTGGCATGCGCAGAGTTCCACAATGCTCCTAGGTATCTCGTACAGTCCGCAACGTAAAGCCAGCAGCATCAACCTCCACAACCCACATCCCATCGTTGGACCAACAATAGGCTAATGATGGTCCAACAGTTCCAACCACATGGCAACGTTGGGCCAACATTGGCCCAATAGCATGTTTATGGCAATACCGCCTCTGTCTTCTAACACTCTCAGTATATATGGTGTAATACAAGGTGATCCATATGAAGATACTCCACTGATGTCTAATAACCCTATTGCTCACGGAATAATTTCTCATTTCAGGCAGTCTTTGACTTACGAACACTCGACTTACGAACATCGGCACTTACGAACGAGCTTCCATAAGATTTTTTTTTTAACCATCTGACTAGCGAACTCACACTTGCGAACCTAACCATGGAACTATTTTGTTTGCATGCATATGTGTGTATGTGCGTGAAAGTGATTGTGTGTTTATGAAAGTGAGTGTGATATGGACACAGTCCCATCGGCGAGCTCCTCCTGCAGGCATAGCCTGCATTGGCTGGGGCATGTAGCCCGCATGCCCAGTCACTGCATGTCAAAACAACTCTTTTTTTACTGAATAGAGGGGGATAAACGGGCATAGCACAGGCTAGAGAAGAGGATATGGAGCTGAGTGGACCTGCCGATAACTCGTATGAGCGATGTCAAGATCGGCTTCTGTGGAGGAGGCTCATGAAGGCTCCTGGCAGGTTTGAGGCAGTTGCCCTCCAACAACAGCAGAGGGCGGAGGAGCCTCCTGCCAGCAAGCCTTCGACACTTCACGTGGCCTCGATTCGCGCATTGCCTGGCACAAACATTGGAGACGTCACTGCCACTTTGTGGCGAATGACGGTTGTTGTTTTGCGCATATGCGTGCGTGTGTGTGCGTGCGTGCGCATGCCCGTGTGTGGTTAGCAGTAGTACAATGTTTGGCGTCCTGTGCTACGAACCCGTTAATCTGAGTAAATCTTTGCTCACGACCAATACTAGTAACGATTCACTGAATGGGTCCTGAGCCTCCCCTAGGTCGACTCAGCCTCAAATGAGTACATTATGCGGTGTGTAAACATTGCCACTAAACATCGAGTCTAGGCGGCTGGACGTGGTGCTGGCCACCCACCCCCCTCGTGTGCCGTGCCGGCCTTCATAGGTGCTCGCTAACAGCACTTGCCCCAAGGTTATATGGGGAATCGTTGTTGTGTGTGCATGCGTGCACATACCCCCGTGTGTGCGTGTACAATTGTGGGGACTCATTTACACCCCCTTCTAACAAGTAAGCCAGCCAGCATCAGGACTCAAGGTAAGTGAAAATAAAACGTGTTTTTTTCATGTTACTTTATTTTGGTTTATTTAATAGACAATATCACAGCATTACATATAAATGTTCAATAAGTATTCTTATTTATGAGTTTAACAATGCTTCCGTTTTTTGTTGAACTGTAACACATTTTATAACACTGACCGTATTGGCATTTCAATACAGGACATTTTTGATTTCCGACTTGCGAAAGATTCGACTTATGGACGGCTGTCAGGAACAGAACCCGTTCATAAGTTGAGAACTGGCTGTACATTTTTCCATAATGCTGCTAAGCTGGCTTGGAAATAGGGATTATTGACATAAGTCACTACCACAAGAGTACACCTATCCATAATAATTATATTATTTTTAAAGAAACAAATTTCAGACATTCTGTGTCATGTATTTATAACGTATAGGCTTGATTACTGTAACACATTAATAGTCTCCCAACTAATACAGAATATAGCCGCCAGATTTCTTTTTTACTAATAATGACCAGTGGGAGCACATTTCTCCTGCGTTCAGAGATTATACTGGTTGCCGGTCTACTTGCGGATCATATTTAATATCCTGCTTTTAACAGGTATAAAATAAAATAAATTACGACGTTTTGGGCGCAACACAAGCGTCAATCATCAGGCGTATACCTACGTGACTTTACCGAAATAACCAAAGAGCATGGATTCCTGCAGTCAGGAAATCTTCAAATCAAGATATAAGGTCCTGTTTATCACTCTGATCTTTTGGAGAGATATGTAGCTACCAGATGTCTTAGTTCCAGTGCACAGAGTCTTGTGGCTTAGGAGGGCGCTCATTCCGTTGTCTGGCTCCTAGGTGGTGGAACGACCTCCCCATTGACATAAGGGAAGATGGTAGTCTGTGCACATTTAAACGGTTGCTGAAGACTCATCTCTTCAGTCTGTCACAAATCCCTATGGGTTGATCTGTCTCTCAGCTTGACACCACTATATGACGGGTCAGTTTATGGGGCCTGTTTACTCGCTTGCGGAGTTGGTTGATAATCAGTTTTCTTTTGCGTTGTGTAATATACATTTTTATTGGTGTAATTTTATATACTTTTTAATGTGTTAAGTGGTCTGTGAACATTGTTTTATTGTGAAGGGTGCTATACTAAATAATGTTTGATTGATTGTTCCCCTTATAACTATAAGCCTAAGAACATGTTTAAATGTATTTTTTATAAGGATGGATATTCATGTTCATAGACATTTTCCCAACTTTTGAGGGGTATATTTTTCTGTTAGCTTTCTCCACTAAATGCTGTCTTGAGCCATCTCTAAACGCACTGAACTGTCCTGCATATCCTGGATCATGACTCAACTGATTTCTAGGCATTTGCCCTGGTGATTCCATATTTATCACCTTTATTCTGATGTAGTTTTCTTATCGTCTCACTCGTTGTCCTAGCATTCCGAGTTGACTTAATTTCAGCTTGTATGACCTGAGATAAGACAAGGCACTATAATGAGAGACTACAATTATTGTGGGATTTGTCTTCCAATAATATACTAGTTGCCCTTTTGATATACCTTGTGTCAGAGAAAGACCCTGGGACATTGTCGGAATCTATTTATGAATTCCCATAAATCTTTTTTTACGCACATTCAAGACATATGTTTTGATATGTTACATAGAATATATTCCGCATGGCAGTCAAACATTTCTTATATATTTCGACATGGGGTAATCTAAACAAAGTGAAAAATGAATTCGTGACTAATAGACTGCCAATTATCCTCAATTGGTGACCAAACAACTTACTAGGCTCGAGAATCCAGTTTAATTTCAGGTAGATCTAGTTCCATCCATTGGTTTTGGTGGTGCCAGCTCAGTGCCCTGACACATTATTAGCCCTTTGAACCACATTGTATAATAACTTGTTTGCGTTTTCTGTACTTTGTATTACATTTTGCAGTGTGCGTTTAACTGGAACTTAAAGTGGAATTCTGTGTGTGTTACGTGTTTTTATGCTTTGTTTGCAGGCCAGAGACTCCCAATGCACATCATAGTGCTCTACCCGATGATGATTTACCATGCGTACGTAGCCGTCAATCACATGGGTCTCCCGTGGTGGGCCGAGCCGTTCGCCGTGGCACTGGGAAATTTGCTCATAGACATACCCTTCGACATCATGGGTCAGTTTTTTTTCATACCAATCGTACTAACGGTGTCATACAAACCCATCGTGAATGCAAAAAAATGTGTTCCCCTAAATCATCTACTTCCCAACAATCCTTGTCTTCTAACCACGATCCCCTTCATACCCCCCGGCTAAACACTGATGTGAATTATACACATAAAACAGTGTATGTGAAAATCTAACTGTGTGTAAATGTTATATTCGGACTAAAAAAAATGTACGAGTCAGACAGTACAAGCGAGACAGAACATCATACGCAGAAATTTTTACTGGTAGGAACCTCCTGGTTACACCAGCCCACAGGGGATTATTGTGTCCGTCTGTCGTGCATCCAAAAATGGGAGGGGTGGGGCTGGGTGGAGTGGGGAAGGTGAGGAGGGTGGGGAGGGGCTGGGTGGGGAGTGGAGGGTGGGGCTGGGTGGGGGATGGGAGGGGTGGGGCCGGGTGGGGAGGGGAGGGGCTGGTCACCCCGTGGTGCCCTTATAAAACTCAACGTTTAACCTACTCACGCCGGCTTGTGCCCGCCCTCACAGTCGGCCATATTTGCGGAATACACCACGCCGCCGTTGACCCTGGCCATTGACCGAGCAACCCAACGTTCCTACCAGCTCCCTCCGCAGGAATGTGTTACTCTGAATCATAACAGACCATCACATTGTGGGGTAGTGATATGTTTGATGCCTATCAACAATTGTCCTAGGTTGGTTGATTGGGTCATTCGTGGGGTGAGACACGGGGTGATTCTCTCGAGTGGTTAACCTGCCCGGGTGAGTTACTGTATTGGTGAGCCACTGGGTGATTTCTGTCAGTGATTTACTTGTCCGGTCGATTCACTCTCTCCAAATGCAGGCATCAAGATGCTGTGGTGGACATGGCATGATACAGACCCCAATATATTTGACCGCCATTACTGGGTTCCGTGGACATCCTACATATTCCACATGACATTCTCCTTCAACTTCACGATGCTCACCAATGCCTCAAGGTATACACACACCCACATGATTGCACACACATTTACACATCATTATCGATATATTATTCTATTGTGCATATGCTCTTGCTCTATGTAACCCCATCACCCGCAGTGCATTCTGGCTCTATGTACCCACCTCACCCACCATACTCTCTGGCTCTGTGTACCCCCATCACCCAGCAAACTCTCTGGCTCTGTGTACCCACATCATCCCACTATACTCTCTGGCTCTGTGTACCCACATCATCCCACTATACTCTCTGGCTCTGTGCACCCCCATTAACCACCGTACTCTCTGGCTCTGTGTACCCCCATCACCCACTATACTCTCTGACTCTGTGTACCCCCATCACCCACCATACACTGGCTCTGTGTACCCCCATCACCCAGCATACTCTCTGGATCCGTGTACCCCCATCACCCAGCATACTCTCTGACTCTGTGTACCCCCATCACCCACCATACTCTCTGGCTCTGTGCACCCCCATCACCCACCATACTCTCTGGCTCTGTGTACCCCATCACCCACCATACTCTCTGGCTCTGTGCACCCCCATCACCCACCATACTCTCTGGCTCTGTGCACCCCCATCACCCACCATACTCTCTGGCTCTGTGTACCCCATCACCCACCATACTCTCTGGCTCTGTGTACCCCCATCACCCAGCAAACTCTCTGGCTCTGTGTACCCCCATCACCCACCATACTCTCTGGCTCTGTGCACCCCCATCACCCAGCAAACTCTCTGGCTCTGTGCACCCCCATCACCCACCATACTCTCTGGCTCTGTGTACCCCCATCACCCAGCAAACTCTCTGGCTCTGTGCACCCCCATCACCCAGCAAACTCTCTGGCTCTGTGTTACCCCCATCACCCACTAAACTCTCTGGCTCTGTGTACCCCCATCACCCAGCATACTCTCTTGCTCTGTGTACCCCCATCAGTGTGCCCCAATCACCCACACATACTCTGCCTTGCAGTTCAGTGTTATTTTGGAAATTTTTGATTCAGCTCATATTCGCCTATGCCAAAACTGTTGCTGATCTGATCCCTCCCCACCTCGTCACCTCTTCATTCCCCTAGGTGGCTGCTCACGGGCAGCTCCTCAAGAGACAAGGTTGGAGGTAGTTTTATCGCCGAGGTGCTGACGGTGCTCATCCCTGGTTTCCTGTCCTTCCCCGTGGCGGTGGCCACGCAGTTCACGTTGCTCTACCACGTACTGCACGACATCCTTGAGATCCACACAGAGAACCTGGTCTTCACTCTCATAGGTTTGTGAACACGGCCGGATTTGCAGAGGGGATGATTGGGCCCCCAATATATATATATATACAGGCAGTCCCCGGGTTATGGAAGGGTTTGGTTCCCGAGAACGATCTGCAACCCGAATTTCGGAAACTGAACAATTTCCCCCCAGAATCGAAATAAAATCCCATAGCCGGAGACAGTTGTGCCTCCCCTACGCGGCTACTAGGTTCGTTTTCTCTCAGTACCCTATCTCGCTGTCATTCGTTTTCTATCGCTACCTGTACAGTATCATTGTGCATACACTCTGCACCTCCTATGATTCTTTCATTTAATCGAATATCTACCCTAACACTACCCATAATTAAAATAATCGAACATATACCATATCCAATTGTTTATGAATATCACGAAATATTTTTATATTCATTGTTAACAGAAAGCAGTCACTACCGAATGTTCGTTTACCGTGCATTAGGCTAGGCTTAGACTTCTCTGATGGCTGTTGGCTGACACCATAAGGTCTCGACGTAATTGTGTTAAATAAAGTACGGGGCCGTCCATAAATGACGTCACGCACCTAGGGGGGCGGAGGGGGGTCAGACATTTGTGATGATGTGTGACGAGGGGGGGAGGGGGGAGTTTGAGAAATGTGACGTCACGTGAAAATGCACAACTTTAAATAAATATAGAATTGTTATAACGACACTAATTTTGATACATTTTCATTATTAACTATTTGCTTATTTAAATTTACTAAGGTCACCTTTTATTTATTCCATGAAGGAGCATTTTGTTTCTCCATGGGAGAATGGAGAAACATACATTTTGTAATTTTTGTTCAATGATTGCTATTAAACATTTAGATTCTAATGATTCTACCAGGGCTTTTCATTATGTGGAATGAATATGTGATTGTTATAATTGTACTCCCCATTTTACTTCGTTCTACTACAAAGTTTCAACTATTTGTTTAATAGTTACAATTACTTTAAATATTTTATAATTATAAGATAATTTCAATATAATATTCTGAACATCTGCAGTTTTAGTTAGACGTTGAATATTTTCAAGTGAATATTATGCTAAATTTCACCTTTCCAACACCTTTTAATACGTGTTTTCTCCTACAATAGAGTGCAGCGCCACATTAAATATGCACTACAATGACAATAGTTTAAAGTGATTTGAAGCATGTTTTATCTTCAAAATGGAAATATGGTTTTGGGGGGGGAGGGCAGAGCTTTGTGACGTCATATTTGAGGGGGGTCTGATTTTTTGTGACGTCGTGTGACGAGGGGGGGAGGGGGAGTAAAAAATCGGCCAAAATAGCGTGACGTCATTTATGGACGGCCCCTACGTACAGTAAATAAACTTCAAATGAAGAAAACTATAAATATAAACATTGGGAAAAAGATAGTTCTAAGCATAGAAAACGTGCAATTAAGTAATGCTACAAAAGGAAAATAATTACGTAACGCTACAAAAATTTCCATTTATCTTAATCCTTATGAAGCTCGGCTTCTGTGAAGGCGGCATTTTGACGGAGCGAGGCATAAGGTGGGGGGCTTACACCTCGCGGGAAAGGCGGGGCTTACACCTCGTATTTATCCGCAACCTCACCGCGCTGTACATTTTGCGCTTACGTAACCAACACAAGCATTTCCACGTATTGCATTTTTTTTACATAATTTATGGGAGCATTTCCATAAAGTCGGATTTCCGTAAGTCGGGTCTTCCGCAACCCGGGGACGTACTGTATATATGTTAAAATGCAAACCTGTAGTGCTGGAGCATAATTAAACAAACTAAATCCACCAGCCACAGCCTCCGAATCATCAAAAAAATAAAGCAATGACGTGTTAAAAACGATGTATTTTTAGGTAAAACACCTATTTACATGAGGGTTTCTCAAAAATGGATGTCATAGGAAGTGACATCACACCTGAGTTCACTTCCATGTTTTACTTGCCAAAAGTGCCACCACGTGACGTAGTTTTAGCGATTATTAAAATATTTAAAAGATCAATTACAATTATGATTTTACTGATGGTACTTCATGATAGAAAGTCAAACGCAATTATACATGTTTAAAGTTATCAAAATCACTAAATGTAGTCATGAACAATGTGATTTATTAAAGCTTTAAGTCAAGATTTAAACTATAATTAATAAATAAAAATATCCAAATATGAAGAAATATGCCAGCAAATCTGATCTATGAGAAAAATAAAGCTGAAAATTCATCCATCATGTGTATAAATTAGTTTTTGTTCATGCAGATACACTTAAAAAAATGTAGAGACGTTGGTGTATATATGCATCTATGTATGCATATGCTAATGAGTATGGGTGTAATAGAGTTGATTAATCAATTAATATAGATTTTTTTAAGCGCCCGATGCATACATTGAATTGTATGTGTAACAATTTCTATGTTACAAATTATGTTGACAAACTTTACGTGACCCTATCAGTCGCTAGAGGCTGATACTTTCGACAAATTAAAAAAAATACATGTTCTTGAATTGCAAACATGAATCATGACACTGTATCCAATTTAGGTGAATTAGCACATCCAGAGAGGATTATAGCAAAGGAGATGGAGTGATGAGATTGGCTCAAGTGCAGGTGGCGCGTGGATTGTTGTATCACAGTACCGTGAAGGATAGCAGCAACTTGGGGGAAGGCTTTATCCAGTCGTGGCTAAATCGTGGCTGATGATGTTTATGAGTGTGTGTTTACCCATGGGAAATGGAAACACAGTGTCAGCCCATTGCGTAAAAAAATCCTGCAACTTGAGTTAAATTCTGACTCATGGATGACAATAGTAGCAAGAGAGATTTTAACCGGTCCTAGGCCTCCCATAGATTTACTTAACTTTGAATAAGAATCTGTTGCAATGTATTAACATCAGCACTGGGCAGGCCAGGGTCGCCAGGCATGGATTTGGCCACATAACCCGTTTGTGTGATATTCACCAAAACCTTGCACTTCGTTGATTTGAGTATTTGCACCAAATTTATTGAGGTATAGTTCGCAGCCAATTGCGCCCCTGTGAGTTGATCATTCGCGGTTGGTGACGAGATTCCTGTATGCATCGTAACTGTACTGATCATGATGCCGCTGCTGCGGAAGAACACACGTGCCGGTCTTGCCTCCATCATGTCTCCCAAGTGGCTCATTGCGGGTCCCAGGTCACTTTCCCAGCGTCCAGTGAGACGGGGAGCTTCAGCCGTCCACGATTTACGTAGTGGTAGGAGTGTTACACTGTGTACATACATTTTTTTATTTCATGATTTGACTGTACCAGTTATTTCTAGATTGCAAGGGTCCATACTCTTTGGTTTCTTCGGTAAAGTCACGTACAGCATTTTTGCTGTGACGGTTCCACCTGAAGACGGAAGCTTGTGTTGCCTCCAAAACGTCGTGATTTAATTTATTTTCCTTTTTGTTACCTATATGACTTTACGGAAAAAACCAAAGAGTATGTACAAGTTATATTTCACACTCTAAAAAATGTTAATATTTTACATACAGATTCTTCCTGTTTCACGCTTGGGTTAATGTAGTGTCAGATAAAACAAGAGAAGGGGGTGTCGTATTTCGAATCGTGAACCGAACTCCAGTTTTCTCCTTTGCCTTTGACTTTACGGGTCCCGGATTTGCTGATTGTGGCTATTTTCAAGAACGTAACACCCGCGATGGGCAAGGATTTGGTGTACCAGTCCTAATTGGTGCTTGCTAACAGTATATCAAGCTAAACAAGGTATCTTTGCCATTTGTATGCCTACTACCCACTTTAATTATTCCATTTTGCGATTCACTTCAATTATGTGCACTAGGTGTCGCTGCCCCTATGTGTGTCTGTGTGCAGCTGTCTCCATGCTGATGGTAAGGGTCACTTGCTGACCGTGTTTGTGTAGCCTTTTACACGCTGATGTTGTGGGTCACTCACTAACCCTGTGTGTGAGTGTAGTGAATTATGTGCTTATTGTGTATCACCCACCACTAATCCCCTATGTGTAGAGATCTACTTTCTGACGGTAATGGTCACTCACTCATTCTATGTGGGTGTGTAGCAAATTTATGCTATTATTTATTTTCATGACTTTTTTACCTTTACTCAATGTTTTGACTCCGATGTTTTTATGGCTTGTTGTTGTAACTTGCTGACCCACCCCTACTGGATATATGTGAAAACGAGCTTCATAGCTCATCGGATTCCTCCAGTCTAAAGATTACGATATGTATGTTGAACTTCTTTCGCACCGTATGGAGCCAACCATGATAATCAGAGTTGCGCTGATGACGTGAGTCACTTACTTTTCCTGTGTGTAGCCTTCTTCGCGCTAATGGTGTGGGTCACTCACTGACCCCCGTGTGTGTGCGTGTCTGCCTGCCTGCCTGCAGCCATCTACGTGTTCATGGTGTGGATTGGTGAACGTCACGCAGACAGGGGGGCAGGGAGCAGAGCCGAGAGAGGGAATGGTGGGACCTGGCTGTTGGGCTGGCTGTCGCACGAGACTGCATGGGCCATGCTATTGCACTTCATTGTTTACACCTTGATGGTGCGATCCGTGAGCTCACACGCAAAATTCCACCTCCGATTTAAAGCTTTCGTGACTGCAGGGATTCATCTTCTTGGTTCTTTCGGTAAAGTCACGTAGAATGGAAATAATAAAATAATAAAAATAAAACATAATAAAATAATTCTCACGACGTTTCGGCCACAACGCAAGCAGCCGTCCTCAGGTGAGAGAAGACAGAGTCTGAACGTCACGCAGACAGGGGGGCAGGAAGCAGAGCCGAGAGAGGGAATGGTGGGACCTGAATTCAGACTCTGTCTTCTCGACAGACCTGTTCTTCACCTGAGGACGGCTGCTTGCGTTGTGGCCGAAACGTCGTGAGAATTATTTTATTACGTTTTATTTTTATTATTTTATTATTTCCATTCTACGTGACTTTACCGAAAGAACCAAGAAGAAAAATTCCACCTACCACCACAACCACAACGTATCCACTGCAGCGTGAAGGCCTCCGAAAGGCGTTGCTGCCTCTTAACGGTCCTGCGGTGTAACATCGCACCTGCACACGAGCTGATTTCATCTTTCCATCTCTGCAGCAGACGTTCCCTTCAGGCGTGTTCTCTCCTCTTCGCCTGTCACGCCATAGTTATTCTCACCCACCGGTCATCATCCCTTATCGTACCTTTACCTGTCCTGCCAAAGCCCACTTAATTTGTATTGACAGCCTGTGTGCATTCTCCAATCCATTTTCCTCTTTTCGACTCCCAAGCATGCGTCTCTCCACACTTCTTTGCATGTTTTTTCGTTATTGTTCCATATTCTTTGTTAGTGCCAACATTGCATAGTAGCGAGTAGTACAATGGCACGTTGCTTCACATGTATCAAGTTCAACTTGCCAAAAGCACCCTAACCTGCTCCCATCAGCCTATTTCATCATTTAGATTTCAGTCCACTTTCAATAACTGCCCGAGGTATAAACATTCTGCTGTGTTTTTCTTCTGTGCTCCTCCAAAAGACATAGTACGTGATTTGTTGCACGTACATTTCCGTTTTGATTTTATTCATCTTGAGTCCAACTTTGCATCCTTTAGGAACTTCTTCAAACATTGCCTGCAGTTCATTCCCATTGAACGTGTATAACGATTATGCCAACAGCAAATGTGGGATGGTTAATATTTAACCATCTTTTCCATGTTCTCGTGGTTGCGTGAATATTTCTCCGGTTTTCCCTCCACATTTAGAAACATGCGTTTAGAGCATTTGGCTGCTATACATTTCCACATGATAAGCCACTTCATTGAGCTATCATTTGGGGCCAGGATGCTTCTGAAAAAGAGCAATATAGCTCAATGGGCCGACCTGGTAAAATAAAAAGAGTTTAGTACTAATAGTTTTAACCAATTCATATTTATGCATTCATTTCTCGGACAGGAAAGTGCAGGTTGGGTAAGCGGGTATATGCTAAAGGCCTCACGTGGGATATTTGTGTTGTAGGCATACTTCGCGACTCCTCAAACGCAGCTGTCAATCGGGCTGCACGAGCCGCTGGGCCCATGCGATGCACCGGACGTCGTGGTCATGTCGCCGCTGGGACAGGCGCTCAGCAAGCGTGCCTACCTGTGCACCAGTGACTACGACGAGGACTACTTGAGGTGCAGACGACGCAGCCACACGGTGGAAGTTTGTGGGGTTTCCTACTCGCTAAAGGTTTCTACCGGTGGTTATTGCTTGGATTACAGATTGCATCCGTGAAGTTTGTCGGCCTTCCCGCCCCCCCCCCCTATTCATCACGGATAATTATATTAAATCAGCACATCTACTGCCTACTGATTCAGTACTGGGCCTACTACTGTTTGTGCACTGCTGTGTATTTAAAGATTCCATGAGAAGCAGCATACAAATTTGTCACTGTTGAAGGGAGGAAACCGCAGATTCAAAAATACTATGATTTTTGTATGAAT
Source organism: Lampetra planeri (assembly GCF_965212315.1). Lineage (NCBI taxonomy): Eukaryota > Metazoa > Chordata > Hyperoartia > Petromyzontiformes > Petromyzontidae > Lampetra > Lampetra planeri. The sequence goes on from NC_136109.1 coordinate 7,258,752, forward strand.
TGCTGTTGGTGCCTCTTAAGTGTGACATGGCCTAGCAGGTAGCACATTCATCGTTTGTTTCATATATTCATGGTTCCAATTCAGTGGCTGCCCTGATTATTACTGCGGATGTAATAAGGATTATAACACACACAATTCAATGCACATAATGAGTGTAATAATATCAATCACTGAAATCATTGCATTGTTACACCCCTACTAATTGTATCTCTGCAATGTAGTGGCTGTCTGTTATTTGTTTATCTAATTCACATCGATGTATTCACAGTATGGATTGTAACTGGCTGCTCAAGTCACATAATCTGACCCGGCAGAGTGTGACAGCTCTCCCTGACAGCAATGGAATTACTCACTGGTAAGTGCAATCACAAACATAGTGATGCCCTCTTTATTCTTCTAGATTGTTTAGGGAAAGTGTTGTTCGGGAGCAACTACTAAGACCATCACAGCACACAAGCCAGTAGTGTGGGCAGGACCTCGCCTAGCCACCTTTGTCTCCCTGATGCTCATGTTTACAGATGACTGCGAGGTTTAAACTCGGTGTGGGCCTCTTGTAAGTCAACTGGCTCCGGAAGTAAGTACTTGCTCTGGTGGATATCAGCAAAGGGAAATCTAATAACCCATTTTCCTGGGGCACATTTGAGCCAAGGCAGAACCAAACTGTGATTCGCTATTCATATTCTTTGGGTCTTTCGGTAAAACCACGTAGATAGAAAAGAAAATCTAAATCACGACGTTTCGATCGCAACACAAGCAATCGTCTTCAGGTGAAAAAAAAAGATTTTAATCCGACTCGGGGCAAGCAGCAGATTTTATACATGTTGTGATACATTGTGTCAGTACACTTGCACCTACCACCGCATTGTCTACATGCGTCACGACTCGTTCATTGTGGGCGATATCAGCAGCACACCTTGGGTTCTGCAGTGGAAGAATAATAAAATGATATAAAACTATTTTTTTTTATTAAAGTATAAACGATTTTTTATTTTAGCAGGTAAGGCCCGCTTGAGCTATATAGCTCTTTTTCAGAAACGACCCGGCCACAAATGATAGCTCAACGAAGTGGTTTGTCACGTGGAAATGTATAGCAGTTAAGTGCTCAAAACGCGTGTTTCTAAATATGGAGGGAAAAACCAGAGGACCCGGAGAAAAATCCACGCGACCACAGGGAGAACGTGCAAACTTCAAATATACAGGCATCAGGGTCAGAATCAAACCCACGACCTGTAATATCCATAATGGAGGTTTTTGGGTTAGATCGCGTAAATATAAATGTGTCATTCAACACACCACCACAATACACGGCCAATTAGTAAGGTTTGTCACGTAAAGAAAACATGCCAATTCGTTACTAGTACAGCACACCGGTGTGTAAATCCACAACATCTACAATTCGAATATGACATTTCGCCAGTATTTACAACCAGCATCTTCAGGCGACATCCAGAGTTATGGAGAAATCCTCCTGTTTCGGTCTTAAATAGAGACATAAATGCGATGTCGTCAATTGTGTGAGAAGCCCCAGCGAAGACATCAGCTTTATCTGCTTGATTCGGAGTTTCTCCAATTTCCTTGTTTGAAGAAAAGTATCCTCCACATAGAGGTTAGTTTAACACGTAGGTTTTCGTGACCAATATCCATAATAGAGGTTTTTGGGTGAGATTGCGTAAATACTAGGCAAGGTAGTTAACATTTCGCCACCGTGACGCCCTAAACACAATGTGTTGCCTCCTGAGCTACACCGGGGCTGGCTCCGCATGGCCCTGGTGTGGCTCGTGTTTGTACATTGGAAAAGCGGTAAAAGATGTTTGGTAGAACCCGGTAGACCATCAACTTCTCTTTTGTGCCATGCCAGCCTTGTAAGATGCTTCTCTAGAGGTTGCCCGTGTTACTGCGTGAAGGGGAAAGTAAAGCTGCCGCTGGATGGTGAAGAGCTGTGGAGAAATGTGAGCTGGAAACAACTACGTCTCGGGCAGCGCTTCAGATAACTATGACACTGGGTCATTTACTCGCGAGCGATATATTAATTACGCATGACATTCGCGACTCGTGTGGTGTGGAGAGACACCCATCCTGCAGTGGATTGACAAAAAGGGTATACATGTGCATGCACTCATTATTTGTTTAGCGCATTATGTCGTTATGAAGAGCACTGCTAACAGGTACGATCCGTGTGTGTGTCATGCATCTTGAGCGATAGTGCAGTAGTTGGCACACTGCTCTATGAACCCGGTGACCCGAGTTATTTTCCCGCTCACGACCAACATCAGTGGTAAATATCTGAATCGGTCTTGGGCCTCCTCTAGATCGACTCAGCCTTAAATGAGTACCCTGGTGTTGTTGTGTGGTGCTGGCCCACACTATCCCTTCGTATACGCTCTACCGGTTTAATAGGTGCTCTCTTACAGCCCTTGCCTCAACAGTCTGTTAAGAGCTACGTGGGTGATCTTTGTCTTTTGTGCAATGTATGCAGGTACGCTGTGTGTGGGAAGCCATACCCTAACTCGTACGAGTACATTCACGCCGTGGGGATGCTGTGTGCCGTGGGGCTCGCGTTTTTCCACACGGCATTAACACCACGCCCGCAGCCTGGGCGATTGGCTAAACGCAAGAGCAACTAGTGGAGCACACAAAAAAACATGCGTACACAATTACAAATATATACACACACACACATGCAATTACTAACACGTACACTTGCTGCTGTGTTATTTACATGCGACTCGACGCGTTCATTACATACGACGTTGGTGGCACAGCTCAAGTTCTGCAATGGAAAATAATTTGGTGGATTCAGGGTCCAAATTTGCCAAATATGGCATGGCGTAGTAGTAGCACATTGCAAGCACGGAGCATTAGCAACACGCGCATATGCACAATTAAGAACATATGCACACAATTATTCACGTCCACACACATACACAATTCCCAACATGCACAAAGACAAAGATTCTCCATATACCCTTAACATACTTTTGGGGCAAGTTCTGCTAGTAGTAGCAGATTACACGCACGCAACATTAGCAACACACGCATATGCACAATTACGAGCATATGCACACAATTATTAACGTGCACACACATACACAATTACCAAAAAAGACAAAGATTCTCCATATACCCTTAACATACTTTTGGGGCAAGTTCTGCTAGTAGTAGCAGATTGCACGCACGCAACATTAGCAACACACGCATATGCACAATTACGAGCATATGCACACAATTATTAACGTGCACACACATACACAATTACTAAGAAAGACAAAGATTCTCCATATACCCTTAACATATTTTCGGGGCAAGTTCTGCTAGTGAGCACCTATGAAGACCAGCAAGGTAGACGAGGGGGTGGGTGTCTAACACCACGCCCGACCGCCTTTGTCTCCCCAGTGTCGATGTTTACAGACCGCACCAGGTACTCATTTGAGGCGACAGAAGGGGAGGTCCAGGATCGGTTCACATAATCGTCACTGGTGTTAGCCGTGAGCAGGAATCGAACTCGGGTCATCGGGTTCTTAGAGCAATACACTAACCGCTACACTTCCACTCCCCACAATTACACACACACACAATTACCAACACACACAAAACACACAAGAACATCTGATAAAGCATGGATGGACAGATATATACACATGCAAACAAATATTTGCAAGAACTCGCCCATAAGCTGGTTGGTGATTAAATCTTGATTTGAAGCTTTCGTGACTGCAGGAATCCATACTCTTTGGTTCTTTCGGTAAAGTCACGTATTTTATACCTACGTGACTTTACCGAAAGAACCAAAGAGTGATTCATAGCGTTCAAAGTGTCATGTAATTGTTTCTATTGACTTGAGGCAGCAGACCCACATGGCTTAATAGTGTTTAACAAGTGGGCACCTGCCTTTGCTAAAGTACAGGTTCGGCAGCTTCTAATATCAGCCATATATTTTCATATTAAATACACATGAATTAACAAATTTTTTTTATTTCGTAAAATGTTTGTGATGTTAGCAGCATTACTGTCATAATAAAAAAAAATTACTGTGAATCGGATTGTGATACAGAGTCGTGACAATTCATCAAATCCCGTAGGGGGGGGGGATGTTACGCCCGCACTGAATATAATCTAATAATAAGACCTTAAAGTTTTCACTGATGCACCGTTGTGATCTGATGACTTATAGCAAAATAGATAAGCAGACAATGTCTCCTTCATTTCCGCACCTCAGATTAGCACGGTTGGCTACGTACGATACAAAATAAGTTCAACATACATATCTCTCTCCACATGAAATAAAAAAAAATATCTTAAAACACAGCCCGTCCACCCAACGGCCTTCTGGGTGCATCCAATTTCAGCGGCATTGATGCAGTGCAAGCACATTCTGGACTTCTAGGTTGCGTTGTTGGATCATTCGACATTTTGTCGTGGTGAGCATGAGAGTGACATACCTGAGCAATGAGGACTTGTTGCAATTTGAAGACGAGCACTGTTCAGGCAGTGGCTAACGCACTGCTGCTCTGAGCGCAACGACCAAAAGTTCAATTCATCTGTACGGTACAGTTTTTAACATGCACGTGTGTTTGCTCTGCAAATTGCGCTTTTCTCTTACACGCATGTCACACCATTTATTAAATAAAACGACACCGAATGTCAGTACAATTAAGAATGCATTTTTACATTTTATTGGTTAGACACAAAGCACAAAATAGTTGAGCACCTCCGTGTTTATGTGATTGTCTGAAGCCATACAGAGTATCCTTAACCAGAGGTGGGACAAAGTCATTGTTATGCAAGTCCAAGTCGAGTCGCAAGTCATCAAATTCATGACTCGAGTCTGACTCGAGTCCAAGTCACATGACTCGAGTCCACATCTCATAGGTGGGACAAAGTCATTGTTATGCAAGTCCAAGTCGAGTCGCAAGTCATCAAATTCATGACTCGAGTCTGACTCGAGTCCAAGTCACATGACTCGAGTCCACACCTCTGTCCTGAACTCTCTGCTTAAACGATGTATTACGTTAGTAGCGCTACACACAGTAATGGCACTAGGCATAAATAAAGTAAATGATAAGTACTCTCTGGTTCTTTCGGTAAAGTCACGTAGATAGAAAAAATAATAAAAGGAAACACGACGTTTCGGTCGCAACACAAGCATCCGTCTTCAGGTGAGAAAATGATCTGAAGTCGTAGCTTTATATAGGCACGGGAAGGGGGGGGGGGAGGAGTTTTGTCGAGTCGTGGCTGTAGGAGATCACGGGGGAGAGGGGGTAGTTTGTGGCGTGCAGGGAAGGGTGGGGGCTGGCTTCCCCTAACGCTAAACGGATCTTGTTTAAGGCCAGCCTAGCCCTAATCTCGGAAAGAATAAAGCAGCTCTGATTTGAACTTGATAATACTTACAATCACATTTAGCATTAACAGACAAAATGTCCACATCTAATTGGGACCATGTGGATAACATGGCTGTTTCTTCTACTGCTTCAATGTCAACCAAAAGCAGAGTCAACCTGATTGCCAAATTCAACCACCTGTCAAAAGAGAAACCCGAACCACACTTGGAAAAGTTAGATGTTAACAAGATTGTTATCAATCACTGTAACAGCCCAATTTATGACAGCCTAAAATCGGTACTAGCCAAGGGGTTGAATTTCGCAGTCACCCCCAAACACATCTCAGTGGATGACATCATTGCCCAGGTCGACGTAGCCCTCAAAGGTCTGAGACACATCTCGGCAGACATTGCAAGATCTGAAATCGCTGCTATCCTCAAGAATGCTAAGAAACCCATTAGCAACATTAGCAAGGACGAACGTTTTGAACTCGCTCAATTAAAAAAGAGAGATGATATTGTCATCCTCTCAGCCGACAAGGGGAATGCCACTGTCATCATGGATAAAACCACATACAACAAGAAAATCCAAGACCTCAATAATGGCTGCTATACCAAAAATAACAGAGACCCTACCAATAATTCTAGATTTGAAGTTTTCGTGACTGCAAGGATCCATACTATTTGGGTTTTTTCGGTAAAGTCACGTATGTGAAAAGAAAACAGTAATTTTGCTGTAACGGTTCCACCTGAAGATGGAAGCTTGTGTTGCCTCCGAAACGTCGTGATTTAATTTATTTGTTTTCTTTTAACCTACGTGACTTTACTGAAAAAAACAAAGAGTATGGACCCTACCAATAGCTTGGCTACAAAAACCAACACAATCATCAATAATTCGACTTCCCTAATCGAACGCACCAGACAGCTCTCTCAAAAACCTTCAGCTGCTAGACCACCCAGATTTTAACTTCATCAGTTGCATAAAAAAACATTATCCAGGCAAGGTGTTTCTGATAGGAAATAACATGTATAATTAATCAGCCTATGGGACTTGGCATTGCTTTAAAAACGCAACTGTGCTTTAAACAATGCAAATAATCCTTTGAGACAGAGTTTAGTGGTCTGAATGAGCTCTTAATAAAAAAAATATTAATTCACAGCCCTCTGAAATACCACTGCTGGATAAATAACTCAAAATGCCATGTCAGTCCATGGGGGCTGTTTGATCATACTTCACGATGGGTTGACATATCCCTCGTCACTGATGTTACCTTTGACCAGGATACAAACCAAAGCCACTAGGTTCATAATACTGATAGGAACCTCCTGGTTACACCAGCCCACAGTGGATTATTGTGTCCGTCCGTCGTGCAGGGAGGGGCCTGGGTGGGGAGGGAGGGGCTGGGTGGGGAGGGGAGGGGCTGAGTGGGGAGGGTGGGGCTGGGTGGGGAGGGGCTGGGTGGGGAGAGTGGGGAGGGTTGGGTGGAGAGGGTGGGGCTGGGTGGGGGGTGGGAGGGGTGGGGCTGGGTGGGGAGGGCCTGGTCACCCCGCGGTGCCCTTATAAAACTCAACGTTTAACCTACTCACGCCGGCTTGTGCCCACCCTCACAGTCGGGCATATTTGCGGAATACACCACGCCGCCATTGAGCCTGGCCATTGACCGAGCAACCCAACGTTCCTACCAGCTCCCTCCGCATCAATGTGTTATAGTGCATGAACCACTACGCCACTGCTTCCCGTTAATGAGCTCTTGTAAATAAAGGTTATCTCATGAGTGGATATGAGACATTTTGTTTAAGAAGGCCTGCACCACAATTGAGTGAGTGTTCAAATCCTCGTGTGACTGGCTTTAGATGGGAGTTATCGAGTGATCATGCATACTGGCATCGCGGTAACATCATCACCCTCCTACTTTCGAATCACCCTGTGGTGATATCACGAGTGCTAGGCCAGAGCTCCTAAAAGTAACTTTAAAGTATTTTTTTGTCATACGAAGCGTCTTACTTTTTAGTCTGTCACAGCCTAGATGCGCAGTCGTAGCTACTCGATAATAAACGCCTGCGTTCTGGATCACGCAGTCCTCTTTAAAAACCTGCGTCGTCGTCGATATAATGAACGCCACGTGCATGCTGAATTAAGCTTTAAAAAAATCTGCAGCGTGCTGCTTTATAAGGTGAGTGTCGCTATATACCACCCTGTACCGTTTGCATGCTGGATTAAGGTTGGCGAGTTCAATGGCTTGTTAGTGTTAGTGTAACCTTTCATGTGCACGCTGGGCTAAGGTTTGTGAGCTCCATCGAGTATGACGTGGTCGTTCGTGTTATTCTAAAATTCCATATGCATGCTCTGTCAATGATGGTGGGTCATCTATATGTGTACGTGGTTGTGAATGTTGTAAGCCTGCGTGTGCATGCTGAGCAAGCCTCGTTCCTTCAACCACTGCATTTCCCACGCGTCTTGGAACATGAGTTACTGATGAAGACATTGTCCCCACCCCACCTTCCCCGCCAACCGGCGAGCTCGCTTCAGTCACCGCAACCGAGCCACGAGGTGAGGTTCATCACCTTGTCCAGGCGCCGAGAACTTGTCCACATGCGGAACACCTGCTGGCCCTTGATGAAGAACGTGAGATCTGCGGGGTGATTTGCACAGCCAGTGGTTAGATTCATGCCAGCTGTCGAGGCATCGCCTCGATATCCTCATCATAGGGGTGGATGCAATGCGAGGTCGCCAGCTAGCTCAGGGGACTTGTAGCACGAGACACTGAGTGGCACTACTGAGATTCTGGGTTTGAAATCCAGATAATTAAGGTAATCATAAAAGGCAAATGTGCAGCCATACAATACGTGCTCACACCACTTCTCGCGGAATGGCCTTCACGAAAAAGAGCCCCCTCCATTGGGTGTATTTGGCCTACTCTTCCACGCTGGTCAGACCTCTTGGAAGAGATAGGAGCAGGGGCGGTTTCTTCATTAGGGCGATTGGGCGACGCACCACCAATGTCATTCAACCACAGAGCTATGCTAGCCGTTACTGTGCCTCTTGATATAGTCCAATCAGCGTCATGTCACGTTTTGTGGAGTACCGCCTCTTTTTGGGCGATTTCACTCCGGCTGAGAATCGCCCCGAGTGGTCCCATAGACTTACATTCAAAGATGTTTTTTTATCGAACGGGGGGCGCTGTAATGCATTCTCTATGGCTTCCGGGAGGGCTCGCACTAACGTGCTTACGTCATCATACGTAAGCACGTTTCATCCAACAATATTATTTGTCGCCACCTAGTGGAATCTTTAATAAAAGAAACTTGAGTGGATTGTATTAAAAGTGAGTATAGAAACAAACAAGATGTATTGTAAGAGTCACTTTATTTTTCATTAATATTAAAGAAGTGAAGTTGCCTTTACATGCTTAAGCTGTTAATTTATCCTTTGCATGGGTGGACCTTATCCTTATAAATCATCCAGACATTTGCCCCCCCCTGAGAGATTTTGCAGGAGCCGCCACTGGATAGGAGTACCCAAAATGCACGCCACCACACGCAAGCTGCCGATCGACTGTGGCATCCCCATTGAATCTGTTGGGTGGACAAAGGCGTGGGGGATGTAAAGAAAGCTGCCCATTCTTTCAACTGCCACGCTGAGATTTCTAATCGAACCAGCGACCCCTGGCCTGTAAGTCCGATTAGCTCACCGTAACAACACGACAGCATCCTCCGACTCATATGATATGAAATAGCAGATGCAAGAAACAATAAAAAGGTATCATCCCCTCGGTTTTCTCTCGGCAGTAAGCCTGCAAATATATATATACCATCACCCACGCACTCCGCCACGATTCGTTCAATGAATTGTCTTGTTTCATTGTCATGGTTAAAATAAATTATTGTTTTCCTTGTTTGGAGAGAATCATCATGCAGTTGTCACAATTCTGGCAACTGCCTGATGATGCTGATTATAACTACCAGCGAAACCTTGAACCTAATTGTTCAATGTTGTGGATTGCTCTCCAACGTACTGGTGTGCTGAAGCAGTAATAACGCTGTATGGAAATTAACAGATACGTGCTTATTATTAGTTTGATGGTCATCGTTCTATTCACTGTTGTGACTTAATGCTTTAAGTTACTGTAATCGTATTACAAGAACTGGTAGTTGTAACTCTTATTTCTGTAAGTGCTGTTTTCAGCTTTTAATACTATTGTTGTGTTTGGCATAAATAATGTATTGTTTGCTCATTCCCACATTAAAATGGTCCTGTAACTGCCACCACTGCTGATGGTCGTGGCCTATGGTTGTCTTGTAACAGAGCTGGTTGGCTCAATGGGCCCGATCACCAGCTAAATAGAGTCTGAGTCTCTGAGATTCTATTTAACTCTATGACTCACTATGCAACTCTATGAGTCGGTATGTAACTCTATGGCTCTCTATGTAGCTATAGATCTCTGTGTAACTCTGTGGCTCTTTATGTAATGCTATATATATCTATGTAATGCTAGATCTCTATGTATCTCGATGCATCTCTATGTAACTCTATGGAAGTCAATGCACCTCCATACAACTCTATAGATCTGTATGTAAATCCTGCGGGCAAGGGAGTAGCTAAGCAAGCCCCTCTAATGCGATCTGATATCGCTGGAAACATCAGAGGGGAGTAAACTGCTTCTGGGCGTGTCGCGATATTTTGTTCGGTACCGTTTTTAGAGACTGCAGCGTCCAGGTCTGGTGGGATCCCCGGCCAGTCTTCATGCAGCTCCCTTGGAAACCCATCGTCCATGCGTTTGGTCACCTCGTTGTAGCTACACAAACGTAATGGGAATGAATATTTTTGTTTTACGTAGCGCCTATACACTACGGAGTCTGGGAGCGCTTTACATAAAATCTCGTTACAAAAAAGTACAACAATAATTGTAATGCCATGGCTCCTGATCCATTGTCGGATCACTTTTAAAGATGGACCCTGACCATCTTTCAAGATCCTGCATGGACTCCACTCTGCCTATTTCTCCCCCTAATCCGACGCTACTGTGATCCACGCACTCTCTGCTCCAGCAGCCCAAGGCGTTCTGTCAAAGTCCCAGGAAACTTTTGCTCAAAATCTAAAGGATGCCCAAAGCTTGGAGAAAATAAACCCGAGCAAAAAATAACTATTTTCAAAACATTTTGCTCTGACAGTAATATCCCGTCGATTCCCGTACTGAAAATGAAATACTTGTGAAGGCAAACGCATGTTTGGATGCATTATTTAATCTAAGCATATGAATGGTTTTTCATTACTTGTTACACCAATGATATGGAAAATATATTAACTGGACAGTTTATTTTATTTTTTGGAATAGTGCATTTCACACGTAACAAAAACTCAAAACATTTGTTGAATATAATACTGCCCTAACAAGGATAAATGTGCATACACCGCAGTGGCCCAGAGAGCAATCTAAGTGCACTCGTCCGCCCGCTAACCTCCAGTACTGCTGCCCTGTGAACAGGAGCGTGTGATCCCGTCCTGGCACCGCGGCGTCGACTTTCAAAGTCCCCGGTGGCAGCCCCAGGGAACGTAGATCCCGTGGGGACCCGGTGTCCATCTCGAAGCCCCTCATCGCCCACACGCGCTCACCTGGAGAGGAGACAATAGAGTTTCAGCGAAGGGGATCCAGCAGAGATGTGACGTAATGATTCACTCCTTCCACGGTTATATGCCTTGTCATGATTCGAAGTGACAATTATGTTGGCACCTTCGATTAGCACGATTGGCTTCTCAAACTCAAGTGGTAATCATCTGTGAAATCGATCGTGTTATTGGGGTAAGCAGATTATCGAGTGTAAGCTTGTGTGGGTATGTTTGTATGCATGTACGTATGGACGTGTGTGTGGGAAGTTAACTTATATGTGAATCTGTATCTAAAACGTAACCCTGAATGCACGCAATCTTGCTGCCATTCTTAAGTTAGGCAGGTTAGAGCCCAGCTAAGTTAGTGGATCGGAGACTACCTTGGAGTGCCAGGTGTTATAGGCTTGAGCTGCCAGTTGGCCAGGAGATGTCAGTACAACAATATACTTTATTTTTTAAGCTATCTGTATAGAGCTTTAAATGCTTTCCTCGCTTGTGTGTTTTTTTTTCTGGGTGCTCAGGTTTTCTGCCACATGAACCCACTCAGTGATGGCAGTGGCCAAACATCTCAATGTGGAACCTTCCTAAAAGAAAAAAAAGAGTTGAGACTAAGTGAGGCTTCCCTGATTAAATGAATGGCATTGATATTATTATTGTAAGTATACTCTCTGGTTCTTTCGGTAAAGTCACGTAGATAGAACAAATAATAAAAGAACACGACGTTTTTTCGCAACACAAGCGTCCGTCATCAGGTGAGAAAAAATGATCTGCTGTTGTGGCTTTATATAGGCACGGGAGGGGGGGGTTGTAGAGTCGTGGCTGCAGGAGTTCACGGGTGAGAGGGGGAGGATTTGTGGCGTGCAGGGACGGGCGGGGGCTGGATAAATTAGCATGTCCATGAGCTTGAGTCATGGCTGTAGGAGTTCACGGGGGGAGAGGAGGGAGGCTTTATTGTAATGATGTATGGCTCTTTTGGTCCATGTGTTCCGACAGGTCCATATCGCATGAGTTGACCTGAAGCCTCATTTGGCTTCTCCTTTCACATCCCAGTCACATATTTAGAAACACGTGCAATACCCGGCTTTATCCGCCAGGTGACACTCCACTCATTGTGATTGACAAAGTCATTTTTTTGTGCCAAGGTTATTTAAAATATAAGTCAAAGGTCATAGGTCACACATAACTCTCATCAATTTCATAGGTCTGTGGTGTCAATCAGCCAGAATGAGCCCTTACTCGACTGACTCTAGGAGTTATTACTGTTCATCATACAGTAAGATACAGTATGATAAGAAATGTTATGATATTTTCATCTCCTAAATTTGTAATTGTGTTTAAAAAAAAGTAATCATCTCGTTGTGGGGTATCGATCTACTTCCAGTACAAATCAAGATTTCTAAAAACGTCTTCATCTATAGTTCATGCAACATAAGCCTACCACAGGTCACCTCATTGTTGTCACTTTACAACAGGGGTGAGGAACGTCCGGCCCGCGGGCCGTATAAGGCCCGCGAAATCATTTTATCTGGCCCTGCCAAGGCAACTGCAGGCGGGACTCGAAATTCAAACCTGGAAAAGCAGTTGCGAGTAGCAACATCATCAATACCTGCTAACATCACACGCCTCACCATAGAGAAGCAGTTCCAGCCATCACATTAGGGGTGAGTTCATTAAATGTTTGACCAAATATAACAGGCTAATTTTTAAGTTGATAATTTTGTAAGGCCCGCGAATGATGTTATAAATATCCAAATGGCCCTTGGCAGAAAAAAGGTTCCCCGCCCCTGCTTTACAATCTATAATGCTTGGAACGCACATGCAGTCAAAAAACGGATGACGTCATATAAACACTATGCCGGTAATTTATCTAAAAACTTTCACGCACTCATTTAATTTGGACGAACAACATATTTCGACCTTTATTGCGGTGATATTTATTGTTATTTCATCGAATGTCAGGAAATATATATAGATATACATCAATGCAATAAATAAAGAATATACTGCAAAACGGTCGATATGATTATCATTGACTTCATATATTACAATCTGTGTACGCATGTTGAACATCTTTTGCATTGTACGTAGCCAACCGTCCTAATCGCAGGTCGAGCTCCAACTCTTCTCGGATTCGGAGGCCCAGTGGAGCTGTTGCATGAGCAACCAACAGTGATACTCCGCTAAGGAGGGCGAACTTTGGTGGGCTAAAAGAAGCAGGGACTACTCCAGCAACCCACCTAGTGCGGGCCCTGATCTATTGTAGTATCGCCATATTACGGCGACCCTTACTCGACTCTGCATGACGGAAATTGCTCCTCAAGGGCTGCGATTGAATGAAAAGGCTGACAGACAAAGAGTCCTTGCGCATGTCAGCACGTGTGGGCATCGTGCGTCCGTGCATGACTTACCCGAGAAGAACACGAGCGTGTGGTTCCGTGCGTTCGCGTACAAAGCGTCGATGTGATGTGGTGCTCCGGGCCAATGGGACGACACCAGACCAGGGAGTCCCGCTCCCGTCAGGGAGCTCGACACTCGCCAGAAATACCTGCGGGAGACGCACACAGTGTGTGGATGAAACATAGAGGGAGTGTGTGTGAGAGTGCGCATAACGTATGGGCGTAGAGCTGACCACACCACCTCCTTATAGGTGATATACTACACAATTGTTACGTAATTAGCTTTTCTCCCTGGTTAAGTGTCGAATGTGCGATTGTCATGAATTTCGTCAAGGAGCGTAAACCATCATAAAAACCCCGCTCATCCTCGCCAAGGACTTTTGGCTAACCATTTAACAAAGACATTGCATTGCACGCTTTCAGATGCATTTCTGCGGCCGTCTGAAATGCTCTTCCTTCTGAACATATTAGGAAGCCACTGGAGCTATGCACTTTTAAATCTAAATTGAAAACTAATTTGAGAGAGAGAGTATGGTATTCTTCACCTGAAGACGGCTGCTTGCGTTGTAGCCGAAACGTCGTGAGAATTATTTTATTGTTTTATTTTTATTATTTTATTACTTCCCTTCTACGTGACTTTACCGAAAGAACCAAGAAGAAGAGTATGGTATGTTCAGTGACCAACCAAATTACTGGTGGATGAACCCTAGACTTTAACCCTGTATCTTGGCAGGGCTGACTCAGTACTCTGGCCCACTCAGCCACCGAGCTACCTGTTTAACAAGTAGGCTTTCGCGACCAGTATTATTCATAATGAAGGTTTTTGGGTTAGAACGCGTTATTTATAAATGGGTTGCAACCCTCCACGTTATGTGGTAAGTGTTATATTGGACAGACGGGACGTAACATTAGCGTAAGACAAAAAATAACACCAAAGGAACATTACATTCTCCCAAACACAGCTGTCAGCGGTGGCAGAGCATGCTTGCCAACAAGGACATTCAATTGATTTTTGATAACGTTGAAGTGTTATGCGGAACTAATTATTACTGGCCAAGATTAGTTAGAGAATCAATTGAAATTGAGAAGAATTCAAATAATTATAATCGCTGTGATAGCTATAGACTCAGCGCGGGTCTGGAAGCGTATTATTAAGTAATACACGACACATATTGCATTTCCTTATAGGTGAGTCACATGCTAAGTGGCTGATTACTGATCTATTACATAATTGCATACACCCCCGCCTCTGATCTCGAATCCTGATGGGGTCCAACAATGATGACGTCATCCTGCACTATTTAAGACCGGAAGCAGGTGGATGGCGTCACTATTCTGGCAAATCGCCCGAAGATGCTGGATGTAATTTCCAGTGAAACGTCGTCCAACTCAAATTGTAAATGTTGTGGATCCACTCTTCAACACACCGTCGGGTGGTGGAGGGTTGCGACACATTTTATAAATAACGCGATCTCACCCAAAAACCTTTATTATGGACCCAGCTACCTCCGTCAACATCTGTACTTAGTTGCTCTGTTTTTCTTTCATCTTTTCTGCAACCACTTATTTGTTTGTTCATTACGTTTTTTGAGCCAGCCGGCCAGGATTGGGCAAAACATTGACCAATTTCTCACCCAGACAACTGGAGAGCTACAAACTAAGTGTTTCTGACATTAAAATTAACAATAACATATTTAAGAATCCTAGTCAAGAGACAAAACAACATTTATACTATTAAAAATAATAATTAAACTTTTTTTTCTAAAAAATTCATCAACGGTCCTCATGGTATGGGTGGTTTTCCAGCAGCAATTTGCCATGCAGAGCCAGAAGCAAACCAGCCTCTTAAGACATCGGTGCCAAGCAGAGCCAGGACAGGAGTGCAACAATTCTAGATTTCAAGTTTTCGTGACTGCAAGGATTCATACTCTTTGTTTTTTTCGGTAAAGTCACGTAGGTAAAAAATGTAAATAAATTAAATCGCGAAAGCACACCGCTTTACCGAAAACAAAGAGTAGGAGTGCAACAATGCGTTAGTCGCTACACGCGAATGCATGACACTGACTTCAGCAGCACGCCGTGGCTTCTACCCCGCGTAATTCGGTTGCGCCGCCGGATGAGAGATACGAGTGCCACACTCACTCGCCCTGGAAGATGTAGAGCTGCCGATGGATGAAGGAGGCGGCGTCCACACGCAGATTGCCGCCGCACAGGCGGGGCGCGCCAGCAAGCGAGTCCATGGGCAGTGGCGAGGAGTCTGTGCCGCCGCTGCTGCTGCTGCTGCAGCTCGCCGCGTCAGGGGTGTCACTGGCGGTCGTGGGTTCGTCGTGGTGGGTATGGTCAAGGAGTGCACCGTGAGGAGCATCGCGAGCTCTTTGGTCATGGACATCGCTGGCGATTTCGTGCGATCTGTCCGGGCGTGTGTTGTCGTCGTGAGGTGTGAAGTCGTGCTCCGAGAGTTGTCGTGGTGCCTCCAGGCTGCGGGGAAGGGGACCTGGAGGTTTGGGGAGGGAGGAACCACCAGAGAGGTAGAGGAAAAGAGGTGGTGAGGTATAGGGAAAGAGAGCACAAAACCCATAGGTGAGATAGAGAGATATCTAACGCCATACATTGTCAGATTTAGGATTTCAAGGATATTCGAGGAAGGTCAATGGGTATGGAAACAAGGAAGAGAAACCAAGCATGAGCGTTGATTTTGTAAAGCTTTCTCGCGTGTGCATGTTTCCCCGGTGGAATTTCACGAGCGTTGGCGATGTCGTGGTTTTCAAGGTGTACACTGAGATGACGTCACGCGTGGTGTGTGATGAATTTTGTTTGTTTTGTATGTATGTTGAACTTCTTTTGCAACGTATGTAGGCAACCGTGCTAATCGAAGGTGCGGTTTTCTATTGGACAAGCCCCTCATAGCGACACAATTTTACACTAAAATGTAATTTGCATTGGATCGTCTTTACGAAAGGTATTGTGTCCTTACCCTCACCGCTACAGAACGAATGCATGAACGGTTTCAACCTGAATTGGTGGAAAGCGTTGAAAATGGAGAAAACACATGGGGATACTTGGAAAAACTTGTTTGATATTGTAAACTTTATTTCACGTTATTAGATGATGAGTAAGGTACTGTATATGGATAAATGATAATTATGTACATGAACACATTGTTCCCAAAAATGTAACACATTTTACCAAAGCAGTATTGAAAATAACACACGTTACAGTAAAATATGAAAGTGGGAGGGTGGCGTAGTGGCTAACGCTTTGCGCTATGCACCTGATCCTGAGTTTGATTCCCAGCTATGGCTAACTTCAGTGGCAAGTGATATTTCAGCTGGTTCTGATAACGCCCCCCCCCCCCATCCATTTCATTAACCCGCAGCTACCAGCGTGGTGAAGTATGGTCAAACTAGCCCAGCCTCAGCACCCCCCCGCCCCCGACTAACACACCATAGGAAGGCGGCCTTCATTCACCAGTGGGTTGACATGTAAATGGTACAGGACATTATTTTAGTTTTATCTGCTGTTGCATGAGGGCCTCCCCATAGATACAATATGTAACCATACTTCACCACGCTAATCAGTGCGGGTTGGTGAACCCTAGATTTGAAGTTTTCGGTAAAGTCACGTAGATGAAAAAAAATTTAATTTAGTTATTTTAATTTTTTTATGATTAGTATTTATTTATTTTCATCTACGTTACTTTACCAAAAGAACCAAAGAGTAGGGTTGGTGAACATGAGAGGAGTACATAACGAGGGATTTTGTTGCACTGGCCTTGACAGCCCACATCCCTATTGCACCTGCCTCTGACACATGGTGGTGGTGGTTACTCAACTAAGCACTTCAATTCTATCAGGAATTGGGCAATGGCTTGGTATTGCTACGATTCAAGTGTTGCTAAATATAGACAGTAGCTGGTATTGGGCAATACCAAAATAGTCCTTTACATTTAAGCAATGCTTTGTCCCAACCATATGAAATAACATTGTCCCAGATGCATCAGCAATGCCAATGCGTTGTATTATATAAAAAGTACTTTAGGGAGCTACGTTGTCAGCGGGGGACAGGGCATCTATGTTACCCGCACTGACCAGCATGGTGAAGTATGGCCAAATAATGCCCATGACCCACACAGCAGAGGGAAGGTCCTCAACAAAGCAGTGAGTGGATTGGCAAAAAAAGGTTGTGTATGTACATACCTCTGGGATCACAATGCTAATTATGATACAAATTCTTGGCAATGTTGGTACAAACGGTTGTGAATAGGATAGCCTGAAGATATCTCCAAGCATTATTTCGTTGACTAATACGGCTGCTTGCGTTGTGGCCCAAACGTCGTGAGAATTATTTATTATTTTATTTGTATTATTTTATTATTTCCCTTCTACGTGACTTTACCGAAAGAACCAAGAAGATGAATCCCTGCAGTCACGAAAGCGTTAAATCGAAATTTAATATAAGAGGGTTTTACAGGGAGACGTTAATAATGCTACATGGTGTCACCAACAGACTTCTTCTCTAACCCACACCTGACCGATCAGAATAGGATCACACTAGAGGTCAGGGAGAGGACGAGGAGGAGAGATGTTGAGGATACCGTCACTATGGACGCTGTTTGTAGAATCACAGGATTGCACACGAGGGAGAAGAAGACAAACACAAGCAGGGTTCAATATGGTGACACAGTACAACATCAAGTACCACATTTCTATATATAAAAAAGGTGTAACTCTGTCTAGTAGTGCCTATGGATTCATTTAATTTCTTGAGTGGTTAAAATGAACAAACCATTCAGCTAAATAATACATACACAAGGGTCTGTTTCATTTCCATGAAATAAATAGCATGTAGAAAATGTCGTGTTTTTTAAGAAAATATTTTACCCGAATCTCTACCGAATGTATTTCTGTCTGATCTGTTCTGTTGTTTTTTAATAATATATCCTCCATTTCGATTGTATATCTAACGTAGCCTATCTGATGCATCTCCTAACTATTCTGTGGCCCACGTTATTCAATAAAGCGCTTAGTGCAAAAAGTTTGAATATGCCTGGACTAAGCCAATGGATCCTTAATTGCTTATCGAGCATGGGAGCATAGACACAGATATATGTGTGATCCTGGACTGTCCCTGGTTGTTCTCAGTGCCGGCAGGGCCTGGCTCTAAGTGGTTGGGAAAATGGGGCACATCGATCACCCTTACCTGTGCCATAGAGAGCCTTGATCCCTGCCTTATCGTCCTCGGAGAGGTAGGGGTGAAGCCGCACGTGGTACGAAGGATTCATGAGGGACCCACGCTCGTTTGAATGTTGCAGTCCAAGTGCATGGCCCAGTTCGTGGGCGGCCACCACACGGAGGTTGTAGCCTAAGGGGTTGGGAGACCAGAACGCGAAAGCTCATTATACACAACGGCAGGGTTCGTCAACTTGTCGCCCACGTGGCCAGATGTGACCCGCGACGACTCTTGGAGTGGCCCACTGAGTTATGGCCCGCTGACAGATAAAGGTACACAGATTTGGTGGTATAAACGATCAATAAGATATAGAGAGATGACAGAAATGTCGACAAGAGATGAAGATGATTGGGATGAAAGTGAGATAAACAATAGATGCTAGAAATCGAAACATGAGATATGTTTTTTTTATTTAAAGCTTTCGTGACTGCAGGGATTAATATTCTTGGTTCTTTCGGTAAAGTCACGTAGAAGGGAGATAATAAAATAATATAAATATGAAACTATAAAAATTCTCACGAAGTTTCGACTGCAACACAAGCAATGACGTTTCGACTGCAACACAAGCAATGATTGCTTGTGTTGCAGTCGAAACGTCGTGAGAATTTATTTATGTTATTTTATTATTTTATTATCTCCCTTCTACGTGACTTTACCGAAAGAACCAAGAATATGAAACAAGAGATATGTTGCCAAATTACATATGACGCCATGAAGCCACGTGACAACACACCATATAACTCCTCTAATTTGTGCCAATCTGGGTGTCGCTATTGGTGGATCTAATCTGTGATACCGATTATAAACTCCTCAAATCCATAGAACCTTTGCAGAATTTAGGAGTGATGTCTTCTTTGCCATTTGACCTGTCTGTAAATGTCTATATAAACTAGTTGTAATCCAACTGTGTTGACAAGCACAAATAAAACAAATATACTTTCACATACGTACGTAAAATAACACCGCCTTAAAAATTAATATAAAATGTGACGTTTTGGGCAATGGTCCTTCTTCATATTGCTTCCCAAAGAATTATAAGTATAATTGGTGCCATAATAGAAGATTATTACGGACAGGTGTCCCTTGTACTCTAGTGGTAGTGCCTTACAGCGAGCAATATTCCCGACTCAAAACCAATCGAGTTGCGTTCTCTAAACTCACAAGTGAGAAATTAAGCCCCGGGTGTTTTTATTATTATTATTACACGCTTGTATTATTTGTCATATCCTCAACAAATCTTGTAACTCAATTTTTACCCACTTCCCAATGTGCTATCGACTGCAAACTTGGTATATTTATGTCATACTGATGACAATACTATATTCTATCATAAAAAATTAAAAATATATATTTTTTAATAATCTTTTTTATATCTTATGTTTCGGCTTGGGTCTAATTGTCCAAACTCAATTCACGTTGGCTGTAAATCACCACGGTCCCTTACGCTATGGCAAGCTTCGGGGCCACTTCCTGGAGTCGTGGAGTTTTGCCATTACTCGTACGGTACATTTCATTAAAGCGTGTTAAAAAAAAGTATTTTGAAATATTACTTATTTGGGTTCTGATTATACGCCCAATCTTCCGAGGCCCCTATCGCAAGCAGACGTGAACAGCTTCAGCCAGACGCACCGATGAGGCCCACGCTCCACTGTTCTTCGTCATCAAAGTGCAAGTCTCCGCCGAGTCCAGGTGACGGCTCGTACGCGTGCGCGAGCACCCCGTGCGGTCCATCAAACGGGAACTCATCCCCATGATCTGCACAGAGGCAAACACAATTACTCCCGAGCGAGCATTTAGCAAAGAAATGAAACACATTTCTGCGGAGGGAGCTGGTAGGAACGTTGGGTTGCTCGGTCAATGGCCAGGGTCAACGGCGGCGTGGTGTATTCCGCAAATATGCCCGACTGTGAGGGCGGGCACAAGCCGGCGTGAGTAGGTTCAACGTTGAGTTTTATAAGGGCACCACGGGGTGACCAGCCCCTCCCCACCCAGCCCCACCCCTCCCACCCTCCACCCAGCCCCACCCTCCCCACCCAGCCCCTCCCCACCCAGCCCCTCCCCACCCTCCCCACCCAACCTCTCCCCACCCTCCCCTCCCCACTCAGCCCCACCCTCCCCACCCAGCCCCTCCCCACCCTCCCCTCCCCTACCCTCTCCACCCAGCCCCACCCCTCCCATTTTTGGATGCACGACGGACAGATGAACACAATAATCCCCTGTGGGCTGGTGGAACCAGGAGGTTCTTACCAGTATTAAATTATTAACTTTGTACGGAATTATTGACATCATATTATACCACAATGCCATTAACTACTTCGTAAAACGTTTTGCACTAATGTTAATGCATAGCGATTTACTTAGAACTTTAATGATGTATTATTATTTCCTACATGTATTTGTCAGAGAATGTTTTTTTTTTACAAAAGGAACCTTAATCACGATTCGATGATACTGTGCAAAACACGGACGACACGAAATCTAGATTTGAAGTTTTCGTGACTGCAGGGATGCATACTCTTTGGTTCTTTCGGTAAAGTCACGTAGGTAAAATATAAAATAAATTAAATCATGACGTTTCGATTGCAACACAAGCAACCATCATCAGGTGGGAAAACCTCAGCAAGAACATTTTTGGCAAGAAATTTTCTTGCCGTGGGTTTCGTAACTGATGATGGTGGTTACTTGTGTTGCAATCGAAACGTCGTCATTTAATTTATTTTATACCTACGTGACTTTACCGAAGGAACCAAAGAGTACGGACGACACGATTATTGTGGCACCTTAAATCGTAAGTTAAAATATCGTTGCACCTATGTATGTTGAACTTCTTTCGCACCGTAGCTAATCGTGCTAATCGGAGGTGCGGGGAAAGGACAACAAACTAAACACAAAAAGCAGTTCTAAAAATACATAGTTTTCAATTTAGCATCGCCATATCGCAGCAACCGAGTAAATACTGTAGCAGCAATGGGAAAACAAAGGCGGTTGGGCGTGGTGGTTCGTCACACCATCCTCCCGTGTGCCATTCCAGCCAGAATAACTTGATAATTGTCAACATCTCGGTCTGATCATCTTCACGTTGTGACCTCAGCCAGGCACCCTCTCTCTCCTTTCTCTGATATTCCTTTTCATATTCCCCTTCTTTCCCGATCATCTCCTCTGTCCCCTATTCCTCGTGAGCTCTATGCTTATGTCCCTTTTTTACAGCCTGTGAATACATCGAATCGTCTTCACCACTTTTACTAACGCCACTTGCTCCAACGGTCTATATGGCTACATGGTGGAGGGGTTAGGTGAATGAGCAAAAACCCGTTGGATTCTGCTCGTGGCGACGGGCGCTTGAGATGAATGGCGTGCAGATTGAGGCCGGACTCACAGCGCCGCTCGAAGGAGATCATGATGTCCGCCTCGCCCTCCCGCAGCATTTGGAAGGTGAGCGTCGACTCCGACCTCCACAAGTTGAACGCCTCCGCCACCGCGTCCTCGGCGCTCTGCTTGCTCATCCCCGACGGGTAGGTCACGAACCTGTCGCGTGGAGACAAACCCCTTGGCAAACGTGCACAGCCTTTGGGGCAAAACGGTGGCACGATGCGCGTGGGCCAACACGAGGCTCTTCAAACATTTCCACCACGGGACGGAGCAAACGAAGCAACCGCCAGGGACCGACAGATGACTCGGGGCACGTTAACAATTCATAGGCGGGACCTACAGCGTTAGGGCAGCGAGCCCAACCCCCCCCCCCCCCCCCGGTGGGTCTCTACATTCTGAGGGTGTAATCACTCCAGGTTTGTTATACGTTATTTGCTGGAGCCCCCCCCCCCCCGCTTCTTCGGAATCTACTTTGTAATATGGGTTCTTGAATAACATTTTTTTTTTTAAACGAATGAAAAAAAGTCATAGGTGGTGGGGTGGGGGGTGAGCAAAAGGGGGTAAAAATGTTTTTTTTTAAATCGACAGCCCGTATCGTCTTTTGCTGAGATCGGCAACCTCTGAAAGAGGAAGAGCCATTTTTTTTTTCCTTTGAACAAAATAGTTCGAGAGCCGCATCACACGCAGGGCTACTTGTACACAAACACAGCAGGTATACAGCAAAATGAGAAACAGATTCTGACTTAAATAAAAAAATAGGTGATAGAATAATCTGAGTCATTTTACTTTTTTTTACCTCCTCCCTGCCCCCTTAGTTATTGTTTCACATAACAGTTTGTACATTTTGTCGTCACCAAGACTTTCCATAGTGACCCATTCATTCCCTGCCATATTTAATCAGTTATCTTTGAGATAAATTATACTCTTTGGTTCTTTCGGTAAAGTCACGTAGGTATAAAATAAAAGAAATCACGACGTTTCGGGCGCAACACAAGCGTCCGTCATCAGGTGGGAAAGCATGGTCTGCTGCTGAGGCAGAATGTTTTAAAAGGTTTAAAATGGGTGTAGCTCAAGGGTCATAAAGAAGTGACCAGGGCTAGTGATGTTAAGGTGAGAAATTAGCTCCTCGACGAGGGCACGGAAGTGGCTATGTTAATGTGAGGGATTAGCATGATATTAATGTGAGAAATTAGAGGGCACGGAAGTGGCTATGTTAATGTGAGGGATTAGCATGATGTTAATGTGAGAAATTAGAGGGCACGGAAGTGGCTATGTTAATGTGAGGGATTAGCATGATGTTAATGTAATAAATTAGAGGGCACAGAAGTGGCTATGTTAATGTCAGAGATTAGCACCATTTTGATGTGAGAAATTATAGGGCACGGAAGTGGCTATGTTAATGTGAGGGATTAGCATGGTGTTAATGTGAAAAATTAGAGGGCACGGAAGTTAGTGTGAGAGATTAGCATGATGTTAATGTGAGAAATTAGAGGGCACGGAAGTGGCTACGTTAATGTGAGGGATTAGCATGATGTTAAGGTGAGAAATTAGCATGTAACCTTAAATTATGTTTAACATTGACGGTTTTTTTTTGCTTCTTAAAAATGGCTGCCCGCACGAGGCCAGCCAAAGTACTGCAAAGGGGGGAAGCCAAAGGGCCGCACCCTAGAGCCGAAGGTTTTGCCGACCCCTGGGGTCTATTGCGTGCGGGGCGCTCGAGTCTATAATGATACACGAAACGACTGCGGTTTCACAGGCGAGCGTTCGAATCCCCCCCCGCCTCGAATTATGCAACACTTCTTCTTTAGCCACCTCTTTGGCGAGAGCGCCTCTTCATTGAGCAACAGATGTTTTTTTTTTATCGGTAAAAATAGATACATCCCTTCATACTCTTACGGTTTTTTTCGGTACAGTCACGTAGGTAAAAAATACAATTAATAAAAGTAAAATGAAAATCACGACGTTTCGGAGGCAACACAAGCTTCCGTCTTCAGGTGGAACCGTCACAGCACGATTGCTGTATCAAGTGAAAGAAATTCAATCTCTTACTCACTCTTGGTGGAAGGATCTTCCGCTCGAGGGAGCTCTGCAGAGCCTCTCTATGGGGTATTTTTTAGCACGCCGTTTCACGCTGTCCAGACGAATTTGAAGAGATCGAAGTAGCCACGGGTTACCCCACCACACGCTACCTGCCGATCGATTGACTGTGACGTAACCATTTATACTGGCTGGGTGGACACAGGCATGACGGGGGAGAGGTGGGGGGGACTGCTGATCGTCAACTGTCGCGCCTGGAGATCGAACCACCGATCTCTGTGCTAATCGTTACATCACAGCAGCCATCCGTTGGCTAAGTCGAGTATGCTCAAGCAAATTGGTATCCACAGGGTATATATATATGTCAGGAGTAAGAGAATAATAGCAGTAATGATGCCCTTAATTTAACGAGCGAATCGTCACTGAGTGCTCAGACTCGGTGCACTGGGGAGTTTGGCCAGCTGGCGAGTGCTTGGCGTAGTGTGGGGAGGAAACCGTAGAACCCAGAGAAACCCACGCACATGGGAGGATAACATTGCAATGGTCTGCACAGACGGATTCAAGACTCGATGTTCTGTACTACCATCTCATCTGGCCACCTCGCAGCCGAAGCGGCACTCTTCTGACGTGGTCCTGCAAACACGAAGCGTCTCACCTGTAAGTCAGATCTGTCTTAAGCCATTTGTTTCTGGATGGGTATAAGGAGAACGAGTTGGGGTCGGGGACCCCGCAGTAGCCGGGCTGGCTCACGGTCAACTCCTCTACCACAAGGCTTGAGTCACCGGTCACAGGGCTGGGCTGAGTGTGGCTCTGCGATTCGTCCGAGGAGCCTTCGCTCCAGAGGTCCCCACTCCAAAGGTCTCTGCGATTGGCGTCTCCATCGTCAAAGCCGAAAGCATTGGAGAGCGACGTGGCCATCTCATGTTCGTCATCGCGCAGCTCGAGGTCAAGTTCTCCAAGCACCTGCATGCGGTGTGGGACATAGGGCATAAGACATCAATTTTTTTTTCTGCGAAAACCTTTACTGAGCCTCAAGACTCAATTCAGGAGAATCCCAGAGCGATAAATGATTAAATCGTCTTTACATTAAATATTAAACACTTTTTTCTCGTGATACTGCATTGGCAGTGACAAGTAAGCACAATGAACACGCCCCAAGGTGAGTGATCTGAAAGCATCACCTCTTGTGCGCGCCTCCACTCTTCCACACCTCTCCGCGTCTGGGTTTCATCCACAGACCTCGCCGGCGGCGGCCTCGCCTCCCCCTCGCCTCCCAGCTGCAGCAGGACCAGCGGCAGGAGCAGCAGCAGTCCCCGCTGCTGCTGCAGTAGCAGCAGCACGGAACGACACGTGTTTGGATGCATGCGGCTGAGACAGTGACCGCACGTAGTTGAACGTAAATGATGATTGACTGAGGCTCGATGAACGAAACACCTTATAATGCTCTGCCCCTCCCCCGCCACCACCTCGCCATGCCCCCCCAGCAAGCCTGAGTATTGCACAATATTGGCACCTGGGTGGCACATGTTTCTCACCTACAAAGTGACAGGCCACAATTTGTATGACACACACACAAATTATCAGGTTACCATGATATAATGTTTACACGATGCTTTACGATTTAAAATTTCTTAGTAAATCTTTTAAAAAGTATTTCACATTTTTTTTAAATATCGTTTTACGTTTGCTGTGCTGTTGGTAGGACTAGCGCTAAAGTCCCTGAAAGTTAATTCTAGATTTGAGGCTTTCGTGACTGCAAGGATTCATACTCTTTGGGTTTTTTTCGGTTTAGATCACGTAGGTAAAAAATGTAAAAAAAAGTTGTTTTCATTGATTTTATATAATTTTTACCTACGTAACTTTACTGAAAAAAACAAAGAGTATGAATCCTTGAAAGTTGTTTTGCAAATAAAATTCACGCAATATAAGCCTGCTGCCATACGCCGTTCTAATCATGACGACTTTACACAATCTGTAACGCTTATATCACACGTGTGTTGTCAATTACAAAATTAACAAATACTGGTGTGTCAACTACGAAAATGATTGCCTTATATAACTACCGAGCGGTCAATCGTTCCGAAAAAAAATTTCAAAGCAAGAATTATAATCACGAACACAGCCAGTCATTATTTACCACTTACATTTTTCGAGTTCGTAATTTCATCAATCTTTAGTCATGATTTTTTTTTTACATAAATCAATCACGGGCAACGATAATCACCGTAACAAAAACGATATTTGTGCGAAACGGACGACAATGTGGGTCCCGTGTTTATTTTGTGATAATGGAAGGCAAAGACGCAGCCGCGAGAAGTTACTTTCACCACCCACTGCTGGCGGAAAGGCGGGCAGCCACTCTCGTCTGCGAGGGTATTTGGCCTACTCTTCCACGCTGGTCGGACGTCTTAGAAGAGGTGAGAATGGCGACATTTGATTGTAAACCCATCACACGCGACCTCTGTCCATGGATTTATTACGGTTGTACTCATTTCAGTTGATTTAGAGTAACACATTCCTGCGGAGGGAGCTGGTAGGAACGTTGGGTTGCTCGGTCAATGGCCAGGGTCAACGGCGGCGTGGTGTATTCCGCAAATATGGCCGACTGTGAGGGCGGGCACAAGCCGGCGTGAGTAGGTTAAACTTTGAGTTTTATAAGGGCACCACGATGTGACCAGTCCCTCCCCACCCAGCCCCACCCTCCCACCCCCCACCCAGCCCCACCCTCCCCACCCAGGTCCTCCCCACCCTCCCCTCTCCACCCAGCCCCACCCTTCCCATTTTTGGATGCACGACGGACGGACGGACACAATAATCCCCTGTGGGCTGGTGTAACCAGGAGGTTCCTACCAGTATAATGTGCATAGGTATAATGTCAATGTTTAACTATTATGACCCTCCACTACCAGAGAGAATCAATCAAATCAAGTTGTGACGTGGGCAAATAAAGTATTCCCTATTGCGTTTTTAACCATTGCCATAACAACACGATCTAACAAAACAGTAATTATAAATACATATTGGTCGTGGAAGCTTAATAATTATTTGAAAAGCCGTGCAAGAATATCGAACCGACAACCTCTGGGTTGCAAATCGAGTGTGCTAACCGTGTTACACCATGGAAGCATCCCCGTGGAAAGCCATTGTACAGTGAGGGAAAAAAACTATTTGATCCCCTGCTGATTTTGTACGTTTGCCCACTGACAAAGAAATGATCAGTCTATACTTTTAATGGTAAGTTTATTTGAACAGTGAGAGACAGAATAACAACAAACAAATCCAGAAAAACGCATGTCAAAAATATTATAAATTGATTTGCATTTTAATGAGGGAAATAAGTATTTGACCCCCTCTCAATTAGAAAGATTTTTGGCTCCCAGGTGTCATTTATACAGGTAACGAGCTGAGATTAGAAGCACACTCTTCAAGGGAATGCTCCTAATCTCAGCTTGTTACCTGTATAAAAGACACCTGTTCACAGAAGCAATCAATCAATCAAATTCCAAACTCTCCACCGTGGCCAAGACCAAAGAGCTCTCCAAGGATGTCAGGGACAAGTTTGTAGACCTACAAAAGGCTGGAATGGGCTACAAGACCATCGCCAAGCAGCTTGGTGAGAAGGTGACAACAGTTGGTGCGATAATTCGCAAATGGAAGAAACACAAAAGAACTGTCAATCTCCCTCGGCCTGGGGCTCCATGCAAGATCTCACCTCGTGGAGTTGCAATGATCATGAGAACGGTGAGGAATCAGCCCAGAACTACACGGGAGGATCTTGTCAATGATCTCAAGGCAGCTGGGACCATAATCACCAAGAAAACAGTTGGTAACACACTACGCCATGAAGGACTGAAATCCTGCAGCGCCCGCAAGGTCCCCCTGCTCAAGAAAGCACATATACATGTCCGTCTGAAGTTTGCCAATGAACATCTGAATGATTCAGAGGACAACTGGGTGAAAGTTTTGTGGTCAGATGAGACCAAAATGGAGCTTTTTGCATCAACTCAACTCGCCGTGTTTGGAGGAGGAGGAATGCTGCCTATGACCCCAAGAACACCATCCCCACCGTCAAACATGGAGGTGGAAACATTATGCTTTGGGGGTGTTTTTCTGCTAAGGGAACAGGACAACTTTACCGCATCAAAGGGACGATGGACGGGGCCATGTATCGTCAAATATTGGGTGAGAACCTCCTTCCCTCAGCCAGGGCATTGAAAATGCGTCGTGGATGGGTATTCCAGCATGACAATGACCCAAAACACACGGCCAAGGCAACAAAGGAGTGGCTCAAGAAGAATCACATTAAGGTCCTGGAGTGGCCTAGCCAGTCTCCAGACTTTAATCCCATAGAAAATCTGTGGAGGGAGCTGAAGGTTCGAGTTGCCAAACGTCAGCCTCGAAACCTTAATGACTTGGAGAAGATCTGCAAAGAGGAGTGGGACAAAATCCCTCCTGAGATGTGTGCAAACCTAGTGGCCAACTACAAGAAACGTCTGACCTCTGTGATTGCCAACAAGAGTTTTGCCACCAAGTACTAAGTCATGTTTTGCAGAGGGGTCAAATACTTACTTCCCTCATTAAATTGCAAATCAATTTATAACATTTTTCACATGCGTTTTTCTGGATTTTTGTTGTTGTTATTCTGTCTCTCACTGTTCGAATAAACCTACCATTAAAATTATAGACTGATCATGTCTTTGTCAGTGGGCAAACGTACAAAATCAGCAGGGGATCAAATACTTTTTTCCCTCACTGTATCGTGCGATATTTGGTTTTATCGCGGCAAAGGCAAAGATCTCCCGTGTAGCCTTAACAGACTGTTGGGGGCAATTCCTATTAGCGAGCACCTATGAAGACCGGCACGGTACACGAGGGGGTGGGTGGCCAGCACCACGCCCAACCGCCGTTGTCTCCCAAGTAGCGATGTTTTTACACACCGCACCAGGTACCCATTGGAGGCTGAGTCGACCTAGGAGAGGCCCAGGACCGGTTCAAATAATCGTCACTAGGTATTGGCCGTGAGCGGAAATGGAACTCGTAGCGCAGCGCGCTAACCGCTACACGACCTCTCCCCATACCCCAATGTAAACACAACACGCACAAGGCGCGCGAACACCCAGCACTTGATTTTTTGTGTTTATTAGTTTGTTGTCCTTACCCCGCACCTCCGATTAGCGCAGTTGGCTACGTAGATTGCAAAAGGAGGTGAACATCCATACAATAACACTGCTTTAAAATGGAAACATAAAATGTGACGTTTCGGGCAAAGAGCCTTCTGATTATGTGGTCTCAAGAAGGATCTTTGTGCGCTTGACGGGATGCGCGTCAAGCCGCGCATGTGCAAGGTCCCCACGCGAACACGTGCCTGATCAAAACAAAACACGTGGTGGGTGTTTTTGAATTGCTGTTTTGTGAATCACCCATATGGGCAAATAAGTGGCGTTTAACTTGACATCTAACGCAATAACTCCATTGCACACAAAAATACACACACACGCACGTAGCTCAAAATGGTTACCAAATAAAACTTAATACTATTTAAATAATACGTCTTATTATAATGCACATCCCGGAGTCAATCGACTGCTCCTGTCAATGAAAAACATATTCTTTGGTTCTTTCGGTAAAAATAAAATTTAATTAAATGTAAAAAAATTTAAAGATGAAAAAACAACTAAATTTAGTTATATTTTATTATTCTTTTCACTTACGTGACTTTACCGAAACAACCAAAGAGTATGGATCCTTGCAGTCACGAAAACTTCGAATCTGGAAAAAACATATTCATAGAAACATGGAACGGGTATCACGGCTTCTTTTGAAATTCCTAGATTTGTGCTATCGGCGTTGAGGCTATGGCTCGTGTTGAGGCTGTGGTCGGTGTTGATTGTGAGTGGGTCAGTGTTGATTGAGGCTGTGGGTTGGTGTTGAAGCTGTGCGTTTGTATCGAAGCTGTTGATTAATCTCGCGGGTTCGTGTTAAGGCTGGATTTACGCTGAGGCTGTGGGTTTGTGTTGCGGCTGGAGGGTTTATGTTAGCATTGTTAAAGTGTAACCGGGAAACCGGTAACCATTTTCAGAATCCTTTACCGGTTCGGACACTCAAAAAACAGTAATATATAGCCTTTCCTAAACTGTTGGAGCAAGTGCGGTTAGCGAGCACTTTTAAAGGCCAGCACAGCACATGGTGGAAGGGGGGCAACACCACAACCGGCCGCCTTTGTCTTTCCAGTGCTGATGTTTAGACAACGCGTCTGGTACTCATTTTACGGCTGACTCGACCTAGAGGAGGCCCATAACTGGTGCAGTTATTCACCACTTTTGTTGGTCGTGAGGGGACATCTGACTCGGGTTGCCCCCTTGTTTGAACTACCATCGAGAGATGTATCATGGATGTGGTGTGCCGTGTGCGGACCTGGATAAATCCGACTGATACGATGCCATGAGTCACCCTGCAAACAATATATATGTAAATAGAACGTTTTTTAGCGAATGCATTTACATTTGACTTCCACACAGAGTACCAGATGCACGGCTTCCCAGGTGTAGTAGGCATAGTCGGGCTGTGAGGTGGCCATGAGTTGGTAGTACAGTTCTAAGTGTCACTCTATACTCTTTGGGTTTTTTTCGGTGAAGTCACGTAGGTAAAAAAATAAAATAGATTAAATCACGACGTTTCGGGCGCAACACAGGGGTCCTTCTTCAGGTGGGGACAACTTTCCTACGTGGCTTTACCGAAAAAACCAAAGAGTATGAATCCTTGCAGTCACGAAAACTTCAAATCGAGAATTGTCACTCTATTGTATGCGTGGGAATTATCCGAGTAGCCAAGTTTCTCAACGCATTAACTCGGTCATTGATGGCCAATATGCTGATAAAACCCAGGGTTCGATTGCTTAAACAAACGTTTTACGAAACTTTATTTCATAACGCCCACAGCCTTGTCGGGCTAGATTTTTTTTTATGAAGAGGCACGGACTTTTGTCCGTTTCAAATTTCGCGTATTATTATTTATTTTATGAAATTTATCAAATATACCAATGAAATACTCGACTGAAAAGGAGGCAAAACACGTTTCTGCTGGATAGGACTGTGTCTGTAAGATTGGGAAGGGCCCGGTTACTGAGACATTCAAATGATCCTGGAAAGTCCAGTGACCACGGGGGGAAGTCCTCCATGAACCCCCCTACCTATCGCCGCTCTGTCAACTCACTCTATTCCCTTCCTAGTCCCCCCCCTAACTCTTCCCTGTCATCTCATTCTACCTCCCTCCCCCCCACACACACACACTTTCCTACCTATCCCCTCTCAATTCACAACTCTCCCATCCACGCACTCTCTGCTTCAGCAACCAAGGCCTTCTATCGAAGCCCCCACTCAACTTTTGCTATGTGAAGGCTTCTCTAAATTCTCCTCTGCTGCCCTCACGATATGGAATTCCCTTCCCCTACCCGTCTGTGTGGTGAACTCCCTACCCTGTGAAAAAGAGCTTTATAGCTCATCGGATTCCTCCAGTATAAATACATATTCTCATTCTGAAGTCGAGGCTTAAGATGTTACATTTTTATCTGCCTATGACTGACTGCCTCTCCCGATAAAAAAAACATATAATATGGAGGCCATTGTTTCCATACAGCATCTTGAGATGTGATCGCATGTATACGCTATAAAAACATCGACATTTTATTGTATAAATCATATTTTATTCCAGGATATTATGTTTACCCAATCTATACACAAGAGTCGCGAGGAAACGATGTCCAATGCACCTCAATAGGCAAGTGGTAGGGAACCCTGCTGTATTGTCTTCACTATAATAAGATTTAGTTGTCGAGAAAATCCTCATTGAGTCTCCAGACTTCTTTTCCTGGCTCAAAACGCAGATATCATCATGGCCAAAGCCATTCATGTCACCATATCTCGGCAACAAATTCTACCCCTGCCAGATTCCGCAGATTCTGCTGCACAGTGGACACGTGACCTCCAATGTCTACATCATGAAAGAGGGGAGAGGCAAGAGAGGTAGAGCAGAGCTCGTGGAGGGGAGTAGAGAAGAGAGATGAGAGGGGAGGCAAGGGGTGGGTGTCCATGGAGGATCTTGAAGTAGACTGCGAGTGCGATCTTGCAACCGATCCGGGGGGATTGGGAGCACAGTGGAGCGATTAGAGCATTATTTGGGTGATGTGGCCTTGTTTACGAGTGCGGGTGAGAAGTCTGGCAGCCGCTTAGAATGGGATTATTTGGTGCGTATGTATAGTACATGTACTGCAAAAGCGATGATTGAATCTCGCAATAACGTGTCACCGCTGCCTGATTTCGCAACCTGTCCAAGAACCCCGTTGACTTCACGATGACGACATTGTTCTGTGTTTTTAAATCCATTTCTCAACGACGTCGCGTGCACGCGAGTTTGTTAACGGTGTGCTGGGTTGGCGTGCTCCTCTTATGCCGGCTGGCACGGCACACACACACGATGAGGGTGGTCGGGCTCGTTCCGATACTGTGTCGGCTGCACACAACCGGTACACGTGTATAACAAACAACAACAAAGTGCACAGAGAAAATAATTGGTGAACGTGCAAAGGCAAGGCAGTGGTGGGTCGCAAGCAGAGGTCGCAACCCGGTACCCGATACCCGTACCCTACCCGATACCCGGCTACCCGTACCCGGCCAGGTACGGGTACGGGTATCCGTTTGCGACCCTGGTGCGGCCGGGTGCGGGTACGGGTAAGGAATCAAACCCCGTTTGCGACCTCTGGTCACAAGGACTTGGAGCTGATGAATGCCCTGGCTTGATGAATAAAGTATTTACACGGGCAACTGCCTACATAGCCACTGGGTGAAGATGACATGTTAAAGAGTTTTGGTGTAATACCTTGTGGCTACATAAAAATGGTGAAAACACTCGCACACGAAGCGCTCTTATGAGGCGCCCTTATGAGCAATTGAATTCGTTAATTCTATATGAACATACAGCTTAATGGGCCATCCCAAGTTGCTGTCACCATGATGTTGATTCGGCGAAAAATAACCTGCAATATTAGCACCCTCGTGTATCCGTCTGTGGGGTCTGTCAGTCACAACTCTTAACTTGAGCAATTTTTCTCGTTCCAGTTAGGGCTCATATCTGGCCGACAGAAATCAAGGAACCATGAGCTATGTATGAAAATTAGTTAAGTATGAGCTATGGCATGTGTAACCTAGATCATGAAAAACGATGGACTAACATTTTCACCACACGAATCTCATGGTGGTTTAGAAATAGTTACATTCTCTTCCAATTTTTCATACGTTTTTTAATGTTAGGGTCGGGAATCTTACCTATAAACGTCACTTTTTGTCTGTTTGTCCGTCTGTCTGTCTGTCCGTCTGTCTGTCTGTCTGTCCGTCTGTGTACGCTCGCTTGGAGGGATTTGGCGCTCGGGCCGTGGGGTTTAGGAAGAAACATTTTTGCAGGTGGGCACGCCCCCGGCCCCGCGGTAAACTTAGGCATTTCCGATTTTTCGTCTCTAAACTTTAAATCGGACCGATTATCGATTTAGTGCGATTTCTCTTTATTTATTTATTATTGCCGACAGGCGCGGACCACGGCGGTTGCCCCTGGCAACGGGTAGCGACGCCTTCGCTGCGGGGTGGACGCTATTTTTAATTCCCGTTAAAAATATGCACACGCATTAACACGCGACGCTGAGGTAAAATCAACGGGTAGCGACGCCTTCGCTGCGGGGTGGACGCTATTTTTAATTCCCGTTAAAAATATGCACACGCATTAACACGCGACGCTGAGGTAAATTCATCAAGGTTTCACGTCCTCTTCACTCCCCCCCCCCACTCCAGTGTGCGCAATTACTATTATAGGGTCTGCAGATAATAAAATTATAGCGATTAGACAGTATTATTGTAGCGCGGGGGGGGGGGGGGAGGCGACCCCAATACCCAGCCTCAGCCGGCTGGGCAATCTAGGCGAGGCCGGAGGCTCTGCACGGTACTAGGCCTCGACACCACACACGTGTCAGGCGAGCACTTTGTGCCAGAGGTGTGGACTCGAGTCATGTGACTTGGACTCGAGTCAGACTCGAGTCATGAATTTGATGACTTGCGACTCGACTTGGACTTGCATAACAATGACTTTGTCCCACCTATGAGATGTGGACTCGAGTCATGTGACTTGGACTCGAGTCAGACTCGAGTCATGAATTTGATGACTTGCGACTCGACTTGGACTTGCATAACAATGACTTTGTCCCACCTCTGCTTTGTGCTATAAACTCTATATACCCAGCGTTGCCCGGGTGAAAAATACATTTAAAAACTTCTGAAAAATATAAAACATAACATTCCAATGAAAATACAACTGTGTAATTACTTTTAAACCCGACGCGCCAAGAATCGATTCTCTGAATCGCGCAAAGGAATCGATGGTTGTAGATTCATTTAGAATCGCCCTGTTCCCGTTTAAAATAAGTTGATTATAGAGTCGATATAAACTGCTACGAATGGGAAATATCCGGCATTGACCGGGGCAAAAATATAATTAAAAACTCCTGAAAACTTTCAAACAAAACATACCAATGCAAATAAAACTCTGTAATTACTTTTAAACCCGATGCGCCAAGAATCGATTCTCTGAATCGCGCAAAGGAATCGATGGTTGTCGATTCATTTAGAATAGCCCTGTTCCCTTTTTAACAAACTGCGTGTCCCAGACACACACATTCACACATTTTGCTTTTACATTTCACATACAAAACGTCAGCATGTACTGCTGTCATCAAAGGCAAAAATATATACACCCTCACCACTCTCCCTCACCACTCTCCCTCACTCACCCTCATCACTCACCACTTACTATCACTCACCACTCACACTCACCACTCACCATCACTCACCCTCACCGCTCACCCTCACCACTCACCCTTCTCCCTCAACACTCACGCTCACCCTCACCAATCATCCTCGCCCTCACCACCACCACTCATCCTCACCACTCACCCTCGCCACCACCACTCACCCTCAACACTCACCCTCACCACCACCACTCACCACCACTCACCCTCACCTCTCACTCACCCTCACCACTCACCCTCACCACTCTTCCTCACCACTCTTCCTCACTCCTCACCACTCACGCTCACCACTCACCCTCACCACTCACTAATCACCCTCACCACTCACCCTCACCACCACTACTCACCCTCACCACTCTCCCTCACCACTCACCCTCACCATTCACCCCTTTCCCTTACCACTCACGCTCACCACTCACCATCACCAACCATCCTCACCCTTACCACCACCACTCTCCCTCACCACTCTCCCTCACCACTCACCCTCACCTTAACCACTCACCCTCTCCACTCACCCTCAGCACTCACCACTCACCCTCACCTTCACCACTCACCCTCACCACTCACCACTCTCACAACTCACCCTCACCACTCACCCTCACCATTCACCACTCACCCTCACCACTCACCATCACTGTGGTGGTGGTACCTGCTATCATGACAGTAGTACAAGCTGACGTTTTGTATGTGTAATGTCAGAAATCTAAATTAGTGAACTGTTAAGCATACTTGGCGACACGTAAGCAAGTTTTTTTTTTAAACGGGAATAGGGTGAGTGGTGGTGGTGAGGGTGAGTGGTTAGGGTGAGTGGTGAAGGTGAGGGTGAGTGGTGATTGGTGATTGGTGACGGTGTGATTGGTGAGGATGAGTGGTGAGTGGTCAGGGTGAGGGTGAGTGGTGAGCGATGAGGTGAGTGAGGGTGAGTGGGCAGGGTGAGTAGTGAGGGTGAGTGGTGAGCGTCAGTGGTGAGCGTGACTGGTGAGGGTGAGTGGTGAGGGAGAGTGGTGAGGGAGAGTGGTGACGGTGAGTGGTGAGGGTGAATGGTGAGGGTGAGTGGTGAGGGTGAGTAGTGAGTGGGAGGGTGAGTGGTAAGTAGTGAGGGTCAGTGGCGATTGTTGAGGGTGTGATTGGTGAGGATGAGTGGTGAGTAGTGAGGGTGAATGGTGAGGGTGAGTGGTGAGGGTGAGTGGCAGTTGTGAGTGGTGATTAGTGAGGGGTGAGGGTGAGCGTGAGTGGTGAGGGTGAGCAGTGAGGGTAAGTGGTGATTGGTGAGGGTGTGATTGGTGAGGATGAGTGGTGAGTGGTGAGGGTGAGTGTGAGTGGTGAGCGGTGAGGGTGAGTGGTTGTTGTGAGGGTGAGTGGTGAGGGTGAGTGGTGAGGGTGAGTGGCAGTTGTGAGTGGTGATAGGTGAGCGGTGAGGGGTGAGTGGTGAGCGTGAGTGGTGAGGGTGAGAGGTGAGGGTGAGTGCTGAGTGGTGAGGGTGAGAGAGTGGTTAGTTTTAAGGGTGAGTGTTGAGGGTGAGTGGTGAGGTTGAGTGGTAAGGGTTAGTGGAGAGTGGTGAGTGGTGATTGGTCAGTGGTGATTGGTCAGGATGAATGGTGAGTAGTGAGGGTGAGGTTGAGTGGTGAAGTTGAGTGGTGAGGGTGAGTGGTGAGGGTGAGTGGTGGTTGTGACGGTGAGTGGTGAGTGGTGAGGGGTGAGTGGTGAGGGTGAGTGATGACGAAGAGTGGTGAGGTTGAGTGGTGAGTAGTAAGGGTGAGTGGTGATGGTGAGGGTTAGTGGTGAGGGTGAGTGGTGAGTGGTCAGTGGTGAGGGGTCAGGGTTAGTGGTGAGGGTGAGTGGTGATGGTGAGGGGTGAGTGGTGAGGGTGAGTGGTGAGTGGTGACGGTGAGTGGTGAGGGAGAGTGGTGAGAGAGAGGGGTTAGGGTGAGTGTTGAGGGTGAATGGTGAGGGTGAGTGGTCAGGGTGAGTGGTGAGGTTGAGTGGTGAGTAGTAAGGGTGAGTGGTGATGGTGAGTGTTAGTGGTGAGGGTGAGTGGTAAGGGTGAGTGGTGAGGGTTAGTGGTGAGGGTGAGTGGTCAGGGTGAGCGGTGAGGGTGAGTGGTTGTTGTGAGGGTGAGTGGCAGTTGTGAGTGGTGATGGGTGAGTGGTGAGTGGTGAGCGTGAGTGGTGAGGGTGAGTGGTGAGGGTGAGTGCTGAGGGTGAGTGGTGAGAGAGTCGTTAGTTTTGAGGGTGAGTGGTAAGGTTGAGTGGTGAGGGTTAGTGGAGAGTGGTGAGTGGTGATTGGTCAGTGGTGATTGGTCAGGATGAATGGTGAGTAGTGAGGGTGAGGTTGAGTGGTGAGGTTGAGTGGTGAGGGTGAGTGGTGAGGGTGAGTGGTGGTTGTGACGGTGAGTGGTGAGTGGTGAGTGGTGAGGGTGAGTGGTGAGGCTGAATGGTGAGGGTGAATGGTGAGAGTGAGTGGTGTGTGGTGAGGGAGAGTGGTGAGGGTGAGTGGTGATGGTGAGGGGTGAGTGGTGAGGGTGAGTGGTGAGGGGTGAGTGGTGAGGGGTGAGTGGTGAGGGGTGAGTGGTGAGGGTGAGTGGTGACGAAGAGTGGTAAGGTTGAGTGGTGAGTAGTAAGGGTGAGTGGTGATGGTGAGGGTTAGTGGTGAGGGTGAGTGGTAAGGGTGAGTGGTGAGGGTTAGTGGTGAGGGTGAGTGGTCAGGGTGAGTGGTGAGGGTGAGTGGTGAGGGTGAGGGGTGAGTGGTGAGGGTGAGTGGCAGTTGTGAGTGGTGATGGGTGAGTGGTGAGTGGTGAGCGTGAGTGGTGAGGGTGAGTGGTGAGGGTGAGTGCTGAGTGGTGAGGGTGAGTGGTGAGAGAGTCGTTACTTTTGAGGGTGAGTGGTGAGGGTGAGTGGTGAGGTTGAGTGGTGAGGGTTAGTGGAGAGTGGTGAGTGGTTATTGGTCAGTGGTGATTGGTCAGGATGAATGGTGAGTAGTGAGGGTGGGGTTGAGTGGTGAGGTTGAGTGGTGAGGGTGAGTGGTGAGGGTGAGTGGTGAGGGTGAATGGTGAGAGTGAGTGCTGAGTGGTGAGGGAGAGTAGTGAGGGTGAGTGGTGATGGTGAGTGGTGAGGGTGAGTGGTGAGGGTGAGGGGTGAGTGGTGAGGGGTGAGTGGTGAGGGTGAGTGATGACGAAGAGTGGTGAGGTTGAGTGGTGAGTAGTAAGGGTGAGTGGTGATGGTGAGGGTTAGTGGTGAGGGTGAGTGGTGAGTGGTCAGTGGTGAGGGGTCAGGGTTAGTGGTGAGGGTGAGTGGTGATGGTGAGAGGTGAGTGGTGAGTGGTGAGGGTGAGTGGTGAGTGGTGACAGTGAGTGGTGAGGGAGAGTGGTGAGGGAGAGAGGTTAGGGTGAGTGTTGAGGGTGAATGGTGAGGGTGAGTGGTGAGGTTGAGTGGTGAGGTTGAGTGGTGAGGTTAAGTGGTGAGGGTGGGGGGTGAGGGTGAGTGGGGAGGGTGAGTGCTGAGGGTGTGGTGAGAGTGAGTGGTGAGGGTGAGTGGTGAGGGTGAGTGGTTAGGATTTGTGATGATGGTGAGTGGTGAGGGTGAGTGGTGAGGGTGTGTGGTGAATAGTAAGGGTGAGTGGTGAGGGTAAGGGTGAGTGGTCAGTGGTGAGGTTGAGTGGTGAGTAGGAAGGGTGAGTGGTGAGGGTGAGTGGTGGGTGGTGAGGGTGAGTGGTGAGGTTGAGTGGTGAGTAGGAAGGGTGAATGGTGAGTGGGGAGGGTGAGTGGTCAGGGGTGAGGGTTAGTGGTTAGGTTGAGTGGTGAGTAGGAAGGTTGAGTGGGGAGGGTGAGTGGTCAGTGGTGAGGGGTCAGGGTTAGTGGTGATTGTGAGTGGTGAGGGTGAGTGGTGAGGGTGAGTGGTGAGGGTGAGTGGTGAGCGGTGAGGGTGAGTGGTGAAGGTGAGTGGTGATGGTGAGTATTGACGGTGAGTGGTGATGGTGAGTGGTGAGGGTGAGTGGTGATGGTGAGGGGTGAGTGGTGATGGTGAGTGGTGAGGGTGAGTGGTGATGGTGAGGGGTGAGTGGTGATGGTGAGTGGTGACGAAGAGTGGTAACGTTGAGTGGTGAGTAGTAAGGGTGAGTGGTGAGGGTTAGTGGTGAGGGTGAGTGGTGAGGGTTAGTGGTGAGGGTGAGTGGTTAGGGTTTATGGTGATGGTGAGTGGTGAGGATGAGTGGTGAGGGTGAGTGGTGAATGGTGAGTGGTGAGGGTAAGTGGTGATGGTGAGTAGTGAGGGTGAGTGGTTAGGGGTGAGTGGTGGGGATGAGTGGTGAGGGTGAGTGGTGAGGGTCAGTGGTGAAGGTGAGTGGTGAAGGTGAGTAGTAAGTAGTGAGGATGAGTTGGGAGTGGTGAAGGTGATTAGTGAGTAGTGAGGTTGAGTGGTGAGGGTGAGGGTGATTAGTGAGTAGTGAGGGTGAGTGGTGAGGGTGAAGGTGAGTGGGAGTGGTGAGGATGAGTGGTGAGGGTGAGTTGTGAGTGGTGAGTGGTGAAAGGTATTGTCAAAGCCCACCGGGCTTTGACAATACCTTAGTATCTGTGTATATATGTAAGGTTATTAAGAAATATATTTTTCACCCGGGCTACGCCGGGTACTTCTGCTAGTATGTATATAAATACTCATTAAATAAATACAAATTTAATACTGTACAAATCAGGATTATCTGGGTCTATATGTGAGTTGATGTATATCTATGTAAGTCGCTCTGTCAGTCGATGGATTATTACGTGAACATACACTAAGGCTAGTTGCGGAGGATTTAAAGCTTTGAAACTGCACGGAAATGTTATCGTTAATGTCGCCCACTTCACATAGATAAGAATTAATTTCGGTTAAGGACATTGCACATCCGGATGGCTATGTACGGCGCGAAAAAAGTTCAACTTACATACATAACTATCATTATATTTATCTCACCAACAATTTGTAATATTGTGCAATACAACTAATATCACAATAACATCCCTATCCACTCCACATGCCAAATAATTAGTCACGCATCTTGCTAGGGTCAGGTAAGAGACCTATGTGGGGTAAAAGGCCCTTTTTGTCCTGTTGCTCACTCCTAATGTGTCTGTTGAGCTGTTCCTTTGAGGGTCGCAGTCCACCTCAAATGTCAGCCGCCAACTGAAGTGCGCAATTTGCTGGAGTTTGCGCATCAAGATGGACAACGTGTCCAAAAAAGTGACACCCGTCTCCCTCGAACTAAGCTCTCAATCGCTAGGAGACCGGTCGCAGATGCGATGGTGACATTCCCGATGAAGTTTAACCGTCCGATGCCAAGAAGTCGTCTTTGGCATCGCATGTGGAAGGACTGCAGCTGATCTAAATCAGCTTGAAGCAATGTCCAGGCCTCTGCACCAAACAACAAAACTGACAAAGCACAGCACTGGCAGACTCTTAATTCGGTGTCCACACTTTACAATTTCTGGGACAAAACCCGGTCCAAACCGTTCATTATTCCCGAGGCCAAGCCGATCCAGGGCATGACATCAGGTCTACATCGTCCATCATTGGTCTGTGCAGATTCCAGGAAGACAAATGACCCCGCTGCCTCGACAGTGTTGCCGTCGATTATGCAGGGTGTTTCTGGAGGTCTGGAGCCCGAGTTCTGGACGTTTTTTTTTATACCATGAAACATTTATTCTCGCATTGTTGTCGAAATGTTGGAGGGCTGATGGTAATGTTTCAGGCTTCTCAACAAACAGAGCCGCATCATCGGCATAGTCGAGGGGAGTGAAGCGGTGCCAGCCAATTCTGACTCCAAGGTCGTGGGTCATGTTTTCAAAGATCCAGTCAATTGGCTGACAAGAAAATCACTGGTGCGAGGACACATTCCCGACGCACGGAAGACGTGGTCTCGAATTGTGGCGAAAGTCCGAACCCTACCCTTGCGCTTGTGCTTGCATGCAGATCGTTCACAAGGTTCCGCAGGAGGCAAGGAACCCCAATCCCTCTCAAGACAGATCAGAAAGTGGATTGAACCACAGAGTCAAAAGCCCCCTTCAAATTAATCTAAGCGACACGCAATGGGCGGCCGAACTCACAGTGCAGTTCCACAAGTAGGCAGAGTACAAGCACAGATTCCATCGTAGATTGACCAGCTGCAACTCCTGATGGTGTTTGGTCAGGAGTGGCTGCGGCATACCCAGACGTACACGCGCAAAACCCTTTCCTGATGCCGAACGTAGAGATACACAGTAGGTCTATAATTGCTGCATGCCGTACGGGATCCTTTCTCTTGTACATAGAAACGATTGAACTGTCTCTCCAATCAGCGGGTACCTTGCCGGACATCCAGACCTTGATGAAAAACTGATGTAACCCTCTGTGATAGGATGCAGAGCACCTTTCAACAGTTCTTGAGAAATACCATCCAGCCCAGCTGCTTCACCGTCTGTAAGCATCATGGTGGTGCGCTGAATTCCCACTGATGTAGGAGGGTCTGTGTTGGTTTCACAGTCCGAGTCGGCATTGCTTGCAGCTGCAGTGTCTGCAAATTATGGACAATGCTCGCATGGGTGACCATAATGCACGACTGGTGGAATAGGTTGCGGCGGGGCTACGTTGAGGGCGACAGAAGGCAGTGCGGCAAAATCAGTTGCAGTGTCCTTCTATGCTGCCACGTCTATCACCTCTGCCTGCACCAACCTGCGCCGAAAAGCGTGGCGAAGGACGGTCAAAACACATTCCTGCGGAGGGAGCTGGTAGGAACGTTGGGTTGCTCGGTCAATGGCCAGCGTCAACGGCAGCGTGGTGTATTCCGCAAATATTCCCGACAGTGAGGGCGGGTATAAGCCGGCGTGAGTAGGTTAAACGTTGAGTTTTATAAGGGCACCACGGGGTGACCAGCCCCTCCCCACCCAGCCCCACCCCTCCCACCCCCCCACCCAGCCCCACCCTCCCCACACAACCTCTCCCCACCCTCCCCACCCAGCCCCTCCCCACCCTCCCCACCCAGCCCCTCCCCACCCTTCCCACCCAGCCCCTCCCCACCCTCCCATCCCCACCCAGCCCCACCCTCCGCACCCAGCCCTTCCCCACCCAGCCCCTCCCTCCCCACCCAGCCCCACCCCACCCTCTCCATCCAGCCCCTCCCCACCCTCCCCACCAAACCCCTCCCCACCCCACCCTCCCCACCCAGCCCCTCCCCACCCTCCCCTCTCCACCCAGCCCCACCCCTCCCATTTTTGGAATCACGACGGACGGACACAATAATCTCCTGTGGGCTGGTGGAACCAGGAGGTTCCTACCAGTATAATCTCCCCATGACTCGCACAGCACGGGGAATGTTCTCATCCAGCAGTAGGTTGACAGAGGGCTGCACATGTCAACATGACTGTGTTAATAATTATATCCCGCACTGTATACAGGAGTTATAATTTTTGTTCTATACTTTCGAGTGAACCTGCGTTTGGGATGTTTAGCCACTCCCATTAATGAGTGTTTTGCATGCAGGAGGAAACGAGAATACTTGTAGAAAACCCCTACTCGCAAAATAGTGGATGACCACAACAAATCTGCGCATGTGGGTGACGAAAACAATCACCACGAACTACTGAAATTTCTTGCCCAACCCACAGTTCAGCGAAATCGGAGGGGAATTTACGTTTGCCACTTATCCTGCCTCCTGCGCGCTGGATTAACTGACTTGACGCGTGTCACCACACCCAGACAGCATTGGCAGACACAGCGAGAAGACATGCGGATGATAAATACATTGTAGAAGGGAGAGACGGACGAGGGAATACGCATTCGACAAAGTAATTCCCAGCGACACTTTAGAAGATGTGCATTGAAAATCAGTTTGGAGAAACAAAGGCACCCAAATATGAAATAAATCAACACAAATGTGCAGACCTTTGTCCATCCACTGCTGGATGAAAACTTCACGCCGTGCCAGTGATGGGAAGGGAGAAAGGCGCAGAGATTGACCAAAACTTCACCACGCCGATCAGTAGCAGGTTGGGGCAGGGGGAGTTAAGGACCGGTTTAGATATCATTCCCCACTGATGATAGTGGCTGTGGCTATGAATCAAACTCGCTGGGCTCAATAAGATGCTACACGGTCCATATTGTGGTTGCCGGACCACTGTAGAAACATGATTTTGCAATGCTTATGGAAGCAGTAGCAGGCACATTAACGACCATTGCTTCAGTATATAATAACAAAATTAATGGATTTGCACGTGGAAAAAAGGCACGCACTCAATACAATAAAACCCCTTCAAACAGTAGTAGCAGGATTGAATGGTTAAAAAAAATAGAATCTGGAATTCAAAAGCAACACGCCGATGTGTCGAAAGAGGAACGTTTAAATCAGTGCGCATTACTTGATATGACGTGGATCAAAAACGCGAACACTGACAAAGAACACACTGACAAAGGCTTGAAAGGTCATGTGCAAAAAGAAGCACGAAGAGAAGCATGGAATTAAACTGAGAGACAAAAAGAGAAGAGATGGATAGGTAGGACACATCGTAAAAAAGTGATTGATGGACGAGGCTGGTGACAGAATGGCAGCCATAGGAGAAAACACATCTGAGGAAGAGAATGACTTTCGCGATGATGGCGAAATGAAATCGGCTCGTGTGCAAGAGTGAGATGATGCAGATTATAGAACTGCAATGCGCAAGACCATGGCAGATGGAATTTGAGCGAGGAGGCATTCATCCAGCAGTGGATACTCAATTACTGATGATGATTAAAAAAAAGATAAAAGGCGAAGGCAAATTTTTGCTCACACCACTGCTGGTCGAAGGGATTCGATTGGAGGGAGTTGTAAAGATATCCTCTCGAGAATGTTTTGGTCTATTCTTCCACGGTGGGATTATACATAGTAATCATCGCCACCTACTGCCAATTGAGACTTTAAGCAATTTTATATCTACGTGACTTTACCGAAAGAACCAAAGAGTATGGCTTCCTCTAGTCACGAAAGCTTCAAATCAAGATTCAATAGATATTATGTTTCGATTTAAAGCTTTCGTGACTGCAGGGATTCATCTTCTTGGTTCTTTCGGTAAAGTCACGTAGAAGGGAAGTAATAAAAAAAAATATAATAATTCTCACGACGTTTCGGCCACAACGCAAGCAGC
The DNA here is from genome assembly GCF_965212315.1 of Lampetra planeri. NCBI lineage: Eukaryota > Metazoa > Chordata > Hyperoartia > Petromyzontiformes > Petromyzontidae > Lampetra > Lampetra planeri. Next base: position 7,302,681 of record NC_136109.1, read on the forward strand.
CGTCCTCAGGTGAAGACCAGGTCTGTCGGGGACCAGGTCTGTCGGGGAGACAGACCTGGTCTTCACCTGAGGACGGCTGCTTGCGTTGTGGCCGAAACGTCGTGAGAATTATTTTATTATGTTTTATTTTTATTATTTTATTACTTCCCTTCTACGTGACTTTACCGAAAGAACCAAGAAGAAATATTATGTTGTGGTGTAATTATTATAACATTGAACTTTAAGTTTGATTTTGTTTTTCCAGGTGAGAATTCAAGAGACCAAGATAGTCTCAATTGGCGTGACTTTACCGAAAGAATCAAAGAGTATAATATCTATTAATTACGTTAGTCACTACTATACATCGATGAAGTTGCGGATGGGCAATGAGAGGTGCGGCGATAATTCATGTCGCAATACCCAGGGAGGTCAGGATGTTGTAATTCCCGCATTGTGCAACTGGAATTAAAATTGTCTTGTAATACCGGTGTGGGTAAGCATTTCTTGTGGGGTGAGATCACCAGTCCTGGGCGAGGGTGTAAAGTGTGCCAGGCGTCCTACCGTGTTTAAAATCTGCCTTATGTTCAAAAACACGGTCTCGAGACATGTCGCTTAGTTTCCCCAATGTAACTACTGCCGCAGATACAGCGACATGTCTCGGACCGTGTTCGTGAACATAAGGCAGATTTGAAACACGGTAGGAGCAATACTTCTGCCGTGGCTGATCATTATTTTAATGCGGCTGGCTCACACGAAACTGATTTCTCTAAGACGATGGTTCTTTGCCAGCCTACTGGCTATCAACAAAGATTCGTTCATGAAACCATTCATATATATAGACACAGAGACAATTTCAACCGAGAGGAAGGTTATAGAATCGGGAATCATTGGAAAGATGTAATCAACCATTTTGGATCATGACTTGACTTGTATTTTCTTGTCAATCAACCTCCACCGTCAGCGATGTGGTGTGTAGCGCAGGGTGCAGGGATCTTTGCTGCTGCATTGGCATTCTGCTGCATTGGCATCGTTGCTGCATTGGCACTCGTAGACCGCCGATGCTCCGGATGCTGGTGATAGCTACATCGGCATTGTTATTGCATTGGCACTCGTGCACCACCCATACTCCTGGTGCTGTTGATACACTTGGGCTACACCCATCCCTAAACCTTTATAAACAGCTTGCCTCTAGAGGCTGACTCCTTTGCCTGGTGACGAAAGCTTGTGTTGCGATCGAAACGCCGTGATATTTTTATTCACTTTTTTTTATTTTTCTATCTATGTGACTTTACCAAAAGAACCATAGAATATGAATTCCTGCAGTCAAGAAAGTTTTAAGTCAAAATGTTCCCTCTTCAAATTCCCATTACACGGCTATCACTCATTCTCGTCATTTACTGTCATCAATTTCGCTTTGGCTAAATTCATGCATCACATATTCGCCCATTGCTTCCTCTCATCTATTTTATTCACCTCAGCTCCACCATTGCATTCATACGTAGCGTTCTTAATACAGGTAGGAACAACAGTTCCACACTGCCCACCAGGGATTATTTGTCTGTCGTGCATAGCCCCTCCCAAACATGTACGCTCCCGGATAGGTTGAAGTGCGTCACGTGACCGCGAGCTTTCTGTCGTGCACGAATGCGCTGTCCAACCAAGTTCCTACCTGCCCACTCCGAAGGAACGTGTTTCTCTGTAAAGCGTCTTGGTGAAGGCGCTATATACACTACGTTCAAACTAACATCCCGCCTTGTGCCACCGAGCTCTTTGTCAAGGTCTTTCGCCGTACCTCGTCGCATTTTTTCACTCCACTGACCTCGGCAAATACCGCCACGTCTTACGGAGTATATCTAACATCGGGGGCATCGTACCCAGAACCAGGACTTGCATTGGCTGAGGGGCGTTTTCCAATGTGACTGCACTGGCAATCATCTGGAAGTTGCACAAAGCAGCAGTTTCAGTTTGATTTATTTGGTATAGCCCTGTGAGCCATTCGGCTCTTGAATCGGGTGCAACCGCAACAAACAAAAACATGAACAAGAAAACATCTTAAAGTGACTATGTGACTATGTGCAAATAGAAAATCCAGGAAAAAACTGCAAAGTCTTCCAGAAAAAGCACCGTACACCAACGCTGTGTGCAAAAATCCCAGTGGGATGCAAGTCAAACAACAACAACCACAAGACAACTTAGATTATGGCCATCAGTGTAACTCCGTACCACAACGAACACACATGGCCAAACCAAAAAACTTTTCGAAATCACCAAAATAAAGCCATGAAAGCAATGTAACAGTGATATAGGTACTGTGACCGAAATTTTACAATAAACGACATAAACAATATGGACCACCAAACCCTGCAGCCATAGCTGGTTGCATGAGTCACTCCACAACAGCAGGAGCATCAGTCGGAGTATCAGCATCCAAGCACCATCATCTACCTTCAAGCAGCCGATTAAGTCTCACTTGTTCAGTCTCTCACCTTTTCAGGTTTTCGCCTGTTCAGACTGTCATATGAGGGACGTTGAGCTCTGGCAGCGTGCCCCTGAGTTCTCGATTGAACATTGCGTCCGATTCACGAAAAATATGCGCTCAAAAGTGTGTGTTATTATGTTAATCCACAACTGGATTAAAGCAATAATCTGCCTAGCACATGTACATTAACCTATTTCATTGCTCCATATGCTCGGTAGACGTCCTGTCTTTCGGGTGCCACTCCATGATTTGTCTTGATCACTTCGAGTGACACTTCTTGCCCAAGCCCACTTACTTTCCTTAAGTCAATGTGATTTCTTGAACTTGCATTTGCCCTCTGATCCATGTTTCACTTTCTGTCTCTCCGCATAATATCCCAAGCAATGTATGCACCTTTGCATGCTTCTTTGCGCACTGTACAGATTTTGTTCCATTTTCGTTATAAAATATCAGTGATGTAGTCAGACTACAATTATGGAATAATAGCTGTGCCGGTCTCCCTTGTAAAAACACATGCAAAAGCCCAATGGCCTCATGTGCAGTTAAGAGATTTAGTTGACTTTGTTGATTATTCTACTTCTTAGGAATAATCATGAATGGTGAAATAATTTGCACACTTTGCTTGCCATCCAGAGGTCACCGGCTCGATTTCCTGGCACGGCAGTTTACATAATGGGAACTTTTCTTAAATCTCCTTGCCACCTCCCTCCACACAGCAATGCGAATGACTACATCACAGTCAATCGGTCGCGGGTGGTAAAGTAAAGTGCGGATACTCCAACCTCTTAAAACACGTCTGGTCAGTATGGAAGAGTAGGAGAATGACCCTCTAGAGGAGCTCTCGAGGGCTGCCCCTGGTAGAGGCCATTTTGCCAGTGGTGGCGTGATCGAGAAAATGCATTTAAATAAGGCAATTGGTTAACTCAAGCTGGCGTGCACTCGCACTTTATACAACGCACACCCACTGTGATGGCGTTTACACATAGGGTCGTGGACATTGTTGCCATTTTAATACGTAGGCTTTCGCGACCAATATAATCCATAATACAGATTTTTTTTTGGGATTAGATCGCGTAAATATATAAATGTGTCGTTAAACTCGCCACCACCCGACATAGCCAATTAGTAAGGTTTGTCACGTAAATAGAACATGCCAATTGGTTACTAGTGTAGTGGCGTAACGTGCGGGGTTAGCAAAAGGGTGAGGTGAGGTGACACTGGAGTGGTGTGGCAGCAATTATGGGGTGAAGCATTGATTGAGCGGGTGCATTTGGGGACGAGCAGGTGTGTGTGTTGGGGCGCCGGAGAGGCGGGAGATGGAGGCGATAAGAGAGAGAGAGCAAGTGCCGGAGGCGCCGTAGAGGCGCCAGCTTAATGGGGGGTAAGTGAGGACCCCAAATGAGGAGGGACATATAAGGGAGTGTGCGGAGCAGCACGGGGAGTTGGTTGGTTGGTGCTCAAGGGATGAAGAACACAAGAGTCGGGGAGAAGACGCCTGGGACCTCGCCCTCCTCACCTTGTCCTCCCCAGCAGTGTTGGCTGATCCCCTGCTGGGGGCAGGGACGAGGGCGGAGGTGTGGGGGAAGGAGGACAGGATATCAGAGTATAGAGTAAGAGAGAGAGTGGGGGAGACAGAGTGGTTACCGCGCACGAGGTGTGTGGAGGTGAGTAGGGGGAAGTCGGGGAGTTCGGAACAAGAGTGTGTTTTAGTGTGAGGAGCATCAACACTGGATGCAAGGTAAATAAAGTGACACACGAGAAAAGTTAAGTGTCCGTGTGAGTACAACATTACACTAGTACAGCACACCGGTGTGTTGGAGAGCAAAGCAACAACATTTACAACATGAGTACGATGTTTCGCCAGTAATTACAACTAGCTTCATCAGGCGACAGCCAGAGCTGTGAAAAAATCCTTAAGCTTCGTTCCTTAAATAGAGGGGAAGATGTGATGACAACACTTGTGTGCTCTTCTTGCGCAAAGTGGGGGGGGGTTCATGAATGCATATAAATGACAATGTGTACTTTTGATTTGAAGCTTTCGTGACTGCAGGAATCCATACTCTTTGGTTCTTTTGGTAAAGTCACGTAGGTAGAAATAAAATAAAATAAATCACGTTTTGAACGCAACACAAGCGCCAGTCTTCTGTTGAAAATCGCGACAGCTGCGGTATTATAGTGTAAGGGTAATAAATAATACCCCATTAACACTACTTCGGCTGCCTTTGTTCTCAAAACGTATATGAACTCTTGCTGGCAACAGCTTCTCTTCACAAGGGAGCAGACATCGTGCTGCTCGCAGCAGACATCGCAGCTGTCGCGATTTGCACCTGAAGATGGGCGCTTGTGTTGCGTTCGAAACGTCGTGATTCATTTTATTTTATTTCTACCTATGTGACTTTACCGAAAGAACCAAAGAGTATGTGTGTTCTTCTTTTATATGTTCACACAATCTAACCCAAAAAACCTGTATTATGGCTTGTTGCCATTATGTTTTGAATACGCATTGATGTATGTGTAGTGGGTAAATAACTAGAGGAGAGTTATCTGATGCAACACGCTTGTATTTAAACAATAACTGCGTAACACAAAGGGGTAACGGCCCCTTACACCCGATATGCTAGGGAGGTAGCCCCTACAGACTAATACGCCTCTTACTGGCTAACGTACACCTCTCACGAATGAAGCTTGCGTCTTCACTGGTATAAGCTTAAGCCGACCCTAGCCAGGGGTACGGCTCTGCCCCTTAGGCTCTTCTCTTCAGTCTTCACTGGTTCGCTTGAGCCGGCCCTGGCCAGGGGTCCAGCTCTGCCCTTTGGGCTCTTCTCTTGAGGAGGCTTCTTCAATCTTCAGGCGAGAAACGACTGCCGGGACCGTTCAGAGGTCCGGCTTTTATACAGAGCCGTGGCCACACCTTCCTTCTCGAACCTTACAGCAGGACCTGGGGGCAGAGGTCGCAACAGGGTACCCGATACCCGTACCCTACCCGATACCCGGCTACCCGTACCCGGCCGGGTACGGGTACGGGTAGCCGTTTGCGACCCTGGTGCGGCCGGGTACGGGTACGGGTAGGCCGTGAGTCACTGATGAGTACCCGTTTGTCACTCATTTCGGGTAGGGTACGGGTAGTGAACGTTTGCGACCCTGGTGCGGCCGGGTACGGGTAAGGAATCAAAATCCGTTTGCGACCTCTGCCTGGGGGTGATGTCAACCCCCAGCCCCCCTCCTGGGGTCTGGACCTCTGGTCATGCTATTCCATAGGGGTTACCGTTGGGCCCTGTGGGCCATAGTCCCTTAACACTGGGGCTGAGGCCGTCTTCTGCCCCCTATTGGCACGTGTCCGATACCACCGGTTAACAGCATGGGAGATGCACAATAATACCACTACATCTGTAATGTTTCAATAATAGCGACGGCGTCACTGCGTGGCTTGAGTAGGTTTTGCAATGCTGAAGGAAAAACAAATGATAGATTTAACAGAGCTTAACACATTTTCACGGAAGAATCTAGTTAGAAGGTCTCTGGGTATATATGATGTTTATGTGTTGCCGATTGTGCATCGTTGTGATATGCAATTAGTACGTATGTTGAACTTCTTTCACACCTTGTGTAGCCAACCGTGCTAATCAGAGTTTGCTTGAATGACAAAATCGTAGTTTTCCCCTCTACTGGTATTGTGGGTTATTCTTATCCCCATGATATGTCCTGGTCAATTTTACCTTGGTGGTAGCAATCCTAGATGAGACTTCAGTCGTCCTGCCAATCAAATGCAATACAATATCGAGTCCGTTTGATATTCGTGCCATTCTGATAGCACGAGGTCATTAATAAAGTTTTGTTTACAGACGAGGATAATCCGCTGCAGTTTCGACGTTGCTATGTGGAGTTACCCAATCAGGCAATTTGCAAGTAATTTTCAAAGTTCGACTTTGACCACAGCAGGGTGACCCCAGGTTTTCGTAGCCACCTCACTTCTCAATGGAGTTGAGGCTTTTCTAAAGATCTATGTGGACCACCAAACCAAACCCCGCCAAAAAGGCATTGGACCACAGAAGCGTGCGCCACCACATGCAACCCTCACGAATGCGATGCATATCTGAGATGACCGATGTGCAAGTGTGGGCAACTGTGGATGAACACACGTAGAATTGCGTTACGACATGCGACAAGTCGTTACCAGGAAGACGAGGTACATACGCGCGTGTCACAGATGGAATGCTCACTGATTGGAGGGCATAGGACAGACGTAGGTGCTGTGGTGAAGGCTTGCTCATAAGTAACTATGTAATTGACAAATACAGTGGTAGCCCGGAGATCGAACTTAATTCGTTTCAGAAGGCCATTCGAACACCGATTTGTTCGAACACCGAATTAATTTTCCCCATAAGAATGAATGTAAATGACATTAATTGGTTCCAGACACAAGAAATCTCATTATAAAGCATTTTTACACGAAGTTTACAGTAATTACATGCATAAAATCATACAAAAAACAAGAAACAATAAATAAATTGAATAAATTAAATAAATGAACATTCAACTTCACTTTACCTGTAGTAGGAGAGTTGATGGCTTGAGTGGAAGGTGGTGAGGTGGTAAAACCTTTATCTGGGCAAGCGTCATGCACGCTGGCCATACACGTCTCAGCCGTACATGTTCTTTCAAGTCGCGATTGCCCGTTCGACCTCCGAATTTCGTTCGGTTTCCAGGGCAAAACATGTTCGGAAATGTCGTTCGAACACCGATTTGTTCGAGTTCTGGTGCGTTCGATCTCCGAGGTTCTATTGTAGGTGTATAATGAAGCACTAGATCATCGTTCGATATTCGTCGTTAATCTCACAATGTACATCAAAACACAACAATCTAATCTTTTTGCATATCTAGATTGTATTTACAGTGATAGGTTCCAAAACTCCTGCAGCAACTAGAACCCCAATTGACTTCAATTAAAAATGTGTTTTTCTTGAATAAAATTGGAACCCCGAATTGTGGTAAATCATAAGATTGCCAGGATGGAAAGTTGTGGGGAACAGTTCCCCACCACCACCTATTTTGGCTGAAAAACATTAATCCATGACACTTCCTTAAATATATATAGCGCATGCTGGAGAGAACTCCCATCGCCCGAAATGTGGTCTAGTTATTTTTTTAATTGTGCTTGTGCACCATTGCCAACGCATCAGCTTCGCCAAATGTCTTTGGCGATTCGCCTGTGATTGCATCAACTGTGCCCCCTAGGGTACGTAAGCACTGAAGTGCCAGTCAAATCTTGTTTTTCAGAACTGTTTTAAAATCATCCCTCGTTTACGGCAAAACAATATACGGAAATTCGCCATTTGAGCAACTTTTCAACAACTATATTTTCCGTATACGAAGGGAAAGTAGGATTCGATATCCATAATTTTTCGAGGAATTTTCATTAATGTATCTGTTCCATATAAACAGGGTGCTTAAAAAATGTTTTAACACTTTCATGGGACTGTCGTTTTTAATGAGAAACGGATACACTAACATAATAAATGTATGTTAATAGCTTCAAAAAGTCAGTCTCCACTTATTCGCCATCATTGTAAACACATGCAGGGAATCTTCTCCAGGTGGTCTCCAGAGGCCGGAGGCACATTTATTGTGGTATTGTTGCAAATTTTCATTCGTATATTAAAAAAATGTAAGCACCTTATGTAGACGGATGTCTATACATCCATTGTAAAAGTGACAGATATGACCGAATGGACAAGACCAAATGGACAAGACCAAATCTACTCAGGCGATGTCATTTTTTTTATTAAAAGCAATAATGCAAGGGAAGTCACTGTCGGAAACAGGAGCTGCCAAACTCGGGAGGAAAAAAAATCTTAAGAGTTGAAGATGTGAAACATCTCATAACCTCGATGTCCATATCCACAATTCAGTGTCCTACACAGCTCCGATAAGGTGTCCCCTGCTGTAATTGGATAGCATTCGGAAATTCACGGGTATAACTCTCTCGTGCTGGTGACATCAATTTGCTTTTACTTGCTTAATGTACATTGTGTACGTTTGTGAAAACTGAAAAAAGGCAAGATTAGGGATCATAAATAGTTATTTATTAAACAGATGTTTTCTTGCAGTAAAAAAAAACTAATATAATCTGTGAAATACCCAAGCGACTGTGGTATTACCAAGCCAATTATGAAGTGTAAATTATGCTTCATCAAATATCTTGTGTAAGACCAGGGTGATCACCATATATTTACAGCTGTATCAGATGCACAAGCTTTCGATTGCGCACAATTCTGGTAATTATCCATGTTGATAAAATGGCCACGATTTTCTATGCAACCTCTCTAAAACCTACCTTCCCATATCACGTGTTTGATACCGTATCAGACATTATGGTCAGGTAGTCAATGCAAATCGCTTCTTAGGTCAATCAGCCTCAACTCAAAATAAACTGAGCTGATCAAAATCCAGCCATGCACCCGTCACTGGTTTCTAATTTGCCTCTCAATAGAGGGCAGCATTGCCAAATGGACAAAAAAATCCACAATACCTTGAAAACATTGTGATTTGGCCACATGATGTAAATTTGATCCATCGTTAAGGTCCATCTCCAACATTCACTTTTGGAAATGTTATAATGGCAGCGGTGGTGCAGTGATTCGTACACTGTGCTATACAGTGTGGCCCTTTCGAGTTAGAGGAAACTGACTGCAACCCTGGTCCTGTCATATTTTTGTTTGACCCAGGTAAAATACTCTTTAGGTTTTTTCGGTAAAGTCACGTAGGTAAAAAAAAAATCACAGCAATTTTGCTGGAGCAGTCAACACCTGATGACGGTTGCTTGTGTTGCTTCCAAAACGTCGTGATTTAATTACATTTATTTTAATTTTTTACCTACGTGACTTTACTCAAAAAACAATAAGTATGAATCCTTGCAGTCACGAAAACTTCAAATCTAGAACCAGGTAAAATACTTTTGGGAGTCCATAGGGTGGGGGTGGGCATGTACATGTGCCCATGTTGTACATGCATACTGAACCACAATATAAATTATCATCATGATGTACAGGAGTCTTAGCAAGGGAAAATCTTTATCCCCGAGTATTAAGTATCCACTAGCGATAAAGGTCACGACGAGCGGTGTGGGTGATGGTTGCTTTAGCTCATTTAAAAGAGATTAAACTATTTTTGTGTGAATTATTTGGAATATATCTCTCCAGAATAGATATACACAACCAGTGAGCTCTCTAAGCTGGTTCAATGAATGTCACAGTATTCAGTTGCTGGTGCACGTGTTGTTTTGTGGTTAAGATGCTGCGGGTTCATAAGGCTGGTCTGATGCTCCCACAGGGGTGGCGGCTTCTACCTCTGTTTCAAGCTGAAAAGCAAACACACAAACGATTAACACCAGCGACGTCGATTGATGAATACATCTCACGCAACTGAATGACAGTACCTGAAGGTCAGTGTTGCTACCTGTCCAGAGACATAACGACAGAGCACAAACTAGGACACTGTTTACAGTAAACTCTGACAACACCTGGCACCAACACAAACCAGGACATAACCAGCAAACCCTGACACAAGCCATGAATATTTTTTTTCACCCAACTAATAACCAGTCCCAGGTAACTCTTGCAAATTAGACTATCCTGGTCTCTTGGGTTTTCACCTGGTTAAACAAAATAAACTTTAAACTAGCCCAAGATGCAGCTTTGAAAAAACATTCTTAGTACAAACCTCATGCTGATCTGACATACAAACCAGAAAACAGACCAGGACACTGCCAGAACACAATCCCAGGGCACAACACTGACCTTAATTCAGCAAACAATGAAATAATACATGATGCATCCAAGGGCATATACCTAAGGTTTGAAGGCAAGTTCAAGAGGCCATCATAATGAATGCTGCCGATGCCACCACGCCTCACAATCACCAATTTCGTTCTGCCAAATCACTCAGCTTCTGCAAAATTGATACCCAGCCCACAAGGGCCTTTCTCAAAACACATTCCTGCGGAGGGAGCTGGTAGGAACGTTGGGTTGCTCGGTCAATGGCCAGGGTCAACGGCGGCGTGGTGTATTCCGCAAATATGCTCGACTGTGGGCGGGCACAAGCCGGCGTGAGTAGGTTAAACGTTGAGTTTTATAAGGGCACCACAGGGTGACCAGCCCCTTTCCACCCAGCCCCAGCCCCATCCCTCCCACCCCCCCCCACCCAGCCCCTCCCCACCCAGCCCCTCCCCTCCCAGCCCCTCCCCTCCCTACCCAGCCCCTCCCCACCCAGCCCCTCCCTCCCCACCCAGCCCCTCCCTGCACGACGGACACAATAATCCCCTGTGGGCTGATGTAACCAGGAGGTTCCTACTAGTAATATCGCACAATTTGGCTTTAGAGCCTTCCCTTGGTCACAAGCATCTAGGAAACCACTCCAATGCTGTCTCGGTAAATTTCCTTCCTCCATCCTCTACATGTGCTCCGACCCATGACCGCAACCTGTTCTTCTTCATAATTGCATCTTAAATGCTTTGTTTCCATGTTCTATTATGAACGGATAAATTGTTGCCTAATCAATGACTAAAACCCTCAGCATAAACCCAAAATAGTCGTTGATCAACCTTGGACAAAGGCTATGAGCAAGTTCCAAAACATAACCCAAAATAAAGGTGTTGGAGTAATGTGTGTCTAGAACCCTGAGTGTGTTGCGTGCTTTGAGACCATGGGTTTTGTACACTGTGTGTTACGAGTTCTTGGGTTCAAAGGTGCTTTTTGTGTTTTGAGTTGACGACTTTGGTGTTCCTGTGTTATGGTATTGAATGTTGGTTCTGGGGGCTGTGTGTTGTAGGGTCCAGATTCAACATGTGGAATACCTTGCTGCCTTTTCGCCGCAGAACAATGCCATCTGCCAACAATGCTTTCCCAGTTTCCTCAAATAGATTCTCCTCAGGGTGATCCCCAGATGCCTGAAGCTCCTCATAGCGCTGCACAAACCTAGACCAAATCATCACAATCACCGCACATCAACAACCACACTTCTCCACGAACAAGCACATAGACCTGTGCGGCACCCATACAACCACACCAGAACCATATTGGATCAGCCACGAATTGCCACAATGATCAACCATTTGTCAATCGACTGCTGGATGAAGGCCTCCCCACATCGCGTCGGCAGTGGAGGTGATTTTAGCACACTTCAAACAGCCATAGAAAATATACATTGGCAGTATGTCACCACAAGCGCAATACAATTTAACATCAATGTACACCTTACTGATACAATGCCCACTTCAGCTGCAACATATGATGCTGCTATAGGTGCAGTGCTACAACAAAGCATGAACGTTAAGTTAACTTTTAAGGATTACCAAATTTCATGGCAATAAAAAAGAATATTACCCCAATACGTTGCATATCGCCAACACAAACATCCATACCCCAACAGTCATATCATGCACACCAATCCCTAAATATGCTTCATACAAAAATAATGGACACCAACTACTATGTAACAATTCAAAGCCAACACACAATGCTGCAACAATTCTGCAATGCAATCACACAAGCACATGACAATCAGCAATCTTTCAATATTAAGAGGCCACTAGAGCTAGGCAATTTTGAATCTAGATTGAAAACTCATATATTTAGAACTGCCTTTTGCACAGTTGTCTACGTACGTGCGAAAGAAGTTCAACATATATACATACGTATCATTTGTGGTCACATGACTAGCACACCTCACCTCTGTGAGAGCGACACAAAGTTGGGTCTGGTGAGGTCGTACCGGCCCGCAGTGTATGTCTGGAAAAATCGCCTGCATACGCAAACACGTAACATAAACATGCACGCACATGCACACACAGGTAAATACATGTACAACACTACGTGCAAAAAAAATGTGACATCCAGACCAGCACATATGAACACACGATCACACATTCACATGTGGACTCTCACATACAGGCGCATGACTGTACAACAGTCTATGATGGAGTTTCCAGACAAAAGACTAACAAATCAGTCTCTAATGGGGGTACTCTTTGGTTTTTTCGTTAAAGTCACGTAGGTGAAAATAAAATAAAAATAACTAAATTAAATCACGACGTTTCAGGCGCAACACAAGCGTCCGTCCTCAGGTGGGGACAAACACAGAGAAAAAACAAGCGCTGAAGTATGCCTCTTAGGCATACTTCGGCGTTTTGTGTTATGCCCGAAACGTCGCGATTTAATTTAGTTATGTTAATTTTTATTCTATTTTCACCTATGTGACTTTACTGAAAAAACCAAAGAGTATGGATCCTTGCAGTCACGAAAACTTCAAATCTAGATCTAATGGGGGTGTTTGGGAATAGATTGCCAAGCCAGTTCCATGACAGGAACCATCGACAACACCGCAGTCTCTGCTGAGATCTCTATACAAAAAACATTGATGAGGTGGTCTCTTGCGACGTCCTTGGGCAAAAGTCTGGAAATCAGAATCAGAATCTTTATTTAGGCTGGAGGCATCCGATGAGCTATGAAGCTCAGAGCTAATCTTTTTCACGGATGCATTTAAACAACAGACTTGACAGATCAATCTGTTAAAAGCGTCTCTAAGAGACCTGACTAATAAAATGGAATCTATATTTGTCCCAGAGGAGGGCAAGGGCGCGACGGACGTACGTACGCGCGAACGGTGTCCTCGGTGTAAACGATGGCGCGCACGGGGTCTGGCTCGGGGCGCAGCTGTTCACGGTGCGCGACTTTGCGCTGCGAGCGCGTGGGCAGCAGTGGCGTCCACGTGCCCTGGTACTTGGGCTCGCGCTTTGGTGGGAAGGCAGCGTAGATGTCGTACCACAATGGCCGGTCGGCCTCCTTGATCACCTGGGCACGCATCAGGTCGCGCACCCTGCGATACACATAAAAAGACTTAAACTTTTTTACTTTGCCAAGGAAGGTATGTAGCTGTTTATCAGAAGCGACCAGGCCACAAATGATAGCTCAAGTGGCTAATCACGTGGAAATGTATTTCAGCCAAATACTCGTTTCTAAATGTGGAGGAAATAACCGGAGGACACGGAGAAAGATCCACACGACCACGGGGAGAACATGCAAACTTCAAATATACGGGCGTCAGGGTCGGGATGGAACCCACCAACTCCTGCATACCAGGCAAGGTGGTTAACATCTCGCCACCGCGGCACCTCAATGTGTTGCTCCGTTTCATTCTTTATGTACGTTCAAAAACCGGCAATAAATTTACGCAGGAAACTAATTTAATCTATCCTCCGTTATCGACAATATATTAACTTAATTCATGTTCTTGCACACATACACACAGGTACAACAACCGCCGTTCATCACGGCGCTTGTACCATGCTAGGTGCATGGATTCCTGGAGTCACGAAAGCTTCAAATCTAGAATTCTAGGTGCACTTTAAGGCCACGTGAAATGTCGAAGGCTCGCTGGCAGGTCACGGAACAGATCTCGCTGTCATGGGTTGACTGAGATGACCGACAGATGCACCACCTGTGTTTCCTACTGTGGCAACTTGCTGTGTTTTAGCCACCCGGCGCTCCGGTCGTTGTTGTGAGCGTCGCTCCTCCGCTGTTGCTGGAGGGCGACTGCCTCCAACTGCCCAGTAGCAACGTCCTTCACCAACCTCCCCCAAAGAGGCCGTCTTGACACCGCCGGTACCAGTCGTCGGCAAGTCCCATCAGCTCCACATCCTCCTGTACCACATCACTCCATCTATTCTCTAGTTAGTCCCAAGCCCGTTTATCCCCGCTCTATCCAGCCAAACAGAAGCTGTGTGGGCATGCGGTGGCTGGGCATGCAGGCTACATGACCTAGCCAACGCAGCCTTGCCTGCCGGAGGAATCACACTAACGGGAACGTGTCCAAAATATCTGAAGGATCTGTGAGCTCCTCACAATATATCCAGTCTATTTAACAGAGGTGGGACAAAGTCATTGTTATGCAAGTCCAAGTCGAGTCGCAAGTCATCAAATTCATGACTCGAGTCTGACTCGAGTCCAAGTCACATGACTCGAGTCCACATCTCATAGGTGGGACAAAGTCATTGTTATGCAAGTCCAAGTCGAGTCGCAAGTCATCAAATTCATGACTCGAGTCTGACTCGAGTCCAAGTCACATGACTCGAGTCCACACCTCTGCTATTTAAACCCAAGCCTGAATAATTTCAAACCGGCGCAGATGTTCCTTTGAATGATTCCACGTTTGCCAAGCGTAGGGAAGGGGGACCAGGGCATAACTTTGTCCAGAGAAACTGCAAGCTTCGTGTGGGCCAACCTCCCGACGGATTCGGAGTCTGGCACATTCACAACGCGCGCGCGTGACTAAGACGTGCGCATGGAATTCACGACAAATCGGGCACAAGTGGCTGGATTTGCGCTCACTGCTGCGCCACCGCTCCCCACGTGTTGGGGAGGAGGGGGGGGGGAGGTCACGTGACCCGGTGACCCTGAACGCCGCGGCCTAAAGCAGGAGGAGGAGGCGGCGGCGGTCGGACGCGCTCACAGAACCCGCGACGAACAGCGGCAGCAGCAGCCACGGTCGCGGCGGCTAAGAGCGGCGCGACGACGACGCGGGGGCGCGACAACCGCGAGGAGGAGAGGAGGAGGAGAGGTGGGGGCGCACCGTGAGAAGATGGTGCCGTGACGCTCGATGCGAGTCAGCCCCGCCATGATGTAGTGAGGATGGTGGCAGTTGAGGGGGGGTGGCTGACGTCACCCCTAGCCCCCCCCAGCCTACCTATCGTTGACGTGACGTCATCTATCGAGTTAACGTTACCGTTGACATGACGTCATCCATCGAGTTAATGTTACCGTTGACGTGACGTCATGTCGTTCTTTGTGACCGTACAGTAATGGTTTAAAACGTAAGCTTTCGCGATCAATATCTGTAATAAAGGTGTTCTTTTTTTTGGTGGGGGGAGGAGAGGGGCGCAGTGGGTGTAGGTTATATCGCGTAAATATAAATGTGTCGTTAACCCGCCACCACCCGACACAGCCAATGAGTAAGGTTTGTGAGGTAAACATTACGTGCCAATTCGTTACGCCTTCAGCACACCGGCGGTGTGTTAGAGAGTAAAACGCACAACATTTTTATAATTTAAGAGTACCGTGACGTTTCGCTTGGTGATTACAACAACCGGCTTCGTCGAAAAGCGATTTTGCCCGATGATGCCGTTTGTAATCGATTATTTGGAGTGTTTATTTTATTTTTATTACCGAAGGGTGTTTCTGTTACATAATAGCGCCTACTAGGAAACAATACGCACATGTATATATATAAAAACAACTTAATCCGGATGTGATTCTTATCAGGCCTCATGGTGTAAACTGTGCAGTCTGCAACTGTTATTCGCTGTGGCAATGTGCGCTTTAAAGATGGGCTATTGCCCGAAACGTCGCCTATTCTATTTGCATTCCATTTTCAGGCTCGTGTTATGAACGAACGTGTTGAGTTGTTTTGTAATTTGTGCTTTTGCACCACTGCCAACGCATGTTGGCAATACAGCGCCTCCGATTAGCACGGTTTGGCTACGTACGGTGCGAAAGAAGTCCCATACAATATTGTCATGTAAGAGGTGAAAGCACCGGTCAAGCAGCTGATGTTGTTCGTGTGGTGGTGGTTGTTGTTGTTGTCGATGCTTGAGGCGGGGAGTTTTCAGAAATATAGCACTTTGTATGTATCTATTTAAAACTTATTTCGCACCGTGCGTAGCCAACAGCGCGATTTCTAATCGATATTAATCGGCTCAAGCCTCCCACAAATGACGGCGACGAGATGTTAACAAACTCGCCAACTTTTCAGGAGCGTGTGGGTTCGATCCCGACTCTGAGGCCTTTTATATGTAGATTTTGCGGTAACTCTCCCCGTGGCCACGCGGATTTTTCTCCAGGTCCTCCGGGTTTTCCCCTCCACATTTAGAATCAACATGCGTTGAGAGTTGATTTGAAGCTTTCGTGACTGCATGAATCCATATTCTTTGGTTCTTTCGGTAAAGGCACGTAGGTATACTACCTACGTGACTTTACGGAAAGAACCAATCACTTCGTTGAGCGATTATTTTTGGCCAGGTGATATATAAGCTAAGTGGACTTTACCTGGTCAAATAAAACATAGTTTCGTTTAATACCGAGACTTGTGTGTGGCCATCCACATTCTGAACCACTCCCTTCTCATCTATACAGGACAGAATATCTAAATTTCTGTGATTCAGCTCAAGCCGCCCATAAACCCCACCGCCCACTGAAAACAGGTGCCGTTCCGTGCAGCAGCGTCGAGGTTTTGATGTCGCCTTTTCCTAATCTTTTCTTACCCCTTTGCCCTTTGGGCACGTTTTTCCATTCCTTTTCCATCCTATTCCCATTCTTTGTCTTCTCTCTTTAATTTCCAGTTCCTGGTTAATTTTCCCATACATATCATTGACTCTGCTGGTGCCTTTACCGTGTGTACCAACGGATACAAGGTAGCTAGTTCAACCCAATAATAGTCATGTTGCTGTAATTGAGAAGTTCTAGTTGTGTGATTGTAGTCGAGTTGTTGCAGTTGTGTTGTTGCTCAATATATCGTTTAACAGTTCTTGAAAAATGCTCAATGTTTGCATATACAATCACGAAAATTATCCTGTAGTTTAAAAATCCACTGCTGGATGAAGGCCTCCCCATCCCTCGCACTGTAACGATTCACGTAGCTAACCTGCACACAAGCCCATCTCATTGCGCCAATTCTGCGATTGACGTAGTTTTGGGCACGGTCCCTCCTTTGCCACTCAGTAGTTATTTTCAGCCACTGGCCATTTATCCCTTTTAGCAGCAACATGTTATGCCCAAGCACACATATTTTACTTAAGTCAAGATGAAGTCTTTAACCTGCATGTTCTTGAATCCACGTATTCCTCTGTCGACAATCCCAAGAATGCATAGCTCCATGCTTGGCGCACTTTTGAGCTTTTGTTCCACATTATTCGTCAGTGTTCATGTTTACGCTCCATGCCATATCAGGCAATATGCCTTGATTTAAAAATAAAGTACTTCAGATATTAGTATGTTCCGTAATGTCAAGTTTAGCTTTTCAAATTCACTCCAATCTGCTCTCGTCCACCTCTTAATTTTGATCCCAGTCCACTTTCGGTATTTGCTCTCGGTACTCATTTATGTTGTTTTCCAGTTGTGTTTTGACACAGTTATCTCCCAAATGTTTAGCAAACGTGTACATATTATTTAAGATTACTATTGTTTTCCAGCTGTGTCTTTTACACAGTTATCTCCCAAATGTTTAGCAAACGTGTACATATTATTTAAGAATATTATTGTTTTCCAGTTGTGTCTTAAAGTTATCTCCCAAATGTTTAGCAAACGTGTACATATTATTTAAGATTACTATTGTTTTCCAGCTGTGTCTTTTACACAGTTATCTCCCAAATGTTTAGCAAACGTGTACATATTATTTAAGAATATTATTGTTTTCCAGTTGTGTCTTTTAAAGTTATCTCCCAAATGTTTAGCAAACTTGTACATATTATTTAAGATTACTATTGTTTTCCAGCTGTGTCTTTTACACAGTTATCTCCCAAATGTTTAGCAAACGTGTACATATTATTTAAGAATATTATTGTTTTCCAGTTGTGTCTTTTAAAGTTATCTCCCAAATGTTTAGCAAACGTGTACATATTATTTAAGAATATTATTGTTTTCCAGTTGTGTCTTTTAAAGTTATCTCCCAAATGTTTAGCAAACTTGTACATATTATTTAAGAATATTATTGTTTTCCAGTTGTGTCTTTTAAAGTTATCTCCCAAATGTTTAGCAAACTTGTACATATTATTTAAGATTACTATTGTTTTCCAGCTGTGTCTTTTACACAGTTATCTCCCAAATGTTTAGCAAACTTGTACATATTATTTAAGATTACTATTGTTTTCCAGCTGTGTCTTTTACACAGTTATCTCCCAAATGTTTAGCAAACGTGTACATATTATTTAAGAATATTATTGTTTTCCAGTTGTGTCTTTTAAAGTTATCTCCCAAATGTTTAGCAAACTTGTACATATTATTTAAGAATATTATTGTTTTCCAGTTGTGTCTTTTAAAGTTATCTCCCAAATGTTTAGCAAACTTGTACATATTATTTAAGATTACTATTGTTTTCCAGCTGTGTATTTTACACAGTTATCTCCCAAATGTTTAGCAAACTTGTACATATTATTTAAGAATATTATTGTTTTCAAGTTGTGTCTTTTACACAGTTATCTCCCAAATGTTTAGCAAACTTGTACATATTATTTAAGAATATAACATCGTCTAATTTATTATTTTTGGAAAATCCGTGCACTCGTAGGTTATAAGTAAGAGTTGCATATCTGACCACATATCTGCCCTGACCAATTAACCGCCCCCACCCCAGTGCAGAATTTTTGCACGGTCTGTCATTTTCTTGCGATGTTTACAGATCTGACTTTTTCACATACAGGTAGTCCTCTACTTACGATGGAGATGCGTTACGACGACCCCATCGTAAGTCGAAAATATCGTAAGTCGAAGATGGCCTAGCCTACCCAGGAGTCTTAAAGAATGGTGATAATTTAGCAAAAGAGAGCAACTTACAGTACCGTTGTGTATAAACTATATACTGTATGTATTTATTAATTACAATACTGTATTGCACAGTAAAATGTAAAGTAAACAAAAACAAGGTAAATTCTTAGCCCACCTATATGAACTGGAATTTAATAGAACGTTTTTTCAGGAAACAATCCTATCTGCTATAAAAAACATTTTTTAAACATGCATTGAACGTATGTATCGTATCATGGTAACCCTAAAATGAAATCGCTAAAGCTACGTATCATACATGCATTGACCGTATTGTAACGTATCATTGTACTGTACTCACCAAGATTCTGTCCGTCGTCTGCATACTTGAACGATGTTAGGTTGTTGATGACAATTTTGTCATATCGCCATCGTAAGATCGAAATATCGTAAGTCGGGCCATCGTAACTCGGGGACTACCTGTACATGGTATTCTTAATCTCTCCTACATTCACTTATAAGGTAAAGCATTTTCCTATGTTCAAAGTAGTTTGTACTTTACTTTTGTCCAGTAATATTTTTTGTATGCCTATTTGTGCATGACAAGAAAAAATTTCAACGTAATTTGCTATACTTGCATATTCAACATTTTTCCACAGTAAAACCCCCAGGTAGTCGGATTTTACATTTAGCTGGAATGGGTGGACCAATGAAAAAAAAACTAATTTAAATTAAATAATATCACTGAATCATTTACATAAAATATGCAGTAACATTATTTTCAAACTGCACGAGTCTTGTTGACTAGACGATAAGATATTTATAACATGGTCTTTAGTTGACTCAACCAGGAATCAGCAACTTGCGGCTCAGGAGCCGCATGCAGCTCTTTAAGGACTGTTTTACTGGTAGGAACCTCCTGGTTACACCAGCCCACAGGGGATTATTGTGTCCATCCGTCGTGCATCCAAAAATAGGAGGGGTGGGTCTGGGTGGGGAGGGGCTGGGTGGGGTGGGGAGGGTGGGGCTGGGTGGGGAGGGGCTGGTCACCCCATGGTGCCCTTATAAAACCCAACGTTTATTATACTCACGCCGACTTGTGCCCACCCTCAGTCGGCCATATTTGCGGAATACACCACGCCGCCGTTGACCCTGGCCATTGACCGAGCAACCCAACGTTCCTACCAGCTCCCTCCGCAGGAATGTTTTGATAGAGGTAGTGCAGGAGTGGTGGGGTTATCGGGGTTGGCGTATGAATGGTGGGAGATGATGGGGTGGCAACGTACCAAACCGACCGACAGAAAACGATACATGGGACACATACAGCCAGTACTTTTCGTTGTTTTTGGTTTATCGAGTAAAATGCACACATTTAACATATGTACACAAGATTTTATTTTTGTTACGTACGGCAGTGACATGGACTATCAATAGCGTGTTCTGTTTCACAGTGAACGTTCAAGATCCCATTATGTCATTCGCAAGAATAGGCCATTGTGTGTGGGCGTCATGGTCCAAGTTTGAAAAAATTATCTGCAAATTACTCAATTGGAATATACATAGCAATCATCACTCCCTCCTACAAGCATTTGGTAGATCCTTCTGAAAAAGTCAAGATTCAGCGAGGCTTTCCTGTGTAAACAAGCCTGGTAACAATAAATACAACCGGAGGTTTTCATTAAATTACGTGGCAAGCCGGACGTTTTTTTGAATAACCGAACCAGGGCCCCCCGTATTAGTCCAGCTAGTCGGAGTGTTTCTGTACCTCAGTCCCCAGCGGATCAGATTCGAGACATTGTTTTATATAACATTTTGCAGGGTGCATGTGTACAGGTGTTAACATTTAGGTTGTGGTATAATCACGATGTCAGTTTCTCATAAATTGTGTTAATTGTATTTTACACGTATATCTTTTGTTGTGTTTTGCAATACTTCCGGTATCAAGATGACTTATTTGCTTAACTGCAGTTCACTCAACATAAAAAGGGCAATTCATCATATATGGAGTAAAAAAAAAGGGTGATACGTATTTTATATATCATGTAAGACTGGAAATTTCATTGTTCCTGCCATCATATTAAACAATATTCTTATCCATAGTAAAACTATTAATCTACTTGAAACAACCCAACCTGATGTCATGGAATTGCTAATCTGGCTAAGGAGGTATCATAGCTAGTTTTCTTTTATGTCAAAGCCTTTTTCTTTACTCTGAACTGTTTGAATCACAAATTTGAATGGGAAAAATTGTCATATGGAGTAAAGCATACAGTTCCTACTTCACTATACTTGATAGATTTTATACAGCAGGTTGATTTAATGATCCAGAACTCACTGATTTACTCCAGTCAATCGCTCACCGGCGGTCAGTCACCATAGTATCACTCTTGCTATGACCGTTACTGTTTTGTGGATTTCACTCAGGGATTCCTATTCCCATCTTGAGGATTAAATCTACTTGCCTGTTCAACCACCATACATCCAGACTGTGTTCGACTCCCATACTATGGCTCAAGCCACTTCTCTTTCTACTTCTTTCAGTGCACTGTTCAATTTTGGAAATCCCACTCGTCTCTTTCCCAAGTCCTTATAACCTTGCTAAATTGACTTCTAAAGTTAACTCTTATCTCGTACAACTTTGACAGTGCTGTCTGTTGAAGACTGCTTGACATTTTGGGTCTTTGCGCCTGTGCCAGCAACTGTAGTTTAACAAAAAAAACCTGCGTTAAGTCTTAGAATCATTAAAACTTTACAATCCAAATTGCTTTGTTTAGACACACATGCTGTCAGTTACACAAAATGGAAACTACCATATTCTCTATCATTTTCTCCCCCTTATTTTAAAGCAAAAGTTGGGCATTGCATCTTATAATTCGGTAGATGTTACCAGATGTATAACTTTATTGACACCGGGTGCAAGTTTGGGGTGCGAGTTTATGGTATCAGTGAACGCTGTGTGCTAACCACCACTCCCACGTGTTGGCTCCTATGTAAGTATGGGGTGCATCTATTTTCCAGAGTACTTTATCCAGAAAATGCGTTACTACAATAGTCGAGGCTTACTTTAAGTTGTGATGCAAGAAAATAAGCATGTTTAAGTGTTCATGAGACAGCTGTGATTTAAACGGTGTGACAATTTGCCCCGGTGTGCCGAATGCTCGCTCAGATGGTACGCTGGTGGCAGGGATGCACAGATACTTCTCAGCTGCCTTTGACAGCAAGGGAAAGTCAATGCAACGAACGGACCACCAGCGCAGAGGGTCACTTTCAGCATTATATAGAGGCTCAGAAATGTAGTGGTGGATCTCTTTCCTCACTCTGCTTGCTAATGATGCACCGTCATCAGCGTCAGTGCCTTCTTTATGAAGTTGGTTGGCGGCCGTAATCTTTTTGAGTATTGCCCCAAGTTTGTTAGTTTTGGCTCCGATTGCACCAGGCACTTCTTCTTTTACAGGAGAGGTAGTCACATTAGCAGAAGCTCCTGCTGAGCTGGCACCGGATTCTAGTTTTGTAGACGTGGCAACACTTTGCGTCGTGAAAATATTTTCTTCCACTGCGCTGATGCATTCCATCAAATCCACAGTGACAGATGGTAAATCTGTTACAAAGTCACTCTTGAATCGAGGATCTAGAAATGAGCACACATCGAGAATCTTAACGTTGTCACTGGCATAGCAAGACTTGAGTTCACCAGCGATGCACGTCTTTAAGTCTCTCGCCAAGCTGGTGTCACCGTACTTTTCCCCCAATATGTCATTCAGGATGTGGTGTAATACTGGTCGCAAGGCAGACACAGTGACATATTTTTCAGAGGCCAATGAGTCTGTGAACTCGTGCAGTGGGCCGAGCACCGCTGCCAGGTCTTCAAGTATTGCAATGTCAGTATCCATTGGATTAAGATGCAAGTTTCCTTGGTCTGCTGCCAACACAGCACGCACAGGTTGCCGCTGTTCCAGGAGTCGGGCCACCATTTCGTATATGCCCCCCCACTTGGTTGTTGTGTCTTGAATAAGGGTTTGCTGCTCCATTCCCAGCTCAGCTTGTTTCGTCGTCAATTCCCTCTTCTTCTTCCAGCTCTTATTGAAGGCACTTACCACGTTACGACATAAGTTCACTGCCGACTCCACAATCTCGATCTTCAGAGACTTGTGAACGGCCAGGTTTAGGTTTTGGCCAAAGCAGCCTAACCACTGCAATTTCATCCGCTCACTGAATGCCTTTTTCATGCTGGTAGCACTTTCTGTGATGACGCTGCTCAGTTTGAGGACATTTAGGCTCCACTCTTGCAGCATTTCTTGGAAAGCTTCTGCAATTTGCATGCCGCTGTAATCCTCGGGTATGTAGCATGTGTCCAGGCAGTGTGACTCGAGCTTCCATTCACCGTCTGCTGTTACCCTGATGTAGTGCACTGTCAGACTCATGTAGGGCTCCCCTTTCCCAGTGCAGCCCACCCAGGTATCAGTTGTGACAGAGAACCAGCAGGCAGAATCCAATGACTGCTGGACCTTGGCCTTTGTTTCATTGTAAAGTTCTGGTACTGCCTTTGTCGTGAAAAAGGTTCTGCCAGGCATGTCATACTTAGGATTCAGCTTGGAGACAAGCTGCTTAAAACCAGGCATTTCAACTGTGCAAAAAGGTTGCATGTCTTTAGCCAGGAAGTAGGACACAGCCTTATCCAAAGCTCTGGCCTCTTTTGATTCACGATTCAACTTCTTAGACCTTGTCCCTTCAATAGTCTCAGCAAATGACAGTCGAATGGATCTAGGAGTAGCAAGGGTGGTGCTTGGTGAAACAAAGGAAACACCAGCAGAAGATGATGCTTCTGTATGCAGTGCTGGGTGATATTCACGCAAATGAGTCATCATGTTTGATGTGTTACCAGCCTTGTTGGATACTGCAACCAAACACGTTCGGCAAATTGGCCATCCAGTATTAATAAGGCAGCCTTTGTCATCTTTCTGGTAGCCAAAATATTCCCAGACAGCTGATTTTATTCGTTTCTCTGGTGGAAAGAGCAAAACGTCAACATCTGCTGTTGATGCCGACTCCATTTTGTGTATTACTGGTGACGAAAACGATGATGGGTCACATAAACGTTGGGCCGTCAATCACTCGATATTAGGGTAGAAGGGGTGGGATTTTGGCTTAGCGGCAGGGAAACACGGAAGAGAGAAGAGAGAGCAGCACTCCAGCACAGCCCGGGATGAAGCAACCAGGGGTACAGCACCAGCAACGACGAGTCCTAGGGCATCCACGTGGGTCCAAGGACCTGCGTCAATGACAACAAAACATCAATCAATGGGTATAAGACTGATATAGCTTTAGAACCACAGATATCTTGCTCGTTAACATTTATTTCAATGTAAATATTTGGTAAAAAAAACAATGAAGATACGTATATCACGATACGCTGTGTTGTTGTGACGTGCCGAATTGACCGTGCGCTGCGTTTTCCCAGTGTTGGTTTAACAAACGCCATTCGCCACTTAGTGACGGTGCCAGGATAGGTGCACTCTGAGGCCACGTGAAATTTCGAAGGCTCGCTGCTTGGCAGGTCGACTCATTGCCATATATTTAAGCGCCGTTAAAAGTCGATAACAACAAAACCCCCCCCCCACTACTTTTATGACCAACGATTACCGCGGTATAATTTACCACAAGATACAATACCAATGCCCACGATAAGACAATTATCGCGATGTTTCCCCATAACTTTGCATTTCACGGATTGTCGATATTTTTTTGTTACCGTTTTCCTGCTTCTTGCCTGCGCTGCCAGTACAGATTATTTAAACGTTCGATTACTATTATTTTATCATAATCCTGCCATAATACGTACAATCGTTACCTGTACAATATATTCACGCACACGGTTGTCGGATACGTACACGAGAAATACTTAAAATATTTACAGAAAATCCCGACAATGGTGCCAACCGCCATGCCTCTATTACTCCGGTAAAGAAAAATACTCCCAACGCGGCATTTAAAGAATTGTTTCCACAAAATAGCAGCATCCCTCTGGGTCAGCGAATACAGCGATTAAAAAAGGAAAGAATAAAAATCAGCCGCGATAATCGCGATATTTCGATAATTTCGGGAGGGAAAAACGGGACGATACGATTATCGTCACATCGTATCGCCATATTGTCGAACACTGCCGCCCCCGGCCCCTGTGTTCTCCCCGCTTGTGTGGTGAACGGGATGTAAACACACGTTCGTCGCGGTGTTGCGATGTTGCTTGTTCGATCGTCCGCGGCGAGACGCGGCCGCCGCCTCCACCTCCACCGCCGCGATGGAGTTCAAAAACGTGGGCCCGCGGGTTCCCGCGATTTCGCGTCGATTCACCCCGACCAACGATTCTTTTTTCTGGTTTTGTTGGAATCGATGTATGTAAACTCGACACAGTTGACGGTGTTTTTATTTTATTTTTGAAGGTTGAGCTTGCTTCTATCGCGTCACGTGTCTATGGCATGTCTGCGAGCTCACAATCGCTGCCGATCGATCACGTTAACGTCGATGGCAAAACATTGAGTAGATGCGAGAATCGCAATGTATAATTTTTACGCAATTGAGGGAATCGAATTGTTGGAGGTGGATGGAAGGGTGGGGCAAAGGACGAGGGGTGGGGGCCGGAAATTCATCTGGGGGGGGGGGGTGGCAGGTCAATGTAAAGTATTGTGATAAGTTATACCATAGATTTAAAGCTTTTGTGACTGTAAGGATTCATACTCTTAGGTTTTTTTACTTTACCGAAAAAACCTAAGAGTATAAGTTATAACAGTTATGATTTACGTGCTGTTGGAGACGGTTCATTTCCCGAAACATCACCTATTTTTGGTTATCTTAAGGCTTTTGGCGAATCTGTTGATTTTTTTGTAACAGTGAAGAGAAGGTGGGGGATTTAAGTGAAGAGGGGGGAATGGGAGGAGTCAAGGTTAATGTTTATTTTGTTTAGAATCAGAGCTTGTATTTATCTGGGAGAAATCCGATGAGCCATGAAGCTCCTTTTCACACATGTCCAGTATTTGCCGGTCAGAAAGTTACAACAGCATAGGTGAGAACTGAAGAAACCAGGATAGTCTTAATTGCAAAATTTACCTGGGTAACATACTGATAATCGCAAAACAAATAAAGTACATCAATTCAGCAAATATAAATTAGCACTAAAACAGTATCACATGAGAACTATAAATGATTGCTCAAATATAAATAATTGTTAAATACATAATAGATTCCCTCTAATGTAAGTCAGCTTGGGAATTATATTTTAGACTGATCAAAATACATTTGCCAATAAAATGACAGAAACATTCAAATATAAGGTGGGTCTTTATACCAATATATGTCAGAGAAGGATGTATGCCAAAATCAATTGCAGGGTTAAGTTTTCATAAAGATCTAGATTTAAAGATCTAAAGAATCAACAGTTTAGCATTACATTGTGATTTAGATGGAAGAGTGAGCATGGACATGTTTGAATCTATAGAATTCCAGATGTTTGGGACATTTATAGAGAATGAGTGAGAACCAGTTGAGCGTTTTTCCCTTGGTACAATACACTTCAGTACTGTGGTTCGTCTTAAGATTTTGAGGATTGTGGTCATGGATAAACACTTTGGATAGGTAAGGGACTGAGTTATGTGTGTATGCATTAAATATGAACTTGTCCAATGACTTTCCCTCTCGAGTTCAAAGTGGGTGATAACTGGTCTTGGGGTATAGATCACAGCGATAGTAGAGTAGTTTGTAAGATAAAACATAAGGAAGTATAAAAGATAGTACAGTATTTAATTAATCCAGAGTGGTTTTAGAGGCTTATTCATATACGATGTAAGCATAGTCTATGATAGGCATACTGGTAGTAGCTATAAAATGTTTCTGTGTAGAACATGAGAAACACGATTTGTTTTTATACAAGTTTTTTTATTAAAATTTTATATATGTTTGAAGTCGAGATGACAATTGAGCCAGATGTCAAGAAACATTTTCAATTCTACAGCAGAGTGCTTATGGGACAATTGCAAATTGTTCCGAGATGTAGTAGATATTCCTAAAAGTAACATCTAGTTGTGTTTGAATTCAGGTGGGGTTTCAAGGCGATTATGTAAGAAAAAGGTAAAGTCTTGTTATTTGTTGTCATACATTTATAATGAAGATCCTGGGGTATAAATAAGTATCATCAGTCAAAAGTCAAATTTTACAATGAGATAGATTTTACTATATTCTCTTTATGTAGATCGAGAATAGAATAGGAATGAGCACTGAACCCTACGATTTCACCTTTCTATTGTAGAGTGAAGTCAAAGGAAATAATTACCAATTTTACACGTTGTTTTCTACCTTATAAATAATTTATAAACAAGTCTGTTGCTTTTTTACTAAGGCCAGAATCGAGTAATCTGTCTTGTAAGATGTGATGATCAAAGGTCCAATAATACTAATGCAATTTATCATGCGCACAATATTACAGACGTATATAACCATGACTCAGAGGTGCAGCGACAAGCTCAGTGTCGCACGAACGCCAGGCTAAAGAAGTGGGTCTTTAAGTGTATCTTAAAAGTCGATGTAGATTTTCAGCGGGATGGTGTTCCAGATGGCAGAGGCTGCCACAGAGAAATTATGCCTGGCAATGCTAGTCCTGGTCCTTGGTATAGAGAGAAATGTGTGAGTTGTGTTGAAGATAGTTCTACCATGAGCTGTATTGCAGAGTGACAAGTGAACAGCGATAAGGTGGACTGAAAAAAGAGGCACAATGTTACAGACAGGTGATAATTTAGCTGACCCTGGTGGTGATGAGAAACTAGTGAACAGAGTGGAGGGAGGCAAGGGAATCTAACTGAGGATGACATGCACCAGGGACTATGCAGGCAAGATTGTTTTGCAACCATTGGAGTTTCTTGAAATTGCTTGATGAGAATCAAACAAGGACAGTGTTGCAATCGTCGACACAGGACTAGACGATGCTGCAGGCAAGGGTATTGGCGATATCAGTGGTGATGAGTGGACATACATGACAGAAGGCCCTGAGGTGGTAGTTGCAAGATCTGATTATGTGGTTGGAGTAGCTGTCAAAGGAAAATTTGGAGTCGAATGACGCCAAATATTTTTTTATGTGGTTAGAGAATTTGATCGTGGAGCCAGTGATTATGCTCGAACGAAACGTGGACGTTGTGAGACATTGTTGTCTAAAACTTTTTGTGAAGTAGTGATGGTGATCAGCTTAGGTATAAAGCCAGATTGATGTTCAGTGAATTTTCCATAAGACTAGATAGTTGACCAGCTGTTTCTGAACCGTTTTTTACGTTTTATAAAAGACCAACATAGATGGGCTGGTAATTTGGATGGTTATTTAAATCCCCCCCCTCCCCTTTGTGCAAAGGATGGACATATGACAATTTACAATAAATGGGTATTGAGTTGGAATGTACAGACATATTAAGCAAATGGCATATCAGGGATGCAAGAGCATTGTCTCCTAATTTTTGAAATAATTGAACAATGCTGTCTGGTTCAGCAGCATTGTAGGGATAAAAAAAGATGTAGAGAATTGTTTTTAATTTTAAGTCTGAATGTCCTGAGAAATTTGGGGGCAAAATAATTAGGGTTTGGTGTGGGAGAATGAGTGACATGCATTGATGAAAGATTACTAGTTTAAAAGGTACTCTCTGCTTGTAGAAAACGATTGTTGAAAGCGTCAAGAATATTTTCACCAGAAATTTCACTGACTGATTAAGACTATGAACAGGGTTAGTGTTGAGTGCTGGAGATTGGAGGAATTTTATGGCAGACCAAAATCTTTTGGAATAGTCTTGGGAGATATTTATAATTTCAAGTGTTTAGGTGTCGCTTTTTTGATTTGAGCAGTACACTTATTATGGAGTATTCTGAAATGTAGGGTAGCTTTAGGACTTTTTGATTTCCTTGCTATGGCCCATGCTCATTATTTTCGGAGGTCACTTAGTTCAGAAATGAACAAGGATTTATTCTTATTTTTCCTCTGATTTCTTAGGGGGGAAATACATATTAAAAGTGGACCAGTTGAAGTAAGGACTGAAGACAAATCAAGTATTGGATGTAATCAATACATTTTAGGCTCATTTTATAAATATAGTATTTGTAGTATGATTTGTGGGGTCAATGCGAGGTTGAAAATGGAAGAGGTCACTGATCTTGGATGGCTGTAACAAGAGCCCTCGCAGGACGGTAGTATACTGCGAGACGAAAATACGAATTTTACAAAAGCTAAACCTTATTATTTCTAACTCCTTCGGACGAGATACATATTTTGCCAGTGAGCAGTTGTAATGCGATTCAGTGTATATTAGAACACCTTCTGACGGGAGTCTATCAGTAGTTATGATGAGTGGGAGGAAGAGGGGAAGGATACAATGGTGTCGCTTTTTTTATTTGAGCAGTACACTTATTATGGAGTATTCTGAAATGTAGGGTAGCTTTAGGACTTTTTGATTTCCTTGCTATGGCCCATGCTCATTATTTTCGGAGGTGACTTAGTTCAGAAATGAACCAGGATTTATTCTTATTTTTCCTCTGATTTCTTAGGGGGGAAATACATATTGAAAGTGGACCAGTTGAAGTAAGGACTGAAGACAAATCAAGTATTGGATGTAATCAATACATTTTAGGCTCATTTTATAAATATAGTATTTGTAGTATGATTTGTGGGGTCAATGCGAGGCTGAAAATGGAAGAGGTCACTGATCTTGGATGGCTGTAACAAGAGCCCTCGCAGGACGGTAGTATACTGCGAGACGAAAATACGAATTTTACAAAAGCTAAACCTTATTATTTCTAACTCCTTCGGACGAGATACATATTTTGCCAGTGAGCAGTTGTAATGCGATTCAGTGTATATTAGAACACCTTCTGACGGGAGTCTATCAGTAGTTATGATGAGTGGGAGGAAGAGGGGAAGGATACAATGAAGAGGGTAGAGGATTAATTAGGGGGAGATGGAGACTGAGCTGAGGGGAGAGGGGGAAATGAGTGCAGGGGGAAGAGAAAGTAAGGGAGAAGAAATTTTATTTGATGTGGGTACAGGGGAGGGAGGGAGTGAGGGAGATTGAGAGGAGGAGGAAGAAGAGCTTGAGTGGAGGGAGGAGGAGGAGGGGAGGGGGAAGCGATTTAGGAGCAGGACAAACAGGGGTCAGGAGTGAACCGGAAGCTCCCTCGTCACACGACGGAAGTCGCGATGGTGGGAAGCGGAAAGGACTGAGGGCGGTGGTTGCGTGGTGGGGGGACCGAAGAGAGGGAGAGGGGGGGGCAGGGGTTAGGGGTCAACCGGAAGTGGCCGCTCGTCCCACTTTTCGCGGAGGCGAGGCGAGAGGAGGCTTCTCCGCGGGAGCAGGCCGCGCCTTTTAAACCCTTTTGTTTGTTCGCGTCGCGGCGGCTTCCAACGCGATCTTATCACATTATTAGTCCCTCCGCCGCGCCGCCGTCACCAGGACCGCCAGCGCAAGCCTCTCGGGGGCGCGCCGGTGAATTTTTTTTTAGATAAAAAATAATTAAAAATAAACTTCTCATCCTTTAACTTTGAGACCCACTTTCCCGCCTCTCTTCATGGACGCCAACTGGATAAGCTACTTGTACCAGGTGAGTGCCGCGTTCGCTTTGCGACGTTAGCCGCCTTGCCTACATTTTTTTTGACGCGTTTCAATGCGACGGCGATTGACGATTAACAGTGGTGGTGGGTGGTGAGAAAAAAGCGAGACTCGAATCCCTTCACCACCCCCCACCCCACCACCCCTCACCGCCGCTCCGGGCCCACGTCAGGGGGTGAGGCCCAGTCCACCAATTCCAGGCGGAATTTTTGTCATTTTTAAGTTTTTTTTTCTTCCGAACGGCAGCTTTAGTTGAATTCTTACGTTCATCGCTGTCGAGGTGAGTGCGTACGCTGTTGGAAGTGTTCATCCTGCCGCTGCTGCTGGGCACGTCTCCAATGCGCGGCCTAGGCCCCCCTACCACCCCCCACAGCTTCACATGTCAGGGCCCGGTTACATAAAACAACGTTAAGAGCGCGTCGGGTTCTCGTTTAAAGCGTCGCAATTAAATGTGTGGGGGGTGGTTAACTCTTAAGTCGTTTTCTATTTAACTTTGCGCCTGGGTTCACCGTGCGTCTCCTCGCATCGCCTTGAATGTCGTGGGATTCCCCCAAAGGCTTCTACGCTACCCACATTTTTCGCATTCAGTCCAACCATAGCTTCGGATTGCCATCCCCTCCATCGCTGGCTTCCAAACGTCGCTGCTGTGCTCCCCCCCTCCGTCGTAATTCCATCCACTCATTGTTTTGAACCTTACCCCGTCATATGTCTTGGGTCTTTCCCGTCTCGTTCAAGCCATTCGTTTCTCCTCCAGGATCTCCCGCATCATCACTTTCATTCAGTACTGGGTCTCCCCCACCCACCCCAGAACGTGCCCAGGGCCTCCCCCATCACTCTCATTCACTACTCTGTCG
The DNA here is from genome assembly GCF_965212315.1 of Lampetra planeri. Classification (NCBI taxonomy): domain Eukaryota; kingdom Metazoa; phylum Chordata; class Hyperoartia; order Petromyzontiformes; family Petromyzontidae; genus Lampetra; species Lampetra planeri. The sequence goes on from NC_136109.1 coordinate 7,334,143, forward strand.
CCCCCACCCACACCGTCTCGTTCCCTGGGTCTTACCCATCGCTCTCATTCATATACACACATCTCGACAATCCAATTGACTTATTTTGTAACTCAATTAATAACACCCTCTTCTACATCTCTTTCCGATTCATCGCCATCGCTGTCATAGCTATTCCTTCGTAGTCACATCTCATTTTCTTCAGCTATTGCTCGCCTACAGTACCTGCTATTCTTGGGTCGCCCCTATTGCTCTTTCAATGTCTCCATGCGCTGTTATTCAGTAAACATGTACTAATTGGTTCTCCACGTAGTATTCACGTACATTGCATGTTTCCGAAGTCTTCAGCGATCACGCTTCTTTGGCTTCTCCCATCACTCATCAATGCTGCGTTAAGTGCCAGGTTCTCGACAACTCGTTAACCACCGATCTCCATAGCTGTTACCATCACTGCCTGCATACCCTCACGACGTTTAATTTTGTAACTTTGCTAACCCCCCCCCCCCCACGTTGTTCTCTGCATCGAAGTTCTTTCGCGATTTGTCATAGTGTAATCGTAATTAGGACAATAACAAATTGACTTTTTTTACTTAACGATCGCTCATTGCTATAGTCGCAGAGTAGTTATTTGTGACGATTAAAATGTCATTTTATTTTTGTTAGATTGCTCATAAAGTGAGCATTGGGATGTAAATGCGATGTTGCCGCCGTTTCTGAAAGTTGTTTTAGGCGTTTGAGAGTACACTGACCCAATTTATTTACTTCAATGAATTTGGAGTATTTGGCTGCGATACATTTTCACATGATAAACCACTTCTTTGCGTTATGATTTGTGGCCAAGTCGATTCTGAAAAAGAGCAATATAGCTCAGCAGGCCTTATCTGGCAAAATAACAATAAATAATTTACAGAAACGCATTGTCGACCAGTTGATATAAATGATTTGTTTTGCAAAGAAGACCTATAGGATATCTTGATTGTTTAGCTGCAATTTTTTTGTAATTGTACTTCCATATCTTCACGTTCGGTCTTTGAGCAAGAATGACACTCAACGGTCCATACACATGTGACGCTCGCTGACTTGAACAACCACGTTGCGACTGGCATGCGGCATGCACAAGCAAATGACGGCATGCACAACTACAAAGGTTTACTACAGGTGCGAGAGTTGAATGGTGAACACTGCACACTACCACAGTTTTAAGCACACCGACTGTGAAGCCATTATTACCATTTTCATCCCAGTTTAAGGCTCAAGTGGCAAACGGTGAAAATGTTCTGCAGTTAATTATTTGCAGCAGTACATACACCCGTATGACTCATCTTAATATATGCCTGCAATTAACTATGGAAATGTACGTTTTGGGTTTTTTTTCCCGCTGGTATGCAACAATGTTTAAAACAAGTGAAAATGCTATCGCATGTGACCATTTTTAATTATAATTGGCTGAAATCTGGTCACATTTAACTTTATTGTGTCCATATTAAGTCAGCAGGCTTTATTAACATGTTGTTGAATGTATAATTTAATGGATTTTTCTTTTAGGTCAAAATTGCCAATGATAGGGCATTTTGCCAAGGCCATGCATTCTAATATAACTTTTAAACATTAATTTAGCCAAACATGTTTAAATTGCAGAAGCATGGTGAACATTTTTTGTTGAAAAGGTGTGCAAATGTAATCAACGTAATTTTAACTGAATTAATTATAAAGTGATAAATAGAGTACAGTATCACAATTATTTTTTTGTTAGTATGGTTTTATACTGCTTCCCTTTTTTGTTTTCATAGGCTGAGAAGCTGTGGATCTGTGCCGATATATTATGTCTGATTTGAGTGAACTATTTGGGCTGGGGAATGTATTAAAAAAGCATTAATGTATGATTATAGCCTAATGTGCCTATTACAGGCTGTATTAACGATTAAAATGTGATGTGATTATTTGCAAAAGTATTTAATTGTAGAAAACAATAGCATAATGTAAGCAAAGTTGCAGTGTCTATTATTCGTCACGATTAACCTTTGAGAACCTCAAGAACATTGCAGGCAACAAAGAAGCACTGTTTAACTTAAATGCAACACCTCATCCAGTTTAGTGTCACATTAACATGCAAAATACAGTACTTGCAAGAGCTATTGGGGCCCATCGAGTAATTCACACATTCATAAACAGGCTCAGCCAGGCATGAAAGCAATCAGCTACATAGGCAAGTTTGTGTTTATTGTATCGTATTATGTGTTTGTTTAGAAATATTAAATTGCAATTTATGAACATTAGAGGTATAATCATTTACTCTACTTATTATTTAGTCCTGATTGAGGATCGCAATTTATTCAATACTGTAATCGTGTTCATGAACTAGACAATTCATTACAATTGATTTACCGTTCCACCCCAGTAAAAACACAACCACATTCATGTCCTTGCATATATTCATATTACGTAGTGTTATTTTAAAAATACAAATCCCAATAGCACACTGTTAGAGTTGTGCTATGTTTTTATTCATTACAGCCTTCATCAGACACCTCGATATGGTCATTTATCCTTCATTCCTGCAAATGTATTTTTACAACCTTCCACCATACATCTTCGGCTTTGATATGCACAAAAATGGTCATCCCCCAACTTTTTAGAGAGACGATCCCTGCATGGAGTTACTTTGAATGTGAAGTTTGCAAAAGGTAAAAGTGCAGCCCTAAAATAATGTTTGTGGAAAGTGTAATGTGTCGTTGTGACTCTAGGCTGAGCAGGCAATTAGGTCCAACACTGCAGTTATGCTGCATCTTTTAAATTGTACAGGTAAATAAAATTGATAACTGGGATGGTAGGACAACATTATGAATAAACCAGCACCTCCGGCCCCACCGAACCTTAACGCACTGCGGGCGGACGACCCGAACGACGTCGACAGGACCCCTCCAGGGTCTCAGCAATTTGGGCGACGTGGCCAATGGTACCTCGGGGCAGTGGAGCCAGGCCCTGTCACCTGCAACCCACACGTGTCCAGATGCACAGAGGCACCGCAGCCGTTCATTGGCCAATTGGCACGAATGAGAATTTTCCCTTGCCGCCTCCCGCGCTTTCATCAGCTTTTGAATATTGAAGTGCATGTGGTCCGAGATCTTAGATTTGGAGTTGTTTGATGTGACCCGCAGCTGCACTTCAATGGGTGGGGGGGGGCGACGTCCCTGCCATACATTAAATAGCCAGTTCCCGCGTGAGGGGCCATCCGATATGCGGCCAGAACACCGGGAATTTGCAAATCCCAATAAAGTTGCGACTGGCTGACCTGATGGCACAGCATTGAGGTTAGCATCTTGTGCAGATGCTCCACCATCTGGGGGTGATATGGCGACGTACGGATTTTCTTCGTACCCAACAGGTCGCATACTTCCCGCAGTAGAGTGGAAGAAAAATGTTTTCTTTGGTCGGTCAATAGATCCTCAGGAGCACCCTTGTCCATCGCTGACTGGTTTGGGAGTGGCCAGGCAATAGGCCAGCGTGAGAAATATTCCACCCCAACCAGTAAGTACTTCTAGATTTGAAGCTTTCGTGACTGCAAGGATTCATATTCTTAGGTTTTTTCGGTAAAGTCACGTAGGTAAAACATTAAAATTAATAAAAGTTAAATAAAATAAAAATCACGACGTTTCGGAGGCAACACAAGCTTCCGTCTTCAGGTGGAACCGTCACAGCCACGACAGCTGTATCAAGTAAATGAGAGATTGCAGGAGCTACCACTCCGTTTATATAATGGTTGGAGAGGGGGGGAGGGCCAAGTACAGCACACTCCCTATTCATATGGTAAGGTGAGGCTTAAGAGGGTGAGCCCTTGTTATGGAGAGGCACGGTTTGTGACTCAACCTGGCCTACCTAACAATAGTGTGAAAAGGAGAAACAACTAAACATGGTAAACCTGTGATAGTTGTCTCTCAAATAAGATTGGCCAAATAAGTGTAGTTAAATCCTTTTTGCATGGTTAATCACATCTTTCCAATGATTACTCAGTTTGTAACCATCATCTGTCTTTGTATATTTGTATGGCTTCGTGTACAAACTTATTACCCCGGGGGGTGGCGGGAAAGGGACCAAGGATGTCCAGAGCGACAAGCTCATTAATGCGGGACATCTGGATGGATTGCAAGGGCGGACAGGATGGCTTGACTGGCGGTTTCCATTGCGCACACTGCACACAGCCCAGCAGCAAATCAGCCACATACTTTGCCATGCCCGGCCAAAAGAAGTTAAGCTGGAGCGTGGCAAGGGTCTTGTGTACCCCCAAGTGCAAAAGGCTCTCATGGACAGCCCATACAGCCTGACCCCGCAGGGTGGTGGGCACGACAATCTGGTATCGACGCGCGTTGCCATCCCATTTCATTAAGAGGCCATCGCGGCAAGATAACAGACGCGAATCCCCCACGACCCTTATCCCTATCGGGCCGCATAGTGCGGCGGCGCAACTTCAGTCAGAAGGGAAATGTCCTCCATTTGGAGTCGTCCCCAATCAGCGAGGTCGAAGCTGAGAACGGCATCCCGTGCGACAGACTCGTCAGCCACCATGGAGGAACCCACCCCTGAGGAAGCCACTTCGGCCAACGCCGCGAGGGGTGAGGGTGAGCTGTCAACTGGTTGCTTACAGCGCCCCAAGCCCAAGAAGCACGCGCACCCGTCGCTCGGTGGTAACCACGACAAAGCATTGGTACCCTTCCGGTAGGTGACGGTGAACGATTAATTCTGTAGGACTTAGAGCCAGCGAGGAAGTTGACCGGATGGCTGGTCAACCTGCAACGCGTACTGCAGTGCCGCGTGATCAGATGGCACCGTAAACCGTCTGCCATATAGATATGGCTGGTATTGCTGCACAAAAAAACGATGGCTAGCAGCTCTCGGCGTGTAATGCAGTAGTGTTGCTCCGCCAGGGACAGCACTCTGCTGCCATATGCAACGTCGCATTCTACCCCGTTCACGACCTGTGACAAAACCCCGCCAATGCCGGTGTTCCTGGCATCCGTTTCGAGAATGAATGGCGCGGAAAAGTTGGGGTAGCGCTTGGGAGGGGCATTAACCAATGCCTCACGAAGCGCGACAAAGGCGGCCTCCTCCCTTTGGCCATCAGCGCGTGGAGGGGCTTAGCGATGGAAGAAAACCCCGCCACAAACCGATGATAATAATATGCAAATCCGATAAAGCTCCGCACCTCCCCCACCGATGTGAGGGTCGGCCACGTCCGGACGCAAGCCGTCTTCGGGTCAGTGGCAATGCCTGATTGGCTGACATCCCCAAGGTACCGCACGGATTCCCGCAAGAGGGGACATTTTTGGGGCTTGACTTTGAGATTGGCCGCTCGTATTTTAACAAAGACAGCCCTCAAGCGATCTAGGTGTTCCTCAAACGTGCGGCTAAAGACGATGACATCGTCCAAATATATCAGACACGAGTCCCACTGAAGCCCAGCGAGGACCAGTTCCATCAGACGCTGGAATGTCGCTGGAGCAGAGTGGAGACCTATCGGGAGCCAGTTGAATTCAAAAAGGCCCTGTGGCGTACAGAAGGCTGTTTTGGGCTTGGAGGCCTCGTCCAGAGGCAATTGCCAAAAGTCCGACAGAATGTTCAGTGTGGAAAAATAACGTGCACCCCCGCCAGGGCGTCCAGGGATTCATCCGTCCGAGCAAGGGAATAAGCGTCCTCTACCGAAATTTTATTCAGTTTGTGAAAATCCACACAAAATCGCAGGCTGTCATGTTTTTTTAACGAGGACGATCGACACCCCCCACGGGCTGGTGGATGGCGAAATGATGTCCGCAGCCAGAATGTCATTAACAGCCAACCGGACATGCTCCTTTTCCGCCGGACTCAACCAACAGGGGTTCTGCCAGATGGGAGTAGCGTCACCCGTGTCAATATGATGGCTTAATAAGTTAGTGCGGCCAATGTCAAATTTACCCTTGCTAAAAACGTCAGTCAATTCCCGCAAGAGCGCCCGCAATTTTTCCCTCTGGGATTTTGACAGGTTGCCAGCCTCTGAGCAAAGTGAAGTGAACTACCCTTCATCCAGACCCGAGTGCGGCTGCGGCCGAGGCACGGCCCCAACATGCCCCACAACCGAATCACCTTGGAGTGCCGGTGTCGCGTGAGCGAGCACGGTACCCTGTGGTATGACGGAAGTCCGCAACCCGGCATTCAAGACCTGACAAAAGGGCTCCCTGTCGTTGCACACTGGTTTGTGCCCCGACCAGCTCCAACCCCCGCACAGCCGTGTTCGACAGACCCAAGAGTATTCACCCCGCCGTCGCCACCGAATCGAGTGGTTTGTGCAAGCGAAGGGGAACAAGCATTTGCGCTCCAGGGGAAATGCGCACCGTCCTGGACGTCAGCGCTTGCACGGTGGTGTAGGCCGTACTCAACCGAGTGAGGGAGGGCAGGAATGGCAACCGACGGCCGGATGGCAATTCAACGCATGCTTGGTCGATCAAAATTTTGATCGGCATCTTACCCAACAAATCGGACCCCAGTAAGCACGGAACGGCAAGGGATGAGGAAACCAGAATCGGGCCCGTTAATTTAATATCACCAATACAAATTTGGGCAGTAATTTGGCCAACGATACCTAATGAACCCCCATTGGCGGCAAAGCATGGCACCTCAACGGGGTATAGGGAGCGGCATTTTTCGGGTAAGATGTTATAAATGAGCTCCGAAATTATGGTCGCCGACACTCCTGTATCGACCAGCATCTGGAAAGCGACCCCCTCGATAGAACCGATAACGACCGATGATCCCGCGGTCGCAGCATACAACTCTATTAACCAGCTCCGACCACTGACCCGGTGGGAGCGGCCAGGCGGATTGATCACATTCTGACCCCCTACACCCGACGCACGACGAACGCGTGAGCCGGCGCAATGAGATGCATGCGGTGAAGGCAGGGGCCGAGTGTGTATGGTGCCGCGACTCGCCTCAGGTTGCCACGACTCGCCTCAGGTTGCCACGGAGATGAGGATCAGCCAGGGGACGACGGCTGAAGTCCGGAGAAACGACATCGAGGCGCCCGGCAGCCCGATGACACGTGTCTCCGCAGTTGTAGCAGGTGACGAATGCCTGGTCCGGTCGCGGTGACGTCTGTCCCTGCTGTCGGGAGCCATCCCGACGCAGCCGATTGTCTGTGAAGGGCCCGGGTGGGTTCCGCATCCTCCGGCGGAATGCGCGCCTCGCCCGGCGCAGCACAGGCCGCCAGACCCGCTTTCCGCTGTAGGAGCAAGTGCGCCTGGATGCACTTGGCAGCCCGGAGGGAGCACAGGTCCTCGACGTAAACGGCATGTGTATGACCACCCGCAGATCCCGCGCCAACGCCAGCATCTTCTCCAGGACCAGAGCATCAATGCCCTCATGGTCCATGCGGGGGAAGACGGCCTTCGCCAAGGCCAACAACGCGCTGCGGAAGGTGAGGGGTGTTTCAGACTCACCCCTCCTCCGTGCAGCAAAGCGATGGCGCGTGTCCGATGGTGGTCCATAAATCGCCGCCATCTGTTGCAGCGCTTGCTGCAACGTAGAGCGAATCCGCCCGCGGGATGGTGATGATGGCAGCTAGGGCGTCGTCCAGGGCGGCCGGGAGCGCTCGCAGCGCCTCCGACCACCCCGCCATCTCGCAGTTGGAGAGGAACCGTCTTTGGAAGGCCGCCCAGTCGCCATCCGCTGCATATAATTTTTTGAGGACGGGTAGGCGTTGTTGGAGAGACGGTACACGCCCCGCTGACAGCCGCTCCACTTCATTCTTGGCGGGAACTGTGCCGCCGTCTGAAGGTCAAAGGGAGAGCGAGACTTTACTAGAGGCAACACATTTATTCTAACAATAATAAACCTTAACACGAAGGGGTAACGGCCGCTTCCACCCGATACCCTCTGGAGGTATATCCTCCGGGCTAACGCGCCCTAACACTGGGGATGCTAACTTCGACCCGACCCTGGTTGGGGTCCGGGTCCCGTCTTCGGGCTCCTCTTCAGGGTGACGGCTTCAGGTCTTCAGGTGGCGGCTTCGGGTCTTCGAGTATATAAGCCGGACCCCGTTCGGGTGTCCGGCTTATATAGTCAGTCCCGACTCTCCGCCCCTAGCCACGCCCTCCTTCTTGAACCTTCGAGAAGGACCTGGGCTGTGGACACGTCATCCCCCCAGCCCCCTCTTGGGGGTCCTGTGGTCCGTACCTCCGGTCACGAGCCCCCCCCCCCCCCCCGGGTTCAACCTGAGTGCCATGACGGCCCAGCTCAATCGGGGCACTCTTCCACCTCCTGTCCTCCTGGGGCTGGCACTACATCTGGAGAGCAGTGGCATCACCCAGTAATGCCACTACATATGTATTCGAGTACAAGGCATAATTATTAAGCATCTAGATATCACCTCAATACGCTGTACATATAAGCGGACGTATGCATCAAATCAATACATAAGTGTATACTATTTTACGAGAATGCAAGACCATGTAGCCGTATTATATAGAAAATATACTTATCCTTTTATACAGAGTTGGGCTTTGCCAACTTTCTATCTGCTTTCATGCCACACTTCCTCGGAGGTAAACTGCTCATTCTTTAATGATGGCGATTGTATATTTTATGCAGTGTTCAGAGATTTGAAGCTTTTAGAGTCAAACCAATTTAATCGCCATAGTTTGTTGACTCGTTTAAAAAAAAATATGAACTCTTTTATTTTTAAGCATTGACTTTTTAGCCAAAATTTGTCTTTTTTAACAATTCTATAAAAATTTGCATTAGTCGCATGGTCATGTTTTGGGTAATCTGGATTACATGGCTGTCCATACAAAGCATGCTAGATTGTGTTTGACTGACTTCATGTTTATTACTAAGTTTATAAAAAGTGTCTGCACCTATACAAGTAAAAACGTGTTTCACATATATTAATTAAATAAACTCCTTCAAAAAAGTTTTTTAATATCAACGGTTTTATTGACAACTTTTTTTAACTCATGGTCGAGAAGTACGTCAATGATGCGGCGCCTGCTCCCACCTCAACGCTTACTTGAATTAATTGATTACTTTATAAATTAATCTTCAATGTACAACTTTTGTTTGCATGGAGTGAGTGTGCCCGTAACTCGTTCACGGAGCAGGCGCGTCTGAGACATGTGGCGCCTGCTTCTTCTGCGAGGCGATTCGAGAGTTTAGGGACCACGTTTTTTACCTACACAAATATATATAAATAATAAGGCGTCCATAAAAAATTTAAATTTCTTTTAAAGTAGCGAATTCATCGATGAATTTATTTTGATACAGGCATGCATTGTCACCAGATCTGAGTACATGTGCAAAATTTTGAATTGATTGGACAACAGGAAGTAGACAAAATTTGTATTACAAGATTTGACCATGACAAGTTAAGTAAAACCGTTGAAAAAAAACCCATATAGATGTATCGGTCTTCATTGGAATAAATGAAGTTCAATAATATTTTTTAACTGTTCAGTTGATTTTACAAACCCATTTTTGCTTAATTTAAATTGCACTTGTTTGACAAAACATTAAAGTGGAAATGTGAGTTTTTAAATCTCATAAGTCATCAAGGTTTTCCAGTAACACAATTTAACAAAGGGTTAGTGCTAAAAATACAAAATGAGAACAACATGGTGCAACCAAGAGATCCAAATTAACACACGTCTTTAACGGACACATCTAATGCATTGCCAAAAGCACATCGGATGCACTAACATTTATAATCAGGGCACATGACAACATCTCGAGCCCAGGGTATCTTAGGATGTACTGTACACAATAATAAGTTATGTGCGGGTTCATGGGCTGTTTTTACAGATTTGTCACAGAAATCAGCTCTGCAAATTAACGCTAATGAGTTTGCAAACTTTTATTTTATATATAATTTTAAAACCGGTTTCATATTTCAACTTGGGGTTCATAAAGATATGTCATGTGGCATTTGTTTGATGTTTGTTTTTCCTGACTGCAGCTTGCGTACATTTTGCACAGCTTAATATTGGATGTGTTTTTCAAGCTTTGAAATCAAACGTCTCACTTTGAAGCTTGTATTTTGAAAACTTCAGAAATAAGACATCAATTAGTTTTGTCTCAATTATTTTTTCATAGCTTCTATGAATTGTTTAAATATTTTTTGGTGCACAACATTACTCTTTGGTTCTTTCGGTAAAGTCACGTAGAAAGGAAATAAATAAAATAATAGAATACGACGTTTCGATTGCAACACAAGCAATCGTCATCAGGTAGAACTAAATTTGAGAGATAAAACACAGACACACAAGCAGAGAGAGACAACACAGACAGAGACACACAACATAGACACGGTGCCTATGTTGTGTGTCTGTCTATGTTGTGTGTCTCTGTGTTGTCTCTCTCTGCTTGTGTGTCTGTTTGTGTGTTTCCGTGTTTGTGTTTTGTCTTTCTCTCAAATTGAGTTCTACCTGATGACGATTGCTTGTGTTGCAATCAAAACATCGTATTCTGCTATTTAATTTATTTTCTTTCTACTTGACTTTACCGAAAGAACCAAAGAATAATTCCTGCAGTCATAAAAGCTTCAAATCAAGTTTGCACAAACATTGTTTTACATGGTCGTTAGTTACTGATTCAATACAGCAACCGTAGTGACAATCTTAGGGACTGATATACATTTTAATGGTGTGCGAAAAGAACTATAAAGCTGCAATTTTGCACACTTATGTTTAATTCCATGCTTATATTTAGAACAATCCAAAAACGAAAAGGTTTCAACTCAGGCCCCCAAAAATTACAGCCCAGATATTTATTGTTGTCACTCAGGGCCAGAGTCAACCTCAAGTCATCCAATGTTTTAATCTTGTGAAAAACATGTATAAATCTACAATCCCCATCAGTGAACCATCTCATTCACTTTCCATGAAGTTGGACATGAAAACTGTTGGAAATCAGGTAAAGCCACTATAGATGCCATGAGACGTACATGCCGTGGACACTTTTTAAGAAGGACTTGTGCGTACTAGTGCTGTTCAACTGCGATACTAGCATCGTATTTTTGGAGTGTGATGGTTTGAATGCTTTCCGGCATAAACAGTGCCAATTCGGACAGAAATTCCCGCCATTGGCAAGTGACAGCGAGTAGCCATCACACTGTTTTTGGGCATTCCTGACGGATGAATGAACTGGTATGAGTCACATCTGGGTCTCTGTTCGCATTTTAGAATAAGGCCAGAAAAATCGTGGAAGATGCACCACGGTCATTGGAGGCGTCACTCGGTTACTGTTGTGCAGAACTGCCTTTAGCCTTGAACCCCAGGTGGCATCGACACTGCGCATTATTTGTTATTGTGGAGGTTGCAATGACCTACCGTCAGTCCCGTGCATTAGTAGTAGCAGTAGCATTGATGCTCCAGACACCACCATGGCAACAAATAATGTTTGTGAATTGAATTGACCCAAATTTATGACAATTGAATCGTGGAGGGGGTCGATTCAATATCTCCCTACTCGTTTTTATTTCAGGTGGGAGCTTGGGACTGAATGTTTGAACCCAGTGTCCCCACTGGTACTAGGTCAGTTCTCAGAGAAAGACATCAGCATTAAATGCGGAGTCACCCATCTACATTCGTTTTCAGAGGTGGCTGTGCTGCAATCACTTTACAAATGAGACATTGCTTGTTGAGAGGCCAATTATAATTAATGTATTGTTCTATCAGTCACTTCCGGTTCACTTCCCCAAAATCACTTAATCCCAAAATCTTATGGCTAGTTGTGCATCCAGTGCACTTCCTCGTACGTGTGTTTGAGAGATGAACGTTGATACTGATGTTGACACGGATATTGACGGACTTGCCATTATTATCAAACGCTGTCTTTAGCGGGATAAATAACTGTACAGCGAAACAAGTGTTATAGAATAATTTTAATTCAGTACACACACTGAGGTACATGTTCAAAACAAGTCGGATGAAATGCAAAAAACTAATTCAATTTCTTATAAATATTGTGGATTTTCTGAAATACTGTTAAAATAAGATTTCATATTCTGTAAGAATTACAAATACATTTGTTTTAAAAGTCACCGTTGGTCAATATTCTTCACTAATTTTCAGTGGGGGGGCACTTTCGCCGATAAGACATCAGTGCGAGGGCGACCACACATTTGAAACCATTCGGTTTGACAGCATGATGCAGTTTTTTCACATTCGTGTATTGGTGGGGGTCGCACGTCAGGGCTTGCACTAAAGGACACCACGGGCCGAGAATGGCCCTCGGGGCCTTGCAATGAAGAACACTGCTGTAGGGTTATTAAATCTATTGCTTGTAGCAGGCAAAGCAATGTGTTTGGTGTCCAGACATGGACAAAACAAGCTAGCAAGTATGTGCCCAAGGTGACATCCTTCAACTCCCCCTCCCCCCCATAAATCATTGGCACATTTCAATTGTAGAGTCAATTGTATCTCATTTTTTCTTTCACCTAGAGATCTCGTTTGCGCTATCTCAAACTTTAAGTTGTCCAAAAGGTAACATATACATAAACCGTAAATTGGTTTACTTTATAAAATATTCCTAATTCAAAAACACCAGCTTTGATGCATAACATTAAAAACTAGATTTAATCGATGATTTGTCTCCATGTCTTCTAACAAGCCACTATGAAGGGAGCTTGAGTGTGGTCTGCACAAATACAGCTAGCTTATCACTGCCTTTAAAATTGTTTTGATCCCATAGATGATAAACGATCTATTCAAGCTGTCTGAACCTCAGGCATTTAAAAGGAGCCTCTAATACTAAGGCTTTGTGAGACTTGACACTTGCCTCTTATCCATATGAATCCCATGAGTGCTTTAGCTTTAGAAACTCGATGTACTCTGTTATAATGATCCTGTGGTTCCTTTTGCTTGACAAACCATAATGGATTAATATTCCAGCCTTGTGCATTTTTGTGTTAAGAGCCATAAGATTCCTATGGATGTCTTGGTCAGGGTATTTTAGACTGGATTTAACTAATAACGTTACGAATCTGTGTAGCACTTTATCTTACAAAGGCTTAGAGACTAAGATAAAACTTGTGGTTCCTAATGTATATATTGCAAGTGTATTATGTATTTTAAAAAATTAACAGCCGTTGTCATTTGTTGCTGTTTGCAGTGGACAGTACGTACGAAAAGTCACGTAACATATGGTAGCGTGTGTTTTGAGCATGTGCTGTTGCCAATTACGTTTGCTGATGAAACATGAAAATTTCTTGTTCCGTTTCATTTAATTCCAGAGTAATTTAAAAAAGGTAGTTCTTTACTATGGAGCAAAATTAAACGGTTGAAGTAGATGGGAAAGCTACAGAACAGGTTTACATTTTTAAAAAGAATGTGAGCCTTGTGCATTATTGGTCTAACCTAAAGTTAACATATGTCAACATTGACTGTAAAACTAGCTTCAATGCTAACCCTTGCAATAACATGATACCTGGCATCAGTAGCTCTATAACTAATCTTAAGCATAGCCCTTTTTTTAAAAATGGACATACGAGACGTAACACACTTTACCTCACCTTAATTTTACGTTGAAACCTAGCAATTCCTTTATCACAAAACCAAACACTACCCACTGCGACCATTAACACAAATCTTAAATTGAACATTTGCATTTACCAAACCAATTTTTTTTCACAAAGAAAATATTCTAACTCTTGTCCTAACCCTAAGCTTATAACTAAAGACAGCTCAAACCCAACACTACACTTACCCAGTCTGTCATGTTGTCATACTAGATGTGTTATATAATGCACCTTTAAATCTGTAGAATAATGTTTCTCAATTATAATAGTATACATGCCTCCCCACGTTGTGTCAATCATGGGGTTTATTTTAATTGACCAAACGACACCATGCTGGTCAATGCCAGTTGCCAAAAGGGGAGGGTCAGAACTGATTTTGATATCACAAGCCGTGGCCGAGAATCAAAATGACATCGTCGGGTTCGTCATGCAGTCTGAACTAAAATGCCTTTGATCATTGAATGATGAGTCAATGATTCACTTATTAAAACAAGGAGATAAAACTTACTTGAATTCCAGACCCATTGGCCTCTTGTTGCATATATATGTACAATTTCCATTTCGATCATTTGTAATAGTATAACAGGAAAATGGCAAACGGGACAAAATAGATCCAAACCAACCACATGAGCAAAGTTGGGTTTTATATAAGTTTCTCTTCCATTTTACACATAATTGAACCATGTCATACACCTGACATGATGTTTTTATTATTAATTTTATCCATCAGAGCTGGACTGCAACAACAAAATAAGTGATGCCTCATTTGATGCTTTTTGTATATTCGGAGAACCTGGTAGGCAGTTGTGAGGATTCGAACCTAAAATCTTAACACTTTACTTAATACTTTGCATTATCCTGAAGCCACGAAGCAACATCATAAGCAGCCACCCAGAGAACTTAAACCCTCCAACATTTCTTCATATGAATCCAGGACTCAATACTGGAAGTTTCTTGAAAATAATATCTTCCAGGTTTAGCATCAGGTAGTGAGCCCATGTACTTTATGGTATTGTAGTATAAAGGAAAATGTAACCCAAAACAACAAAATGGCGCATTCTTATTTTGTTACCAAAGCAATATTGATCCATCAAAAAATAGCAGATCATATCTGTGGTGTTGTATTCCATAAAACATTTCAAACGTGTAAACTTGATGAAACGTTTAAACCTTGATGCAAGATTGAAAATCACAATTAAAGCATAATGTAATGGAGTAAAATAGACAAACACGATGAAAGAAAGCACTGTGATTTGTGATGTAATTGTAGTGCTGGCTCTCAGCATGCACTGCGAATTATGATTAAATTGTAGCGCTGGCTCTACAATGTTTGCAGTTTTAACCGAGTTAAAATAAACTTCTACATTTAATAGACAACCATTGGTGGACGAATGTTGTAAACAAAAAATAAGTGTCTCTTTCATTGCAATTCATTGTAATCATTGTGTGAGCTAGAGATGTTTAAGAATACAAATATTTTTTTATTCTTAAGAACAAAATTGGATTTGTCTGATTTTAATTTTCACAATTTACATTTTTAAAGATTTTAACATGCTTTCGATGTACCAAAGGAATGTCATGTTGTGCTACATTTCCACAAACCACTTTTGGTGGTAGAAGCACAGTGTAACCTCATGGAAGTGACTACTTCCTGTGATGTCATGTTTTCGGATCAATCCCGAGCAATTTTTTTGGGATGGTAAAAAAAGTTGTATCTACGCCCAATATTCTGATCTTTTGAGTTAATCCAAAATCGGGAACACATCCCTAGCAATGCACCTCATTTCCACTACATTGTCTCTTAACGCATTTCCATTCCGAGACGTCTGCAAGTTGCAGGGTGGATTTCGTTCACCGCTCATTCTCGGAACGCGCAAGCGGTTAGCATAAATTTTACTTAGAGGCATAGCGCCGCTGTTTTTAAAAGACATTGTACTCGCCGCAGAGAACTGCAGCGACATGACCGCACTATGATAGCTGGCACCAAACTGTGCCACACGCCCTCCCGCATGCCCTTGTGGGAGCCTTGTTACGTCCTCTGACCTGAAGATATTTGATTTCACGTACATGTATGTCATCAGAATGGGAAAAGGTACATATGATACATCATACAGCCTTTTTATAGACAGTTGCAAGAGAAGTTTGATTCATTTGTGCTTATGTAATAGCAATATGAGTGTAAGAATATGCTAAATAATGAGTAGAAATTAGGATGTTTACACATTAATGGATATTTAGAGCACTTGATTTGTATACAAATTGGAAATTCAACACATTCGTGCAAATCAATACAGTATTGTCTGTACACACATGAGGTAAGCACGAATAATCAGTTACACAGTTGTGATTAAGTTATGAATCGATTATCGAGTTTTCAACATTGACTTCAATTCTTAAAAATCATGAAATCTATAATCAAATCCATTTAGTAATGATTGTCCATGAGAATGTTCAAGCCGCACGTTGCGTTCCAATGGGATTTTTCACTTAACCCGTTATACACAATAAATATGTATATGTTTCCCGCGCGTTATGCGCGCTTGGCTACGTAGTGCCGAGTACATACACTAGTACACAATGTCCCACGTCCGACCACATAGCCGCATATATACACACTAGTCGCATATATTTGGGAAATCAAACAAATCGTACCTGCATAAATCGAGGGAAACGTGTACATGAAACTTAGAGCCCTTTTGTCAATCTACTGCTTGATGAAGGCCTTACCACACCATGTCAATCATGGGGCTTGTTTGATCATACTTCACCAATTTGGTCTGTACAAGGTTTGAAGGTTGGGAAAAAAATGTAGTTTATGTGTATGCGGGTATTGATAATGCTAAAAAACATTAAATTAACAAATCTATGTGTCTTTTGTATTGCCATTGAAAAGAAACTGAGAGATGATTATCACTGTATATTGAGTTTGGTATTCCATTTGATTGCATGAAGAGTTGCATGCCATATAGCATCTGTACATCCTGTGTAACCATGCAATGGGCAGTGCTCGGTTACGTGATGACCAGAATGCAAATTCACAAACGGGCGACTCGTTCATATTCCATTTGTGAACAAAAAAGCCACACTGCTGTTCATTTTTCGAACACAATTATGCGCAGCCCATTGCTTTCTCCTCGGGCTGACGCCAGGTACTTCCTGCATCGGGTCTTCGGTTAGTTACTTGTTCGGGTCATTGCAGGCCATTCAGCTTTCATGCCACCAATTGGCAATATCCTTTATGGCTATCAGAAGTCTCTCCGCAACTCTATCTGTTAAAATTAACTGTAAATGCCAGAGTTTCCATTGTTAAGATGTTTGAGATTCACTTGAAATCACAATGGATCAAATAGTCAGACTTAAGTTCCTTGTTGTGGCAGAAGAAACGGCCAAAGCTGGCCTGCGTGGCTCCCTTGATGTTTAGGTTGTCTCTTCGCATTTTGGTTCACCTTGAAACAGGTGGTGTCATGTCTTAATGCTACACTACATTCCATTGTGGGTTGTGTACTTGTCAAAGTGTTTTGAGGGCAGTCGGTAGCCATGGTCACCAGTTATGTACCTGTTGAGAAAAAATAAACTTAAGATATTATTATCACTTGTTTACACAAGAAATCCTCAATGAGTCTCAACTGTTTAGGAGGCCTCTCCTGAACAATTTTGCAGTCGGGGCGATGCAGGTAAATTTTAAAATTCGTGCTATGATGCTGGCACATTTCACCTACACTTCGTGTCATAAGGTCATGCGATCTTTAACGGTCAATCTGAAGGAGACTGCATTCATATTTAGGGTTAATATACCCGCAGTATTATCCAGGGTGGCTGTAGGTTCAGACCACAAACCTCTGCAACAAGTGGTAAACACACATACCGCGCTGGGCCACATCACGGTAATTTTACAGAGAACTCTTGCATTACAGGACGAATTAAATGCTTGTAAAAATAACATGCATTGCTAGTTTAATGCAATTAAATATTGAACAAGCAATGCATAATTACTTTTAAACATTGAAGAAACTTAAAAACAGACCAGTGTATATTTAAATATTTTATTCAAGTAAATGTATGCCTGTGGCATCTAGTATAGTTTCGGTATTATTAATCATACAGCATTAACATTTGAGATTCCAAATATGCAGTGCAGCATTCACAATAGGATTAATTTTCAGTAGAACATTTAGTTTCTTCTTCAATGAGCACAATCCTTAACAAAACATATTTTTTTGTCGGTTATGTAGCAGAAATACACGTATAAAAACATTTCCATCAATGCTTGGCGATTGCCCCGTCAGTCGTAATCGTTACTTTTTTTTAAGTATTTATTTTTATTTAGTTTTATACTAGCTTATATACCTGGGCCAAAAAAATATTTCAAAACTACTGTTAAAAATCTAACAGCAGTGCATATCGACTGTGGTGGTACCTGCTATCACTACAGTAGTACATGCTGACTATAGCAGTATTTATCGACTCTATAGCACAAAGTACTCACCTGAAAGAGTGGCGTGGTGAGACCTAGTCCCGTGCAGAGCCACCGGCCTCGCCTAGATTGTCCAGCCGGCCTAGATTGTCCAGCCGGCCGAGGTTGTACCTTGGCAGGCTGGGGCTGGGCTGCTACCTCTGACCCCCCCCCCCCCCAGCCACGATCTCCCCGGCCACTCTGCAGTAATATCTACGGCCTATAGTGGTAGCATCTAGCGACTGTATATATTAGTAACTGCACGCATCGGGGTGGGGAGGACATCACACAGTGAAGATTTAAGCTCAGCGTTTAGTTTATTTTTAACGCGAAAGAAAATGTCCCCCTCACTCCCACCGAAGGCGTGCGACTTGACATGGGCCGTCCCCCCCACCAAAGGCGCGTGAGTTGGTATGGTCGTGCACGCGTCATAAATAAAGAGATGGCGCACAAAAATCGCACTAAATCGCTAATTCAACTTATTAAAAGTTGACGGATGTGAAAAAGGAATAGCGCTTGATCACGGCGGGGCTTACGGCGTGGTACCTGACTATTTTTATTTAACGTAAACCCCACCGTTGGATAGCCAAATCCTTCGCAAGCGCGCGAACACACACAAAGCCACAAACAGACAATGTTTGACTTTTATATATAAGAAGAGGAAGATTAGCTTTACTACCCGGCTTCGCCCGAGACTTCTTGTCTTGGATTAATACACGGCCTACGCGGAGCGTGGGGGGGCATGCGTGACGTCAGCAGGCACACTGCGTAACGCTGTCGCATGTGGGTGACATCACGGATGTGACGTCACCGCTCACTTGCCGTGCAAAATATATCCATTATTGCGCACCCCCCCCCCCCCCCAAAATACAAAAGTCTATTTTTATACGTTTTGCATTCTGTACAGTCTGGAAACTACCCACATGCCAAATTTCAAGTTTGTTGCATGTCGGGAAGTATGCTAAACATTTCGAACAGACACACATGCACAAATTTCCCTTTTATATATATAGATAACCGAATCGCCCAGAGTGCACCCCCTTCTCATCAGACCTCAGAAGCGAAAAGCAAGAGTTGAATCTGGGTAATGCCTGGGAGGGAAACCACAATTTATAAACCGGTTGTAATACATCAGGGCTACATGGAGGGCATTGTGCACTGTTTGTGCTCCCCACCTCTACGAGGCTGCACTTACCAATGTGAAGTAGGGTTAATTAACCTGCAACACCCCACAAGGTGTGGGGGAAACCTCATCGAGCTAGTGGACTGATATGGGCTGTGCATGTATTCATAAGTTAGCGGCTCTCTGTGTTAAAGCATATTTTGCTGGTTGGTGGTGCCTTTGGGTATGACTGTGGACACGTAATACAGCACTTTGAAGACGGTTAGTCGATGACCTAGAGTCCATAACATGAGAAATAGGTTTTTCTGACCTGTGGTTTAGGCAAGAGATGACCATACAGCAAGTGGGTTTATAACACATCGGTAGGAGT
This sequence comes from Lampetra planeri, assembly GCF_965212315.1. Taxonomy (NCBI): domain Eukaryota; kingdom Metazoa; phylum Chordata; class Hyperoartia; order Petromyzontiformes; family Petromyzontidae; genus Lampetra; species Lampetra planeri. The sequence goes on from NC_136109.1 coordinate 7,353,605, forward strand.
TCTAGGCAACCAAACTCGACTCCAATCCTGAAACCATTGGTTGTGGGTAACCTGGCCTTTTAAACTAAAAACATAATATTTCTAGTGGGTATAAACACACTCTCAACCAGGCATAGGAGGAAACACATTTATTAACATTGACAGGCTAACACATAAAGGGTAACGGCCCCTTCACCCGGATAGCTAGGGTGGTAACCCACCGGACCTAGCTAACCTAACACGCGCTACCGCGCACCCAACCTACTCCCCTACTCGAGTCTGAGTCCGCCTGTGGAGTCCTCTTCTTCCCAGCTCGAACTGCCAATCCTCCCCTCGGGGATCGGCTTTTTACTCCCCTCCAGGCTCCGCCCCCGACACGGGGTCCCCTATCCCCTGGGGGCAAAGGTACTGTCCGTACCCCACCCTCACGGGGCGGGTACTGTACGCACCCCGCCCTGACAGTACATAGCGGGGTGTCCCTTGGCCCGGTGAGTTCCACGCCCGGCGGTACGCGGCTCTGTCGCTCCATATTTACCAGATATAGCCCACTGCTATTAGCTTTATTCCAGTGGTGACCTGGCCACAAATGGTAGTTTATTGAAGCCGCATATCATACGTGAAAATGTATCGTCGCCAAATAATCTGAACACGTTCCTAAATGTGGAGGGCAAAACCTGAGGACCCGGAGAAAAATCCGCTTGACCACGGAGAACAACCTCCAAAAATTCAGTCGCCAGGTTCCGGATCGACCACAACCACCTGTATACCAGGCGAGGGAGATAATACCTCGCAATCACAGCGTTACCAACCTTTGATACATTTGTTACTATTCATGTTAATAGTGCACACTTGCTGGTATGGTGGTTTGCTCAAAGATGATCATTGAGGCGGTTGTGGCGGTGGCAATGCATGTCTGTAATCAGCACTTTGGAGGCAAGGGTTGGTACATCAGGTAGCCATATTATAGCAAATGGATTTCTAATTACATTTGTGCCAACCTTTTAAATGGTATGCTTTTGTATGTGTCCGTTTTCTTCAGGCACTCTGGTTTCTTTGCACTTGCAAAATACTTCTAAATAGAATTGACCAATCATCCTAATGCAGGACCCACAATAGGATCTTTTGAGTCTTAAGTTTTTCTTTATAAAAGAAAGGGCATGCATTTATATAGAATGCACTTCGATTCCATGACCAATTTTAAACATCGACAGTAAACACTGACAAAAACTTTTAAATAGGCACAATCAACACTTTCACCAAACACTCAACAATATTCCAATCTTTGATTGACAAAAGCAGCATTGAAATTGACAAACACAATTTGAACTGACTTGTGTTATATATTTCAATCATGTCTTGACACCCCCCCCCCCCCCCCCCCATAGCATATGTTCAACACCTTGTCCATTCACGTTCTGTTAGTCAAGGACTGCACACTTGAATTTCTGCTCAAATTCCCCCCCCCCCCCTCATCAGACACGGGGCACATTGTGAAATTTTAGATTCCCCTCTTAAAGTCAGTCTTCCTATTCAGAAAAGGGGCAGAACTCTTCCAATAGCAGCCCTGAACAAGTAGTGAACATTCCTCATCATTCCCTTTGTAGGGGTCAATTAATCGTTTTCACACAAAGCTGTACTCATTTTTCAACCATAAATTGGTGATGGGCAGTGTCAACTCACAACCTAGATTTGAACTCGTGAGCTTTCGATGACAAGTCGAGCCGTATGGAGGTTAAGGTGAATGTATTTAATGTCTTTTTTTACCATGTGATGGTATTGCAATTAATTGCAAACTACTGGAAAACGTTACACGATGTAGTGTGTGTGGCCATTCATGTGTAATAATGTGTGTTTCCACCAAACATATTTCATTTGAAGCCATTGGTGACCAGGCTGATTACTATACGTAAAAACTTGCTGACATACTTCAGAATCTGGCTCAACCATGGATGACTGCCCTGATTCAAACGTAGAATTGTGTTGCCGCTGGTTCAGTGCTCCTGACATGGGTATTAACATCCTGAGCCAATGTTTCCACCTAGAGAATGCACTTCATAACATTTTGTCCCGGAATGTAGCTTGAGGAGAGCAGGTTCTAGGCCATGGCACAAGTGAGGTGCTTTGTCTTTTTAATTCCAATTCATTAGAGATGAAACGTTTAGTATTTAAACTAATTGTCTGCAAATTAAGTGTCTGCACGATAGCAGCAATGAAAACTTATTAATGTTAGCTTATCGTGTTTGAGGTATCAGTTTAAATAAAAAAGGGTTGATTGTTTATAGAGTAAATTTAGCAAAACATTTTAAAGTGCTTTTGTGTGTGTTCGTTTAAACACCTTACACAATCAATGAATGTTGTTGCCTGCCAGATATGTAATATGCTTTGGATTTATGAAGCCTATTAATTAGACGTGTAAAGATGCATTGATTTAAGGTCACAATCATTACACGCAAAGTGCTTGCCACATGAACCCCAATACCTTGATCTCATCAAAGAGCATAAACCATCGTGCAAATTCCGGTCATCTTCACAGCGGCTTTTGGCTAATCATTGAACAAAGACGGTCACTGCATCGCGTGCTTTCAGATGCACTTCTACGGCCATTTGAAATGCTCTTCCTTCCGATATTAGGAGGCTACTGGAGCGATGCACATTTAAATCTCAATTGAATACAAATTTCTTTAGAACTGCTTTTTGTGTTGAGTTGTCCTTCACCTGCACCTCCAATTTGCATGGTTGACTATGTATGGTGTTTAAGAAGTTCAACATACATACCTATAAAACAATTTAAATTCAAGACAATCCATGATTAAAACAAGTATCCCACCTTTATAGTTTCTCAGCATCAATCAACCTAGCCCAACTTAGTAATTTGATTATATATTTTGAAGTATTGAATCAATATATTATTTTAAAAAACTTGGTCAAGTTTATTACTAACAACATTGGCTAAATATTTTACCTCTGTTTATAAACTACTGCTAAGAGAATCTGGGAAATTTTGTTTTAAAGTTTCAAAAAATTATTACATTCTTGTTTACCAATCAGTCATTTATTTTGTGAAATAATTGTAATTTTGACACTAGTCTAGCTAGAGATCAGTGGTTCCCAACCATTGGACCATTCTCAACCCTCGAAATTATTTGGTGTTTGACTTCTCATTCGTGTTTAGGCAGCTTTGTCCTCCCCAACTGTATTCATATTATCTGTTTCGTTGAGTAATCAAACTGATAGCACAGCCAAAATGCTTCCGAAATAAATGTAGTTCAACTTTACTAATTCTGGATCACTGAGAATGAAAATGATGCTTTAAATTGTTGATTTGCTCTAGTTTTCAAGATATGCTACTGGGTCAGTATATACGACCCTTGACTTGGGAATGGCGGAGGATCAGTGAGTTATAAAGGGAAGGGATCTCAAATTTAAACCAGAAATGACTAAAATACATCTTTGACTGGATCTATGAATAACACTGACTGGGTTTGGACAGTACTTTTTGAGTAAAACGATGAATGATGCAATCTGAACCTGGTATCGTGTCATACATGATATGCATTGTATCATGTTATTCCTATAAGTCATGGATGATGCAATCATAACTAGGCTTGCATCCCTCTGCTGAACAAATTGCCCTATATCAGCTCTAGAAATCATACAGTGTCGTGCTCCCTTATTTGTCAGTGTTTGATCTTGCAAAGGTACACATTTCTGTTCAGCCAAGTGAGCAGAGATGCCTCGTACTTGTGTGTACAAAGCAGATCACTTCTGCTATGTTTGTGGTGAAGTGACTTTTGCATCATTAAAGTGCAGTATAACCACTATGGTTAAGGAAGACTATCACCTTTATTTTGGCTGCAAAATTGGAGATCAGGACGAGATGTGGGCCCCAGACATAGGCTGCAACACTTGTGCAACAAATCTTCGCCAGTGGTTGAACAGGAAAAATAAATATATGCCTTTTGCAGTGCTAATCATTTGGAGAGATCGAATAGATAATATCAGAAATTGTTACTTCTGCATGGCGCCTCCAGTTGGGAAAGGTGCGTCAAAGAAGAAAAAGTGGACTATGCATTATCCAAACATTCCAGCAGCTATATGCCCAGTACCCCACGGAGAAGGACTGCCAGTTCGTGATGCACCAGAATCATTCTCACCTGAGTCAGACGTGGAAGAGGATGAGGGGGCTGGTCACCCCGTGGTGCCCTTATAAAACTCAACGTTTAACCTACTCACGCCTCACAGTCTGGCATATTTGCGGAATACACCACGCCGCCGTTGACCCTGGCCATTGACCGAGCAACCCAACGTTCCTACCAGCTCCCTCCGCAGGAATGTCTTAACCACGAGTCCCTTCACAATGGCAAAAATAAAATTGTTAAAGTACTGTAGTGGCTGGGACATAAGCACACCCTTGGAGAGTAAAGCCAGTTATTGTACATATGCTTGTATCAGAAGTTGCCTTTTCCCCTCCACCAGTGTAATATAAGGATTTGTTGTTTATATTAGACCTGTGTTTATGTAAGGTGTGCGAGAGTCCAGCTGCTCATCTATTGAATTGCAACCCAGAATCATGACAATTATGCTTTTTCAAATTCTAAGTTTGGAAATCTCGTCTACCCTTAGAGCATGATGTACCAGAGCTGCTTAGATATGCCCACCGCGTTTGTACAGCAAATTGAGATAGTTGCATTCAGATGCGATATAAAATACAATTGTATTGTGAATACCTATTCACCACCATATAAAGGTTGACACGGCAGAGGGACAGTAGATGTGATTATTTATCAGTTCTGCCTTTTAAGTCTTAAAAAAAAAATGTGAATGCTTGAAATACATTAAATTGAATTGTTTGTGTGAGAATCTGTTGGCTTTCCTGCAAAATGTCACCTGAAGAAAGCTGCTTGCGTTGTGGCCGAAACGTCGTGATAATAATTTTATTATGTTTTATTTTTATTATTTTATTACTTCCCTTCTACGTGACTTTACCGAAAGAACCAAGAAGATGAATCCCTGCAGTCACGAAAGCTTTAAATCGAAAATTATATTAAGCTAATGGAAAGAGAACACAAAGTCTGTACAAATGAGACCTGATACAGATCTGGGAATAATTATAAATACAGTGAGATTGTCAGTTGCAATTACATTGTAATTGCAATTAATTATGAACTGCACACATATTGTAATTGACCCAGGCCTGATGGAGAGTACAAACAACACCAAATAGACCAGATAAAATTGTACAGATGAGGAAGTACATACCAGACAAGATGTTCTGTACACAATGCATGAAACAGATGATACATAACAAGACAAATATGATTCCTGAATAGAACAGACTCCAAAATCGTGCCAATTTACAGGGTGTGTGAATCAGAACTGAACTACAGGGGTAGTCCTCTACTTACGATGGAGATGTGTTACAACGACCCCATCGTAAGTCGAAAATATCCTAAGTCGAAGATGGCCTTGCCTACCCAGGAGTCTTAAAGAATGGTGATAATTTAGCAAAACAGAGCAATTTACAGGACCGTACTGTATAAACTATACACTATGTATTAATTACAATACTGTATTGCACAGTAAAATGTCAAGTAAAAAAAACCAAGGTAAATTCTTAGCCTACCTATATGAACTGCAATTTAATAGAAAGTTTTTTCAGGAAATAATCCTATCTGCTATAAAAAAAACTTTTAACATGCATTGAATGTATCGCATCGTGGTAACCTTAAAATGAAATCGCTAAACCAACGTATCATACATGCATTGAACGTATCGTAACGTATCATATGGTACTGTAACCACCAAGATTCTGTCCGTCGTCTGCATACTTGAACGATGTTAGGTTGTTGATGGCAATTTTGTCGTATCACTATCGCCATTGTAAGATCGAAATATCGTAAGTCAGACCATCGTAACTCGGGGACTTACCTGTATTATTATACATATAGTTTTGGTGATATGTGCCAAACACCTAACACTACGCTGTATGTAACGCTGGGTAGGCTATGTCGATGTTCATGCATTTTTATTTATTTATTTTTCATGAAAACCTGATTAAATTTGTAACTAATTATTAGTTTGTTACAAGAACAATTTCTCCAAAAAAATTCCAACGCTGCTTTTGATGAAAGCCAAGTGCGCCCCTGTTTTCATATTTCATCTTTTAGATTGCACACCATTGTAGAATAATAATAAATAATCTATTCGGTTCATTTGTGTGTGACAATAGTTATTTTTTTTGGACATCGAATAGAAATTGAAATAAAGAAGCAATCTCACTTTTAATTTGAACTCAGTGCAGTTTCACTTTGATGACTTTTGTGAAAATTTGTGAAAATTAGCGAACACTGACCTCTCACCTCCCGATCAATAATAAATATAAATAAAATAAAAATTCACATAAATTCAGAGTCCAGTAAGTTATTGTAACCGAGTGCATATTCATTTTGGTAAAAGCAACCTGCTCACATTTTTTGCGAACATTTGTGAAAATTCGTGAACAACGACCTGTCCTTCCAGTTTATAAATAGTTATCTTTATTGTATTCACATAAATGATCCTTATGGTGGTACCCCGGGGTACCAAATAATACCAAATGGTCGAGGCAGTTAAATATTTTATTTCTGGGACACTTTTTTTCAGGGGTGTACTTAACTCCACGACTGGGGTACCAATCAATCCGAAATCGGTGCCACTCTGCGATGTCGAAACGCAGCGAGGACGATTGCGCTGAACCCCTGAACGCTCGTACGCACCGTAGTGGTGCATCGTGTACAGCTCGTCGAGATGAGTCGCTGACCATCAACAGGCTAAAAATGACAGCATCACGGACATTATGCGAGAGCTTTTATCAAAAGCAGCGTTGGTATATTTTTGGGATAAAATTAATTGTTCTTGTAACAAACTAATAATTACTTACAAATGTAATCAGCTTTTCATGAGAAACTTAATTTTTTTAATTTGCATGAAAATCTACGTAGCCTACCCAGCTTTACCGCGCCATAAGGTTCAAATAGAGAATCCAGTAAGAACAAAATTCATACTCTTTGGTTCTAAAGAAAGAACCAAAGAGTATGGATTTCTGCAGTCACGAAAGCTTCAAATCAACAAAATTCATCTCAAGGAAAACTTTTGGGAGATGATCGTTAATTTACACCAAATGTGATAGACAATTTTTCAATCAATTAAATACAATCTTACATTTTTTTGTCTTTTTCATTACATTTAAACATTACATTTTTATGAACCCATCATGTGACAGGCAGTTACACTAGTTTGCTTTTAAAATGTGTTAAACAGTTTTATTCATAACCATCGCCACACATAAATTGTCCAACACGAGTTTAAAGCTTCATTAAAATGAGAATAACGACTTTTAAGTGACGGTTCTTTTTTTGCTGCCTTTGCAGTCCCATCACTGCAATACTAAGGCAGTGTACCCGAAATGTAACTTGCCTGTTGTCATTAATGAAGCTTAAAACGTTGTCTGGACACCCTAGAGCAGTCTAGATGCATCAACGAGATGAGACATTTTGCTTTGAGAGCGGAATATTCCTTTTAAACAGTTTAGTAATTATTAATATGCTCACTTTATAGCACGTACAGCACACACGCTGTCTGATTACAAGCGCAGCATGGGATCGCTTCTTCTTAATAACTGCCAGGTTGTTTCTTTGTGGAGAATTTAAAACAGCTATTTATTAACAGTATTCAGTGTGAGCAGCAATGCTTTCTCTGGAGGCACAAATTACGTTTTGTTTGGGTTGCGTTTGTAGTGGTAAAACATGTAGGTGATATAAATATAAACTATTTTGTTCGGTGTTAGTTGCATAGAAATTTGGAAATGGACCTAAATTAAATGACTGGTTATGAGTGCGAAACAGGGCCTACTTATTTCAGTGTATATTTATCCAGGAGAAATCTGATGTGCTATGGAGCTTTTTTTCACAGATGTCCAGAAGGGGTGGGTCAGAAATATTATAATAACAATACAAAAAACAATAGCAGTGCAAAGTATAGGAAAAGTAAGCAAATCACTGAAAATAAAGTGTCCTAAGTTCAAATTGCATAATTACATTTATTTCCAAGCTTGGCCAAGGCAGCAAAACAGCAAAACAGTGCCAGACTACACCAAGACCCACCCTCAGTAAAATTGCACGTGAAAATGTAACTATCGATGCTATCGATACATAGACATGAAGCAGTGAAGTGTAAAGCCAGGGGCCACAGTTGAGCAATCATTTGCATGCAATTCAATCACTTGTATGCATACGTCTCTGCAGTCGCGTGTGAGCAGTTGTGCAACCACTGCTCACAGCAGAGACTGCATTTTCAAGTGATCTACTTCGCGATTTGTAGCGACGTATTTCATCAAAAGCACATTTGTCAACTATGATTGGTTCTTACAACTTTGAATATGCTATTGAACGACCTTGTGCAATTTCTCACTGAGATGTGGACAAAGTACTGTAGTTGCAGGAGACTTAGTTGGTGCACACTTGGTTGGCATTCGTAAAAACATTGATTAAAATGTATTCAAAACCCATGGTGGATGCAATGAATCATGCTTGTATGAATTTTAGTGAAATGAAAATAGTATGCAAATATTGACTTTTATATTTGTGGGATGCAACAGGACGAGCGAGGTTCTTGAATTGAATCCGTGATACGAAATCAGGAAAGTTCATCAAGTCGTGTAAGTTATGAGTTGAAATGTTGTTACATACTTCCAATTAACTTGCAATACAGCATAATGAAAAGTATTCACACCTACAATTACAATACTGTACAGTTTGGAATTATTTCGTGCACAAATGCAGCAGTTTCTCAGGACACTGTACGACCTCGCCTGGTATACAGGAGGTCATGGTTTCGAACCCAACCCTGACTCCTGTATATTTGGAGTTTGCATGTTCTGCCCGTGGTCGCATGGAATTTTCTCCGGGCCCTCCGGTTTTCCCCCACCGCATTGAGAAACAACATGCGTGAGAGTATTTGGCTGCAAGAAATGTACACAAGCCACTACGTTGAGCTATCAGTTATGGCCAGGTTGCTTCTGAAAAATAGCTCGGTGGGCCTTTACTGGTAGAATAAAAATATCCATAATGAAGTTTTTTTTGGGTTAGATCGCGTAAATATATAAATGTGTCGATAAAACCCGCCATTACCCGACACAGCTGATGATATTGGTCGTGAAAGCCTACGTGTTAAACCAAAATAAAAGTAATTAATGGCTTTTAAAATAGTTTAGTTTTAAATAAAAAGCACTGCTTGTAGATTTCTTTGAAGACATCCATTTTAAACCTCTTAACGTTATTAGTTAAACTGCAGAAGGTTACTGTGGAAGTCTTAACATATTCTGCTGCAAAAGAGAGAACTAGAGATTGCTTTGTTTCAAGCAAATTGTTCTAAACAATTGATGGAGGGGCCACAGGTCATTGCGGTAGCGCAGTCGTTCATGCACTATCCTATGAACTTGGCGAGCTAATTTCAATTGCCAGCCCGGGTGAACAGAAGTCGCCAGTGATATCTGAACCGGACCTGGATCCCCCACTTCATCAACCACCACTATGAACGCGGCATGAGGAGGTCTTCATCCAGCAGTGAACTAACAAAGGGCTCTATAAAATAACATTGAAGTGAAACGTAAAGATGTATTGTTCTTTGGAACGGTTTTTAAGTCATGTTTATTACATGTACACCAATGAGGGAGCTCAAATGAAAATAACCCAAAGCCACGTGCTATTTTATTACAAAGTTAAACAATGTCACTCCGCAGCAGTGGGGACGGCTGAAGTAAGCTTTTGTAAATATAGGGACCGGATCGGACATCACTCATCACTGATGTTAGCTGTGGCCAGCTAATTTAACTCTGTTCACCGACTTCATAGCGCAGTGCACGAACCGCTGCATTACTGCTATCTATAGTATATCAAGTATGTAAATTACTTAAATGTGCTGAATGAGCAATCTATCCTCGTATGCATTATTTTTTGCATAATTGGTTTCAACATTGTTATAACTTCACACGCTAGAGTGGACCCAACCCGTTCTCTCAAAACCCTAGGTCCCTCTAGCAATATCCATTTCACTAGACTGGATATGGGTGAATGATGACGCTCGCTTGTGTTGTGATCGAAACGTCATAGTTTTTTGTTGTTATTTTTTTTGTTATTTTCTTTGAACCTGTCTACGCGACTTTACCGAAAGACTCAAAGAATACAAGAATATGTTGAGCAAGGGTGCAGCAACAGAAAGACAATACTGTTCTGTAAGGGCTTCAGGATTTATTATCACTTGTAGCTGGAAATTATGGGAGTCTACACTCCAAGCACATTAGGTACAGTTTACCCTTCTTACATACCCCCTGATGGCAAGGCTATAACCAATTATTCGTATTACTGCATACAGGAAAGGCTCTAAATACAGTGTTCATGACAGTCTTGGGTGAGCGCCCATTCAGAACCGCGCAGGGGTGTGTGTGACAAGTTGGATTCGAAGTGTCATCTGGTGATACTGGGCATTTGTTCACTATGGAACTCCCTATTGTACCTCTTCCCTGCGTATCAAGCTTGCTTTGTCTGTGGAAGCCGGTGTGAGTCAGCCCACATCTGCTGCGCACAACAGTGCCCGCAGGCCCGTGTGTCCCCTCCTGCAACTTAGTCTCTGTGCCCTGACGCTGCCCACTCTATTCGCTGCTGCACGCTTTGCTGGCAATAGGAGGCCAAGCACTGCGGTCGCTTCTCTCACGTCCTCGCCCACTCTCCCAGGCGTGTTGCAAGTTTGTTTCCCACGCGGGAACCCCATGTTAACCAAAATATTCTAACAAACTGTGGAGAATGAAACACAGGAAGAGTCATCCCCTCCTCGCTTGAAGTCTGGTTGGCTGCAGAGCTGTCTGGAGGTGGGAAGTGCTCTGGTGGTCTGACACTGCCTCGCCTGGCCTGCTTTTTTTACACCCAGGTTCTAGCCACACCAAAGGTCTTTCCCAACCCCTGCCTCTTTATTCTCAGCTAAGTCAAACTAGTTCAAGCTATAGCCTTTTAATATGAAATAAGTAATATTTAAAAAAAACATTTTTAACACGCTTTAATGAAATATACCGTGCTCGTAATGGCAGAACTCCAGGAAGTGGCCGCAAAGCTTGCCATGACGTAAGGGGCCGTGGTGATTTACAGCCAACATTAGTTGAGCATGGACAATTAGACCCATGCTGAAACATAACATAAAAAGAATGTTTAAATATGTTTTTTTTTATATAGAATATAGTATTGTCATCAGTATGACATAAGTATTACAAGTTTGCAGTCGATACCACATTGGGAAGTGGGTTAAAATTGAGTTACAAGATTTGAGGATACTACAACAACAACAGACAGAGTGAGTTAAATAAAAGCGTGTAAAAATGTAATCACCATACGGGTGTACATTTCTGCAGGGTTTTCATATGCAGAGGTGCATTGCAGATGGGACAAACATTTTGTAGCAATGTATATAATGCCATTAAAAATGTTGATAAATGTTGCATTCAATGCCACTTGGTGCATTGTAACACTGATCAATGTGCAAAACTTTATGAAGCATTTTTTTACAATTTATCAAACTGCATTTGTACTATTATGAATATGACCATGACCAGAGGAGTTATACTCCTACCCTCAAGTCTGAATGTCTCCCACAATCACCTTTTTTTACCTCACATACAACTGAAAAAGCCTCATTTTTATAACGCGTCTTCTTGATTACCATAATTCCATCATCGCCAGCAACCAGCTTAAATCACTGTGTGCTGCTTAAGTCTCTCTTAAAGCTTCTGCCAGACTTCACACTCTCACTCATGAATGACCACATTGGCTAAGTTCTCCAATTCTCTATACTGACAGTCCAACTGTGGATAATTTGCAAGACTTTAAGTTTTCAACAACTCCTCTCGTCTTGTTCCTCTCTCCTCCAGCAAACATTGTCCACCTTCGATAGTCCCGACCCAAGCAATTTGATGAATTCTCCATTTAGAGTTGCAATCTTATTTAAGAATCCTTTGAGCATATCTATTGTGGGGAGTATATATCGCTTCTGGTGCCTGCAAGAGTTTACATGACCCAATTCAATTCAACCATTACGTAAAAGAACATTTCCTGTCGTGTCATGCTTTTAAAGGTACTGTGCCACGCCGCTAACTCCAATATAGCGGAATGTAAATTGTACAGGTGAGTGGGGAGGAAAGATACTGCTGTGATGTCCCTTGTTATCCGTGTTTTAGTTAAAAATTATAGTTGGTTGGTGTATAAGCTGGATACATTGGAATGCATATTTTAGAAAAGTTGAAGGTGCAGCCCTGCAATTTATTGCGAACAACACTTCTGGCAGAAGGGCCTCCACTTGAGGGAGCTCGAGAGGAGCCTTTATAGGTTCGATTTGGCCAACTATTCCATGCAGACAAATGTCTTGAAAGAGGTGGGAGTATCCACATTTTATCTCACTGCACGCAACCCACCAATGGACAAGCTGTAAGTACCCTGGAGATCGAACTTCATTCGTTCCAGAAGGCCATTAGAACGCCGAATTAATTTTCCCCATAAGAATGAATGTAAATGACAATAATTGGTTCCAACACAAGAAATCGCTCATTGTAAAGCATTTTTACACGAAGTTTACAGTAATTACATGCATAAAATCATACAAAAAAACCAAGAAACACAATAAATGAATGGAATAAATGAATAAATATATGGAATAAATGAAATAAATGAACATTGAACTTCACTTTACCTGTAGTAAGGAGAGTTAATGGCTTGAGTAGAAGGTGGTGAGGAGGAGGTGGTGGTGTTATTGTTTGGAAGGGGGGAGTCCCCTTTGTCTGGGCAAGCATCATGCACGCTGGCCATAAGCGTCTCAGTCTTACAGGTTCTTTCAAGTCGTGATTGTCCGTTCGACCTACGAATTTTGTTCGGTTTCCGGGGCAAAAAATGTTCGGAAATATCGTTCGAACACCGATTTGTTCGAGTTGTGGTGCGTTCGATCTCCGAGGTTCTACTGTATATCCTGCTGGGTGTGGACAAGTGAGGGAATTAGAGGAACTTGCCAACTGCTTACATTTTCACAACACCGGTGGCCTCTGGATTGAAAAGGCCAGTTTATTATTAATCGTTACTCCAGCAGCAGTCCCAACTCTAATATTGCAGGAGCAGAAAGTGTCCTCGCGAGTGGGGAGTGCTGCTGTGATGTTCCTTTCCTTGGGGATTCCGCCGCTTGGGATGAAATTGTATTCAGATGCTTTATAAAGCCCAGATTTCATCCGAGTGAATTTCTTTGAAACATCTATTAGTTACATTGATAAAGATGTACATTGCACATGTGATTGCAGTGTGCACGGCACTGTTTCCAAACGCATTTTGTGTAACAGTGATGGATGTTTAGGCTTTTGCGCTCAATTGTAAACTTATTTCCCCAGTGCAGAAAGCCCATGTTAAAGTTATCAATGTTATTTGGGACTTTATCACGAGAGATATGACTGTTGAATTGTCAAAGCTTCACCATTAGCATATGATGAAATGTATAAAAGCTTTAATGCTTACTTAATTTACTAAAACTTAATATTTCTTTTTTTTTAAGAAATGTTATCTTTGAACAATTTTGATCCATTTAAAATGCTCGCATAGCAATGCATAGAAGTTGCGTAGCATAGAATGGCATAGATCCACTCAAGTGTAAGCTGTTCATGCCACATCATTGAATCTAACATTTTACTTTTTAATTGGCTTGAGCGATCATTTTTGAAAATTACATTTGAATTTAATGTAATATCAATATTTTTGTGATTTTATTGGTGGCTGGGCTGAGACCCCCCCCAACTCACTCCATTTTAGAACCTGGCTTAGTGCAAGAGGAGTCTAATCTTGATTTGAAGCTTTCGTCACTGCAGGAATCCATACTCTTTGGTTCTTTCGGTAAAGTCACGTAGGTAGAAAATAAATTTGCTTTTTTATACCTACGTGACTTTACCGAAAGAACCAAAGAGAATTAGGAGGAGCCTGTTTGCAATCGAACCCAGGATCACAGCAGTTCCAGCTCCACTCTGACTCCTAAAAGTGACCCGGCCACCATCACCCAGGCAACCGATTTAAATTCAGTACCAGAGGGCTTCATGAAACCAAATATATAATTAATGAATCATCACAAGCTCTCAAGTGGTTAAATACAATTGAAAACTCAAAAATAATCACGTGACATATTATGATGATAGCTATTATCATAATATGTCACGTGATTTTTTTTTAGCTTTCAATTGTATTTTTTTCTCATTGTGTAGACTCTTTTTGCTGTTTTTGTAACTTCGGTCTCCCTAAGGAGAGCTCGTTTTCAAAAAAGGTTATCTATACACAGATACATTAATTGATTAAACAATAGCGGTTGTAACTCTTTTTTAATATAACTAATACTGAAGGCAATGCTCACATTAAAACAAACTCAGTGTCATTGAAACAACAGGCCAATTTATATTCTTGGTTCTTTCGGTAAAGTCACGTAGAAGGGAAATAATAAAATAATATTAATTTTAAAAAATAAAAATTCTCACGACGTTTCCACCGCAACACAAGCAATCATGATCAGGTGTGAAATCCACAGCAAGAAATGTCTTAAATCCTCCTGTCTCTGGCCACCCTACAGCAGCAAAATACTCGAAACACATGTTTATAAATGTGGAGGGAAAAACTGGAGGACCGGAGAGAACGTGCAAACTCCAAATATACAGGCGTCAGGGCCCGGATTGAACCTACGGCTTCCTATATACCAGGCAAGGGAATTCATATTTCGTCACCTTGGCCAACATGGCAGAGCAGGCAAAATGTCCACTCAATGTTTGCACTTAGGCTCACTCTAGGGAGGCCATTCTTCCAGCAGTGCTGTGATAAAGTAATCGCAGGGCTGTATCTTGACCTTACCTTTGTCATTAACGAATGCTGTGTAACAGAAAAATATATAATAGGTTGATGTTATGGGCAATGGTCCTTCTCCATAGCAGATAAATGGCTGAATGACTTACTTTTAGAACGGTTGACTCTTTAATGTGGTGATAGTCATTGTGATGCCTTAGATTTGACAAAATTGATCCATGAAATAGCATCTCAATGTATTTCTTAAAATGTCCCAGTTTTATTAAGCCACCAACACTAATGTGCACTGTGAACTCTTAATGGTCTTTTGGTCATTTACAAATTAATGTTGTTGTGTTCATTAATTAAAATGAAGTGAGTTCAGCAAAGTGATCCCACGTTTAACAGGCGCCCGTCGTGTTCCCCGCAGCTGAACCGCGTGGCACAGCAGCCACAGGACCTTATGCAGATGCTGCAGTCGGTGGTCGGAGTCGGGAGTGGCACTGATGCCCTGCAGCAGCAGCAGCAACAACTACAGCAGCAGCAACTACAGCAGCAACAACAACAGCAGCAACAGCAGCAGCAGCGTACAGTCGATCCCGCATCAGTCCAGACCGAAGCTCCACCACCACCACCCCCACCTCCACAGGTCCGGGCAGCACCTGCTCCCTCCAGCGCCGATCAGTCAGCGGTCGCCACCCAGCCGCCAATCGGGCAGGGAGACGCCTACGCTGCTGCAGCAACAACACAGCAGCAGCAGGAGAGCTACCAGAGCACGTCGGCTGGGGCATCGTCTGACGGAACCTACGGGCAACAGGCAGCTGGAGGGCAGCAAGTGACCCCGTCTCAGGTCAAGCAGCAGGCAAACTCGCGCACCAAGGCGCGACTGGTGTGCGCCGCCTGCGGCAAGGAGTTCAAGGACCGCTACCACTTAAGGCGGCACGAGGCGACGCACACACGCACCAAGATTAAGGGCCAAGGCTCCTCAGCATCACTGGTAGCGGGCAGTGCTGGCACGTCGTCCTCGTCGCAGGCATTCATTGCCGCTGCGCACCCCAACGGGCAGCTGGTGGCAGCGGGCGGTGCAACCGCAGGCCAAATCCTGGCGCAGGCCACACCGACGGCACAGATCATCGCGGCGGCTAGCCCCGCAGGGCTGCTGTCGGCAGGTGGTGCGCCACAGATCATCGCCACGGCCGGGCAGATTGTGAGTCCTGCGCAGCTGCTCGCGTCATCCGCGGCAGCAGCGGCATCGTCGTCTTCGTCGGCCGAGCAGCAGGTGCACACGGCGGGAGCCGGCGACTTGAGTGCGTCGCAGCAGCAGCACCACCACCATCACCACCACCACCACCTGCTGGCAGCGGCAACTACCGCCGGCAACGCGAGCGCAGCGCAGTACGCGTACGGCAAGCCGTGCGTTGACGGGGGTGGTGGGGGTGGAGGCGGTGGGGGTGGGGGTGGTAGTGCGGCTGCAGCGGCACACTTTCTCACCATGCCCGTTTTCGTGATGACGAGCGCCGGCGTGACACCCTTTGACCAGACGTCGGCACAACCTGTGCTTGCGCAGCAGCAGCATCACCATCAGCAGCAGCACCTTGGTGGACAAGCCTCGCAGCAGCAGCAACAGCAGCAGCATTTCACAACAGTGGATGTGGCCATGGTCAGCAATGGCCTCATCCCAGGCTCGGAGCAGAGCTTCGACGCGTCGGGCACAGTGGGGACTGCGGGGCAGCCGGCGTTTGGGACGGTCGCGGCAGCCGGGACAGCTCCGGCAGCGCCAACCGGCAAGAAGTCACGCAGCGGCGCGTCTGCAGTGAACGGAGTGAGGCGCCCTGTCAAGAAAAACCACGTGTGCGAGGTTTGCACCAAGGCCTTCCGCGACGTCTACCACCTGAACCGGCACAAGCTGTCGCACTCAGAGGAGCGGCCGCACTCTTGCCCCGTGTGCCACAAGCGCTTCAAGCGGCTCGACCGCATGAGCGCGCACGTTCGCGCGCACGAGGGTGGCCCTGAGCGGCCCTACGCCTGCCCTGCCTGCGACAAGCGGTTCTCTCGGTGAGCCACGGCACATCACGCGCGTGTGTTTTTTGAGCTCCTCCCGCAGGGAGATGCGTATTGGATCACATCTTTATTGCTCTTTCCCAATCTCCTTTGTCCACACTTTATCTAAAGTTACAAGGCTTAGATTCATTGGAAGCTCTTGTCATTCAAATCGTGAGCACGTGCAAATTTACAAAGCCACTACTCAAATATTTCCATTTTAGGCCATTGCTAAAAGGAGAGTGCCACGTGATAGCACTGCATGCTGGTGATGTCTGGGAGGCAATTAGTAAAATATGCACTCAGACACAACCACAACAATAATATAACTTCCCATAATAATTACTTGAATAATACAAACGAAAGCATAACCTTAATAGTCAGTGTATTTAAGAACTTTGGTGCTCTGGCCTAAGTTGCATTGGAGCACAATATATTTTGGTAACAACTTCCTGCCGCTGGCAAAGCTCTCATGGATCTTTATTGACTTCTGCTTGTTTATAATGACTGCTGAGCTAGATGTTTGCGTCGATGTGTTTCTTTTTCATTAAAATGTTTCAAGTTTAATTTGTTTAACTATCGGTGAAAACTTGAGGGGACCAGGATGGTCGCATTTGCCAAGAGTGACCTTGGGTACCCAATGTGAGTTTTGCTCCTGTGTCTTCTCAGCCGCGACCACCTGAACAACCACGTGAAGCGCGTTCACTCAACGGAGCGGCCCTTCAGATGCCCGGTATATTCCATTTACACGCAAACAACAACAGCAGCGTCGCGATTAGGCTTGCCTTGACTGTCTGGTATCGCCGTCCACTGCACGCCGTTGGTATTACAACATTAGCAATTTTCTGGAGGCCTCAAACGAATGCAGACCGAGTTTTGAGATGATTCACCACCCCCGCCATTCAATGAATTTCTCACCATTCGGTCACAATTCAATTTTAGAATTAATTTTTTTCGTGTCTCGTTTTACTGCGTCTGTTGTACCGATTATCTCTATTAGCCTCAAGGAAACGAAAGCACAAATTGTGTTGTCTTTGTACCATATCGACTGTCTGCCTTAATTGTAATATCTGTTCTTCATCCTTTGTATCTTTTGTACCGTCTTGTGAGCACTGTCCAGTTTATAATGTATACCATGTTCTGTCTTATCTGTCTCGTATCGAGTGGATATTTGGTTCAATTCGCTCCATTAGTCCAATTGAAACAATATAATGCGTGCACATACTCAAAGTCAAATATCTTAAATGCGTGATTCAATACATGCATTGTGAGCATAAACATTTAATAAATCAATTAATCGCAACATGCTTCATCGGCAGCCACCGTTAACCACAATGGCGGGTGCACTTCGAGGCCACATTAATTGGTGAAGGCTCATGAAAATAAGTTTAATACAAGATAGACCCAGGTGAAAAGTATTTCAGGGTAAGGTAACTAGCTGGTAGGTCTACCATTAGTACTCCCCATAGTACCATTTAGTTGTGTTTTAGCCACCCGACCTGCTTGTTGTGAGCATCGCTCTTCCGCCTCCTCAGAGGCTGATCCTGACACCGCTGATACCAACTTGCTGCAAGTCCACTCAGCACCAGGTCTTCCTCTACCGCTTCAGACGATCTCTTCACCCCTTTATGTGCGTTTATATCTTCATACATTTGGCCATATGTGCATATACACACGCGCCAGCGTGCGTGGTTGTGCCTTTGAGTGCACTACTGAGCAGAATAGGAGCATCTGGAGTTGAGAGAACTTGCCACTTGCTAGTACCTACTGTCTTAGGATACTTGGGAAACGTTTCACAGTGTAGCTGATTGCAACCACACCTTCAGCAACGGCAGTATATCGGACAAACAGGCTCACGGGAATGAGCCGAGCATTGCGTGGCCGAAAGACAGTCGCTCCGATAAATTTCTCCCGCACCTGTTCTGTGTCCCCCTGTTCATAGGCCTTCACCTCCTCCACCCGCATTGCAATTACATGGGGTCTGTCCTCTGACCTGTCAATGTGCCATGGCAGCTCCATCTGCAATAAGTTTGTTTGTAACCTGTCCTCCCATCCGTGAGCCTCCGCCACTCCAACTGCAACATGCGTGTCTGACTGAAGACCTTTCCGCGTGCCTCTATTCCACCCACACGGAGTTGATTCTTCCTAGAAAAAGTTATTTTTTAGCTCAACATCAAATGCAGGACCCTTTTTGAAATTGTCGTGAGACCCGGCGAGACGATGTTATTGTTTTATGTTGTTTTTTTATGATTATGTAATACTTCACCTACTGGTTATTTTATGAATGGTCCACTATATGGGGGTGGCAATTTTATTTGAGAATCCATTCTTTTTTTGTGTTTTTTTTTACCTTCTCATGTGTATTGTTTTTCATTTATCTGTCTTGTTTGTACAATTTCTGCACTGAATTTGCTTAAAGTCATTTAAACATATATGTTTGCATGTCATTTATATAATTTGTAAATCAAATCTTCATAAGCAATTTTATGCATGTATTCTGAGCGTGAAAATATATTTGGTTATATTTGAATATGCATCATTACATGCCTAGTTTTACATTTCAGCCCATTAAGCATTTACTATTAAAAGTGAGGCTTTCCTTTGTATACAATATTTTCATAGTTATTGTTTTATAAAATGTCAGCAGAGGGCAGTGTTGCAGAATCCATATGTTCTCTACTATACTCCAACACTTGTGCCTTCTGCTTGTATCAACCCACACTGACCAGTGTGGTGAAAGTATGATCCATAACCCCCTATGACCATCATGGTGTGGGAAGGCCCTTATCCAGCAGTGGAATAATAAACTGGCAGAACATGTACTTTCAGTGGCGTAACTATCGAGTGTACAGGCCGTGCAACTGCACTGGGCCCCAAAGGCAGTTTGGGCCCAGATTCCATTCTATGAAGAGGGGTAGAAATTGGACATGGGCCCCATTTTGTTCCTTGAATGCCAACCACGCTTCGCCATTGTGTACATTATATTTAAATAAAAATCTTCAACTCTCCACATTCAACACATATGAGTTGCAAAATGTGATACATTATTTGGAAAATACTTGATTGGGAAAAATCTGAATCCTGCTCATTTATAGGCTGGTGCTGCTTACACCTTGTGCCACACAGGGGACAGTTGCCAATGGGGGTTGGTTTGGTATGACTGCAGCAGGGTATTGGAGTGCTTCAGGTGAGATGGAAGGCACTTTGAGTAGCATAAGGCATTTGAGCGCCTTGTAAATGAAAATCCTTATCCTTAATCAAGTCACCCTTCTTTTCCCCCATCAAACCTTTCTCCCTACCCCTCGCCCCCCCCCAATATCTTTCCATTTGTACACCGTCCCTGGCTATAACCCACCCAAACAGACCTGTGACTCTGCGTTTGCGACGCGCGACCGTCTGCGCGCCCACATGGTGCGGCACCAGGAGCGCGTGCCGTGCCGTTCGTGCGGAAAGCCGACACGCGCCACGCCGGGACGCGCCGCTGCTGCCGCCGCCGCCGCCGCTGCTGCTGGCGCTCACCAGGGCGAGCAGCAGGGGGCCGCGGCTGCCGGCGCCTCGCACGCAGTGTGCAACGCATGCCACAAGGCAGCGCAGGCTGCGCAGGCGGCCGGGGGATCGGCGCTTGTCCAGCAGACAGGCCAGCTGGGCGTGACAGGGGCGTCGGCGCCTGTCGTCTGCATCAAAAGTAAACGGGGCACCTTTGACAGCAATGCAAATGCTCATTGAGAGCTTCTGTGTAGTGCAGTGGCTTAGCACACTGGACTTGCAATCCAGAGGTCACCATGTAGAATGCAATGCATTTTACATGGTACATGTAATTCTAGATTTGAAGTTTTCGTGACTGCAAGGATCCATACTCTTTGGTTCTTTCGGTAAAGTCACGTAGATGAAAAATAATAATACAAATAATAAAATGAAAATAACTAAATGTGATTTAATTTAGGTATTTTAATTTTATTATTTTTCGTCTACGTGACTTTACCGAAAGAACCAAAGAGTATGGTACATGTACTCTTAGTCTCCTGTACATATATATATCATCATCTAGATGACAGGTCATGCTTACATTCTAATATTTGCAGTTTAAATGGTTGAATAGCAAACGAGAACGGAATTTTTTTCAAAGCTAATTTAATTAGCAGTAGTGTAGGAGCATACATGGAAAATACTTTGCTCCGTTATCATTTACAAACTGCATTACATTTTGAAAGGTTTATATTAAACTAACACCTTGGGTAATTGCCATATTCTGAGAGGCAAAGTATGTATTTTCAAATGTAGACTTCAGCTAGATCAATTTAAGTGAAGTACCTAATATTTTTTATTTTGTTGCAATTACCAGCGACTGGGAAATACTGTCAATGCTTGAGAACCTTGTTTTATTGTGAGTGATGGTCTTGATTTTGAACTTGAGGTGGGCTTTCCAATTCTTTAAGTAATTAATTACAGTGCCAATTATTGGTTCAATTGACTAATCAAATAACACGAAAATAATTGCTAAAAAGTCACACATTTGTTCCCACGCATGCTTTTGAATGGTTGTGGGCAAGGCATAGTGATATCCTCAACATTGTGAGCCACTTCAAGGGTTGCTCGACTTTGGGAGACAGAATGTGGGGGTAGTCTCCGTTTATAAAGAAATCTGTGTAATCAACCACAAAAGGGATCGTTTATTTACATTTTTAGTCAATTCATTGACTAATTGTTCCACCTCTAGTTTATATCCGGTGTCTGAGGTGCTGGCTCGGTGAACTTACATGCATATCACACGCGTGAGACATTGACATCTTTAAAAATGATGTTGTGGCCGTCATGAGCAGTTGCTTATACGAATTAGATTCCGTATGTACCAACATCGCTTTACTCATGCCACATTGTACCTTTGTCTCTCTCGCAGCCGAGGTGCTTCCACCAGCACAGCCCACGGATATGAGGCAAGCTTACTTCTCTGCCTTCTAGGTCAGTAGGTGAGTGTTCGAACGTGCGTACGTCTGCAAGCATCATTAACCCGTAGAGATCATTCAACGTTATTTGCGATACATCGTCAGTGTGCAAACTAGGCAAGCAATGATTTCGTCCCCCTCTCATCGTTTTCGTGATACTGGAATCGTCATTTGATTCAGAAATGACACTCTTATACATCTCGTGTTTGCCTTTGAGGCGACATCTCTTTGGAGTGGCCGCCTTGTTTTTATAGGTTATTGAGTAATTGATTAAAAACAAACTATTATATGACAATTGTTCATTGACTAATTGTTCCAGATCTACTTGTAATCATGTAGGAGAGCTCTCTTAATCTGATCAGCTTCGGTTGATTTGGCTTCGTATTGCTGGGGTTGGTAAAATTGAGTTCCCGTTTGGTGACTTGTCACATGATCGAAAGTAAAGAGAGTCATTTGGAAAGCCTTGGTCCTGCCATAAGAATGTAAGATATCATTCACTGCCTCAGGACCACCAATCTGGAAGAGGTCGCTTCTTTATAAAATATAAAAAAATACTTTTTTTAAAAACACGCTTTAATGAAATGTACCGTACTCATGATGGCAGAACTCCACGACTCCAGGAAGTTGCCCCGCAGCTTGCCATAGTGTAAGGGACCGTGGTGATTTACAGGCAACGTGAGTTGAGCGTGGACCATTAGACCCGTAAAAAATATTGTTTAAAAAAATATATTTTTAATGATAGAATATAGTATTGTCATCGGTATGACATACCTATACCAAGTTTGCAGTCGATACGACATTGGGAAGACGGTTGTAATTGAGTTACAAGATTTGAGGATACGACAACAGACAGAGTGAGTTAAATAAAGGCATGCAAAATGTTTAAAAATATGTATTTTTAAATTTGTATGATAGAATATAGTCTCGTCGTCATTATAACATAAGTATACCAAGTTTGCAGTCGATAGCACATTGGGGAGTGGGTAAAAATTGAGTGACAAGATTTTTTAAGGATACGACAACAGCGAGCCGAATTGGAGTTAAATAAAAGCGTGTAAAAAGAGCTATTTCGCTCATTGTGCCTTATCTGGTGAAATAAAAAATAGTTTCAGTTAGTTTAGTAGAACTACCATCGAAAGGTCATACCAAATTGTTAAATGTTATTGCTTTCTCTCCAACACTCCAACATACCAGCGTGCTGAAGCAGTGAAAATTGGCACGTTTGTTTTTGTAACAATTTATTTAAATGGCTGTTGGGTGGTGGAAGGGTTTAAGGCACATTTTACTGACATCTGACCCAAAATGTAATTGTGCATCTCTCTATCCTTTCTCTTCTCGCTGTGTGTCTACCTCCATCCCCAGCAGACGGGACGATCTGATGGGATTTTTATGGATCTGAAGTGAGGATGAAATCACATCGGGGGGTCCCACTTAGAAAAATCCACATTCAACACTACAAGCATTTTGAGAGAAACTGAAGCAAGTCCTTTTTTTCCTTGTTTTTTTTTACTATTACTAACAACAGCAACAAAAACATAAACTGACTGAGGTCTACTTGTATTTGTGTGCATTTTTTAGTTTCATTTGTATTTTTAATGGAAAAAAAATAGTTAACCACATTTTAAACAAAATGAAAAAAAAAAGATTGTAATGTTTTCGTGTAGTTTGAAAGTTTTAATTTGTAATATATCAGACGTTTTTGCCACATTGGGATTGAGAGAATATTGAGTTTGTTGAAGTGGAAAAAAAATCATTGATATGATCACAGTGATAAGAATTACAACAGCGAGCGGGATTGGAAGTGTGCATGCATCAGTGCGTGTCTTTGAGCTGGCGTAGGTGCATGTGCGTGCGTTCAGCTGCGTTTAGCCGGTCCCGTGGCCTCGCTGATGACCTGGTCTCGGACTTTTGAGGTGTGCGAGTGGTGTGGGGACAAGCCATACCCAATCCACTGTTAACCACCACCTACCCTCCTCACTCGGGCATACATAACCCTGCCCATCAGCTGTCTCTTCCGTTGTGTACAATTGATTCAGCAGTCGCCCATCAACTACTCCCAATTGCCACCCACCCTCCAAGCACCCCAGCCTAAAACATAACCATGCTGTTGCACCATTTGCATCCGGAGCCGCCATTGACCATGGTCTAAAATATAGCAACAGGAGGAAAACCACTCGAATGGGTCTCATTACTCTGCTACAACGTACCAGATGGCATGCTTCCTTGTATTTTAAAATGTGTTTTGTGGCTTGTCAACACCAGAGTAGGTGTACATTGTAAAATGAATTGCAGTGCATTTAGTAACATGCTGCCAAAACGTACATTTCATGAAAGCTCCATTGTGAAAACAAATAAGAAATGCTGAAGAGCTATATTTTTAAGGATATGATGAAAGTAATTTAGTATTTTAATTGTTACGAATGGAAAATCAAATAAAAAAATTGAGACTACTTAAATAATTTCGTGAAATGCAAATTGCAAATGTGAACAAGCATTTTTTGGAAATGCTTAAAAATTGTTATCTCTCACTGTTCTGAAGCCTTATATTCTACCTTCTCAACTTATCCATCTACTAATGTTTGAGATTGTATGAATCGGTGTGGTTTTACATTATAAATTAGTTTTCCACATGACATGTTGACAAAATGTTTTGTTCACATGTTTGAACCATTGACATTTAAAAAAGTTAAATAACTCTCTTGTAACAGTTGCACAGATGTGAGTTTTTCAATTATAGCAGTTTTTTTTCAGATAATACAGAATTAATTACGTTTTGTAATAGGTTTGTTACAATTGCAGTTATTTAAATTTACAATTAAAAAAATAACGTCATACTATTGAGAAAACTTGAGGATTATGCTCCTGCATTGGATGTTTGGCTGGTTGCTTTGTTCGTTCTTTATTGCAAGTGGGATGAGGAGTGCTTGGAGAAAATGCATGATTCACCTATTTATTTCAGTTTCATTTTACTTAACCCTGATTTTAATGCTTACTGGTACAACATTTTTATTTAACCATTTGAGAACCAATTGAGATTCTTTGTATATTTTCCAATGGGGACGTAAACAACCATAAACTTAACAAGAATGCTTCAAGTAATGTTTTATATTTCATCATCATGAACATCAATCATTAATCCCCAAGCCATATCTCACGGTCCTGTGATGCGACAATCCACCAAGCACCTGCAAACAATTAGATTTAGTGATGAGTTATTGTATTCATCCTTTTATGGAAAGCTTGGACAACCCTCAACCACATTAGGACAGGCCAGGAAAGATGTGTCCACTTGCTCTACTAGTGGAACATGAGGAGCAGCCCAATTTGTGACTGGCCACCCAAGTCAGACATTCGTCCACAAACTGAACTCCTGCCCTGAGAAATAATCCCGTTCCCGGTTACATCACAACCATTCACTCCGCCTCGCCTGAAGCCGAATTGATTGCTAACCTCAGCATCATACTGAAACTGCTTCCCCAGCCATACGATAATTTAGGTTTCCAACCAAGATGGTTCACAATAGTGTATCTAATGACAAACCAACGTTTTACAGCAACTGAATACCCCCCATGGTTTATAATGTGCACGTTATCCAGCAGATGGAGCCCCTTGCTAAACTATAAATCTGTTTAACATTCGCTGTTGTAGGGTTTTTTTTATTCTAACCCAATACACAACGTGAACATCAAAAAGGAAAACACAGATCACGAGTGTGCAACAAAACCTGGAGCAATAAGCCCTCAAATTAGGGACCTACTTGAGGCACTTTGGCTCACTGCCCTACCCACCATAAGGGCAACAATCAGGACCACTGTTGTAGTTGAACAATAAAGAATGAGTGGTCGCACAGCATGGGTGGCTCCACAAGCAACAATAACACCATTGCTATCTGCGTGTGTGATTAGCACATCCAGAAGATAACCATCCTGATGTGTTGTGCGTACTAATATGGTGCAACCAGCCCATGATCCTGGAAGAGTCGATGAAACTTTATAGTGTGTGCGTAGCAATGTCTAAAATTAGAATAATATCCCCGAGTAGGATTATCGAAGCTGCATAGTTGGCTGTCCTCTCCAAGAGATCAGCAAATTGATTAAAGAATGAGTCGTTGGCTGGTGCTGAAACTGGCCGATTATTTGCCAGCAAGTTCAGCTTGTTGGCCATGAACAAAGACCCCCAATAGCTTCGAAGGTCTGATACGTTGGCAATGCAATTTTGAGAGATGATAATGTCTCGCGAGCGAGCGAACGAACAGATTTCACCATCATTGGTTCGAACATTTGCGGATCTTGAGGCTGGCATTGGTCGAGTCGGTTGAATATATCTGTAGCCTGTCGGCGTACAGGTAATAAGATGACGACAGTCTGATGCTTGATGCCACTTTCAGTAATGGTGCTCAAATGCAACTGTTCTTGAAGGACGTGATCGTGAATTGACACATACTTATTCCGTACAGACTAAGCATTGAACGTCACACTTTTGGTGGAGCCTGGTGTATAGAGACGGTTTGCAAAGTTTGCCGCGAAACTCTAGGAGGAATACATCGAGCACCGGACATGTTGCTTATGGCTTGAGCAGTGCTGTTGATGTCTTATTTATAAGCAACATAACAGGTAGACACGATGTGGATATACAACTGCAACATCATGACGTACACTTATTGTGAGGCCGTCTGTTGCTAGCTATCACAATAATATGCGAGTACTTGCCAGGAGTAGGATTTGCACTGCATCTAACTCCTCGACTATGCCCTCCCCTGCATCCACGTCTGTTGCATTAACGGAAATTGTTGTGACTAATGAGTATGGCTCTGAAGACTGCGGAAATTTGACGGAATGCTGGAGGTGAGTTAAAAGCGTTGGTTGAGTAAAGTTTGCCGAGATGGGCACAAGAACGAGGAAGGGGGCAGTGTTTGGGTGGATGCCGATGAGCAACGGAAATCCACCAAAGCAAGCCACTGGCTGATAACCAGCAATGGACCCTTGGACATTGAAAGCCGGGAGTGCGTGGCGCAGCGACACAATTGATTGGAGCAACAAGTTGATGACGGCTTGGCGGAACAACTGCGCGACCTGGCAGGGTGTGGCGCAGCTCAGAATTGTTTGAAGATGTTCTGAGCTCAACCAAGCACAACCTACCTACATTGTATATATCTGATGGAAATGCATCCGAACCTGGTGCCATCCATCTTGCCAGAAGGCTAATAGCCTTCTTGGTTTCAGTTAAGGTGGTGGGGATCAGCAAGTGACATGGTGACCTTAACCTGGGGCATGCGGGTGATTTCTTCTTCGTGGATCGACAAATACCGTTTAAGAACACTTAAAGTGCTCTGCTCATCTGTCAAAGAACTTTAATCAGAGTGGTCCCATCTGTACCAAGGAGAGGAAAGGTTCAGACCTGTGGGGACCGTAGGCTGTTTTTACAACGTCATAGAAGCACTTCATGTCATTTATATCGGCATAACATTGAATGTCATTGCTTGCCTACGAAGCCAGGACTCCTACATCTTTTGAGCCTAACCTGGACAGCTCTGCGGATGTTGCTGAAGTCTGTTTTATTTGGGGATGACATCTTGTCATGGTATTCTTTATGGCGCCAATGTTTCTCACCCACCATGGACTGTATCTCCCTTTGCATCAAACATCCTAATGCTTGTGAGTGGTGGATCCAAAACATTCGAGGGATTGACGTAGACAACATCCCTGAAGGATGTCCAGTTCTCCTTGACACTATTGTGATCAAAGTTGATGGAATCTAGCTGGCTATCGAGCTTTTCATAGAGGGTCTCGAACCGGCTCCCTTGTAAACCTCGATGTTAAAGCCGCTTGCGAGCCATTTTCCCTGAGGGGGGTCCCTTAGGCTGAATGTGGAAATGCAGATTTGAGACAATAGTCGGTCAATCCAGCAGTCTGCACCACAAATGGTGTGATTCCTGACCTTCCTCATCTTTTATAAAAGCCGGACGTTCCTTTTATCAACTAAATAAGAGCCTTTCAGGAGCCCTGAATCAAAAAGGTATAGAAATTGGACCCCCCCCCACCTCAAATGTGGTAAAAAGTTTATCCAACAGGTTTCCAAAAATTGTCGACCCCCTCCCCCCACAAAAAAAATTCACACCCCCTAAAAAGAAATGTTTTTTTGTAGGCATATATGCCTGCACACCCTTCATACAATAGTCAGTAATATCTGCACACATTGGGGATGAGCGGAAGAAGAGGACATGTTGACAGGCGAAGGCGCAAAGCGCTGAGAAGACCTCCGCGGGAGCTACGGCCGCCAAAATTCTAGTCTTTTAAATTTTCCATAAAAATATCAGAATCTGCATTTTTATCAATCCAAGTGCACACACTGATGCTTTTGAAAGCCAATAACTCAAAGTAAATGTTGTCATTTGTGAACTGCATACGTTGCCAATTTTAATTTGTTTTAATATTCTGTATATTGCAACTATATTCGCTCACATTACTTGTTATATTAATTCATATGTTTATATTATAAGCATGGCAGGACATATGAATAACCCTGTACAAAATCCATGAAAAATCTATCTGCATAAGTGCATTTCATCCAGATCTCCTTTTGCAAGTTGCAAATTAATCTCAGCCGGCTATCGGAGTTAAATAAAGAAAACAAAAACTGAATAGACAATTCGAAATGCTGCCACAAAACATGTTGCAGAGACTTAGACTGCATCTTCAACCACCTGGAATAAGTTCTAAGTGTCCTTACTGAGGAAGTTTCTATTTGCTATGTTGAATCCCATGGTTTGTGGTGCACACCCTCTCAAACGTATGCCACTGAAGCATAACTCATTCATGTGAGTGGGGGTAAATGTCGGAAAGGAATTGCGGAAACCAAACTGTACTCCACCGGTTTTGTGGTTGTGCTGTGTAGCTGTCCAATGTGCTTTCAGGTGATACCATGTGTTGTTCAACATGGATATCCGTCACTTCCCTCAATGTGCTGGGAGCATCTGTAGGAACTTAATTATTCTTTATGAATTGTTCCCATCGAAGCCCTTGGCAAGTGGAACAAAATGTCAGATATACCAAAAAATATACGGTACAACCCAGAGCTCCAAATTCCCTGGCATCCTTATAATTGACTTCCTCTGATATAATTCCATGCTAGAGCTGCACACGAGGATCTCTTTCCAACCTCGAAAGTTATCCACACCCTCTCCAATTTCTGAAACTTATTTTATGCGCTTAGGCAAACAAAGTATTTGCTGCAGCACTGCCAATTTCTCTAACCACGCGGGCAACAACAATTAGCATTGGCACACACTAACATTAGTCCGAGACAAGGCAGGGTGACTGGGTGTGGTGGTGGCGATGGTGGTTGGGTTTTGCTTTGGTTTCCAGAGCCCAGGGCCTTGTGAATGAACTCCCTTTCTCGCTGGGCGGTGGCATCGTGTCGATCGCGTGCTCGGATTCTGAAAGAGTGTGATGTGATTTATTTTCGCGTTTTCTTTTCCTCCGTGGTTTTATTTTATCGATTTTTAAAACGTGCTGTTATTATGTATCCTATAGACAATGTAGCAGAGAGACATTTAAGCTTCCACCTCGAGCTTTAGTGACATCAACGTGATGTTGAAGGAAATTGTTTGTTTTTGAATAATAATCAACTTTTACTGGTGATGCTTTTCTCATGTACTTTGGTCAAGTCAAAACCAATTGCTCGTGTTGATCCAGCCCATCATTCCTCCAACGTTATTTAAAATTAGTACCTTTGTGAAAGTTAAATGACTTTTGGAATGGTTCTTGCAACAGTAAATGTGCATTTCCCACCATTGGTTGACAGATGAGCAGGGCCAAAGCCTCGTTTGAATTTGGAGAAGCTTAGACATGAGTGTAATACATGGAGTTATGTTAATGTTGTTCATTTATATATATTGCATAATTTGAGTTTTTCTTTTATAACATGCAGCTTGTAAATGGACGTAGTAACAACAGCTGCATGGTTATGAGACTTCACAAATCCGAACTGTTTACGAGGTCGGCCGCCGTTAATTCGTCAATTTGAATGCTTAAAGTTATGTTACAGGCCCGATGATAACAAACTACAGGAGTGTATCAGCCGGACATGAAGATATATTTTCTATATATTCTATTTATTTCAGCAAGAAGGGCCCAATAAGCAATGAGGCTCTATTTCATGACCTGTCATAGACAACTATAGAGGTTTAAGCATTTTTAGTTGCTGCCACATTCACATGCATATCTCATAATAGGCTTCTTAGCAACCATGCCAATTGCCGTGAATGTAATGCCAAAGATAAGCTGTTATTTCCGAGTTTGACCTTCTGGAGAATGAAAAATCTTTGAATCACCATCCATTTTAAATGTGTCCTGTACAGAACTTTACTATGAAAAGGAACTAAGCTGCCAGTAAATAATGCACGTTCCGGCACTTTTCTTGCAATTGCGGATACTCCAATCTCGGCTAAATTCAATATTAAATGGCAAAGCACAATACTTAAATAGTCAGACTAAGGCACCTTATAATTCTAAGATTTGTGGAAGAAATGTCTTCTGCCGGCCTGGACAGAGTTCCCTTCTTAAATTTGCTTTTTTAAATATATGAGCACAATGCTACAAGGAGCAGTCACCTGTAAAAGTTGATTCTAATGTTTCTTCTGCTGTGGAAGAGAAAAAAAAGCTTAACTTTATTATCTTGTAAGTACTGTAGTAGTTTTTTTTACTTTGGGGCTTTTGTTTTAATTGACTTAAACAGTTGTGTATCTGCCGAATTATGAAGCGTGAAGCATATGACCCACCCTCCCTCCCTCCCCACCAAATGGATGAAGAATGGCATATCATTGAAATGTATTGGCATATTTGCAGACTGGATAACATGACACTAATAACTGCAATGTGCAATGTTTGGTGAACGTGATGGGTCTGTTTAGGGGGAGGTTGGGCTGGTGGGTGTTGTTGTGGAGGTTCGTTTCATATTGTGTTTTGTATAACACTTTGTGTTTCATTTGGACTTGTAACTATTATTGGCATATTCATTTTAGTTGGATGTCTTTCTGAATTCATGGTTTCACATCCTTCTATTACCATTACCGTCATGTTTTAAGCTGGCAGCGGACTGTATAATTGTTAAACAGATGGGCTGAGTTTAATAATTTTTCAGTTGGAGCTGCAGCAGGTTTTTAAAATTTCAAAATACCAATTACATGAATACTGAATACAGCAGAAATTCTAAAATCTGAAGTTCAATCATTCACAAATCCCTGTAATTCACGGATTATTGGCGCTTCGCGGCTGTGCTCTAATCCTGAATGGATTGAAAATGCTCCGTGGATTACGAGCGGGGATCTATAGAAATAGCTAGGGCTTAACACAGCTATAGGTGTGGTGCTGCAGGGAAATGCAGAGGTAATATTTTGTTATTTAATTTAACAGTGCTGACCTGATTTGTTTTGTAGAATAATATTTCTGCTTTTTTTTTTACTTGGATATCAATTTAAGGAGACTCGAAGCAGATTTTGCACCATTTGGATCTTAGCTCACAACCTTGTAATCCGCCAATTTATCGTTATCCGTGAAATTTTTCAGGTTCACGGAATCGCATGGCTCTTTCATCCCATAATCCGTGGCACACCATGTTGGAGTGAAAATGTTTTCATGGATTATTTGGTGTTACCTCTGCGGTGCACTGTGGATGACAGGATCTGCAATATGGTGTGTGTCCCCCACCCCCCGTCACTGATGTATATTTCTGTAATCCTATAAAGTCCACATAATCCTCTGGGTGCTTCTTGTATAGTGGTGGCATTGTTAGGTTCAGCATTGTGCTATCTTCCCAGTAATCCAAGTTCCATATCTTATCATGGTGGTTATCACAAGTGCAAATCGCACCTTGCGTGTGTATGTTCTTTCACACCGTATGTAGCCAACCGTGCTAATCGGAGATGTGTGGGAAAGTCGACTCGTCTACAATGGGTACTCGGCCCAGTTAATGTTTCACCAGCCAGGTGGTGGGTTTGTGTGGTGATGTCCTCTGCACCATACTTTCGTGCACTATGCTGACCTTAATAGTTCTTCAAAAGCACCTGCCCAACAGTGTATGTAGAATAAACAAGACCACAGTACAGTATTTGAAGTCTGCGATCTAGCAGTGTTTACCAATCATACAGTCCACTTGCGCTGTCGAGAATGGTTGAGTCCATTTGCTGGTGGTGGTGATGTGCTAATGAGGTGAATTCAAGCTACTAGATTATTTCCTGCAGGTGTTCGATCATTTGTCAAGCACCTGTGATTGTATATGCATGTGATTTTATTTTGTGTTCACTTTGTTTCAAAACCTTGGTGTGCAAAGACAGCTGTTAAATGTGATTGACCACAAATGAGCTGTTTTTTTCTCATAAAAAAATACCATAGATTTAATGTCATCTGTTCTCAAACTGAAGTGGACGGTTTGATTTTTTAAAGGGGTTGTAGTTTTTGCTTTAATGGGGCTGTCACACTCACCGTTATAATGAATAAGTCCTCCATCCTCTCTTTAGACCTTGGTTGAATTTTAAAACGGTTTGCTCACGCTGGGTTTAAACAAAAAAAATACCAAATATACCCAAATTGTATGAACGGTATCTAGGTATATTCTTGGTTCTTTCCGTAAAGTCGCGTAGAAGGGAAACAGTAAAATAAGAAAAATACAAAACAAATAAAATTCTCTAGATGTTTCGACTGCAACACAAGCAATCGTCATCAGGTGTGACTTTACCGAAAGAACCAAGAATATGAATCCCTGCAGTCACGAAAGCTTTAAATCGGTATCTAGGTATGTTAGGAAATTGTTAATACATCACAGATCCTGCACGTGTGGGGGAAAAATCCTGGAAGTGACATCACAATGCTTTGCCTGTCATTCTCTAATGGTGTATTTACGACAGCCAGTAGAATTTCCCCTCAATGAGCTGTATGGAGTACCAAGTCATTCGCTCCATATTTATCTTGAAAACATTTTTGGGTAAAAAAAAAACCTTTAGTTGTGATCCTGGCATCTAGGGTTTGCGTCCGTTTCTCACCCCAAGATATTTTGGGTGCTTGTTCACTGAACAGACATGGGCATCAGCCCTCCCACAAGATGCACGTCTAGGAATCTAAGCTAAGCTGTCAGTCAACTGGCACAATATTAGGCTACTGATAGACATCAGCTCTGGGGGCTGTAATTTGTATGTGTCCATCAGATGATTGGCATGCAGCGAATCATTCCTCGCAAAGCATAGTTGTGAGTACCGTCTGGTACCAGGAAAATAGCAACCTTTTGCGTTTTGTGATGTCACCTCTCAGGGCCATTTCCCAACAGGATGATGTGAAGTTTTGTTGATTGTTGGACCTTCAACATTGTTTATTCGCACAACATTTAATTCGTGATGCAATTTGAAATTTAAAATGTTTTTTATTTTCCTACGAATGCCCACATTTCCAGTTTGAAAATTGAGACTAAAGGTTCGCTTCTGCACGTAGGCACACCAATAAGCGGTTGGAATTGGCAAAGTGTAAAGGAGGCTGGATAGTTTGAGATGCTGCCCCTTTAAAAACATGCCAATAAAAAAAAGTGTTTTTGTCATTGTCCCTCCCAAACATATGCTTCACAGATTTACCGAGCGACATTTTATATATAAATATATTTTTAAATTTTATGTTTTGTTTCGCTGTTATTTTCACATTAATGTAGCGCTCTTTATTGCTCCCTCATGTAAATATGTGTAATCTGAACTTTTTTTTGCTCTCTTAAACTCAATTATTCACTGTAATCCGTCCTTGATGTACAAAAGTGTAAAGTTTTAAAACAAAAAACACATTTCTGTAACAGATAAACTCATGTTTGTGTTTCTAAACGGAGGTTTGAAAAAAAAATACATAACTTTTCTGTGTGTGTTTCAGTCTTGCTACTGCATATAAAACAGATATTATGTTTTGTCAGAAAAAAATGTATGCACATGATTTTTATCCACGTGTTAATGCGGTGCAATTACGCTCCATGAACATTGCATTGTATTTTACATTTTCACAAACCCAGATCGTTTGGTGGGGGGCGGTGGGAAATGTCAAGTATTTGTGGCAGGTAAATAGGAGTTTAACAATTATCATGTCTACCCCAGCAAAGCAAATCAAATGGGATGAATGTCACGGCCAATGTTGTTGGCTGATTGGCTGCCGGAGTTGACATTAACTTATAACGTACAACATACACGATTTTAAAAAACATCGATTCTTTCACACGATTCATTGCATGTATCGATATTAATCAGTTAATCGTTATACCCCCTCGACTGTGCAGCGTAAATATGTAATTTATCGCAGTGTGTGTCATGTGAAAAATGTAAACATGTTGCCTCCCTACAAACGAGCGTGGATTTCAACATTGTAAGTGTTAGTAAACTGCTTTTTATGCATAATGCAGCTCTGATTAAATAAATAAATAAAACGCATAAGCGGTGTGCAGTGGGTAAACCAGCTTCTGGATACACATGCAAATGTTTTATTTGTTTATATTTTAGGTACCCCTGTTACTTTTCCGTGAAGATAACTGAGCGTTGCCTGCATTCGTGAGTGGTCTGGTTTGGGCCATCGGATGGCAATTTGATTAATAGTTCCTGTTTTAAGAGTTTCAACATTCCAATTTCCTGATTGGCAAAAACGTTTAATTGACTACAAAGGTTGGTATTTTAAATGTATTTATAGTAGGATTATTGAAGGTAACATGGTTTTTTGAAGTCACTGAACATATTTACGGTATCAGCCTATGGGCCTTACAGATAACATGAAATGCTGTTTATTACCACCATTAAACAGAACCGTTGATGCATGCTTTATTCCAATACCCTGTCGAATTGGCAAAAATAAAATTGTATTTTTGTATTTGGGGTTATTAACCTCCATTTTAGTGCTATCGTCCAGCGAGCCAATTCTATATTTCAGTGCATTTGATTTTTTTCACAATTACACATGAATAGTGTTTTTATTGTAAATTCTTTTCATTTTATGCAGCCATTTTTTTCGGTACTTAATCTGAAATTTGAACCTGGAGGTCGATTTTTGCCAATGCTGATGTCGCCTGGTCTTCAACGTCGGCTTATAAGTTTCATAGCTCCCAGCAGGGAATGAACGGACAGCTGCAGTTGGGAATTAAATTGAACATTTGACTGAGTGCAAGACCTACCTTCCCCATTGTACTTTGATCTCTTAGCTTAAATACAAGTTCAATTAGTGTGTCCACATGCTCCTGGTAGACAACGATGTAAACAGAATATTTTTTTAATATATATATACCTGGCTGCTCGGTATAATGTGCTGGTATCTTTGCCAAAAAAATGTTGGAACCACCTGAAATTTATTAGAATTGTTGGTGGTGGTGGTGGGGGGGAGAGGTGTAAATGACACATTGCGTGTGTATCCCTTGAATTTGTATTTTATCATAAGCAAGCTAATATTAACACCAGCAGAGCAGACCAAATCTATGCCAACATTGGCAAAGGTTGAAATGCCACAAGGAAGGTTGCAAGACACCTCGCTAAATACTCTGCAAAGTTCCACTGGAGCGCGTATTATCAATCGGCTTGAAATAAACTTTTAAAGAGCATGGCTATGTTGTAGACGTTTGCGTGTGGAAAACCACACGTACATTAATGGCAGTGCAGGTTAGCAAGGGAAATATGCTCTACTGATGATCTCAAAGCAAAAGGGTGAAACTTGAACACGGTTTGGTTTCAGTCACTGCTGTGACATCATAGCCATGCTTTCTGAATTCCAAAACAATCTGGTGTCCAGAGTTGTCACTAGTGTTGACGAAAAATGAAACTTATGCCGAATCTGATTGGCCTGATGGTTTATTTGGGCAAGTATTTGTTGTCCGAAAAGATTGATGTGTAACGCCCACTGCAAGAAATAATGTGATGACCAGAATGGAGTGATAACTGATTGTTTTTATGGCTGATTAACTTGCGGGGAGTAAAAAATGTATTTACCAAATAATTTACCCATCAAGAGTATTTGATCTTATTTCACTTGAACAGATGATTTTAGAGACAACCCTCCATATACACTGATGCTTTGGTGGTTTTTGCAAGATCTTTTGTGAACGTTTCTCATGTCTTGTGGCTGATGTGCGTTAATGTTTGTAAACGTTTTTTATTCAAATGTTTCAAAACAACATAGAACCCTCTTGTATGCAGTAGCAAGACTGTTTTAAAGCGATAGAAAAGTAAGATACATTCTTTTTTAATAACATTATACTTGGCCGTGTTTATGTGTTGTCACAACACAAAATGTACGTCTGAAGTGTTATCGGATTGAGTTAAAAAAACGGTCAAAGCTGTCCTCGTTTTATATAGTCCGGGCGTGATGATGTATTTCCATAAACCATAGCTGTGTAATGCAAAACTAAACAAAACATGGTTCTGCAGTATGGAAAAGTGAACTGGCGACGATAATATTGATTTATGACTCGTGGCCCATGTGGAAACCTAGAGGGTTAATCCTGTTGCTCTAACACTAATTCACTCGGGTGCTCAGTCTTTATTCCTAACTTAATATCCTAGCCCTTAACCAAATGTTATTAACAGTATTTTAGCCTGTGGCCCAAATGCCGATATTACAGTCATGGCTTAAGTTCTAAGAATAATGAAGCCTAGATTTATTCTGACTGGGACTACGGTGAAATTGCGACGTATGGCAAGAATTATTGTTATGATTAATGGGTTATGCTAGGTGTAAAGGGTTACAGTTAAAATGGCTAGGATTAAATATGTTTTGATCTTTGATTAAGTCTGTTAGGACTAGAATAAGGCTATTTTTGGGTAAATGTAACATTTGCCGTGAGGATTAATACTACCGTTTGGCAAGGGCCTCCGTAAAGGTTATGGTGAATGCGTGTGTATAGGAAGAGAGTTAAGGCTGGGGGGGATCATGTCAAATTCATGACTGGCAGCTGGGGCCAAAGTCTAAATAACGTCGCTTTTCCACACTGCATCTTTTGGTTTGTTGTTTATCGCATTTATGGACAGTGCCTCCGCAAGTGTGGGGTTTCGTTCGTGACATGACCTCGCTCCCCACCAGCACCACCCTAAGCCCCCCCCCCCCTCTTGCATCCCATCCCTTGCTTTTCCTTTACACAAGTTCTCCTTGTATCCCAAACCCTGTGCGCCACCCCCTCTCCTCTTTCACGCGCTGCTTATCTATTACCCCATCCTCTTTCCCGATAAGCGCATTGCTGGGGACTCTAGGAGGTGTAAAGTATGAGGAAGTTTGCACCATGGCAGTGTTGATTGCTCGGGAGTTTCTTTCTTTG
Source organism: Lampetra planeri (assembly GCF_965212315.1). Classification (NCBI taxonomy): domain Eukaryota; kingdom Metazoa; phylum Chordata; class Hyperoartia; order Petromyzontiformes; family Petromyzontidae; genus Lampetra; species Lampetra planeri. Next base: position 7,390,746 of record NC_136109.1, read on the forward strand.
AGACGACATTTAAGTAACGTAATCCTTTAATAGTGCGCGTGCGGCACAGCTGGTTAAAAATGCTTGTGTGAGTGCTTGTGCGGTGTGTGTACTGTCGGTGTCACCGTGGCAGTCGTAGCTTTCATCAGAAGCTGATTGTCGACAATGCATACTGAGTTTATGACTGATACATTAACCTGGGCCAGGCTTCCTCTGGGGTCGTTCGTCCTGAACTGAGTAGCGCCTGTTGCTGTGTGGTCATCATTGACACTCCCGAGACCAAAGCAGCCAGACACGCACGCTTGGTGCTGCCCACACAAGCCCTCAGTTGTCATGGCAACTTTAATAGGTGCTTGCTAACAAAGCAGTGACATTTGTCTGTCGAATAATTCGTGTGTATGGGGGATATGTGGAGTATCTTCTTGGTTATGCACACATTTAACAAGTGGTATCTGGACCTGGCTTGGACATACTCTGCATAAAATAAGCATGAGCCCCTTGTGTGCTGTGCCACACATTCCCCTTCACTTTTTATGGTAAACTGGGGGGGGCGGTCTATGCGGACATGAGTTGTGTACGTGTGTGCAAAGTATGTCTGCGTGTAATTTATACCCAACTGTGTCGCTCCAACTGGTGTTCTCCATCATGCACCCGAGTGTTTAGCACTGCCATGGCAGCGTCCTCTCCGAATCCACATTGGCCACGAACAGTATTAAATACTTTGACCGTTTAACTTGTAGAATTTGAATAATTAAATAAGTACATGTTTAACCTTAACCTGTGCCGAAATTATTTGCTGCTGGTTTGTATTGTTACATCTTGTGTGCGCGCATCACGATCCGGTGTACACATCTGTATATACTATGTAGTTTTACTGCTGCATCGTCGCCTTTTGCTTTTGAGTGAAGTTGGTTCAATTAAGTCGATCGCTTTCTCTTTTAGATTAAATGGTTTGTGGTGGAAATGTATTATAAAACTACCGCCCACAGTAACCCATGTGGTAGATAAACATTGACCCATCTACTACCCGACTCCCTATTCTGTCTTGTGGTGTACGGTACATTACCCTTGTCCAATTTTATACAGGGACAGGTTCTCATCCCACATCAAACCTTTGGTTTGATTAACACCCTGATCTTGTAAAAAAAGCTGAGTATTTTTGTCATCTCACAAATAGAATTGGATATATAATCCTCGATCTGTTACAGAACCGTTGTCTCAATTAAAATAATTATTCAGTGATAAATAAAAACTCTCTTTTCATGCCCTCCCCAAGTGTAATTTCAGCGATCACAAATGCGAGAGAAGAGCATCCTGTCCAGCCAGTTCTCACCTTTTCTGGACTGGTAAAAACTGTCTCAAACAACTTCTGTAAAACATCATCCATTAAAAAAACATTCTCAACTGCTGCCCATCAAGACCGTTGAACAGTGGCACCCAAGCAATTCCATCAGGTAACAACCAACGCCGTTGAGAGGCTAAATAACCGATACTTTAATGTATAACATGTTACTGTTCCAAAAATTACGTTATGGTTTCTGCACAGCATGCCACGTGAAGAAGAACATGTAACAGAAAACGGCTCGATAATATGTGATGGCACGCAAAGGCGGCAGTGTTTTGATTTATTTTGTTGACGCCAAAAGTCGCAGGTAAAGACAAACCTACCTCCCCTTTTATTTAAAAACACAAAAGCCTCCAGAATGCTGTGTTGGCAACTCTATATTCGCTGTCGGCTACCAGCAGATCAATTGTGATAAATATAAATAATGATTAATGGCTGAAATACATTTTGGAAGTGGTTTATTAATTATCAGAGACTTGCATCAGTCCACTGGACGAAGGCCTCCCCCCCACACCTTTCGGACATCTGGGCTGTTTGTGTGTGTATATATATCTTAATTTTAGAACTTTCGTGACTGCAGGAATTATTATTTGGTTCTTTCGGTTAAGTCACGTCTAAAGATAAAATAATAAATTAAATTAAATAATAGAATACGACGTTTCGATTGCAACACAAGCAATCATCATCAGGTATAATGAAATAGCGACATAATATCTAACCAGAAAACTATAGACAGACATTAGCAGACAGATATCACAAGATACATACATAGCGAGAGCAACACAGGTGACAGAGAGGGGTGATCGTCTCTGTGGGGTGGCCTTAAATAGACAGAGGGGGGCGGAGGCAGAGAGAGGGAGGGGGGTTAGAAAAAATTAGCATATCAATGAGTGGTCCAAAAGAAAACGTGGTGCTGCGAGTACGATGGCACAGCAAGCAAGCCTGAAAATCAGGAGAAAGACACACTAAAATTAAATAACCTAGTAAAATATCGAAATGTAATGTAATACAACACAGAGGGTCGGTCAACACACAATTAACGCATAGCCTGGTTGATTACGTATTTCAAAGATTGCTAAGTTAGAATTTAAGTGTGAACATTCTAAAGAGGACACAGGCAGAGAAAACAAGTCGCCAGAGAGAGAGAAAAAAGATAAGCTTAAAACTTCCCCGTAGAAGTGGTTCAATCTTAATTTTAGAACTTTCGTGACTGCAGGAATTATTATTTGGTTCTTTCGGTTAAGTCACGTCTAAAGATAAAATATTAAATTAAATAATAGAATACGACGTTTCGATTGCAACACAAGCAATCATCATCAGGTATAATGAAATAGCGACATAATATCTAACCAGAAAACTATAGACAGACATTAGCAGACAGATATCACAAGATACATACATAGCGAGAGCAACACAGGTGACAGAGAGGGGTGATCGTCTCTGTGGGGTGGCCTTAAATAGACAGAGGGGGGCGGAGGCAGAGAGAGGGAGGGGGGTTAGAAAAAATTAGCATATCAATGAGTGGTCCAAAAGAAAACGTGGTGCTGCGAGTACGATGGCACAGCAAGCAAGCCTGAAAATCAGGAGAAAGACACACTAAAATTAAATAACCTAGTAAAATATCGAAATGTAATGTAATACAACACAGAGGGTCGGTCAACACACAATTAACGCATAGCCTGGTTGATTACGTATTTCAAAGATTGCTAAGTTAGAATTTAAGTGTGAACATTCTAAAGAGGACACAGGCAGAGAAAACAAGTCGCCAGAGAGAGAGAAAAAAGATAAGCTTAAAACTTCCCCGTAGAAGTGGTTCAATCTTAATTTTAGAACTTTCGTGACTGCAGGAATTATTATTTGGTTCTTTCGGTTAAGTCACGTCTAAAGATAAAATATTAAATTAAATAATAGAATACGACGTTTCGATTGCAACACAAGCAATCATCATCAGGTATAATGAAATAGCGACATAATATCTAACCAGAAAACTATAGACAGACATTAGCAGACAGATATCACAAGATACATACATAGCGAGAGCAACACAGGTGACAGAGAGGGGTGATCGTCTCTGTGGGGTGGCCTTAAATAGACAGAGGGGGGGCGGAGGCAGAGAGAGGGAGGGGGGTTAGAAAAAATTAGCATATCAATGAGTGGTCCAAAAGAAAACGTGGTGCTGCGAGTACGATGGCACAGCAAGCAAGCCTGAAAATCAGGAGAAAGACACACTAAAATTAAATAACCTAGTAAAATATCGAAATGTAATGTAATACAACACAGAGGGTCGGTCAACACACAATTAACGCATAGCCTGGTTGATTACGTATTTCAAAGATTGCTAAGTTAGAATTTAAGTGTGAACATTCTAAAGAGGACACAGGCAGAGAAAACAAGTCGCCAGAGAGAGAGAAAAAAGATAAGCTTAAAACTTCCCCGTAGAAGTGGTTCAATCTTAATTTTAGAACTTTCGTGACTGCAGTAATTATTATTTGGTTCTTTCGGTTAAGTCACGTCTAAAGATAAAATAATAAATTAAATTAAATAATAGAATACGACGTTTCGATTGCAACACAAGCAATCATCATCAGGTATAATGAAATAGCGACATAATATCTAACCAGAAAACTATAGACAGACATATTAGCAGACAGATATCACAAGATACATAGCGAGAGCAACACAGGTGACAGAGAGGGGTGATCGTCTCTGTGGGGTGGCCTTAAATAGACAGAGGGGGGGCGGAGGCAGAGAGAGGGAGGGGGGTTAGAAAAAATTAGCATATCAATGAGTGGTCCAAAAGAAAACGTGGTGCTGCGAGTACGATGGCACAGCAAGCAAGCCTGAAAATCAGGAGAAAGACACACTAAAATTAAATAACCTAGTAAAATATCGAAATGTAATGTAATACAACACAGAGGGTCGGTCAACACAATTAACGCATAGCCTGGTTGATTACGTATTTCAAAGATTGCTAAGTTAGAATTTAAGTGTGAACATTCTAAAGAGGACACAGGCAGAGAAAACAAGTCGCCAGAGAGAGAGAAAAAAGATAAGCTTAAAACTTCCCCGTAGAAGTGGTTCAATCTTAATTTTAGAACTTTCGTGACTGCAGGAATTATTATTTGGTTCTTTCGGTTAAGTCACGTCTAAAGATAAAATAATAAATTAAATTAATTAATAGAATACGACGTTTCGATTGCAACACAAGCAATCATCATCAGGTATAATGAAATAGCGACATAATATCTAACCAGAAAACTATAGACAGACATATTAGCAGACAGATATCACAAGATACATACATAGCGAGAGCAACACAGGTGACAGAGAGGGGTGATCGTCTCTGTGGGGTGGCCTTAAATAGACAGAGGGGGGGCGGAGGCAGAGAGAGGGAGGGGGGTTAGAAAAAATTAGCATATCAATGAGTGGTCCAAAAGAAAACGTGGTGCTGCGAGTACGATGGCACAGCAAGCAAGCCTGAAAATCAGGAGAAAGACACACTAAAATTAAATAACCTAGTAAAATATCGAAATGTAATGTAATACAACACAGAGGGTCGGTCAACACACAATTAACGCATAGCCTGGTTGATTACGTATTTCAAAGATTGCTAAGTTAGAATTTAAGTGTGAACATTCTAAAGAGGACACAGGCAGAGAAAACAAGTCGCCAGAGAGAGAGAAAAAAGATAAGCTTAAAACTTCCCCGTAGAAGTGGTTCAATCTTAATTTTAGAACTTTCGTGACTGCAGGAATTATTATTTGGTTCTTTCGGTTAAGTCACGTCTAAAGATAAAATATTAAATTAAATAATAGAATACGACGTTTCGATTGCAACACAAGCAATCATCATCAGGTATAATGAAATAGCGACATAATATCTAACCAGAAAACTATAGACAGACATATTAGCAGACAGATATCACAAGATACATACATAGCGAGAGCAACACAGGTGACAGAGAGGGGTGATCGTCTCTGTGGGGTGGCCTTAAATGTGTATATATATGTTTAACTTTCGCACCGTAGGTAGCCAACCATGTTAATCGGAGGTGCGGGGGAAGGACAACAAACTAAACACAAAGCACTTTTTAAGAAATGAGTTTTAAATCTAGATTTATAAGTGCATAGCTCCTGTGGCTTCCTAACATCGGAAGGAAGAGCGTTGCAGATGGCTACAAAGCGCATCTGAAAGTGCGCGGTGCAGTGATCGCCTTTGATCGATGGAAAGACGAAAGCCCCTGCGGGGATGACCAGAGTTCGTGTGATGGTTAATGCTCCTTGACCACGCTCGTCCTTGCTAGCTCGTGCAGGGGTGTCCAGCACCGGTTCAGATATCACTCGCCACTAATTTTAGCTGTGGCTTTGAATCAAATTTCAGGTCACTGGGTTAGTAGTGCACTGCAAATCAATGCTCCACCACTTGACTCCGTAAGTAATTATAATTATGTTTAAACAATATAATCATGAGAGTTAAATAAACCCACCTAGACATGCTTTTGTTACTTTGTTTAATCCTTATTTACAAGGTTCTACTGTGCACTCTGCAATTCGGTTTTTGCTCTAACATTGCACATATCTATAATTTCAATAAGGAATTCCATCATTAGACCACCTTTGCCAGTACCAAAATATAATAATAGGGGTTTTCCCCTTTTTTCTGGCAACAAAACTGAAACCTTTTTACAATGATTCATGTCTGCATTAACCACACAACTTGCAGTCAAAATGCAAACAAAAAACACGCATTTTGACTACAAGTATTGTGGTTAATGCAGACATGAATCCTTGTAAAAAAAGGTTTCAGTTTTTTTGTCAGAAGGGGAAACCCCTATTATTATATTTTGGTACTGGCAAAGGAGGTCTAATGATGTAGATGCTTACCCCGAGCCCTCATTACTTTGATAGTGCCTTTTGGCATCATCTGGTCTAGCACCAATTGAGACTAGGCTCTAAAGAAAGCTGTTTCTAGTGTGGACCAATCAGTTTCAAGGACAATGCATATATTAGTGTTTTTTGTTTGCATTTTCACTACAAGTATTGTGGTTAATGCAGATATTCATCCTTGTAAAAAAAAGTTTCAGTTTTGATACCAGAAAAAAGGGGAAAACCCCTATTATTATAAAGGAATTCCATATATGGGGCCACAGCTTGCTCCTCTTACTGATGACAGTTTTTAAAGACCTGTCACGGACTTCCATGGTTGTCAAAAACATCCCATATGGAAATCTCAATCTGAAATCAGATTCATATATGTGTAGTGAGCGACTTCCGAGGCATGTCGAGTAGAAGGCTTCTTATTTATTAAGAGCACACTGGGCGATACATTGTGTAACGCATCTACACACAGGCGATCCTAACACTTAGCCCCATCTCCGGCTTCGCTACGCAAGCTGTTCGACCAGCGCAGCGACGGAGAGATTCTTCAGAAGATCAGCCACGTGGTCGGAGACGAAGAGATGACGACGAGCAGCGACACAGCCAGGACCCGTTACAGCCACAAACCTCTGGCTCAGTCCCCCTTATATTTGTCCCAGCCCGGCCAAGCTCCACCTCTGGCCACGCCCCCTTTCCAGAACCTTTGAGCTGGTTCCCGGAGTTTCTCAACTGACTCCGCCTTTCACCTTTACCCCAGATACACCCCCCTTATGATAAGACATGTAATGCAGCTATGACTAATTAGCACTCCCACGCCTCTGTCCACCCAGCAGTATAAATGGGCACACCACGGTTAGTTAAAATCACATTGTGTGGTGCAAGTAAAGCGTTGATACGCCCTCTTGCAGGACTTGTGGGAAGCATGACAGCTGGCCAAATTAACCTTATGGCAGGACCCCGAGGTCCCGAATAAACAAGTCAAAATCGTAATTAATTTATTTTTGACGACTCCGTCCCATCGCGCACATAAATGCCTCAACCCACCTGGCACGGATAATTCTGTTGTCATGTCGTCCAAGCGCAGCGAAAGCGACGAATGCGCAGAAGAAACATAACTTTGATTAGCGCATCGTGCAGAGCTCGTCGAGAGGAATAGATTGCCGTATCGTTCGCCTTCAACAGACAAAATGACGTCGCAACGCAGTTTATGCGAGAGCCGCGGGTCCCGCCATTAGTTTCAAATACGCTCCAGGGAGCGCTCCAGAGCTCTCTCAGATGGAGGCTAAAACTAAACTAGTTTTTTTATTTTACCAGGTTAGGGCCCATTGAGCTATATAGTTATTTTTCAGAAGCGACCAGGTCTCGCAGACGATAGCTGAACAAAGTTGCTTGCCATGCGGAAATTTATAGCAGCCAAATATTCTAAACGCATGTTTCTTAATGTGGAGGGAAAACCAGGAGGACCCGGATAAAAATCCACGCAACCACGGGGAAGACAGGCACATGCAAACTCCAAATATGCAGGTGTCAGGGTCGGGATCAAACCTGTATCCCAGGAGAGGTGAGTAACATGTCCGCAGTGGAATGTGCAAGCATGTTCAGGATTGCACTTTTACCTATTATAATTGTTAAGCATTACGTTTGATTTCCTGTTAGTATAACTTAACACGATTACCTATGCACTATATAAAAAAATGTTATTATATGTATTCATTGACATGTATCTTGGAATGTTACAATACATGACAGCATTATCTCATTGGGATTAGGGGCCGTCCATAAATGACGTCACGCACCTCGGGGGGGGGGGCGTCAGACATGTGTGACGAGGGGGGGGGAGGAGAAATGTGACGTCACATCAAAATGCGCAGCTTTAAATGAATATAGACAACACGTTCTACTTAATTAAATAGGCTTATTAATACATATTTCTCCTACAACATCAGAGTACAGCGCCACATTAAATACGCACTACAATAACAATAGTTTAAAGCGATTTGAAGCATGTTTTTTTTGGGAGGGGGGCAGAGCTTAGTGACGTCATATTTGAGGGGGGGTCTGACTTTGTGACGATGGGGGGGGGGGTCAAGAATCGTCCAAAATCGCGTGACGTAATTTATGGACTGCCCTTTACCCTTTCTTGACCCTTAAGTATCCTCTATCGCGATCACTCATTCCTCAACCCTTGCACTCCCATTCCATTTAAATAATTATATTTTGTTACCGTTGCTTTAACTATGTTAACCGGCTTGAGTGAAGGCGCTCTATAAATATAAAATTAGATAAGGAGAGTGGTGGCCACCTCTGAAAACCGGACTCAATTACCAAAGCCCTGTTTTGGAAATATGGGCATGTGATTCCAGAACATTCGCAGATTAATGGTCTACATTTAGACTTGTTAAAGAAACTGAGCTTGAGTAGGACACATCACGAGAAGGGATGGTCAAGGTTGACTGGCAGCTGAGGAATTGAACGCGTTCAAGAGGGAATTGTGGAGGTGAAGAGATTTAAACTCTCGTTTTGGAGGTGCTGTGGATCATTTCATCATCGCTTGATCGTGAGATGGCGGTGGCTTGGAGGCCATCCAGCAGTGAATTGACCATGGCAGATGATAATTATTTTCACGAGTCATTCACACACGCGTCTTCGTTTTAGGTTTTCAACCACAATCCTTTATTGAGTAAATCAGCTGTTATTAATGCTCATAACAGAAAATGATCTGAATTGTTAACCGTAATTATAGGCTTTACACCATCAATGTTGCAAAACAAATGTACGCACCATCACAGTCCAGCATTTGGGAGGTTTTTCCCGTTTGAAATTTTTTTTTTGAGTCTTGGAAACTTCAACTGAATCCTAAGAATTGTCACGGTCGGTTAATCCTTGATCCTTCTGGGTCGCTAGGATACAGACTTCTGCTAAGCCATGTGCCCACATATACTGTACAGTGTGTTTTAAACAGATGGACCCGATTTGAAATCGTTATATCTCTGCAACCACGAACCGCCCATGAATGAAACTTTTACCACTTGAAAGGGCGGGGCATAGAGAGGGCGGGGCATAGAGTTTCAAATGATTACCGCTCGATGCCTCTCCCAGCGCACAAACAGCCCCTAGCCTCAGTCATTCGCAAGATGGCGACCCCACAACGCAAGGTGTTTTGCGTTCTGCAGTTCAGCAAGACTGAATCCGTAATTGCGTTGCGGCGTGCGTTTCAACGGCGTTTTGCCATTGATCCTCCAATGTCAAAGAGCATTCGTCGTTGGTACCGACAATTTGAGGAAACAGGCTGCTGTTTATGTAAGGGGAAGAGCACAGGGCGACCACGCACCTCAGAGGAAACGTGAGAAGAATTCAAGAGTTTTCTGCGTAGCCCGCACAAGTCCACTCGTCGTGCCAACCGAAAACTTGCGATCCCTCATACGACTGTCTGGCGTGTGTCGAGGCGACGTTTAATCACGAGGCCATACCGGTTGCAAATGGTACAGGCTCTTCGTGCAGGTGACAAAGGAAAGCGTGTAGAAATTTGTGATGCGATGTTACAGAGCATGGAGGCCGACAGCTTCTTACCGCGTTTGATTTTTAGTGATGAAGCAACGTTTCATCTAAACGGTAAAGTTAACCGTCACAATGTGCGCATACGGGGATAAGAGAATCCACACGAAACTGTAGAGCATGAGCGTAATTCCCCGAAAGTGAACGTGTTTTGTGCTGTTTCTCAAAGAACGGTTTATGGCCCACAATTACGAGGCAAACGTATCTCGAAATGCTGCAGAAATGGCTCTTTCCACAACTTAATGAAGATTCCGATGACTTCATGTTTCAACAAGACGAAGCACCGCCACATTGGCACCTGCAGGTTCGACGTTTTCTAAATGACACACTGCCTCAACGTTGGATAGGTTGCACGGGACCCCAAGACTTGGCGCTACACTCTTGGCCCCCCAAGATCCCCAGACATCACACCCTGCGACTTTTTCTTGTGGGGATACGTCAAAGACCGTGTTTTTGTGCCACCATTAGCGACTAATCTGGATGACCTCAAAAACAGAATCACGGCAGCGGTGACTTCAGTGGAAGAAGACACTTTGAGAGGCGTTTGGGACGAATTCAACTATCGTCTCGATGTTGTCCGTACAGCAGGTGGAGGGCACATAGAGCATTTATAAAATGGTTAGTAAAACTTGATAACTCATTAAACCATTTGTAACTTTTTGTGTATTTTAACATGTTGCCATCGTGAAATATACTGCTTTGAAATTGGGTCCATATTTTTCAAACACCCTGTATTACAGGAGCATGTTATTCATTCCTGTTATGTTGCTTCAAGCTTCATAGATTAGCTAGTATGCTCACCACTAACACAGCAGTGTTGTTTCGTGTGGCATGCTAAATCAGCAAAACACATCTGTGCTGCCATGCTGTGGACTGTCACAGGCCTATCTGCTAAATGTTTATGGTGGCAGAATGTGTGGTGGGACGACCACTGTCGACTTCCCCTAAGAGTCAACCTCCAACTGGGACTTGAACTCACAGCTCCCCAACTGCAAGCTGCGTGCTCCAGTACCGTGCTACTTGGCCAGATATGTGAACGTTGCCATTTTAAAAGCCTTAAAAACATTTTGTTTTTTAAACGTCACTGAAGCGACTTCAACGTAACTTATAATGAAGGCACTTATTGATACATGTATATGTAAAATTGCCAATGAAATGTAGTAAGTCCCTAAGAGTATAAAACATAAAATATAATAATTTAGGCTACGGCGATGCTTCTATAGGTCTCTACCAAATGGAAGGACTTTGGATCAAGTTTCCTACATTTGTCTGACCGTAAACTTTCATCTTCATTTCCCTGTACGGTACCATTCCTCTTCCTTCTTCATCGACCAGAATTCAAATTGTTCTGCATCCCTTGGATTCTTACTCAAGATGTTTTTCCCTCCAGAAACATTCTTCGCCAAGCTTTCACCTCTGAGAATGTGCCCATTCCACATTTATCCGTTTTTGTCTTGTGGTATTAAGATTGCTCCACCCCTGTCCTAAAAAAGTTACTCAAATCTGCTTCTCCAGTTGCCTCGCCTCTTTTCACCGATCCTGAAAAAAGTGGGCTCCCCCTTCTGTGGTTCTATCAACACAGTTGTCGATCTGGAAACTTAGTGATACAGTCAACCACAGATCTACAGAACTCAAACACTGCTGCATACAAGATTCACAATTGTTTTTTGGGTCAGAGCGCATAAGCAATGTGTCGTACACCCTCCTCCACCCAACACCACCCATTAATAAAGTTGTCGCGTGAACAAAAGTGCCAATTAATTTCTGCTGCCGTACACTGCTATGTTAGAGAGGAATCCATTTGTTTAATGTTGTGGATTCCTCTCCAACATACCGGTGTGCTGAAGCTGTAATATTGACAAGGGAGTTTACATATTTTCTTGCTAACAACAACCTCAGTTAAACGTAGGCTTTCGCGACCAATATTCATAATAAAGTTTTTTTTTAGGTTCGATTGCGTAAGTATGACCATGTCGTAACCGTCCACCAACACACCGAAGTAGTAACTAAATTATGCGTTGTTTACGTGACAACCCTTACTGGCTGTCAGGTGGTGGAGGGTTACGACACATTTATATTTATGTGATCTAACCCAAAAACCTTTATAATTAATAACGACAACCTACCCATCAATCAAGACCTTAACAACTTGCCCTGCTTATAGATTTGAAGTTTTCGTGACTGCAAGGATTCGGTAAAGTCACGTAGGTAAAAAATTAAAGTAAGTTGAATCACAACGTTTCGGGCGCAACACAAGCGTCCTTCTTCAGGTGGGGACAACTTAGCGAAAGCACAACCGCTTAAGGGTGTGCCAACTGAAGTTCCGATCCCCCCTTCTGGGATCGCGCCGTCACCATCCTAGAATCTCACCAAAATCCGGAAGTACGGTGGCCAACAGAGTGGAGCAACGCCTCATTCGAGACCCAAACATTGCACCTCCTGGCTTTGATATTCCTTGAAGACCACTGGTGTAACCATTCGCCGCACGTCAACAGGCCAATGTGCAGATCGCTTTCTTAAATTGAAAAATGAAAGTCAAGTCACAGCGCAATTGTGGCCATGCAAGCTAAACTCTGATAATGGTAATGATATGCACTGTCCTTGAAATTGATTGGTCCACACAGTGCATATCATTACCATTATCAGAGTTGTTTCTTTTTGTTTGCATTTTGACTGCTTGTGTTGTGGTTATTGCGAACATGATGCCTTGTATAAAGGTGTCAGTTTTGTACCAGTTTAAAGGGTAAAAACTTAATACTATATTTTGCCACTGGTAAAGGAGGTCTCATAGTATGGACCATATCGTAAACTACTGGAGTCTACGCTCCTCCAACCGAGGAGGAACACCTCTCCAATTTGTTTTTTTTGGGATGCATCAAACACATTCCTGCGGAGGGAGCTGGTAGGAACGTTGGGTTGCTCGGTCAATGGCCAGGGTCAACGGCGGCGTGGGGTATTCCGCAAATATGCCCGACTGTGAGGGTGGGCACAAGCCAGCGTGAGTAGGTTAAACGTTGAGTTTCATAAGGGCACCACGGGGTGACCAGCTCAAAGACAATACATTGTCAAAGAAAAAAGGTTTCAGTTTTGTTGCCAGAAAAAAGGGGAAAACCCCTATTATTATATTTTGGTACTGGCAAAGGAGGTCTAATGATAACAGCCACATTGCTTTAAAAAAAGATCCTGTATAATACCATGTCGTCTTGAAATGGTATATGTGTGTCTTATGCATTTCTCAGCAAAACTAAGCCGTCTACAAGTGCTGTCCACCTCTCCAACTGTTTTTTTGGGATGCTTCAATTATTCGGAGCACGTGATGGTAGCTTTTTTTTTAGGAACCGCATGTGGAGTGAAGGCATTGGACAGCTACAAAAAATGTGTTTGCATTTAAATTAATCGGGGATTCTGCATTTTGATGAGTATAGGAGTGTACGATGATTCGCTATTGGATGAGACCAGACGTCATTACCAGTTCAACTTTGGTTATTACAGGACTTTGGCTAATCTCGGCGTAATAGTTTTAGATGGCATGGTTTTTTTACCATCAAGCGAACGTCATGCATGAAGCAGGAACTCATAATGCACAAAGGAGACTGAGTTTCGCGGTCATTTGGGTCGGATCGCGTGAGCAATACGTTCAACAACCTCCTCCGCCCGATGCAACCAATTAATAAAGTAGTCGCGTGAACTAGAATGTGTACAGTGCACTACATTTTATCATTTAATTACATCACATTTTAGAAAGATTTCTGCAAGTAATAAATATTCAATGTCTATCATACCGCCGCGTTCAACACGAGAACATTTTATGCTTAAAATTCCAAACTAACCAATCCCTCGCAGCTGCACTGTTTTAATTCTTCTTCTTGGTTCTTTCGACAAAGTCACGTAGAAGGGAGATAATAAAATAATAAAAATAAAACATAATAAAATAATACAATTCTCACGACGTTTCGGCCACAACGCAAGCAGCCGTCCTCAGGTGAAGAACAGGTCTTTCGGAAAGACAGCGTCTGACAGACCTGTTCTTCACCTGAGGACGGCTGCTTGGGTTGTGGCCGAAACGTCGTGAGAATTGTATTATTTTATTATGTTTTATTTCTATTATTTTATTATCTCCCTTCTACGTGACTTTACCGAAAGAACCAAGAAGATGAATCCCTGCAGTCACGAAAGCTTTAAATCGAAATTTATTTTAATTCTCCTTAATCGATTCACTGTCCTTTTTACACGAGGTGAAGGCTTTTACTTCCCAAATGATTTGTTTTTATTACGGTGGGGTGTTTTTTACGCTTGGGGTTTATTCTTGACTTTGAAACGTAATGAATGTAACATGCATATATCAGTGTCTCGCTTCACAGCGTGAGTTGGTGTCAGACAGAAAACCACCGGACACGTGGTGGTAACGAAGCGGTCACGTGATCCTCGGAACCCACGAAGAGGCATTTGGCAATGTGTACTGATAAAGGGCCGTCCAAAAATGACGTCACGCGCCTAGGGGGGATGGGGGGGAGGTCAGCCATTTGTGACGATGTGTGACGGGGGGGGGGGTTTGAGAAATGTGACGTCACAACAAAATGCGCAACTTTCAATAAATATAGACAACACATTCTACTTAATTAAATAGACTTTTTAATAAATGTTTTCTCCTACAACAGAGTGCAGCGCCACATTAAATACGCACTACAATGACAATAGTTTAAAGCGATTTGAAGCATGTTTTATATGTTTGGGGGGGGGGGGGGGGGGCAGAGCTTTGTGACATCATATTTGAGGGGGGGGTCTGACTTTGGGTGATGCACAGTTACCGACGTTACACTTTGCAACTGGGTATCTGGCTTCACTAATAGCATTTCATAACTCACTCTTACGTCGTTAAGATATCTTATTTGTTTACAATCGGGCGATTTTAAAACAATACTACAATGCAATGATGTATAGAATGGCAGTCAGTCCTGTGACCACCTCTATCCTTTGTCTCCTGTCCAGACAACCGAACCTAACGATAGCTCTAAACTTAGACAAGAATTGCAGTCCACTCGGTCAAAGATAACACTGGTCAACACACTTGTTCTGGTATTCTAACGGTTTTAAGGAAATTTTGGGGTGCTGATTCCGAATCTGGCATCAGTTTTTGTCTATCACATCAGGTTTTTGAGATATCAAATATTGCATTTTCAATAAAAACTTCAGAAGAAAAATATTAAATAAATGTGGATATCTACATTAAATGATATTATAAACACACCATCCTAAAAATACAGCACCATATTTTAACACTAAAGCAGTCACTGACTCGCAACAACTTGCAATCATAAGTGACAGAGTTAATTTCTGGTAAAATCAATGAAAATGGGGTATGCCGATAGCATAAAAATGAGATGTGATAGAGCACATCTGAGATCAGATTTGGAATCAGCACCCTGAAATTAGTCTAAAACAGCTGCAAAAGTCCAGGCGAGAAAGAAAAAAAATTGTTGATCAGTGTAATATAAAGCAAATATATTGGATACAAACTAAAAAAAACGTAAATAAAAAATACGGAAAACAACTCAAATTCGTGGGTTTTTTCGCATTTGTGTCGTCAAGAGTCTGCATGCATTGCACAGGCACTGCCACTGATGATGTGACCTCATCAGCGATGTTTCATGCTAACATTGTATTTTCTTTAAAACACACTGGTTAACTACGATGCTTTTATGCATCCAACGAATATACAAATTAAGACGCGTTGCCACGGTGTTAAGTGACGTTAAATAGATCAGAAACGTAATCGTTAGTATGTTAATTCGAAACGAATTTCAGGATTTCTATTTTGTGAACCGAAAGGCTGCCAGAAATGTCAGTGTCCGCTAAGTGACGCCAGAAAAGTCGAATATTTCGAACGAACCTGTTTTCATATTAAATTAGTTAACTGAAGCAGCATTTTTATGCGAAAATATAAACATTGGCTTAAGGACCATTGCTGTTTCTACGCTGCAGAATTTTCCTGCAGCAAAACCACTCTACTATCCGTGGATGTTGCCGTGTAAGATATCAGGGCTATACAGCACTGATCATTACTTATTTATTTCTACGTACGTGACTTACCGAAATAACCAAAGAGTATGGATTCCTGCAGTCACAAAACTTTCAAATCAAGATTGTCAATTACTGTTAAGTTTCTCATTTGTGCTCAGGTCCGAGCTAGCATCATAATGCAGATCGATAATAGCAATTGCATTAAAACTGTGTTATCGGCATCATGTACAGAGGTGAAACACATTCCTGCGTAGGGAGCTGGTAGGAACGTTGGGTTGCTCGGTCAATGGCCAGGGTCAACGGCGGCGTGGTGTATTCTGCAAATATGGCTGACTGTGAGGGCGGGCACAAGCCGGCGTGAGTAGGTTAAACGTTGAGTTTTATAAGGGCACCACGGGGTGACCAGCCCCTCCCCACCCAGCCCCACCTCTCCCACCCCCCACCCAGCCCCAGCCTCCCCACCCAGCCCCTCCCCACCATCCCCTCCCCACCCAGCCCCTCCCCATCCTCCCCACCCAGCCCCTCCCCACCCTCCCCTCTCCACGCAGCTCCACCCCTCCCATTTTTGGATCCACGACGGACGGACGGACACAATAATCCCCTGTGAGCTGGTGTAACCAGGAGGTTCCTACCAGTATAATCCAGAAATCTCACAGCAGCATGCACCAATTATCAGAGAACAGCACAGGGAAGAGAGAGAGAGAGGTACGTCCAAATTGGGTTCTGAGCATAGATGGCTCGGCACTGACCACGAATAGCCCACGTGCAAGGTCCATCGGGATTGGATACGGGTGGAGACAGTACGGCGCCGATCACGAGGGCGCCGATAACTAATTGGGGCGCCGTGGTGGCCAGAAGATCTTAACTACCTCGCCTGGTATACAGGACGGTCGTGGGTTCGATCCCGACCCTGACGCCTGCTGTATATTTTGAGTTTGCGTGTCTCTCTCTCATCATCATCACGGTGGCCGGGAGATGTTAACTACCTCGCCTGGAATGCAGGAGGTCGTGGCTTCGATCCCGACCCTAACGCCTGCTGTATCATTTGGAGTTTGCCGTGTCTCTCTCCCCGTCGTCGCGTGGATTTCTCTCCTAGTCCTCTGTTTTTTCCCCTTCATATTTAGAATCAACAACCACGCGTTTAGACTATTTGGCTGCTATACATTTCACGCGATGAAATCACTCAGTTGAGGTTTCGTTTGTGCCCACGTCCCTTCTGAAAAAGAGATGTATGGCTCAGTGGGCCTTACCTGATAAAATACAAAAAAAATTAGTTTTGACTAATTCGAAGGTGGAAATGAAGTGGAATCGATACCTGTACAAGACAGCTGTCCAGGATGGCACGCTCATATTAACAGGCGAAGAACGTAGCCCTAGCCATGACTACAGTCAGAAACAGAAATACTTTTGTCCGAAGTATAATTGTAAAGCTGCCTTGTCTATTTGTAGGGGATTTGAATATTGGCACCTTTCAATGTACTGAATGTGCCCTGGATTTTAAAGTGTCATGAGCGTCGTTATCTGAATTATGTTTAGTGCATTGTGTACGTTTAACTACGTACGTTCTCAAGTTGATAGTCCTCGTCAGATTAGTACTGTACATAAGCTGTGTTCATATTAATTTTATAGAATTGTTTTGTGCATGTAATGTGGAACTCTGCTGCAAAGAAAGTGGTTTTTTTTGCTTCTACAAATTTCGTCCACACCAGTTAGGACTACTGAAAGTTACCCAGGTCTGCTTTACAAGGATCTCCGTTGGCAATAACAGGTTAAAGCAGACTGGGGCTTGAAAAAAAAAACATAAATAAACTTTATTACTGTACAATACTGTCTTAATACAGTATATTATTGCACTAGAATTGCATATTCTTATATACATTGTTTTGCAGCAAATCCACTGGGTATGCGGAGTTTGGTTCTTAAGACTTAGTGGGATGTAATGACAGTTAAACCCCTCTTATCCAGACTCTTAATATCTGCAGCCCTTACCTTTGATTTGCACTCTGAATAAGAATTGTGCAGCACATTCATCCTGCACGCACATTTATACACACACACACGTGAATACATCACCAGGAATTGGTCTAATCTGTTGAGATATCAGAAGCCGGGCAGGGGTGAGTCTGGATGTTACTTGGATGCAGAGCCGGCCCAGCCACTAAGCGACCCTTGCAATTGCAAAGGGCCCCGTGGCCAGCAGAGGGCCCCCTAGAGTCACTGCTAGCTCGTGGGTGAAAAAAATCATACATCAAAGGGGCCTCCAACCAAATTTTGCTTAGGGCCCCCAAAGGTCTAGGACCGGTTCTGCTTGGATGGGCAACTGCCTTGGACAGTAGGTTGCTATAGGCTGCTGTGGGGGCTACATGGCGGGCAACAGAACGCAGTGTAGCAAAATCTATTTGGTTGCTCTTCTTCTGGCTACAAGCAGGAATTACTGACGCATCTGATGAGATGGAAGGTTGTATGTGCGGAATAGAACTCGAGAAACGGCCGATGGAAAAATAACAAGGATGTTCCCACGATGGAAAAATAGAAGGAAATAGGGGAGAGGAATTGAAATTATATTTTGATTTGACTGTTCTCCACGAGACACGCCGATGGTCGCAAAAGATCAAATGTCTATGCCATGGACATCATCCCTCGGTTACGGTGATGACGTGAGATTGAAGTCTGTTTTGAAAGCGAAAAATACTTTTTCTTGGTTCTTTCGGTAAAGTCACGTAGAAGGGAAATAATAAAATAATAAAAATAACACATAATAAAATACAATTTTCACGACGTTTCGGCCACAACGCAAGCAGCCGTCCTCAGGTGAAGAACAGGGCTGTCGGAAAGACAGCGTCTGAATGAACACCACCAAGCTGCCGAAAGAACCAAGAAGAACCAATAAGATGAATCCCTGCAGTCACGAAAGCTTTAAATCGAAAAATACTTTTTCCTTCCATTTTGCAGATGAAATTAGGTTTTCCACTGCTGAGGTACAAGACAAATTGTCACACGATGGGGAGAATAATGTGTTTCATTACTGAAAATAAGGGAGAACTACATGTGAAAGGCATCCTCTTGCGTGGTGTAATTATTACATAAATAACAAAAAAAAAAAAATTAGACTTTTAGTGTCCCGGAGCAACTGACGAATTTTTCATCAGGATGGCTAACTCAAAAACACATTCCTGCGCAGGGAGCTGGTAGGAACGTTGGGTTGCTCGGTCAATGGCCAGGGTCAACGGCGGCGTGGTGTATTCCGCAAATATGGCCGACTGTGAGGGCGGGCACAAGCCGGCGTGAGTAGGTTAAACGTTGAGTTTTATAAGGGCACCACGGGGTGACCAGCCCCTCCCCAGCCAGCCCCACCCATCCCACCCCCCACCCAGCCCCTCCCCACCCAGCCCCTCCCCACCCTCCCCACCCAGCCCCTCCCCACCCTCCCCTCCCCACCCAGCCCCTCCCCACCCAGCCCCTCCCCACCCAGCCCCTCCCCACTCTCCCCACCCAGCCCCTCCCCACCCTCCCTTCTCCACCCAGCCCCACCCCTCCCATTTTTGGATGCACGACGGACGGACGGACACAATAATCCCCTGTGGGCTGGTGTAACCAGGAGGTTCCTACCAGTAAGAGGACGATCCTGCGAACTCCAGGGCAGGTGGCAACCATATATGGAGGGGAGTGGGAGATGGATGGAGCCCATGGATTTTGTGGGTCATAAAATGCTGACCCTGGGTCAGCATTTGTATAAACATCACGAGGTCTCACGTGGTTTTAACAATTGATCGACTAATCGTCCCCATTGGTGGTTGCCAACTTTTTTGGTACGTTTGAATATATTTCATTTGATTCCATCTCGGCTCAGTCCGATCGGGAAAAATGGCCCTTGATGAAGAAAATCCGGTTTCTGTGTGTGTATTCATGAGCTCGTACGGTCCGATTCCACGTCACTTCCACCCGACGCCGTTACGAAGAGGCTCGTGCTGAATCTGAAATGCGTTGAAGGAGCCCAGGCACTTGGAGTTGAACTCTCCCTGGATCTCTTTCGGGATGCACACGGAGCACTTGTAGCTCTTCTGCAGGGAAACCCCAGCCGCCGTCTCCTCCATGCAGATTGTGGCCACGCCTGCAATGCACAATTACGGACACATTTTCGTCCCCAATTTTGCCACGCTCACGTTGAATTTCTTTCGCGCCGTATGGAGCCAACCGTGCTAATCGGAGGTGCGAGGGAAAAGACGGAACTCTCGCCGGATTTTCAGAAACGCCGGATAATCGCATCATTACTCTTTGGTTCTTTCGGTAAAGTCACGTCGTTAGAAATAAAATAAAAGCGGTCGGTTACGACCGCTTGTGTTACGATCGAAACGTCGTGATTTGCTTTATTTTATTTCTAACTACGTGACTTTACCGAAAGAACCAATGAGTATGGATTCCTGCGGTCACGAAAGCTTCAAATCAAAATCGCATCATTATTTAAAATAGCTTTTTGTGTGCACATTCTTGTGTATACGTTTTCGTGTTTTAAATGTGTTTACTATGTGGAATTGGCGTAAAGAAACATAACAATTGACAAGAACAAATATCCCACTGTTAAAAGTTACTCTATTTACTGTACCGTACTTACCACTCCAATCTCGAAGACTCTGCACGGGATGATGTTCGTACTCACGCTCTTATGTCAACTACTCGCTGTGTTTGAAGGACGCGGGACTGATGCAGCCTTTAGACCCGTGCTCAGGCGAACTTTTCGCCGGTATCGCACTGTCTATTTTATGTTATTACTGCAGTTATACTGGTAGGAACCTCCTGGTTATACCAGCCCACAGGGGATTATTGTGTCCGTCCGTCCGTCGTGCATCCAAAAATGGGATCGGTGGGTGGAGAGGGGAGGGTGGGGAAGGGCTGGGTGGGGAGGGTGGGGCTGGGTTGGGGGTGGGAGGGGTGGGGCTGGATGGGGAGGGGCTGGTCACCCCGTGGTGCCCTTATAAAACTCAACGTTTAACCTACTCACGCCGGCTTGTGCCCACCCTCACAGTCGGCCATATTTGCGGAATTCACCACGCCGCCGTTGACCCTGGCCATTGACTGAGCAACCCAACGTTCCTACCAGCTCCCTCCGCAGGAATGTGTTATTTGACACTGACATCAAGCATAGCAACTCTTTTTGTCACGCACGTGGTGCCGATCGCCGCCGGACTGGTTACAGTCTTTAGAGCGGTTTTGTCGGATCGGCCCGGGACCGCCACATAATGTTGGAAGCAGCCGGATAATTCAATCGTCATATCCGCATCTCCTTTTGCTTTTGCCTCAGCTCCCCACTCCCAGCCCCGCTCTCTTCCCCTCCCCACCCCCCGACAAATCCCTTCTAGCTGCTCTTCACTCGGCAGCTCTCCACTTCCCCTACCCCACACCCCCCTCTCTATCTCTCCTCCCTGGCTCCTCCCCCCCTCTCTTACCTATATAGCCTCTTGTTACAGCAGCCCTTTTGCCCACTTCAGCAATTGTTTCTTGCTGTGGTTGTCCCACCTGATGACGGACGCTTGAGTTGCGCCCGAAACGTCGTGATTTAATCAATTTGATACCTACGCGAGTATAGAGCCGGAGAATTATCGACGATCGACCGTCACTCGCCTGCAACGGTACCCCCCAGGTTCTCCACCAGAGCAATGGCTGCATTCATTGTGCCGCCAGTCTCAATCCATTGGTCCACAATGAGGACGCGGATGCCTGCAGAGACAACAAAGACAACATTCGTCCGTTTAAGTAGCATAGCTTCTTCATACTAAGCGCTTTTAGTTTCACACTAAGTGCAGCCAAGGGGTTCTTTTCGATTGGGATCTTCAAGTTTCATATAAAATTAATTTCTTTTTTCAAAAACATTTCCGATTTTAACTTCTTAGCTATCCCTCCCCCTTTGGCATCGATGTAAAGCACCTTGGGATTGTATTATAACAGCTGCTATATTGTCTGTAATTATTGCTATTAATTGTTCAGCATCGTAAAAAAATGCAAACAATTCTCTATATTGAATTACACAGTACGTCGTTAGACATATGTGCCAACCTCCTACACTCATGAAAATGTAAGAATATTTCACAGTGTGACTGTGGTCAGCAATGTCCAACCATGGACCACACGATAACGCCACTACCCCCTTAGATCATTCCCTCATATTCACCAGACGACTCCTGGATGGGTCGTTTACTAACTTTGAAACGAATATGTATGCATGTAGAAATGATTTCGCACTGTACGCAGCCAACCGCAATAATCAGAAGTACTGGGGAAGGACAACGAACTAAACACAATGAACAGTTCTAAAGAATTTTGATTTAAAGCTTTCGTGACTGCAGGGATTCATATTCTTGGTTCTTTCGGTAAAGTCACGTAGAAGGGAAACAATAAACTAATACAAATATAAAACAATAAAATTCTCACGACGTTTCGACTGCAACACAAGCAATCATCATCATGTGTGAAAACCACAGCAAGAACATTTGAAAAAAGTGGCGGTCTTTTCTTAACGTTAGCACCATTCCATTCTCTTCCTCTCCCCCCTCCTCTTTTCCGATCATAGATGGACTCGTCCATCTGAACAACTGCCAAATTGCTGTCCGTGGTGCTGACGTTAAGAAAAAAACGCCACTTTTTAAAAACATTCTTGCTGTGTTTTTCCTACCTGATGATGATTGCTTGTTGCAGTCGAAACGTCGTGAGAATTTTATTGTTTATATTTGTATTATTTTATTGTTTTCCTCTACGTGACTTTACCGAAAGAACCAATAATATAGTTCAAAGAAATTCGTTTTCAATTTAGATTTAAGAGTGCATAGCACCAATCTTAATTTTAGAACTTTCGTGACTGCAGGAATTATTATTTGGTTCTTTCGGTTAAGTCACGTCTAAAGATAAAATAATAAATTAAATTAAATAAAATCAGGAGAAAGACACACTAAAATTAAATAACCTAGTAAAATATCGAAATGTAATGTAATACAACACAGAGGGTCGGTCAACACACAATTAACGCATAGCCTGGTTGATTACGTATTTCAAAGATTGCTAAGTTAGAATTTAAGTGTGAACATTCTAAAGAGGACACAGGCAGAGAAAACAAGTCGCCAGAGAGAGAGAAAAAAGATAAGCTTAAAACTTCCCCGTAGAAGTGGTTCAATCTTAATTTTAGAACTTTCGTGACTGCAGGAATTATTATTTGGTTCTTTCGGTTAAGTCAACCGAAAGAACCAAATAATAACTTAACCGAAAGAACCAAATAATAATTCCTGCAGTCACGAAAGTTCTAAAATTAAGATTGAACCACTTCTACGGGGAAGTTTTAAGCTTATCTTTTTTCTCTCTCTCTGGCGACTTGTTTTCTCTGCCTGTGTCCTCTTTAGAATGTTCACACTTAAATTCTAACTTAGCAATCTTTGAAATACGTAATCAACCAGGCTATGCGTTAATTGTGTGTTGACCGACCCTCTGTGTTGTATTACATTACATTTCGATATTTTACTAGGTTATTTAATTTTAGTGTGTCTTTCTCCTGATTTTATTTAATTTAATTTATTATTTTATCTTTAGACGTGACTTAACTGCATAGCACCAGTGGCTTCCTAATATCGGAAGTAAGAGTGTTCCAGACGGCTGCAGAAGCACATCTGAAAGGGCGCGATGGTTAGCCAAAAGCCGCTGCTGCGAGGATGACCGGGATTTCCTTGATGGTTTATGCTCCTTGAGATCAGCAAGGTATTGTGGTTCATTTGTGGCAAGCACTTTGTGTGTAATTAGTGCGACCTCGTAATGTCTCCGTTCGGCAACCGGAATCCAATGCAGCTCGGTGAGCACTGACTCGACCTTCCTCTGCGTTAGTGTAAAAATCCACCCACTCATGAATATTAATTAGGGGGGGTGGGTCTCATGTGGAGTGACGTCACGTGCGGGACACACACATTCTTGGCTCATATGGATAATATTGGTCGCGAAAGCTGACGTGTTAAACTGACCCTTACGTGTGTATGTATGTATGTTACCTCTTTACTATCGCCATAAAATACACTGAAAGATGAGGGCACTTTTTGAAGCCTCGACAAAATTGGGGTGCACACGCACTTGATTCATATGCATTAAGACGAGCACTGAGCACCCCACCCTGGCTTCCTCAGTCAGCGTGTAATATCAAACTCAAATGCCTGTAGAATAACAGCTGCTTCTATTCCAGCCAAGGCATACAGTTACCTTCCCACAAATATATGGATGTGCAGTCGGAGCTACGATGGTGATTGATCACAGAGCAATATGTTCATGAACAGGCTGTAGGAGCAAGTCCTGTTCGCGGGCACCTATGAAGGCCGGCATGGCATACAAGGAGGTGGGTGGCCAGCAACCACGCCCAGCCGCTTTTGTCTTCTTAGTGGCGATGTTTACACACCGCAGCAGATACTGTACTAGGGGAGGCCCAAGACTGGTTTAAATATTCGTCACTGGCGTTGAGCGGGAATCGAACCCGGGTCGCCAGGTTCGCAGTGCAGCGTGCGAACCACTGCACTACCACTCTTCATAAACACATACAAACACACGTGTGTAGTGACACAGTGCCGACTGCTGTCCAGCAGCGGCAACTGCGGTGAACAGTAGTGCACACGCCGTTGAGCATATACACGGGTGTGCCGGCAGGGCGGAGGAACTGGGGCAAGGGCCACGGAAGACCTCATCTGGAAGCCCCTGGAACCTGCTAGTGGGTTCGAGAAGGGAGGCGCGGCCAGGGCGGAGCCATGTGTAGTGTGGTTAAATACGTGGCGCACACTGTTGCAACCGAGGACAAACACGTGCGTGTGTGCAACATTAGGTTGCACGAGCAAACTGCCACCTAATTTGGGAGAGAAGCGAGTGCAGACCAGGTCGGCCCGAGGTCACACACTGACACCGGAGGTGTTACCAGGGAGACGTGCGATAAGGGGTGATTGATGGCCTGACAGGCGCCAGCCTGTCTGGCCCTTAAGAGACACAAGGGAGGAGCTGGATAATTGGGAGGGGGCTATAAAGACGTGCGTGAGAGCGGAGCGGGAGTTCGTGTTGCTGGGGACCAGGGAGATAAGACGTCTCGCCGCTGCCGCTCAAGCCGTGAACGGACCTCAACTCACACGAGTCGCCGGGCAGGTGATGGTTGATCCCTCCCGCCACTCGGGATGGATGAGTGAGTAGGTCCGAGGGAGCGGAGGCGAGGGCAGCGGTGGAAAGGGGGTGCTGTGTGAGAAGCTGTGTGCAAGTCTCTGTGTGCAAGCCTCTGTGCGAGCGCCGCTGTGTGCAAGCCTCTGTGTGAGAGCTAATGGGTGCAAGCCTCTGTGTGGAGGGCTGCTGTGTGCGGAGCCTTGAGTGCAGAGCTGCTGAGAGCGAGATCTGCTGTGTGCAGGTTAGCGAGGTGTAACGTAGATAGGGGGAATTGGTTAACAGAAGTGACCATATAGACAGTGATAGGAGTCTCTACAACTGGTGCAAAATGCTAATAAAGTGTAAGCAGGTGACCTGTTACAACGTCTGAGTGATTTTACAAGACACTACACTTGTAAAAATAAACCCACAACAATGGGTGCTCGGTGAATTATTACGCCGCAGGAATGTCAGATATGATAGTGGCTTCATCTAGCAACGGATTGACCATGACTCATGACAATGAACATTATAAAGGCAACCAGCCACCATATCCAATTGTCAACATTCTTGCTCATGGGTTACGCAAGAAGCGTTTGGGCCAAATGCCTATTTTGAGAATGGATTTTGTTTGCTTGCATCTAACTCCGGAGTGCCTCGAGAAAACTCCACGCAATGTAGAGAAGAACTCTCAAAACGCTCCTCAGCCACACAGGCCACTTCATTCGGGATTAGCATTCTTCATCATGAGCATATATGGTACACTTTAATGCTTTAGAAACTCAAAGTGCCTTGACTCGCATTTCATCTCAGCCATTTCAATGCCTGCTGAGATCAACCCAAGAGACCGCCCCCCTCATCGAGTAGCAGCTGTTCGTGTATAATCCAAGTGTAGGCAGTACCGACATTGCAAATAATTCTGGCAGTCGGGGGGGCATACCCTACTCTTTTTATATGTCAAGGGATTTTTTTAATACACGGTCAATACACTTACAGTGAGGGAAAAAAGTATTTGATCCCCTGCTGATTTTGTACGTTTGCCCACTGACAAAGAAATGATCAGTCTATAATTTTGATGGTAGGTTTATCTGAACAGTGAGAGACAGAATAACAACAAAAAAATCCAGAAAAACGCATGTAAAAAATGTTATAAGTTGATTTGCATTTTAATGAGGGAAATAAGTATTTGACCCCCTCTCAATCAGAAAGATTTCTGGCTCCCAGATGTCTTTTATACATGTAAGAAAGCACATATACATGCCCGTCTGAAGTTTGCCAATGAACATCTGAATGATTCAGAGGGCAACTAGGTGAAAGTGTTGTGGTCAGATGAGACCAAAATGGAGCTCTTTGGCATCAACTCAACTCGCCGTGTTTGGAGGAGGAGGAATGCTGCCTATGACCCCAAGAACACCATCCCCACCGTCAAACATGGAGGTGGAAACATTATGCTTTGGGGGTGTTTTTCTGCTAAGGGGACAGGACAACTTCACCGCATCAAAAGGACGATGGACGGGGCCATGTACCGTCAAATCTTGGGTGAGAACCTCCTTCCCTCAGCCAGGGCATTGAAAATGGGTCGTGGATGGGTATTCCAGCATGACAATGACCCAAAACACACGGCCAAGGCAACAAAGGAGTGGCTCAAGAAGAAGCACATTAAGGTCCTGGAGTGGCCTAGCCAGTCTCCAGACCTTAATCCCATAGAAAATCTGTGGAGGGAGTTGAAGGGTCGAGTTGCCAAACGTCAGCCTCGAAACCTTAATGACTTGGAGAAGATCTGCAAAGAGGAGTGGGACAAAATCCCTCCTGAGATGTGTGCAAACCAACTACAAGAAACGTCTGACCTCTGTAATTGCCAACAAGGGGTTTTCCACCAAGTACTAAGTCATGTTTTGCAGAGGGGTCAAATACTTATTTCCCTCATTAAAATGCAAATCAATTCATAACATTTTTGACATGCGTTTTTCTGGATTTTTTTGTTGTTATTCTGTCTCTCACTGTTCAAATAAACCTACCATTAAAATTATAGACTGATTATTTCTTTGTCAGTGGGCAAACGTACAAAATCAGCAGGAGATCAAATACTTTTTTCCCTCACTGTACATGTAGTATTTAAACACATTCCTGCGGAGGTAGCTGGTAGGAACGTTGGGTTGCTCGGTCAATGGCCAGGGTCAATGGCGGCGTGGTGTATTCCGCAAATATGGCCAACTGAAGGCGGGCACAAGCCGGCGTGCGTAGGTTAAACGTTGAGTTTTATAAGGGCACCACGGGGTGACCAGCCCCTCCCCACCCAGCCCCACCCCTCCCACCCCCCACCCAGCCCCTCCCAACCCTCCCCACTCAGCCCCTCCCCACCCTCCCCTCTCCACCCAGCCTCACCCCTCCCATTTTTGGATGCACGACGGACGGACGGACACAATAATCCCCTGTGGGCTGGTGTAACCAGGAGGTTCCTACCAGTACTACCAAACATGCCTTATGCACAGTGTACATGGGTACACTACGGGTCAAGTGTGGGTACTCCCATCTCCTGCAAGACTCCTCTCCAGCATGTAAGAATAGGCCAAATGCCCTCCAAAGAGTCTCTGTCGAGAACTTCCTCCAGTGGAGGCCCTTCCACCGGCGGTGGCGTGAGCAAATAATTTCACGGCTGCACCTTTAACCATAATTACACGCATCTCCGTGCTCCTGTGACCCAATATTGGCATCATTCGCAAGACTTGAAACTGAATACATGCAGGGCTCTAGCCCCCAGGCCCTCAGAGATTATGGCTCACTGCTTCTGAAGGACATGACCCTGAGGAAGGATATTTCTAACCGCCATCGACACCTTCTGCATTCCAGAACCGTCAACTAAGCGTGTCACGTGGCATCTAGGTCACGTTTATTTTTAATTCTGCCGACTCCTAGTTTCTGCTGATGCCCACGTTTAAACACCCAGTCATGACAATAATCTTGATCAATTTACAGATGGATGAAGGTTCCTCCCCCCCCCCCCTACGTTATCATCATCGTTCTTCTTGCAATGTCCTAATATATCTAGGTCCTGCATGTGAGCTAAGCTTACGACTCGAGCTACAGTCGTGGCTATCCCGTCCTCCTGGGCCATCATCCCTCCTAGCGATGTGTTCTGCCTAAGCCCACTTTTCGAAGAAATAAATTTGTCTTTCATATAACGCTTGTTTTGTGATCTATGGTGTTCTCTTTTTTTTCTGGCACTCAAAGTAATCCCCAATAGAATGCATGTTGGAGATTACTGTGGTGGGATGTTAACTACCTCGCCTGGTATGCATGAGGCCGTGGGTTCGATCCTGACCCTGATGCATGTACATGAGGAGTTTACATGTTCGCCCGGTGGTCGCGTGGATTTTTCTCCGGGTACTCTGGTTTCTCTCTCCACATTTAGAATCAACATGCGTTTGGAGTATCTGGCTGCGATAAATGTCCACGTGATGAGCCACTTCGTTGAGCTATTATTTGTGGCCAGGTTGCTTTTGAAAAAGAGCTACGTAGCTCAGTGGGCCTTACCTGGTAAAATAAATAAAAAATAGTTTCGTTAGCAATAGTTCGTCAGTGACTCTGCTGAGACCAACTTGTCACACAAGAGAACCGGGTTTAATCGCAGGCGGCTGCCTGGATGCAAACCCCGGGTCTCAGCGGTGCATGCTCGGCACTCTGATTTTTGAGTCATCCAGCTTTGACCCCGAGTTTATCTTTAAAAATAGAAAAAAAAACAGGTGGTGTGGGGCCTGAAACGTGCTCACGCCATTCCCCAGAAGAATGGATTCTACTAGAGAAAACTCTAGGGGGCCCCTTTTATAGCGTATATTTGGCTTACTCTTCCACATCGGTCAGACATCGTAAGAGATAGGGGTATCCATACGTTTGAGTCACATGTTTCAATGACGAATGAGTGTACCTTTGACCATATCACTCGGGATGCACCCAATCTCTTTCACATTTTGCAACTCAAGCAGAATCGAGCCGTGGCCCTTGGGCGGTGTCCACCACGTCTTAAAGACGGGGGCAATAGGCGTTGTGGGCAGTAGACGGCAGTGTAGAAAAATATACCCCCCCCCCCCATCCTTCATTAACCTGTATGAAGTAGTCTGTTCTCCTAGACCGCGGCAATTGCGTTCCTGAAAAGGAGGGAACCCTGTACGAGAAATATTTTGAAGTTAAACAAACTAAGGTATTTTTTATTTTACCAGGTCATGCCCACTAAGCGATATAGCTGTTTTTCAGAAGGGACCTGGTCACAAACGATTGCTCGAAAAAGTGGCTTTTCGCGTGGAACTATATCTAGCAGCCAAATACTCTAAACACGTGTTTCTCAATGTGGAGGGAAAGAACTGGAGAACACGCAAACTCCAAATATACAGCAGGCGTCAGTGTCGGGATGGAAGCCACGACCTCGTGCATACCAGGCCAGAGGGTGCCACCATGGCAGCAAACATCGTGCTGCTCGCAGCAGACATCGCGGCTGTCGCGATTTTCACCTGAAGACGATGGCTTGTGTTGCTATCGAAACGTCGTGAGTTATTTTGTTTAATTTCTACCTACGTGACTTTACCGAAAGAACCGAAGAGTATGGATTCCCGCAGTCACGAAAGCTTCAAATCGAGAATGAACAGTTATTTATGTTTAGTTTTTTTTGGTCCTTCCCCCGCACCTCCGATTAGCACAGTTGGCCACGTACGGTGCGAAAGAAGTTCAACGTACATACGCGCATTTGTATTGTCGCTTAATCTTTGCAATTCCTTCGCCGACAACCATTCCTCCCACTTCCTCGACCCTACCTACCCTACCCATGCCCCGTGTGTGTGTGTGCGTCTCTCTCTCTCTCTCACCTGGTTTAATAACATCCGTCCTGACCTCCATCTCCTTGTTTTTTCCCGAGTAGTCGGTGTAATTCTGGCTGATGGTTTTCACGCACAGGTGACCCGCCTTGCGGATCGCCAGGAACCCCTTGTGCAAGCGGTACGCGACAGCCGTTCCTGGGCAATGGAAAACGACCATCTCGTTGATAAGTGGAGATAGTGTGTGCCATCATCCACAAGGGGCGATGCAGGCACGGTGTCAATCATGGTGAACACATTGAAAGGCGTATGACCGTGCTGTGGACTTGTTTGATCGGTTGTCAGATGTCACTCGTCACCACCTGATTTTGGCCGTGATCTGGAATTAAAACCCAGGTGTGGACCGGGTTAATAGCGCAGTGCGCTCACCACTGCACCACCGCTCCACCCCCTGATCGATAATGATGGTGTGTAATAATAATAAAAGAGGATAAATGTTATTCACTGCTCAATCGACAACAATGGCGTCGCCGGTTTGATTCAATTTATCGACGTGGCACTTGAAACAATGGGGCAAGTGTCTTAAATCCTACCCCCCCCCCCTCTCTTGCCTCTGTCCGCACAGCAGTAAACGGGAACTCCACAGTGAGTCGATTGGTTGCGTGTGGTGGGGTAGAGTGTGGGTGCACCAACCTCTCAATGCATTAATATGTGTGTGTGTAAAACAATTAGCACTTCAACGATTCAACAGATTTGATAAAATGTTCACAAAGTAATGAATTGTCGTGATTTTAACTCACAAATCCATTAAACAATGAATGTTTTTGTGCCGTCCGGTTTCTGTCTTATGTGTATTATCCATACTGTCTACTGTGTAATTTTCCTGTTTGTATTGTCGAAACATGTACATATAACACTATGAGATCTCTTTTACCAGTGGCAAAATATAATGGTAGGTTTTAACCCTTTTAACTGGTACAAAACTGACACCTTTATTCAAGGCAAACATGATGCCTTGAATAAAGGTGTCAGTTTTGTACCAGTTAAAAGGGTAAAAACCTACCATTATGTACATATAATTTGTACAGTCCTACCGCACCCTAATATACTCTGCGTGAACAAAATCATCAAGCGCGACGATGACTGCCACGAACGCAACCACGGACCAAAGTGTGACAAGAAGAAATGAACGATTCTCAATGAAGACACAGATTAAGATTATTTCGGTAATATTATTAGAGACTGCATTGCACCGAGGAAGCCAAACAATGGCTGTATATAAATGACTGATTTCACCGAGTAGTAGACCTGTAAATGGGGAGAAAATTTGCGTGCTCCTCACACCGAAGCATTTAATGACCAAGATTGGACTGTACGTCAGGGTGCTTTAGTCGACAAAAAAGGACGACAAGACAATTCGCAAAGCACGAGATTCAAACTCCACAGGCTGCACTAAGACCACGGCCGAAATAAAACATTCTGCACTGAATTAACACCGCTTAGCACCCACATCACACTCGCCACTGGAGGAGTCAACCAATCTTGATTTGAAGTTTTCGTTACTGCAGGGATCCATACTCTTTGGTTCTTTCGGTAAAGTCACGTAGGTATAAAACAAAATAAATCACGACGTTTCGGGCGCAACACAAGCGTCCTTCATCAGGTGGGACAACCACAGCAAGAAAAAATTGCTGAAGTGGGCAAGAGGGCTGCTGTGACAAGAGGCTATATAGGTAAGAGAGGGGGGAGGAGGAGCCAGGGAGGAGAGATAGAGAGGGGGGTGTGGGGTAGGGCGAGCAAGGAGAGCAAGGCAAAATGCCAGGGGGGCAGAGGTCGCAACCGGGTACCCGATACCCGTACCCTACCCGATACCTGGCTACCCGTACCCGGCCGGGTACGGGTACGGGTACCCGTTTGCGACCCTGTTGCGGCCGGGTACAGGTACGGGTAGGCCGTGAGTCACTGGTGAGTAACCGTTTGTCACTCATTTCCCAACGTCTTGTCTCTTCTCACAATTCAAGTTCCTAGAATCAACCCACCCGCGCCTGCAACATGGCTTCATCCCAGAGGTTGCAATCAGGTACCCGTACCCGATACCCGGCCGGGTATGGGTAGCCGGGTATCGGGTAGGGTACGGGTACCCGTACCCTACCCGATACCCGGCCGGGAACGGGTAGCCGGGTATCGGGTAGGGTACGGGTACCCGTACCCTACCCGATACCCGGCCGGGAACGGGTAGCCGGGTATCGGGTAGGGTACGGGTACGGGTACCCGTTTGCGACCCTGGTGCGGCCGGGTATGGGTACGGGTAAGAAATCAAAACCTGTTTGCGACCTCCGCAGGGGGGGAAGTGAGCGGGGCTGGGAGTGGGAGGCTGCCAGTTAGAGAGGAGGGAAGAGCCAGGGAGGAGAGATAGAGAGGGGGGTGTGGGGTAGTGCGAGCAAGGAGAGCAAGGCAACATGCCGGGGGGGGGGGAGTGAGCGGGGCTGGGAGTGGGAGGCTGAAGAAACTGGAGTCAACCACTCTGCGTGAAGCTCCAAAGCTGTGACTCACCCAGGATGAAGCCCATGCCATCGATTCCTGCCACAATGTCGATGGAGTCGTTCAGGAAGGGTCCCACCAGGTCCTCCACGCAGTCTCTCAGAGCCTGTGCAAGATGGGTCAGAGCGTAGAATTGGATATTTAACACGTAGGCTTTCACGACCAGTATTATTCATAATAAAGGCTTTTGGATGAGATTGCATAAGTATAAATGTGTCACAACCCACCACCACCCGACACGGCCAATCAGTAAAACATGTATCACGTTAACAAGACGCCAATTAGTTACTTCTTCAGCCCATCGGTGTGTTTGAAGAGTGAATCCACAACATTTACAATTTGAGTACGACGTTTCGCTGGTAATTACAGTACACAACATTAAAAAAACGAATGTCTTGTACGAAAGATGAATTACCTAAGTTATCAACAGAAGGTGTATATGGGATCAATTGCTTATGCGGTAAATGTTATATTGGACACACGGGACGTAACATTAGCATAAGACTAAAAGAACACCAAAGGAACTTTAAATTCTCTCAAACACAACTGTCGGCAGTGGCAGAACACGCTTGCCAACAAGGACACTCAATTGATTTTGATAACGTTGAAGTGTTATGCAAAACTAATTATTATTGGCCAAGACAAATTCGAGAATCCATCGAAATTGAGGGAAATACCAATAATTTTAACCGCTCTGATAGCTACAGACGTAACACAGCCTGGAAGCGTATTATACAGGTAGGAACAACAGTTCCACACTGCCCACCAGGGATTATTTGTCTGTCGTGCACAGCTACGCCTCGATTTGTAATTCATAGAGTGCTTCGGGCGGGCTCAGCACCACGTGACGCGCCGCTCCACGCAGCTTGCGCCGCGTGACACGAATCGCACGAATGCGCTGTCCAACCAAGTTCCTACCTGCCCACTCCGAAGGAACGTGTTCAAGTAATACACAATACATATTACATTTCCTTATAGAGGAATCACATACTAATTAACTGATTACTAATCTATTATATAATTACAATAGCCCTCCCACCGCCTCTGATCTCGAAACCTGATGGGGTTCAACAATGATGACGTCGTCCTGCACTATTTAAGACCGGAAGCAGGTGTTTCGATCCGGATGATCGCTGCAAAGTATGATCTGTGTTTTGATTTAGTGTGCTGATCTTAAAGGTGCATTGAAAAATGTTGATACTCCGACTGATGCTCCTACTGTTGTGGAGTGACTCATGCAGCCAGCTATGGCTGCAGAGTTTGGTAGTACATGTTAACGTCGTTTATTGTGAAAATTCGGTCACAGTTCCTATGATCACTGTCTCATTGCTTGTATGGCTTTATTTGGGTGATTTTCGAAAAGTTTTTTGGTTTGGCCATGTTTGTTTGTTGTAGTACAGAGTTAGACTGATGGCCTTAATCTAAGTTGTCTTGTGGTTGTTGTTGTTGTTTGACTTGCATCCCACTGGGATTTTTGCACACAGTGTTGGTGTACGGTGATTTTTCTGCAATATTTTGCTGTCTTTTCTTGGATTTTCTGTTTGCACATAGTTACTTTAAGATGTATTCTTGTTCATGGTTTTGTTTTTTGTTTTTTGCGGTTGCACCCGATTCAAGAGCCGAATGGCTCACAGGGCTATACCTAATAAATGAACTTGAACTTGAGGTGGATGGCTTCACTATTCTGTCAAATCGCCAGAAGATGCTGGATGTAATTACCAGCGAAACGTCGTACTCAAATTCTAAATGTTGTGGATTCACTCTTCAAACACACCGGTGGGCTGAAGAAGTAACTAATTGGCGTCTTGTTAACGTGACACATTTTTTACTGATTGGCCGTGTCGGGTGGTGGAGGGTTGCGACACATTTATGCGAACGCGATCGAACCCAAAAGCCTTTTATGAAGAATTGGAGATATGTGTGTGTATAGTTATAACCAAGTCACCTGGAATGCACTCGATCTCGTCAGATGTTGGATCAAGGTCAAGCAGAGCTGTGGGCTTCAGCGGGCAAAGGGCACTTCCTTTCCAAGCCATAAGTCTGCCACATTTTCTCTTAGTTGTGGTAAGCTTATATAAATTGGTACAATGAGAAAGTGATAGTTGAGAGTGAGGGGTTTTCCTGGTGGAATACCTGTTTAGTCTAAATTTGAAGTTTTCGTGACTGCAGGGATCCATACTCTTTGGTTCTTTCGGTAAAGTCACGTAGGTATAAAAAGTAAAATTAATTTAATCACGACGTTTCGGGCGCAACACAACCACAGCAAGAAACAATTGCTGAAGTGGTATCACTTCAGCAATTTTTTCTTGCTGTGGTTGTCCCACCTGATGACGGATGCTTGTGTTGCGCCCGAAACGTCGTGATTAAATTTATTTAGTTTTTTATACCTACGTGACTTTACCAAAAGAACCAAAGAGTATACCTGTTTAATGTTGCGTGTTCGTGGTGGTGATAGTGGTGAACACAGGCGAAGTGGCGACTGACGGGTACCGGTGGAAGGGGGTAAACAGCAGAGGGACTCCCACACTTCCCCGAATGTCATAAGCCAGTGACAGCTCGCATGCCAAGTGGGTCGCTCAATGGAGTTCTTGCCTCCGAAAGGAACCTGCAACCTTTAACTGCGGTGGTGATACAGTGTGGGAAAAGGCGGCGTAGTGGTTTGCGCACTGCGCTACGAACCCAGCGACACGAGTTCGATTCCCATTCACGACCAATAATAACAGGGGGCGAATATCTGAACCAGATTCCCAGCCTCCCCTAGGTCTATTCAGCCTCAAATAAATAACTGGTTCGTTGTGTAAACATCGCCACTGGGAAGACAAAGGGGGCCGGGCGTGGTGCTGACCCGCCCACCCCCTCGTGTGCCGTGTCAGCCTTCATGGGTGCTCACTCACAGCACTTGCCCCAACAGTCCGTTCAGGGTATACGGTGGATCTGTCTTTTAGTTATAAAGTGCAGTACTGTGCGCCAAGCGAGGTTGACTGTATGGTGTTTGCTGGATGCCAGTGTGGTGTGAATCAGCGGGACTGACTCTACAAAGCCATGTGTAGTAGTGGGGAGTGTGCAAGTCCCACAGAGACAATAGGCAGAGAGCCATGGAGGGTGACTTTAATTGAGAAATCTTGAAACGCATTTCAATGTTGCAACTGATGTGTGACACCTCGAGATAATGCTGCTAATTGAGTGAGAGTAAATCAAGTGCGGTATGGCTGTGAGAGCTTAGGAACAAGCACTGTTTGTTGTGGTGTGGTGTGTGGCCACTGGCACAGAAAGTTATGTTAAAATGCATTCGATGCGTGTCTGTGTGGAGCACTAAGCCCCCGAACCATTTATAGGTTCAAGGTGGTGATGGCAAGTGGTGTAAACTAATGTGTTGACACCTAAATATTGTGCTAATACCCTATTCATATTGTGTGTACAAGGCGACTCTTTTGACGACTTTCAGGCCACGCAATTCACACTTGATATAGTCGTGTTTAGACCAGGACACATTTAGGTGGTGCTGTTTCTCTTGCCGTCAGGGTTCCCTTTTAAACTGGCGGTGTGATGCATCACCGAAGAATCTCCCTTCAACGATGGCGAGAGTAGAATTAAACCGCTTGAACTCCTTAAACGCGTCTCAGTCCTGATATGTTGCATCTCATGCTGTTGGTCATCCCACGTCATAAGTGACTGATGGAACCATTTTGCAAATTAATCCGAGGGACTCAAAGATGTGAGTCCACCCCAGAATTCGTATCATGGTAAAGTAGGTAGGGTAAGTAGCTATGCTATATACCCATCTTGCTGCAGACGATGATGGTGATGGTCAGTGATGGACTCGAACAAAAAATCGGCCAAGGCATTTGTAAACACACTGGCCCAAATTCTGGCTATGGAGTGACTTGACTTGTGATGTGACGTATTAGCGCGATTTTGGCGACCTCATTGGCCCATTTGCGCTGGGTCCAAAAAACAAATGGGCCGGTGAGGAATATTTGGGGCTGCTGAATATGGGACTTAATGGCACCCGAGAGCGTAAATAAGCAACGGAGTGTACAAATTAACGGTAATAAACTATTGTAAAAAAAAAAAATCAAAATTACTCTGATCACACATTTGCAATTTCCCTACACAAACCGGCCCACCGGCCCTCGGAATGGACCGGCCCTCCCAAGTATTTTCCCGGACTGTCCTATGGCCAGCAGCCACACCGAAAGCTCCGACTTCCTAACCTCCTTGTTGCAGTAGAGGCGAGATGGGTCCAGCCAGGCATATTTGGGTCCCTTCTCGTTCGGTGCCATGAGGTCCAGATACCAGCCCCGCCGCTGCTTGTTTATCGGGTTCCACACGTCCATCGCTTCTGGGCAGGGCTGAAAATCGTCCATACATTTTAGTAAAATACAAATCAGAAGGCGCGGTGTAAAATTCGTACACAGTTGAAACTACACCCGTTGCAGGATGTGGTTAGATTATTTGAGAATACTTCATGCTGGTCAGTGGAGATTTTGACACAGGTTTGGGAATATAACTCAGGTCGCAAGGATTCACAGCAAAGCGTGGTCACCACTATCCCAGCGTTCCAACATAAATATGTGCAAATATTGTACTGACACGGAGTGCGGTGTAGTGACATCGCGGACACCACAAGGGTGCGGGTGTAGTACCGGCCCTAGAGGGACCTAGTGAGCACTGAATGATCGCGCTTGATGGCACCACGCTTTGCGTGCAGTGCCAGCCCCTACAGGACAGGGTGTGTGAGTGCCGGCCGAGGTTACTCGAGGCCATGAAACTGTGGTTGACCCGGGAGGACACGTGACCAGTTAAGTCTACAAAGGGGCCCCCAGAGGGGGCTAGGGGTGGTCATGTGGTTGGGACCCAGATCCTTCCCGAGGATTCTAGAAGGTGGTCGTGGTCAAGGGCGGAGCTGGCCACGCCACAGAGGATATAAGCCGGGTCCTGAGAGGGACCGGGGTTGTTGTTCATCTTGGAAGAAACCTTCGTCTACGTTCTCCGTTCAACGAGTCTCCAACACGTGGACCCGGACCCAAGCTGTTGGTCCTGGTCCGTAGTAGTTACGTTGTAACTAGTGTAGTTAGCCTGGTGGTCACCAGCACAGGTTGTTATTCTGTTAAGGGGAAGTTACTTGAATAAATGTGTTGCCTCCACGTCTACGTCTGCGACTCAGTTGAACTTACTACATATGCTTGTGTGTGCAAAGCGTCTGGGAGCACATAAGTACGGTACGATAATGGATTTTACTCTGCATTGCCCTCTGCCGCCCACCACAGAGCCCTGTTGCCCTGTATCAACCTGTTTCATGCAAGGCTGTCACCCGTCCAAGCTCTATCCAGGCTCAATGTTGCTTAGCGTCCAAGAAATATACGGGCCTATGTATGGTTCATATGCCCATGTATTCCATTGCAGTCCATCGCAATTGTGCAGAGCTGGATATTTGCCTGCGCATATTCAAGATGTCACTATCAGTGAAAACCACACCGAGAGGTGCGATGGATGTGGACACCACCGCAGCCACTCCTTTTGCTAAAATTAAATTGCTGAACACCACGCAGCAGCACGTGCTGTAACTGATGCGATGACTGAAATTGCAAGCAAGCGACCTTTGCCTCGATGGGGAATTAGGGGTTGTAGGCTTGTATAACAGAAATTGCGATGGACCACCTCAAGTCAGTAAAATATCCTGCTCCTGTGACGTCACAAAGCTGCAGTCAACTTCTCCGCTGAATGTAACCCAATAAATAAATCAAAACCCTCCTGCTGTCAATTTTCGAACTGTAACCATCCAGCAACCGACAGAGCCAAACAAATTAAGTTGTCACGTGTGCAAATATGCCAATTTACTTGGTTTATCGGCATTTGCTTGGCTTTCATCATTGCAGTTTTCAAAGAAACCTATATGCAGTTTTCAAAGAAACCTATATGCAGTTTTCAAAGAAACCTATATGAATTTGCATATTTGTCCACGTGGCAACTTGAATTGACTTGGGTGATGGAGGGTTATAGTTAAAAAAAGACATTATACTTACACGATATAACCCTAAATAAATTATTGATGTTTGTACTATTGCGGGTCGTGAAAGTCTATGTACAAGATTATACACATTTTTATTTGAAAATGACGGACTCAAATAGCCCACGGCATTCATTAATGGGAGTTTTAATCTAATCGTATTTATTGGAATGCTTACAGAAAATGCTCTGCCTTAGTAAGCTGTTTCCTAAGTGTTATTGAGATGTGTTGTGATTTGTGAAATTAATGTTTCTGCAGTTCATGCACAAATCACAATTATCCCTTGTTCAGTGGCTGTTGGCTAGCCGTCGACCGAAGATGGGCACCGCATTGCGTGCTTTCAAATGCACTTCTGCAGCCGTCGACAATGCTCTCTTCCTTCCAATATTAGGAAGTCACTGGACCTATGCACACCGTTAAATCTATATTTAAAACCAATATCTTTAGAACTGCTTTTTGTGTTTAGTTCGTTGTCCTTACCCCGCACCTGCGATTAGCACGGTTTTGCTACGTACGGTGCAAAAAAAGTTCAAAATACATCCAAACAAATGATGTCTGCAATCTCGAATTCAAGCTAGTACAGCACATGATTGTGTGATGTGACAAAAATGTACCCATGCTCAGCTGCATTCGTCTCCCCAGTACTTGTGGGGGTTTACACACCCCACCAGCTACTTGTTTTTTTAGACCGAGTTGACCTACGGGAGGCCTAAGACAAATTCAGATACATATTGCCACGTCTATTGCATGTTGTAAAAAAAATTGGACCTGGCAGTATACTGGTGATGAAATTGGCCACGGCTATCAGCGACAGAGAGAAAGGCTACTTGGGATATTGATATTTACGAGCACCTATTAAAAGACAGCACTTCAACAACAATAGTCGAGGTGACCTCACCACGGCGCTTATGCCAGGCCAGGTGCACTTTGAGGCCACGTGAAGTGTTGAAGGCTCGCTGTTGACAGGAATTCACGGGACAGACCCAGGTGCCATGGGTTGACCGACCGAGATAACAGACAGATGCACCAGTTATGCCCCCCGCCGTGCCAGATTGCTTCGTTTTATCCTCCCGGCGTTCCGCCGGTTGTTGTGAGCGTCGCTCCTCTGCCTTCCGCTGTTGTTTAAGGGCGACTGCTTCCAATTGACCAGTAGCGCCCTTCACAAGCCTCCTCCATAGCACCTCAGAGAGTGGTATAACCAACACCACATGCTTGGCCGCCTTTGGTGTTTGCGCCGTTCTTAGAGCACAAGGCTATCGTTTCAGAGTCGGGGGCGATGCTGCTACGTGTCATCCGAATTGAGCGATTTGTGGGTAATTTTTCGATTTTGGAAAAGTTGGACCATAATGGCCTATTCGTTTTACATTCACAAACCGCACTTATTTAGGGCCTAGTCAACCTAGGGGAGGCCCAGCACCTGTTTAGACAATTGTCACTGGTGGTGGCCGTGAGTGGGGGGATCAAATCCGGGTCGCCGGGTTCGTAGAGCAGTGTGCTAACCACTACACTACCGCAGCCCCCACGAGGTGAACATACACTTGCACACATACACTCACACAGACTGGCACACACACACACCTGCACAGAAATCTACACATCTGCACACAAAAAACAATGAACCCCCGTATGGCCTTAATAGAGTGTTGGGGCAAGTGTTGCAAATGTTAACACACACACACACCAGGACAAATAAACGCGCACACGCAGCCACGCACCTACTTTGGACTGTTGCCGATGTGAGCTCAGATCCTGTGCCGTTTCTCGGCCTCATGATGCCCTCGTGCCCAGAGGCACCTTTAAAAAGGAGCGCAGTGCAGTGGGCGGATGTATTCACGACCAATCGCGACCTTTCAGGGCGGACACTCAAAGGTGATCAGTGAGAAATGGATTTCTTCGCAGCGCAGCACAAGGAGAGGATGAGCCGAGCATATTCGATTGCAAGTTCTAAATACGGCTGTCAATGTGGCAAGCGCCTAAACACAGCTGTCCAGAAGTTGTGTTACACACCGCAGACATGGGCTCACCACGTGGCAGCTAGGCTACGGACATAGCTGGCCCTAAATGTGGGCTGAACAGAGCAGATGTGGTATATAGCAACTATCAGATGGCAATCTGCAAACACAGCAGGCCAGGTGGAGGGCTGTTACATTAAATTGGATGGCAGGATACAGGCACAGCTGACCAGATAGGAGGTTGTTAACACAGCATGCCGATTGTGAACCCATCGGGCTGTAGACATTGCATGAAATGTAAGAGCAGAGGACATAAACACAGCGAACTAGCAAGTGGGCTCTGTTTACAGCAGACCAGATGCCCAGGCTGTATACATCTGCAGGAGACCTGGCACATTCTGTTTGATTTGGTCATAGGTGCGTATGTGTGGTATAGCGAGATTGAATCGTGAAAAAGAATGCACCGTTACTGACTCAAACAACTCGACATCAGCTCTGTTGAAAAACAAACACAGGGAGTTGCACAAACTCCGTGGACTTAACTGAATTGCCGTGGCATTGGTGCGCATAGTTTAACTTCAGATTAATACTGGTAGGAACCTCCTGGTTACACCAGCCCACAGGGGATTATTGTGTCCGTCCGTCCGTCGTGCAGGGAGGGGCTGGGTGGGGAGGGGAGGGTGGGGAGGGGCTGGGTGGGAGGGGAGGGTGGGGAGGGGCTGGGTGGGGACGGAGGGGAGGGTGGGGAGGGGCTGGGTGGGGAGGGTTGGGAGGGGCTGGGTGGGGAGGGGGGAGGGGCTGGGTGGGGAGGGGCTGGGTGGGGAGGGTAGGGCTGGGTGGGGAGGGGCTGGTCATCCCGTGGTGCCCTTATAAAACCTAACGTTTAACCTACTCACGCCGGCTTGTGCCCGCCCTCACAGTCGGGCATATTTGCGGAATACACCAAGCCGCCGTTGACCCTGGCCATTGACCGAGCAACCCGACGTTCCTACCAGCTCCCTCTGCAGGAATGTTTCATCCCACTGATGGCAATTTCACACTATTGTATTGGACGGGTTTGAGCTCTTGGCACTCTTTGACAATGGGGGCAATATTCTTCACAGATGATCAAAATAACACGCTGCGACCAAGTCAAACAAACAAACAAACACGAAAACACTGCTGGCCTTTCGGTA
The DNA here is from genome assembly GCF_965212315.1 of Lampetra planeri. NCBI lineage: Eukaryota > Metazoa > Chordata > Hyperoartia > Petromyzontiformes > Petromyzontidae > Lampetra > Lampetra planeri. The sequence continues at coordinate 7,432,144 of NC_136109.1, forward strand.
AAGTAACGTAGGTATAAAATAAAATAAATCACGACGTTTCGGGCGCAACACAAGCGTCGCAACAATTGTTTATTTCTGTGGTTGTCCCACCTGATGACGGACGCTTGTGTTGCGCCCGAAACGTCGTGATTTATTGTCTTTTATACCTACGTGACTTTACCGAAAGAACCAAAGAGTATGGATCCCTGCAGTCACGAAAACTTCAAATCTAGACTGATGGCCTATTGACCGTTCCACGTCAGTGCCTCATGTAATGAAACACAATCGTATCCCTTCTCAGTAAACGTGCAACGTTGTGTTGACATTGGCCCAAAGGCGACCGTTCTTGACTCGACGTTGCATGTTTACTGGGTTGTCGGTTTCCCAGCCAATTTTGGAGAACAGAATTGACCCTACATTTGTATCGGGGGGCTAATTTGTTTTAATACATTGTATTATTATTATCAGCACCACTATGTTCGGTTCATTTACATTTATAAAACACATTCCTGCGGAGGGAGCTGGTAGGAACGTTGGGTTGCTCGGTCAATGGCCAGGGTCAACGGCGGCGTGGTGTATTCCGCAAATATGCCCGACTGTGAGGGCGGGCACAAGCCGGCGTGAGTAGGTTAAACGTTGAGTTTTATAAGGGCACCACGGGGTAACCAGCCCCTTCCCACCCAGCCCCACCCCTGCCACCCCCCACCCAGCCCCACCCTCCCCACCCAGCCCCTCCCCACCCTCCACACCCAGCCCCTCCCCACTCTCCACACCCAGCCCCTCCCCACTCTCTCCTCCCCACCCAGCCCCACCCTCCCCACCCAGCCCCTCCCTTCCCCACCTAGCCCCTTCCTCCCCACCCAGCCCCTCCCTGCACGACGGACGGACGGACACAATAATCCCCTGTGGGCTGGTGTAACCAGGAGGTTCCTACCAGTATTATTCAACTCGAATGGAACGTTCCCGAGAGCTTTGAAACGCTCATTTGATTAGTCGTGTAAATCATATTATTTGATTTAATACTGTAATATATTCTAGCGATTATATTTCACGGTTTTCAGTTTCATCCACAGCGATCAATGATCTCTTTACATCTGGTCATTTTTTATTCAAAGGTAAGGGTGCAGCCCTGCAATTGCTGACTCGTGCCATTGCTAGCAAAAGGGCCCCCATTAGCAGGAGCTCTAGATAGGCTCTATAGAGGATATTTGGCCCACTTTCCAGACGTATTCCATGGTTCTTTCGGTAAAGTCACGAAGATAGAAAAAAGTTGTAAAAAAATATATATTTAATTTTAGTTTTAAGTCAAAACTTTCCAGACCTCTTGGATAAGTTACACTTTAGCCGAGTGTAACTACCTTTGTCAAAGATATCCGACCTTCTCACATATTTCCTTAAGTGCACAGCACGTCGGATATGCGACATTGTTATTGTACTGCCTTCTGACAAATTGGTTGAAATATCAATCATTTGAATCGATGCTTATTTAAAACGTCTCATGTGTAATCTATTTCCTTTTTCGGCACCTTACTAACGTGTGTAGTCAAAGATGATCACACTCAGCAAGGTCTGGAAACAATAACACTCTTAAAGAATAATAAAACAAGGGAACAACCAAAACACATACTGCTTAAGTTTTGTATTCTTTTCATACGCTTTAATTTAACTCACTCTGTCTGTTGTCGTATCCTCAAAAAAAGAATTGTAACTCAATTTTTACCCAATTCCCAATGTGGTATCGACTGCAAACTTGGTATACTTATGTAATACTGATGACAAGATTATATTCTATCATAAAAAAAATCTAAAACATATTTTAAAACATTCTTTTACACGCTTTTGATAAACTCACTCTGTCTGTTATCGTATCCTCAAATCTTGTAACTCAATTTTAACCCACTTCCCAATGTCGTATCGACTGCACACTTGGTATACGTATGTCATACTGCTGACAGTACTATATTCTATCATATATAAACAATATTTGTTATATGTTATGTTTCGGCTTGGGTCTGTAATTGCCAACGGCTCCTTACGCTATGGCAAGTTTCGGGGCCACTTCCTGGAGTCGTGGAGTTCTGCCATTACTAGTAGGGTACATTTCATTAAAGCGTGTTTATTTTTTTTAAAGTATTTTTTAAATATAACTTATTAGGTTTAAGTTTACTGCAACTCGCACATTGCTTCGCCCTCACTGTCCAATACGGCAGAAAGAAAATGCCTCCGCCCCCTTTAACTATGACGGCAAATGTTAGTTTGTCCACACACTTAAACAACTTCGGCATAAAAGGGGAACACAACCTACCGGTTCAGAACACGTTCTCGAAGACTGTGTCTTTGATCACATTGTTCTAAATCTGTGAGCGCTTGAGTCGTAATTAATACACGCTGTCGTGGTGTAATGGTCAGCAGTTCAGATGTCGCCAATTTTAAACACATTCCTGCGGAGGGAGCTGGTAGGAACGTTGGGTTGCTCGGTCAATGGCCAGGGTCAACGGTGGCGTGGTGTATTCCGCAAATATGCCTGACTGTGAGGGCGGGCACAAGCCGGCGTGAGTAGGTTAAATGTTGAGTTTTATAAGGGCACCACGGGGTGACCAGTCCCTCCCCACCTAGCCCCACTCCTCCCACCCTCCACCCAGCCCCACCCTCCACAACCAGCCCCTCCCTCCCCACCCAGCCCCTCCCTGCACGACGGACGGACGGACACAATAATCCCATGTGGGCTGGTGTAACCAGGAGGTTCCTACCAGTATAAATATCGCTGCTCGACAGCTGTTGTTGCAAGGGGAGAGTTCATGACATCTCCCAACCTCCTACCCAGCAGCAGTATTAAGGTGCACAGCACAGTTCGTCAACCGGCGTGGAAGAGTAGGCCAAATACCCTCCCGAGAAACTTGTGAGCACCGTCTAGTCGTCCCTATGGCTAGCAGAGGTGTCAGCATGCATTGTCAGGGGTGTACTTTTACCGTTGTAAACATGAACAAATGATTGTGTTGAGTTTGCTGTCCTTCCCACGCACCTCCGATTAGAGCGGTCTGTCTACGTAAGGGGCCGTCCATAAATGACGTCACGCACCTGGGGGAAGGGGGGGGGGTCAATACATTTGTGACGATGTGTGACGAAGGGGGGGGGAGGTTGAGAAATGTGATGACACATCAAAATGCGCAACTTTAAATAAATATAAACACGTTCTACTTAAATAGACTTTTTAATAAATGTTTTCTCCTACAACATCAGAGTGCAGCGCCACATTAAATACGCAACACAATGACAATAGTTTAAAGCGATTCGAAGCATGTTTTATTTTTAAAATGGAAATATGGTTTTGGGGGGGTGGGGGACAGAGCTTTGTGACGTCATATTTGAGGGGGGGGTCTGCCTTTTTGTGACGCCGTGTGACGATGGGGGGAAGGGGGGGGGTAAAAAATCGTCCAAAATCGCGTGACATCATTTATGGACTCCCCCTAAAACATATTCCCACACTCGTGAATTACGAATCGCCTCTTGCGTTTGACAATTGATGATTTACAGTTAATGGAAACCTCCGGGAAAGTTATTCGCTACTGTGGATATAGTTACACGTAGGCAAATTGAAATGACCAAACTTGTACAAGCGAGAACAACTAAGCGTGAAAATGTATAAATGATGATTTGAAGTTTGAATTTTTCGTGACTGCATCGATTCATAATACTCTTTGATGTTTTCGGTAAAGTCAGGTAGGTAAAAAATTTAAAATAAATTGAATCACGACGTTTCGGGCGCAACACAAGCGTGTCCTCACATCACTTGAGCGGTTGTGCTTTGGCCTAGTTGTCCCCACCCGAAGAAGGACGCTTGTGTTGCGCCCGCAACGTCGTGATTTAATTTATTTTAACTTTTTTACCTACCTGACTTTACCGGGATAAACAAAGAGTATGATTTGAAGCTTTCGTCACTGCAGGAATCCATACTCTTTGATTCTTTCGGTAAAGTCACGTAGTTATATTTTATTTCATACCGACGTGACTTTACCGAAAGAACCAACGAGTATATATCAATTACATGACAAAAAACGAGGCAAGGAATGTTTAAATCGAAGACACCGAATTGTAACAATTCATTGAATCGTCCGCAAAGACGGCAACTACTAAACGCAATGGGATATCACCTGCTCAAATTGAACAAACTCAAAATAAACACGTCACTTCCCTTCGGCAAATCCGCGCAAGCGGCAGTGGTTGGGAACGGCATGCATCGGTTTGAGCTCACTCGCACACTCACGTTCGCCCTGTCAATCACCTGCAGTTCACAGGGTTCACGGTGGCCGTGCGCGAACTCAATGGTGTTTCGGCTGTCGACTAGACAGCCGATACACCATGGCCAGGAGGTGGCATCGGGCCCTGAGGCAGAGGTCGCAAACGGGTTTTGATTCAAACTTGATTTGGAGCTTTCGTGACTGCAGGAATTATTATTTGGTTCTTTCGGTAAAGTCACGTATAAAGATAAAATAATAAATTAAATTAAATACTAGCATACGACGTTTCGATTGCAACACAAGCAATCATCATCAGGTATAAATTAAATAGAAACACAAATCTAGTATACTTAGAAATGTAATGTAATACAACAGAGAGTCGGATAACATAACAGTCAACACCCTATCTGGTTGATTACGTTCTTCCTGAGAATGCTAAATTTGAGAGAGAGATTCCTTACCCGTTCCCGTACCCGGCCGCACCAGGGCCGAAAATGGGTACCCGTATCCGGCCGGGTACGGCCGTGTACGGGTACCCCTTCACTACCCGTACCCTACCCGAAATGAGTGACAAACGGTTACTCACCAGTGACTCACGGCCTACCCGTACCCGTACCCGGCCGCACCAGGGTCGCAAACGGCTACCCGTACCTGGCCGGGTACGGGTAGCCGGGTATCGGGTAGGGTACGGGTATCGGGTACCCGGTTGCGACCTCTGCCCTGAGGCCAGGGCCAGTGTTCGCTGGTACACGTGTTGTGTAGTCGGTGTGTATTCTTATTCTTGGCTCTTACGGTAAAGTCACGTAGAAGGGAAATAATAAAATAAAACTTTATAAAATACAATTCTCACGACGTTTCGGCCACAACGCAAGCAGCCGTCCTCAGGTGAAGAACAGGGCTGTCGGAAAGACAGCGTCTGAATGAGTCTTTCCAACAGACAGCGTCTGAATGAGTCTTTCCGACAGCCCTGTTTTTCACCTGAGGACGGCTGCTTGCGTTGTGGCCGAAACGTCGTGAGAATTGTATGTTATTGTTTTATTTTTATTATTTTATTATTTCATTCTACGTGACTTTACCGAAAGAACCAAGAAGATGAATCCCTGCAGTCACGACAGCTTTAAATCGAAATTTAGTTGTGTATTGTTGGTTCTTTCGGTAAAGTCATGTATAAGGGAAATAATAAAATAATTATAAAATATAAAACAATAAAATTCTCACGACGTTTCGACTGCAACGCAAGCAATCATCATCGGGTGTGAAATCCACAGCAAGACACGTCGTGAGAATTTTATTGTTTTCTATTTTATAATTATTTTATTGTTTCCTTTCTACGTGACTTTACCGAAAGAACCAAGAATATGAATCCCTGCAGTCACGACAGCTTTACATACAAATTTAGTAGGTGTGTGTTAAGTCCAGTGACTTCGCTGTGGGTTAGCAGCGTTCGCTGGTACACGTGTTGCGTAGTAGGTGTGTGTTACTGGTAGGAACCTTCTGGCTACACCAGCCCACAGGGGATTATTGTGTCCGTCCGTCGTGCAGGGAGGGGCTGGGTGGGGACGGAGGGGCTGGGTGGGGAGGGGAGGGTGGGGAGGGGCTGGGTGGGGAGGATGGGGCTGGATTCGGGAGGGGAGGGTGGGGAGGGGCTGGGTGGGGAGGGTGGGGCTGGGTGGGGGGTGGGAGGGGAAGGGCTGGGTGGGGAGGGGCTGGTCACCCCGTGGTGCCCTTATAAAACTCAACGTTTAACCTACTCACGCCGGCTTGTGCCCTCCCTCACAGTCGGTCATATTTGCGGAATACACCACGCCGCCGTTGACCCTGGCCATTGACCGAGCAACCCAACGTTCCTACCAGCTCCCTCCGCAGGAATGTGTTTAAAGCGTGTTTTGAAAAAATATATTTTTTAATATTACTTATGTTTGCTGCTTTTTAGTCGTGGTGTTCGCAGTGCGATGCAGTGACACTGGCCGACGATGCCACCACACCTTGCCGACGATGCCTGCTGAAATCGACGCCGGCCCCGACGGTTTAGCATTTACTTATTTATTTACCTTCATTGATTGAAGCACCACCACCACTTTCTTTCGCCTGTGCCCCTTACCCACACGTATTTGTCATCTTCTCTCCACTGACTCGCCACTCACAATAGCGGGGGGGGGGGGGCGAAAGGGAAACAACACAAAAGGTCGCTTGTGTTGAGCACCAGCCAGACCCACCCCACTATCTGAACGGGCGCAGGTATTTTCTGTGACAGATAAAAAGAGTGATCAAATAAATAAATAAACATTTTCCCTTTGGCGGACGGTGGTTGCGTGGGGGGGCAGAAGGGGGCGAAAGGCATTTTCACGGCTGCTTCTCCCGCAGTGCTTGCATATGCGTGGGCTCGAGTTGAATTATTGAACGTTTTGTGAGTTTGATGTTTTGGTTTGCGTTCATTTTTTCCCGCTTCGTATTTTTGATGACAATGTGAGTCACAATGGAAGAGGTGTGCCTGTGCAGATTCTCACAGCGGAGGTAAGGTGGGGGAGAGGTGGTGGGGGGGTGCGTGGCTCAGGGTTGTTGTGTAAGATTTGTTTTTTTTTAGTTTGCTTGCCAACACAGAGCTTTGTCATCAGAGCTCGATTACAGATCAGAGGTTTTTTTAATTAACCTGGTTTAAAACATGTTTTTTTTATTTAAAAAAAAGCTTCACTCGTGCTCAAAATGAGATTTGCGTTGCACTTGTGCGTCTCTTTAGCGGTCCGAAACTCGCGGTGAAAAAATTCCACATCGTGGGTTTTTTTTTGCGAGACGAGTCTTTATTGAAGTCAATCGCTTGTTGATTTGTGGTACCTATTGTATCGACCACGGAGGAATGAATGATGCGCCGGGTCGGCCCACAATGGGGGGATTGTGAATCGGGAGGTCTAATCACAGTGTCGCCTCCCCTGGATTTAATGAGTTCCTTACAACAACAATAATTATGACCGTCGCGTTAAAATGCAATATAATTACAGTATTGTTGGTTTCTTTATGATGATTCTCTGGAGAGCGCTATACAAAAAAATATTGCTGTGGTTTTCACACCTGATGATGATTGCTTGTGTTGCAATCGAAACGTCGTGATTAAATTTATTTTATATGTTATACCTACGTGACTTTTATCGAAAGAACCAAAGAGTATATGGATCCCTGGCAGTCACGAAAACTTCAAATCTAGATTGAGCGCTATACAGTCAAATCCTAGCTGGGAGACTGACTCAACCCATCATTTCTCCTCGGGTCGTTGTAACAATTGCCAGCTTACTAGGGGATAAAAAAAAGACACTTGTCTCTTTTAGAATTTGAAACGTTTGTTTCACGCCGTAGGAATGCGGATTTTCCCCCACCACAGTTGTCGGACCGTTAACGGATTTAATCACTTCGACTCCCGTCGTATCGTTAGTTTTAGCGTATTGTTATCATCATTCATATGATATTCTTATCGTCATAGCCGTCATCGTCTGTGCTCGATTATGACCTCCCCCAAGTCGTCGCCAATTTCTCACTGTCCTGAAATGTAACTATTCAACGAGCACGTGCACACGGGCCAATTTCGTGGCTCCATCTCTGCGGTGGATGATCCTTTTCGAGCTCGTTCGCCGCCTTTGGCTGCTACTCCAGTCAGTCTGGAACCACCGGCGATCACCTCTCTGTGTGATGTCTCAAACCTGCGTACGTTGCGTTACTGGAGTGGTGTTGAGTAACGCCGCCGACCCTGAATAATTACAGCCTCATTGTTACCCCGCACCTCCGATTAGCACCGTTGGCTATATTCTTAGGTTTTTTCGGTAAAGTCACGTAGGTAAAAATTAAAATTAATAAAATTAAAATAAAAAATCTAAAATAAAAATCACGACGTTTCGGAGGCAACACAAGCTTCCGTCTTCAGGTGGAACAGTCACAGCACGATAGCTGTATTATTATTAATTAAAAAATTTTACCTACGTGACTTTACCGAAAAAACCTAAGAATATGAATCATTGCAGTCTCGAAAGCTTCAAATCTAGAACCGTTGGCTATGTACGGTGAGAAAGAAGTTCAACATACTAATAAGGGGTTTTCCCCTTTTTTTCTGACAACAAAACTGACACCTTTTGCAAGGAATCATGTTTACATTAACCACAATACTTGCAGTCAAATGCAAACAAAAAACAATACTCTGATAATTTATGCATTGTCTTTTAAACTGATTGGTCCACGCCAGAGATAGCTTTCTTTAGAGCCTAGTCTCATACGGTGTTCGACCAGATGACGCCAAAAGGCGCACAGTTCAAAGACAACGCACTTATCAGAGTAATGAGAGCTCGGGGTAAGCATCTACATCATGGGACCTCCTTTGTCAATACCAACATATACTAATAGGGTTTTCCCCCTGGTGTGGACCAATCAGTTTAAAAGACAATGCATACATTATCAGAGTATTGTTTTTTGTTTGCATTTGACTGCAAGTATTGTGGTTAATGTAAACATGATTTTTTGCAAAAGGTGTCAGTTTTGTTGCCAGAAAAAAGTGGGAAAACCCCTATTAGTATATTTTGGTACTGGCAAAGGAGGCCCCATGATATAAGTTCAACATACACACACTGAGACGTAGACGCATTTTATAATTCAACATCACCCGGCGGCCTTGACCTATCCGCGTGCGTCAGGATACAATCATCTATCACGCTCAATCTACGTCTCGTCCTGGAACACAAACCGATGTCATTACACGGAATCGCAGAGCGGTCGAAAGTGTGAGACGTATCCCGGTGACTGCTTGGCGATGTGAGTGGCAGGGCTTGGGAAGTACACGTTACGAGAAGTTGATGATGGCAGCCAAAGGTCTAACCCGCCCGCGTGTGGCATGCAAGCAACGGTTTGTGTAGTTGTCATGGTTGAATGGTAAGGTCCTTGAACCAATCCAAGGCGATACTGCCAGGGTGTGAGTGAATGGGGGCACTCGGCGGCGATGTGTTTGATAATCTGGGCTTCATCACAGTCGCAGATTGGTTGATTTATTTTATTTTATTTTCCATTCGTGGAACGTGTGCGCACATCTCCCGTGCTGCAGTGTGGTCCAAAGCCGCCGTGAAAGAGAGAACCACGGAACTTCCATAGTCGGGTCGAAGAGGATGTAGACTGTAATAACAACCCTGTGTACATTTAGTAGCAACAGTAAAGTAGAAATACGTTGTTATTGTTGTTGAGACGTCAACTGTCGCAATTACAATTGTGGAACGCGTATTTCATTGTTGAAGGATGCCTGGTGCTCAAGTGCTACCGTTTCAAAACAGGTCATCAGGTGAAAAAAAAACCTCACATAATTCTCATCAGGCCCCCATGGTGTTAATTCTAGTCTCCAACCCATATCAACTCGAGGAGCTCTCTCACCTCTTTGTTTGTGTGCTATGAGGAAGGGCCACTGTCCGGAAAGTCGCCAAATATACATTACTTTTTTTCTTTGAAGGCGGTGTTGTTGACGAGTTCATTGATGTAATAATAGGGGGTTTTCCCCTTTTTTCTGGCAACAAAACTGAAACCTTTTTTTTACGAGGATTAATGTCTGCATTAACCACAATACTTGCAGTCAAAATGCAAACAAAAAACACACGATGATAATTTATGCATTGTCCTTGAAACTGATTGATCCACACCAAGGGACGGCTTTCTTTTGAGCCTCGATCCAATTGGTGCTCGAGAAACGAGGCTCAAAAGAAAGCCGTCCCTTGGTGTGGACCAATCAGTTTCAAGGACAAAGCATAAATTATCATCGTGTGTTATTTGTTTGCATTTTTACCACAAGCATTGTGGTTAATGCAGACATGAATCCTCGTAAAAAAAGGTTTCAGTTTTGTTGCCAGAAAAAGGGGAAAAACCCTATTATTATATTTTGGTACCGGCAAAGGAGGTCTAAAGAGTATATTGAGGGTTTTCTGTTGTTGTTAATTGTGCTTGTGCACCACTGCCATCGGCAACATCACCAAGCAGACACGTGAAAACTAGTCCCGCTTTTGCCTTGTGTGAACAGCTGATGTGGAGAAACATTAGTCCAGTGGGCCACTCATCAGCTGTTCACCTTGAATGCTATCTAAATTGGCAATAACACATAGACCTTGTATTCGGCATGCAGCATAATGATTCACAAATGACTCAATTTGGGATCATACGTAGCAATCATCGCTCTCCTACTGTAAAACTTGGCAGGACCCTCCTTGAAATATTGGAATCAGTTGAGGCTTTCGTGGGCATTCAACAAGCATCACGATAATAATTCCCCACGACTTCCGCTACGTGAGCAATTGCCGGCATGATTCTCGGTCACTGAAAACAAATCTGTTATTGTCTCGTTCGTTTATTCTCTCGTCTTTGTCATTTGTGCCATCCTGCCTGTAGTTGGTCTCATTTGTGTCCTGTTCATCTCGTTTTGGATTGCCTCGTACGTCACGAAAAGTTTAGGGGCGCCATGGTGGCGAGATGTAAACTACCTCGCCTGGTCTACAAGAGGTCGGTGGGTTCGATCCCAACCCTGACGCCTGCTGTATATTTGGAGTTTGCAACTCTCTCTCTCCGTGGTCGCGTGGATTTTTTTTTTCTCAGGGTACGTCGAGTTTTTCCTTCCAACATTAGAAACGTGCGTTTAGATTATTTGGCTGCTTTAGATTTCCGCAGGATAAGTCACTTCGTTGAACTATCATTTGTGACCAGGTCGCTTCTGAAAAATAACTATATAGCTTAGTGGGCCTTACCTGGTAACATTAAACAATGCAGTTTTAGTTTACGTGCTGCCTTGTCTATCATGTGCATTGTATTGTCTCGATTCTACGTGTCTATCATGTGACCTACTGGTTGACTGTCTCGTTTCGTTGTGTTTGCCTCTTCTGTACTATTTTCTATATAAATATGTTATATTTACTATATTGAGATGCGGCCATTGAAGTAATGGTTAGTACACTGAAAGAATGGACACTATTTTTGATTTGAAGCTTTCGTGACTGCAGGAATCCATACTCTTCAGCAATTATTTCTTGCTGTGGTTGCCCCACCTGATGACGGACGCTTGTGTTGCACCCGAAACGTCGTGATTTATTTTGTTTTGTTTATACCTACGTGACTTACCGAAAGAACCAAAGAGAATGGACAACATTCTTAAATGTTACCTGCGTCTGTCTAACACAGTACTGTGTAAATGTATACACTGCAATCGGTGTGCGAGTTGCATGTGTTGGGGTGAAGTGTGGGTACTCCTACCTCTTCCAAGATGCCTGCCGTTGTCGAAAAGTAGATTTAAAAACCCTGAGGTGGGGTTTTCCAGAGCTACATGTGTATATGTGTATGCATATACATATACACATGCACCACTGATGATATAGCATTGCTGAAACAAACAGAAGCCAGCAACGCCATATAATGGCGTGAGAAAGTGTGCCTCTCAATTTCAGTTCCTGAATAAGATCCCATAATGTGGAATGAAACAAGGCCGTAGCCATGGAGTCAACATTGGGGGAGACCAAATCTTTCAGGGTGTCTGGTGCCCTCCCCCCCCCCCGCCCCCAGAAAATATCTACATTTGAAAACTAATTTCCTGCCTAAAATATGAAAAAAATTCACTAACACATGGGATGGACCTTTTTTTTACAATAATGTCTAATAGTGTATTGTATTACATTGCTCTGTTTTTTTCTGTTTTACCATTTCTTGTTCATTGTATGTAATGGCAGAGATTAGTGATTAATAAAGTACAACCATAACCACAATCATATGAACATAAATCTATGCATTGATTTATATGAAGACAAGTCCTGATATTGTGGCCAAGGTTTAGCAAATTGTTGTTTTTATATACATAGCATAGCAATTTTTATAGCAATATATTGGGGGGGGGGGGGCATTTTGAACATATTTGAATATTGGGGGGGATATGTCCCCCTCAAGAAATATTATAATTACGGCCTTGAAATGAAACGTCGGACAGCATGTCGAACAACCCGAGGTACAATCAGAAAACACATCAGAGAGCTGTCGTTCTAACCTTGTCACTGAGGATGTAAACATGGCCGACTGGAATGGAAATCCATCTCTCTCGATAGAACTTAAGTGTCAGGGACCTACCACCCATTGTTTATTAAGGCAGAATTTTTACATTTTATTATCAGTCTAGTTGACAACAACTTGTGGAATGTTCTTCTTGGTTCTTTCGGTAAAGTCACGTAGAATGGAAATAATAAAACAATAAAAATAAAACATAATAAATTAATTCCCACGACGTTTCGGCCACAACACAAGCAGCCGTCCTCAGGTGAAGAACAGGTCTGTCAGAAAGACAGCGTCTGAATGAACACCACCAGGCTTGGCAGCGTATATTTAAGCTGGGTTGGAGGGGGAAGAGCGCCTTGACAAAGGAATTTGCATATCAATAGGAATTTAGCATATTTATGGGAAATGCAGGTATGTGATTAGGTATCTTCATCTGCCATGGTTTGTGCAGATGTGGTTTATGGTGGATTATGAGCTTCGTGGAAGATCAAACCCAGGGATATTTTACGTTGGGTCTTTGTCAAGGTGTTTGTTTGTGAGTTCTTTTGAACTCCATTCAGTTTTCGAAGCTCCACTGTGCGTGTTTAAACTGGCACCGTTGAAGGTATTTTCGTCGCTGGTTTCCTGAACGTATTCTAACACCGCCGCCATCTTGACCGTTCTGTGGTTCCAGGAACCTGCTCGTGTATGGAGGCGTGGGCCCTCAGCGTGCGTGCCCCGTGGCCCTGTATAGGCGAGGAGGGCCGCAGGGATGTGGGCCCTGAGGCCGCCCGGGTGGCGCATGGCAGTGCTGCTTCGCGGACTCGCCATTGTCGCACTCACCCACCTGGGACAAAGCTGCCCACGGCACGGTGAGTGACAACGCGCTCGAGGTGCAGAAAAGTGAAAAGTGGACAGAAAGTAAAACGGCCATGCTCTATTTAGGAACGAGTGGGGGAGGAAACTGGAGTGTCCCACCAAAACAGAAGTTATCTGGAAGTGGCAGTTCAGTCATCCTCGTGTGCGCGTTTCAACACAGATCCTGGTAGCAGTACGAGATCGAGGTATTTTAGGTGTAATTACGAGTGACTAGGCTGAGATGTATAAGCTACTCCACTTGATAACATGGTTAAGCCACTTCGTTGAGCTACCGTTTGTGACCGGGTCGCTTCTGAAAAAAAAGCTATGCAGCTCAGCGGGCCCTTTCCTGGTAAAATAAAAAGTTTTTAGCATATGAACATTTTTCGATGTAAAGCTTTCGTGACTGCAGGGATTCATCTTCTTGATTATTTCGGTAAAGTCACGTAGAAGGGAAATAATAAAATAAAAAATAAAACATAATAAAATACAATTCTCACGACGTTTCGGCCACAACGCAAGCAGCCGTCCTCAGGTGAAGAACAGGTCTGTCGGAAAGACAGCGTTGTGGCCGAAACGTCGTGAGAATTGTATTTTATTATGTTTTATTTTTATTACTTTATTATTTCCCTTCTACGTGACTTTACCGAAAGAACCAAGAAGACATATGAACATTATCCCATTGAGTCCGCCAGACGCAGAACTTGACCCTAGCTGTATCTCAGAGGTGCTGACGCAGCACCCTGACATTAACATCAGCCCTCTCATAGTCAGCTCAGCTCCAGTGATCAAACCCAGGTTTCTCAGAGGGTGCTGGCTCCGTGCCCTCTGGCGCAGGTATCAGCTGCCTGAGAAAATCCTCTTCTCGAGCTTGAACCCAGGTTTCTCAGAGGGATTGCTGGATCGGTGCCCCAACGCTGGTGTCATCCTCCCAAAGAGAGAAAGAGAGAGAGAGAGAAACAGCCACCCATCGCCCCATATCTTGCATGACTCTGGTCTCGATACCAAAAATATTCATAACAGACACGGTCCGTTTGAAGTCCTTAAGCGGAAACGATTCTGTTGTTGTGGCCAATTTGGGTGCCCGAGACGGAGAGCATGGCGATTGTTTTGTGCGAAGGCAGGGGCGCTGCAATTGGAGGGAGGCGAGGTCCCGCGGGTGCTGACAGCTGCGGCCCAGCGACCATGGTTCCCCTTTGATACCCACGATACCCTCCCGCCCCTGACACCGGAGCCTCCCACCCCCACCCCTCCCCGGCTCTGTTCCGTAACCTCCTTTGCGAGCCAAGAGGGGCAGGCTGGCCTTGGGAGTGGTCACGGGAGGAACCTCGTCGGCTCACATCTGAATAGGGTTTGCTACCTGTGAGGCACAAACGAATTAGGCCACGTACGGGAAAAATAAAATCTCGCCGTCCCGGCAGAGGGGAGAACTTCATGTTGAAGGTGCACTGCTGCGATTTCTTGCTCAAGCTGCTGCTGACACTAGGACCTCCATTATAGGGAGAGAGAACACATTCCTACGGAGGGAGCTGGTAGGAACGTTGGGTTGCTCGGTCAATGGCCAGGGTCAACGGCGGCGTGGTGTATTCCGCAAATATGCTCGACTGTGAGGGCGGGCACAAGCCGGTGTGAGTAGGTTAAACGTTGAGTTTTATAAGGGCACCACGGGGTGACCAGCCCCTCCCCACCCAGCACCACCCCTACCTCCCACCCCCCACCCAGCCTCACCCTACCCACCAAGCCCCTCCCCACCCTCCCCACCCAGCGCCTCCCGACCCTCCCCTCCCCACCCAGCCCCACCCTCCCCACCCAGCCCCTCCCCACCCTCCCCACCCAGCCCCACCCTCCCCACCCAGCCCCTTCCTCCCCACCCAACCCCTCCCTGCATGACGGACACAATAATCCCATGTGGGCTGGTGTAACCAGGAGGTTCCTACCGTTAAAAAAAAGAGAGAGAGGGCTCTCTAGCGATCTCTAGAGAGCTCTGGAGTCAAGTTCACATGTATTTGTTTAAACAGGCAAGAATTCAAAAGACCAGGATGAGTCTCAATTACAACAGTCGCCATGGTCACCGAAATAACAAAAGCCAAAACATATAAAAATCGAACGCCGCAATGAAGCAAACCGAAATCGGGGCCCAAAACAATTGTCTCGCGCGAGAAATAACACAAAATATTGCACGAACATAATTGAAATGTTAATATTAAATTCCCTGTAGCGTAAGTCGACTTGGGCAGATGATTTTATGTTGGCGGTAGTGGATGTGCAATGTCAGCTTCTGTGTGCGAGTGTGCTCGCATGTAGCCCACATGCCCAGCCACCGAATGCCCAAACGGCTTTTGTTTGGTCGGATTGAGGGGTCTAAACGGGTGCGGCACGGGCTCGAGAAGAGATGGACTGATGTGGTACAAGAGGATGTGGAGCTTCAAGTTAAAGTTAATTTATTAGGTTTAGCCCTGTGAGCCATTCGGCTCTTGAATCGGGTGCAACCGCAACAAACAAAAAACAAAAACATGAACAAGAAAACATCTTAAACATCCCTTTATTACTGCTAACCCTACCTCCTCCATTTGTTGCTGCTAATCCTACATAATGCATATGACTTTGACCTCCCCCCCACCTCCTACGCATTCCACAAGTAGTGACTAATCCCATATCTGCATTTGCCATAAATATGCTAAATTCCTCTGTTGATATGCAAATTCCTTTGTCAAGGCGCCCTTCCTCCCCTAACTCAGCTTAAATATACGCTGCCAAGCTTGGTGGTGTTCATTCAGACGCTGTCTTTCCGACAGACCTGTTATTCACCTGAGGACGACTGCTTGCGTTGTGGCCGAAACGTCGTGAGAATTGTATTTTATTATGTTTTATTTTTATTATTTTATTATTTCCCTTCTACGTGACTTTACCGAAAGAACCAAGAAGATCTTAAAGTGACTATGTGACTATGTGGAGCTGAGTGGACTTGCCGATGAATGGTATCAGCGGTGTCAAAATCGGCCTCTGTGGAGGAGGCTCGTGAAGGATGCTACTGAGCAGTTGGAGGGCAGAGGAGCGACGCTCACAACAACGAGCGGATGCTAAATCAGTCAACCCATGGCACCTGCATCTGTCCCGTAACCTCCTGCCAGTAAGCCTTCGACACTTCACGTGGCCTCAAAGTGTACATAGCCTGGCACAAGCGCGTTGGTAACGTCACTGTCACTTCCTGGCGAATGGCGGTTGGTGTTGTTGTTGTTGGATGTGACAGAGGTGGGGGGACGGGGGCGAGGGTGTACGTGTAGATTTGGAGTTTTAGCCCACAAACATTCACTTACACACGCAGACATGTAAGGGGCCGTCCATAAATGACGTCACGCGATTTTGGACGATTTTTGACCTCCTCCCCCCTTCGTCACACGGCGTCACAAAAAGTCAGACTCCCCCTAAAACATGACGTCACAAAGCTCTGCCCCCGTCCCCCCAAAAAAAGAAAACATGCTTCAAATCGCTTTAAACCATTGTCATTGTAGTGCGTATTTATTGTGCCGCTGCACTCTGATGTTGTAGGAGAAAACATTTATTAAAAAGTCGATTTCATTAAGTAGAACGTGTTGTCTATATTTATTGAAAGTTGCGCATTTTGATGTGACGTCACATTTCTCAAACCCCCCCCCTCCGCCCCCCCCTCGTCACACATCGTCACAAATGTCTGACCCCCCCCCCCCCTCCCAGGTGCGTGACGTCATTTAAAGACGGCCCCTAACCTTCACATGGGGTGGTGCCACCATCTACAATTGATTGGGGGGCGGGGGGGGGGTCGGAGGGGTGGGTCGGGGGTTGGGAGAGATAACTGATTCCACGCTCGCGCGGGGGGGGTGAGGGGGGCGTGGGAATAGGGGGCTGGAGGGCAGGGCTAATGACGTAGATGTTAAGTAGCTATGCAGCAGCATCTGCTGCTGCTTACTGGCTGGTTGGATCGCATTAATATCAATGCGTCGTTAGCCAAATCACCACACGATACAGTCAATTAGTAAGGTTTGTCACGTCAACAAAATGTGCCCGTTAGTTGCTACTTCAGCACACCGGTGCGTTGGAGAGTAAACGCACAACGTGAACAATTTTTAGATTTAAAGCTTTCGTGACTGCAGGGATTCGTATTCTTTCGGTAAAGTCTCGTAGAAGGGGAATAATAAAATAATACAAATAAATATAAAAAAAAAATTACTTTATTATTTCCCTTCTACGTGACTTTACCGAAAGAACCAAGAATATGTGAACAATTGTAATATGATCTTTCGCTGGTGATTACAACCAGCTTCATAAGACGACTTGCCAGAATTGTTTACGTGGAAAACCATACTAATTGGCTGTGTCGGGTGGTGGGGGGTTAACGACACATTTATATTTACGCGATCTGACAAAATAAAAAAAACTTATTTTAAATAATATTGGTCGTTAAAGTAGCGATTCAGATATCACTCAACACTGATATTAGCCATGACCAAAATCTAATTCAGGCTGGCAGTTTCATAGCGCAGTGCACGAATCACTCTGCCCAGATAAAATGTTTTACTGGTAGGAACCTCCTGGTTCCACCATCCCACAGGGGATTATTGTGTCCGTCCGTCCGTCGTGCATCCAAAAATGGGAGGAGTGGGGCTGGGTGGAGAGGGGAGGGTGAGGAGGGGCTGGGTGGGGAGGGTGGGGAGGGTGGGGCTGGGTGGGGAGGGTGGGGAGGGGCTGGTAACCCCGTGGTGCCCTTATAAAACTCAACGTTTAACCTATTCACGCCGGCTTGTACCCGCCCTCACAGTCAGGCATATTTGCGGAATACACAACGCCGCCGTTGACCCTGGCCATTGACCGAGCAACCCAACGTTCCTACCAGCTCCCTCCACAGGAATGTTTTTGTAGCGTGATGTTGCCTTCCTCGCCTGGTATACAAGAGGTTGGGGAGGTTGGGGATTTGACCCCGACACCGTCGCTTGTATATTTGGAGTTTCCACGTCTCTCTCCCCGTGGTCGCGTGGATTTTTTTTCTTTTCTCAGGGCCCTCGAGTTTTCCCCCTCCACGTTTAGAAACGTGCGTTTTAGATTATTTGGCTGCCATATATTTCCACACGATGATGAGCCGCTTCGTTGAGCTATCATTTGTGGCTAGGTCGCTTCTGAAAAATAAGCTAATAGCTCAGTGGCATTTACCTGGTGAAATAAAAAAAATTGTGATTGGCTTACCATTCCTATACTATGGACTCCTATCGTGTTTTCCGATTAATTGTTGTTTCAACTTTCTGACACGCCCCTAATGGACACCTGTAAAAAAAGAGCTGTATAGTTCATTGGATTCTTCCTGTAGTGTTTTACGCGAGTAAGGGGCCGTCCATAAATGACGTCACGCACCTGGCGGGGGGGGGGGTCAGACATTTGTGACGATGTGTGACGAGGGGGGGGGGGGTTGAGAAATGTGACGTCACATCAAAATGCGCAACTTTAAATAAATACAGCAAACACGTTCTACTTAATTAAATAGACTTTACAATAAATGTTTTCTCCTGCAACATCAGTGTGCAGCGCCACATTAAATACGCACTACGATGACAATAGTTTAAAGCGATTTGAAGCATGTTTTATATATTTGGGGGGGGGGCAGAGCTTTGTGACGTCATATTTGAGAGGGGGGGGTCTGACTTTTTGTGACGCCGTGTGACGATGGCGGGGGGGTGTCAAAAATCGTCCCAAATCGCGTGACGTCATTTACGGACGGCCCCTAAGCCACGTCCAGTAGTATGAATGAGTACACCGGAGTCGATCGGCCAACTGGTCGGATGGAGTGGTTAAGTGTGGGCACTCCCACCTCTCCCAAAACGTCCGATCAGCGTGGTAGTTTCGGCCTAAATACCGTCCGGAGAAGGAGCTGTTTTATTGCTCCCTCTAGCAAAGATCCTTCCGGTACAACAGTGGCACGAGCAAAAATTGTCAGCGCTGTGCTCATGGGCGGCGTTTGCGGGGTGAGGGGGGCACGGGGAGGGGCTCGGGGGGCACGGGGAGGGAAAGCCCCCCCCCCCCCTCAAAACTGGACACCTTTGTTAATCTATTTTCAGTCGTTTACAATTAAAATTCAACGTAATAATAATTATATGCATCCGCGATTCCGAATGTGAGGGACAAAGCGAAGCCCTGACCTCCCCCCCTCAAAGATAGAAGTCAAGCTCCGCCTATGGCTGTGCTTTTATCTCTCTGAACATCTGTGTCATCGATAAAAAAACAATCGAAGTGGAATCCCACTGCTTGCTTGCGCCTGGTATACAGGAAGGTCGTGGGTTCAAACCCGACCTTGACGCTTGTATATTTGGAGTTTGCGTGTTCTTTCTCTGCCCGTGGCCGCGTGGATTTCCCTCCGGGTCCTCCGGTTTTTTTTCCCCTCCACGTTAAGAATCAACATGGGTTTAGAGTATTTGATTGACTGCTGTACGGTAATTTTCCACGTGATAAGCCACTTCGTTGAGCTATTATTTGTGGTGGCCAGGTTTGTTCTGAAAAATAAGCTACATAGCTCAGTGGGCCTTAGCTGGTAAAATATAATAAAAAGTGTAATCTTGATTTGAAGCTTTCGTGACTGCAGGAATCCTTACTCTTTGGTTATTTCGGTAAAGTCACGTAGGTAAAAAATTGCGCACTCGTGATAACCTAGGCTATAAGAATAAAATACGACGTTTCGATTGCAACACAAGCAACTATCTTCAGGTACAAATTAATGAGAAAACAAACATAGTAAACTTGGAAATATAAGGCAATACAACACAGCGAGTCGGCCAACAAAACAGACAACACCCCACCTGGTTGATTACGATCTTCCAAAGATCGTGTTGCAATCTAGACGTCGTATTCTATTATTATTTAATTTAATTCATTTCTACGTGACTTTACCGAAAGAACCAAAGAGTATAAAAATTAGTTTAGTTTTTATCATGCGTGTCTGTGAAACAATAAAAAAATACTAAAATAAAATATACTAAAATAGAAAATAAAAATAAATTATTTTATGTTATACCTACGTGACATTACCGAAAGAACCAAAGAGCATAAAAAATAGTTTAGTTTTTATCATGCCGTGTCTGTGAAAATGTACGCACCATACACAGCTCCGTTAACATTTCCACGTTTGTGTTTGTGCCGGCAGCTATTGGGAGAATCACGATTCAAGACGGCGAATACGGTACTCGACCCCCCCCCCACCACCCTTCTCACTCCTCCTGGTGGCAGCACACACAGAGGCATCCTTATGAGCCTCGGCACATTCATTCAGCTCCGCTGAGACTGACACCAAATTGAAAATATCTTCCCATCGTTGGCATCAAGGGAATGGAGCGGATTTCCCTCACAAATAAAATAAGTGCACAGTTTCGTTTAGATGCGGTAAGACTCATCTTGTCTGCCCTTTCGTGGCTGTGTAATATGCAGATTGCAAGATGCACTTTGCCCTCGATAAAGTGTTTTAAAGGAGAAGTTGGGGGAGGGTCTTATAATCTGGCATGTATGTGTGTGTGTGTGATCCGATTTGTCTAACTTTATTGACACCGGGGGCACGTTTGCGATATGGCTTTCTTTTCGGAGCATCGTATTATCTGAAGAATATGGAACCTACTTTTCCGATTATATCCGATTCAATTCGCAGACCTTTCTATTTATCCGCACATCAATGATTCCTATTTTGTGCACATATGTATGTTGAACTTCTTTTGTACCATACGTAGCCAGTCGTGCTAATCGGAGGTGCGCGGGAAAGACAACAAACTAAACACACAAAGCAGTTCTAAAGAATGATAGATTTAAAGTTTTCGTGACTGCAAGGATCCATACTCTTTGGTTCTTTCGGTAAAGTCACGTAGGTATAAAATAAAAAAAGATAAAAATTAAAATAATAAAAATAGAAAATGACTAAATTAGATCACGACGTTTCGGAAGCAACACAATAAACGGAAACTTGTGTTGCTTCCAAAACGTCGTGAATTAATTTAGTTATTTTCTATTATTATTATTATTATTTTTTTCACCTACGTGACTTTACCGCAAGAACCAAAGAGTACAGTTCTAAAGAAATTAGTTTTCAGTCTCGATTTAAAAGTGCATCGCTCCATTAGCTTCCTAATATCGTGAGGAAGAGCGTTCCAGACGGCCGCGGAAGTGCATCTGAAAGCGCGCGATGCAGTGACCACCTTTGTCCAATGGCCAGCCAAAATCCGCCGTGAGAATGACCGGAGTTCACGTGAAGCTTTATGCTCCTTGACGAAATCAGCAAGGCTATTGTGGTAAAATTTCGATTTAAAGCTTTCGTGACTGCAGGGATTCATCTTCTTGGTTCTTTCGGTAAAGTCACGTAGAAGGGAAATAATAAAATAATAAAAATAAAACATAATAAAAAACAATTCTCACGACGTTTCGGCCACAACGCAAGCAGCCGTCCTCAGGTAAAGAACAGGTCTGTCGGACGCTGTCTTTCCGACAGACCTGTTCTTCACCTAAGGACGGCTGCTTGCGTTGTGGCCGAAACGTCGTGAGAATTGTATTTTATTATGTTTGATTTTTTTATTATTTTATTATTTTCCTTCTACGTGACTTTACCGAAAGATCTTCTTAGGTTTTTTTCGGTAAAGTCACGTAGAAAGTAAAATAAAATAAAAAACAAAAATCACGACGTTTCGGAGGCAACACAAGTCTCCGTCATCAGGTGGGACCGTCACAGTCAGATTAGCTGTATCAAGTGAGGCAATGATTCAAGATGTAATCCCTTAAAAGCGAGTTGAGGGGGGAGGGAGAGGGAGGGGGGAGCTCATCAGACTATGGTAGCCAATGAAAGGAACGTATCGGGAGGGAGGGGGGGCGAGGCCAAAAGGGTGGGCGATGGACGTGGAAGCGCTTGTGGTTCATTTGTGGCAAGCACATTGTGCGTGACGAGTGCGATCTTATCATGTATTCGTCAGGTGCACGTTTGGTAGTTGCCCCATTGTTATAACACAAGGCTATCACAAAGGCGGTTTTTTTTCACAGACAGGTAAAATCTACTAATAGTTGCTATCTGGTTTTTACATAATTGTGTTGCGATCGCAAACACAAGTGGTCGTCTTGATGTCGACCGCTTGTGTTGCGATCGAAACGCCGTAGTTTTTTTGTTATTTTCTTTAAACCTATCTACGTGACTTTACCGAAAGACCCAATGAATATGGATAACTGCAGTCACGAAAGCTTTAAGTCAAGATTTAATTCAGTAATTTGCCGATAACTTTCTAAAAACTGGCAAATGTTGTACCGTGATGCCGACGCATACAGCCTACGCTTTTTGTCTCGTTAACGCCACAGGATCTTTAACGTGAACTGTGACGCATCCTGTATGTTATGGTTAACACATCTGTAGTATATTAACCGGAGTTGCTCCTGGCCTCGCACCACGAAACTCTGCAACTACCTTACTACAGCTCGACAATGTCACCACTCTTACCTCTCTCTCATGCTCTGTCAGTACAAAATTAATGTTTTGCTATTCTAAATAAGCAAACATAGAGGAATATATATTCTTGGTTCTTTCGGTAAAGTCACGTAGAAGGGAAACAATAAAATAATGAAAATATAAGACGATAACATTCTCACGACGTTTCGACTGCAACACAAGTAATCATCATCATTGTCTTATATATTTTTATTTTTTTATTGTTTGCCTTCTACGTGACTTTACCGAAAGAACCAAGAATATGAATCCCTGCAGTCACGAAAGCTTTAAATCAAAATATAGTAATATATTATAATTTATTACATAAAGTTTACGTAACTCGAAAAATATAGATTTTTTTTTA
Source organism: Lampetra planeri (assembly GCF_965212315.1). Taxonomy (NCBI): domain Eukaryota; kingdom Metazoa; phylum Chordata; class Hyperoartia; order Petromyzontiformes; family Petromyzontidae; genus Lampetra; species Lampetra planeri. Next base: position 7,455,065 of record NC_136109.1, read on the forward strand.
TACACACGATTCGAAGCTTGTTTTTGTAATTGTAAGCATTTTGGTGGACGAATCAATGAATCATTATGTGCAGACCGTTACTGACTGTGTGTAATGTTATATAGCGTGCCGTGGTCCCCCAGCTTGGCCGCTTGCTCGACCATCATTCATCGTTATCATCTTGCATTGTGCGCAATTCACATATCGTTTCAAAGCGCATGTCACAACACAGATCAAATACAGAAATGCGGTCAAAGTAAATGAATACGGTGCCGATCGTGTCGAGGAATGTTTATTTCATGGAACACAAACGGCATTTACTCGAACATTTCATTCATTGCCCCGCACAATGGACTCTTGATTAACTGCACTCCAGTAAACTGGCCGAGTGATCAACCTTTTTCTCGCACAGCTGAGCGTGATTATGTATTTCTTTATAATTTAAACTGGTCTACTTTTATCCTCAATTGTATTCCAATGGCACCGTCAGAGTCATGTCGTGAGATAAATACATTTCCATTTGTAGGAAGCGGTGTAACCTAACCCCGTGATACAGGACAACCCGTGGAAGTTGATATCACAGAATTACTTCTGTGAACCGTTCAATTGCCTCGTATCCACACTCGGCAGTGCGCCTTCTAACATGCCATGCTACAGGGATGTTCACAAATAGCCATTAAAGTGAACGTGTAATTTTAGTCCTCGAAAGTTTGAATATTTAAATTAAGTGAAACACCAAGTGTATTGTCACGGGGGTTTTTTGGTTTGTTTTGTATGGTGATTGGCAACTAGGCTGAGAAAATGGTAGACCACGGGTAGATAAAACTTGGATTCGAATACCAGGACTCAGCCACCGATGGTTGTTTTCAAATCTGAATGTGGGGTTTGACCCGTGTCCAAAAATTACATATGTGCCCGATCTCATCAGATCTGATAAGCTGAGCAGGTCTGAGCCTGGACAGTGGCTCCATAGGTGACCATTGCATCTCCACTTAGCGCGTTTGGCTGCGTACTGTGTGAAATAAGTTCAACATACATACATTGTGAACATAACAGGTGTTGTCGACTACTGCAGGGCTACGTTGAAAAGTATGTGTATTTATGAATGCTCAATTCTTATAGCCTAAAAACTCAATTCGAAGATTTCGTGACCGCAGGAATTACTTTTTGGTTCTTTCGGCAAAGTCACGTAGAAAGGAATTAAATTAAATAATAATAGAATACGACGTTTCGATTGCAACACGATCTTTGGAAGATCGTAACCAACCAGGTGGGGTGTTGACTGTTTTGTTGGCCGACTCGCTGTGTTGTATTGCCTTATATTTCCAAGTTTACTATGTTTGGTTTCTCATTAATTTGTACCTGAAGATGGTTGCTTGTGCTGCAATCGAAACGTCGTATTTTATTCTTATAGCCTAGGTTATCACGAGTGCGCAACATAGATACACAGTAAGCTCTCGTCTAGATCTGAAATTTTCGTGACCGCAGGGATCCATACCCTTTGGTTCTTTCGGTAAAGTCACGTAGGTATAAAATCAAATTAAATCACGACGTTTCTGGCGCAACACAAGCGTCCGTCATCAGGTGAGACAACCACAGAAAGAAACAATTGCTGAAGTGGGCAAAATGGCTGCTGGAGCACCCCCCCCCCTCTCTCTATCTCTCCCCCCTTGCTCCTCCCCTCTCCTCTCTTACCTATATAGCCTCTTGTTACAGCAGCCCTTTTTCCCACTTCAGCAATTGTTTCTTGCTGTGGTTGTCCCACCTGATGACGGACGCTTGTGTTGCGCCCGAAACGTCGTGATAAAATGTTTTTTATACCTACGTGACTTTACCGAAAGAACCAAAGAGTATATATAATAAGCTCTGTTCAACATTTCTGCCTTGCATTTTCTACTGAACTGGTTAAATGTCAATGAAGAGTCTCGAACATCGTGCGGCTACAGTGAGTTCCAGGCCGAAGTACCGCTGACGGCGAATCTGCAAGGTCCGACTCTCGCTGTCCGAGTGCGCAGAACGATCAGGGTCACCGTGAGCTGCCGAACGAAGATGACGATGGTTGACAATGGAGTGTGCCGGCACCCACGTGTCCATCCGATTGCGTGGAGCAGATTGGTGTAGACACACACTTTGTGTATACAAATGTGCACAGCTCGTAATCCATCGTTAGTTGAATTGGCAGCCAGTGCAGGTCATCACGAATAATCAGTGCGGCGATGATGTCGTAATTCCACTTTTGCACCATCGGACGTGCCGTTGAGTCAACAAAGGGCAGTGCGGAAAAATCCATTGTTGTACTGTACCGTGCTCCAACGTCTATGCTCTCCACCTTCACCAACCCGCGTTAACCGGCGTAGTAAAGGATGGTCAAATGACCCTCACGACCTGCATGACATGGGAAGGCCTTCATTTAGCAGTGGCTTGATCAGAAAAAAACCCGGCGACCCGAGTTCGATTCACACTCACGGCCAACACCAGCGACGATTATTTTAACCGGTCCTGTACCTCCCCTAGGTGGACTCAGCGTCAAATGAGTTCCTGGACCAGTGTGCAAACACCGCCACTAGGAAGACAAAGGCGGCCGGGAGTGGTGCTGGCCACCCACCCTCTCGTGTGCCGTGCCGTCCTTCATAGGTGCTCGCTAACAGCACTTACTCCCACCGTCCGTTAAGGCTATACGGGGGATCTTTGTCTTTGTTTCACACCTCCTCTACTCACTCCCACATGCCCTCCCACTTGCACTTTCACCGTGCATCGCTTCTTCCAACTAGAGCACGGACGGGTGGCTCATCGTTTTCCCTCGGATGACTTAGCACAGAGCAAGGCCGTAGCCATGGAGTCAACATTGGGGGGGGGACCAAATCTTCCAGGGGGTATGGGGTCCCCCCCCCCAGAAAAAAAATCTAAAATTCAAAACTCATTTCCTGCCTAAAATATTAAAACATTCACTAACACATAGGACGGAGTTTTTATTTATTTTTTACAATAATGTCTAATAGTGTATTGTATTACATTGCTCTGTTTTTTTTCTTTATTACCTTTTCTTGTTTCATTGTATGTAATGGCAGAGATTCGGGATGAATAAAGTACAACCATAACCACAATCATATAAACAGCAATCTATTTCATAGCAAAAATATTGGGGGGGGGGGGGGACATTTCGAGCATTTTTGAATATGGGGGGGGGGGGATGTGTCCACCCCAATATTATAATTACGGCCTTGGCACAGAGAACCCGGGGGGTGAAGGAGAAGGTAGGCCACAGGCCTCATGGCTGCACTGTTGAGACTTGGGGATAGGAAGACGCTCGCTTAGGAACTTTCCCAGGAGGGACGCCTAGGAAGGGGGATTGCTTGGGGGCTTTGCCAGGAGGGATCATAGGGGTTGCCGCCAGAGGATGGATCCCGCTATGCGTTGTCTCGGTAAATGCTTCCACGTTTGATTTTACTTGATTGAGGATCTGATTAATTGCTAAAGCTTATTTAGACAGGTAGTGACTGGGGAAAAACCGGAGGAAACTGGAGAAAAATCCACGCGACCACGGGGAGAACACGCAAACTTCAAATATCACAGCAGGCGTCAGGGTCGGGTTCGGGATCGAACCGCACAACCTCCTGTATACCAGGCGAGGTAGTTAACATCTCACCACCGAAAATATAGTAAGCCATTTGGGCCGGCGTTACGGTCCAAATAAAAATAAAATTACCTTAGCAATGACTCATTTGGGACGATACAGAAATCGTCTCCCCGCTCCCCACCCCACTGATTTACTACTGCAGAGCATTCCTGTGAAACATTACGCCTTCATGAAAGATCCTCGCGCAATGTAAGTGCGAATAGCAAGTGTTCTCATGATTTCAATCGATTCTGACACCTAACGATGTGGGGCGCACGTCAGGAGGGGGACATCGTTGCCCAAGAGGCAAAAACTCAAGGTGGCATTCTGGAATTTGAAGTTTTCGTGACTGCATTTCAGCAATTGTTTCTTGCTGTGGTTGTCCCAACCTGACGACAGACGCTTGCGTTGCGCCCGAAACGTCGTGATTATTATTATTATTATTATTTTTATACCTACGTGACTTTACCGAAAGAATCAAGATGGCATGTCCGTTTGTGGATGGGCTATGGCCTCTGCGTGGCTCAGAAATCACCGAACTAAACGGGTCCTCTCGTATCCCCGGGATACGACGAGCCCCTTGCTTTATCCCCTCACGCCTTTCAGGTTCCAGAGACGCTGACAGAAACGCTTTCAGGGCCGCCTACAGTGCGCACTGTTGGGCCGAAACAGATGGGCGTCTGTTGAGGTTGGGTTTTTTTTGTGTGTGGCACGACTGTACGTGCGCGCGTGTGGTCACGTTGGGGGAGTGGTGGTGCAGCGGTTGGCGCCGCCGCGCTACGAACCCGGCGTGTCCCGAGTTCGAACCCCGCCCACGGCCAACACCGAGTGACGATCATCTGAACCGGTGCTGGGAGTCCCCTAGGTCGGCTCAGACTCAAATAAGTACCCGGTGCGGCGTGTCTACAATGCCACGAGGGAGACAAAGGCGGCCGGGCGAGGTGTTGCCCCCCCCCCCCCCCCTTAACCCTCGTGTGCCGTTCCGGTCTTCATAGGTGCTCACTAACAGCACTTGCTCCAACAGTCTGTTCAGGCTATACGGGAGATCTCTGTCTTTTGGTGATGTGTGGAGGAGTGGTGGCACAGCAGTTAGCGCGCTGTGCGACCCGTGTTCAATGCTGCCGCTCGCGACCAAATAACTGTGGCGAATATATGTTTGAACCAGTCCTGAGCCTTCCCTTGGTCGACTCAGCCTTAAATAAGTAACCAGTGTGGTGTGCGAACATCCGCATTGGGGTGACAAAGGTGGTCGGGTACGTGCTGTACCGGCTTTTACAGGTGCTCGCTAACACCACTTGTTCTCAATAGCCTGTTAAAGGCAATTACAATGAATCGTTGTACTGTATTTATTGTGTGGCGTAGTAGTTCGTGCCCCTTCCATATGTAGACCCTTTTTTAACACGCTTTCATTTAACTCATTCTGTCTGTTGTTGTCGTATCCTCAAATCTCGTAACTCAATTTTAACCCACTTCCCAATGTGGTATCGACTGCAAACTTGGTATACATATGTCATACTGATGACAATACTATATTCTATCATAAAAAAGAAAAATAAAGCATTTTTAAACATTCTTTTTTATATGTTATGTTTCGGCTTGGGTCTAATTGTCCACGCTCAACTGACGTTGGCTGTATATCACCACGGTTCCTTACGTTATGGCAAGCCTCGGGGCCACTTCCTGGAGTCATGGAGTTTTGCCATTACGAGTACGGTACATTTCATCAAAGCGTGTTTTTTATTAAGTATGTTTAAATAGTACTTATTACCGTGGAGCACTCCATAAGATCGCAAATAGCAATTGCACAGTATTTCAGGTTTCCCTGAGTCTTCCCCAAGGTCCACTCATCGTAAACTATTGAGCAACTGTTGTGGCGTGTCTACAGGGGGTGGGCATGTGACGATTAAATCCCCAAGCGATTCTGTAAATTTCCCAAATTTAGGAAAAAAAATAAGAAACAATACAAACAAGACATTATAATCTAGATTTGAAGTTTTCGTGACTGCAGGGATCGATACTCTTTGGTTCTTTCGGTAAAGTCAGGTAGGTATAAAATAACCTCTTACCACGGCAATTCTCTCTCCCACTTCAGCAAAAAAAAATTGCTGTGGTTTTCCCACCTGATGATGATTGCTTGTGTTGCAATCGAAACGTCGTGATTTAATTTATTTTATTTTATACCTACGTTACTTTACCGAAAGAACCAAAGAGTAAGACATTGACAAAAACAAATACATTCTTAAATTGCATCGTGACCATGAATCATGATAATGTATTGAATATCTTAGTGTTTGGATTGGCGAGTGGTGGGAGAATTGAGATGAATTGTTACAAGCCTGATTGAAATGAAAAAAAACAATGATCCCTCCTGGAGTAAACTAAACGAGTACCAATTAGTGACAAATGAAGGGCATTTAGATGCTATATATTTCCATATTTTATTATTTTGCCGTAAAGCAATGGTTAGCTTACCGATGGACATGCCATCTCCACTATCAGTGTTTTGGATCACATCTTAATACGTATTCCTTCAACCTACGTTTTCTTAATTACGTGCAAAATGTTTTTTTAATGTTGTAAACATCTGTGCATACGTTTAAAGAGACATTTCCCTTTGTAATGTTAAAATATCCCTGCAGCGTTAACCTGACGATATTAATGGCCACCTTCATCTGCACAATATTCAGCGTGAAAATGAAAAAAATTCAAACATTAACTATTGAGACTTTTAAATGCCACGTGGCAACGTCGTGTTTAACAAGCTCGCTAAAGTATGCAAACGTATTTCCCCGTGTTATTATACAAATGCTTTACTTGTTGAAAGGCCTTTTTTTTAAATATCAATTCCCATGCCTCGTCCCATTTTTAGGTGGCAGAACAAATGAAAAAATTTATGCAACAGCACGCAGTGAATATGAAGGTGAGCTGCCTATCTATGAGATCAACACGCACAACTGTATCGGCACAGCACCTTCTGATGCTGTCGCCCTTAAATGCTGTATACATCAGCATCTGGCCAGCGGGGAAAAGTAGGCCAAGTACCCTCTTAGAGGAGCTCTCCTGAGCTCCCCCTAATAGAAGACCTTCCGTGAGGACCAAATTCACTAGAATTTGCTAGAACTGAAACCACTGGTTGATTTGTCCATGGGCATACACGTACAGGCCTTTTCCACTGCTGGATGAGCACCTCCCCACACGTTGTGGGTCTATGGGTGTTATTCTAACGTAGTCTATACTATGCTGGTCAGTTGCTGGTTGGGCGAAGGTGGAGAGCATAGACGTGGGAGCATAGTGCAGTACAACAACATTCTTCGCTGCACTGCCTTCTACTGCTAGCAACGTTGCCCCATTGCAGTCTAGAACACCATATTCTTGGTTCTTTCGGTAGAGTCACGTAGAAGGGAAATAATTAAAGAATAAAAAGAAAAGACTAAAATTACTTTTATTGTGACTTTACCGAAAGAACCAAGAATATGAATCCCTGCAGTCACGAAAGCTTTAAATCGAAATCTAGAACACCTGTTTTATGCGTGGTGGTCACGAGTAGTGAACTAAGCTAAATGTTTTGGAAGGGATAACTCATTGCGGGCAAGAAAAATGTATTGCATATAATTGAAGCTTTGCTTGATTTTTTTGGTTGTTATTTAAAAGGGAAATAAACATCAAACATCATGAATTAACTAAAATTTTACATTCGTGAAAAAAATCTCAAAAAATAGTTTCTCATATGCAGCGGTCCATCTAAAAAAACAAATGTCACCGCTCTGGTCGGTGCAGGATGGTGAAGGGGAAACATCCAGGATCGGTTCAGGGCATCAATCACGACTGACTTTCACCATGGCCACGAATCGAACTCAGGCAGTCAGGTTCATGGGGCAGTGCGCTAATCACTGTACCGTCACTTTCGATCACTGCTTCCCCATGTGATTAAGATTTCCCTGGCCATGTAAAAGCGGGACAGTAATGCGAATGGGTCCTGACGTCATTAATGTCATGTCCTGTGTTCATCTTTACACAGTCGGCAGAATGAATGGGAAAATATATTCGACGACAAAAAGTGCTTACGAAGGTGAGTTGCTTCCACTTCATTCGAAGCAAGAGTTGGAAACATTTTCAAACAGTACTTTCACATTCATTATTGTTGTCTCGCTGCCTTGCCCAAGCTTACATTTGATCTTTAAAAAATCTGCAATGTGTACGACCATGCTGTAATCTATATTTGTATTTACTTTCCTCAAATGTTCTCTACCTTACTATTATATATTTTCGTGTATTTTTGTTGTCGGTCGAACTTGCTGTCCCAGCCCTTCCGGGCATCTGTGCAAAAAGAGCTTCGATGCACATCGATATTCTTCCTGTGTCAATAAAGATTGTGATGCTTTGGCCATCCACACACGAGGTCACACCTTGAGCGTTATTCAATAACAAAGCACGAAAACACAATTCTGGTTCACCTTCGACCGCATGCACGAATTAAATGCCTGGGCCTGCATTGTTCTCATTAATTGTGAGGGTCAAAATTCTGCAGAAGAGACACACAGCGAAGAGCCTTGCAGTGATGGATATGAATATCGTACACAGCATGAGGCTGTGTACGATATTTTGTTTTAGTTCCACAGTTGCCGACCCGAAGGTCCAAAATGTCAAGCGACCAGCAATAAATGACACGATTAGCAAAGCTGTAGTAGATAAGAGATTACACGGTTGCTGAATAAGGGCTTAGGAAAAGAGACCGTATTTAGATCTGGCCACACCTGAGTTCCATTCTCTGCCGTGGTAAGTGGCATATAAACCGGTCCGGGCTCCTAAGTTCACCAACTCACACAGTCCATTTGTGGTTAAGTATCGTCAAACAACCTCATGACCAATGTGTGGGAGAGCCTTCATCTAACAGTGGATTAATAAGTGGCATAAACTTAATTTTTCATCATAATTTTTTCATCATATAATTGAAAGCGCAACACAGGGACAATATCTGCCAGACACTATGACGTCCGATCTGCCTTTGACTTTTATGGTCATGGACACAATATATTCATGCAGATGTTTCAATTGAACAGGTGCAAGAACTCATGGGAAAATGCATTCAACGTCACGACGCCCTTATGAAGGTGGGTTGTGTAGAGATTGACGTGAATATAATAAAAAAAAACAATAATCTGTTATTACATCAACCAGCAACATTCCCAAGGCGATGCAGGTATACATACACAATTTCAATATGCTGAACAATTAATACGCCTCAGTGTGTCAATATAATTGAATTATTTTAATTTGCAAGTGTCGGGTATGTCAACCGTGGTCATGATATGAATGTATTGGTCCCCTTCCATGAGAAAGCAGAATTGAAACCCCTGGCTTAGGTCAAATAACTAATTAAAGCGGGGGCAGCAGAGGAATGATTTATATACGAAGTATGTCATTGGTTCCTGGAAATCCTCACATCAAGGTTAATGAAATCCTGCAGCTGTTTTAATCACAGCTCCGATTAGTCTTCTTGGTTCTTTCGGTAAAGTCACGTAGAAGGGAAGTAATAAAATAATAAAAATAAAACATAATAAAACAATTCTCACGACGTTTCGGCCACAACGCAAGCAGCCATCCTCAGGCGAAGAATGAAACACCCCAAGCTTGGAGCGTATATTTAAGCTGGGTTAGAGGGGGGGGGAGGTGGGAAGAAGAGCGCCTAAACAAAATAATTTGCATATCAAGAGGAATTCAGCATATGGAAAATGCGTAGGAGGTGGGCGGGGGGGGGTTCCAAATCAATACTATGCCCGTGCATTATGCAGGATTAGCAGCATCAAAGGGGGGGGGGGGAAGGGGGGGAGCATTAACAAAGGAAAGGAATGTTAATAGTATGTAGCTGTAGTTACTAAACAACCACGTAAAAAACTACAGTATAAACTGCATGACAAACTAAAGTATAAACTACATAGCATCATCAGTAAACTTACTATACTCTACAATAAGCTGAGTTACTAACAGTAAGTAATACATGAAAAATTCTACGTTGTAAAAAATTATATAATATGCTTCCATCTAAACTTTATTCTCTTACATCACACGCGTCTATACCGTACTATATACTTCCATAGGCAAAACCAACATTAAATTACATACTGTATTGCTATAAACCACCCTATACCTTATACATTTTAAATATAACACTATGTATTATTCTACCCACCCTAATGTGTATCAAAATGGTTTATTACGTCCTTCCAGTGATTGCTAAGCCAGAATCCATCTTCTCGGTTAAAATTGTCTCTGTGTTTGTAAATGTGGATCGCCTCATGTACGAATCTCTCATGATAGCCAGATGGCTTGCAGAGAACCTCTGTCTTGGAGAAGTCAATGTCATGTGAGCCCACTGAGTTGTAACAGTGATCTGCCACGGCTGAGGTGTTTGTCCTACAGTGTTTCAGGTCAGCTTTATGTTCACGGATGCGGTCCGAGACATGTCGTTTGGTTTCCCCAATGTAACTGCTACCACAGAGGCAACTTAGTTTGTAGACACCAGGGTACTGTATGTCTGGAACCACATCTTTTACAGACGGTACCAGATCACGGATTTTATGTACTGTGTTGAATCGGACCTGGATCTTGTGTTTAATCAGGATTTTGGAGATCTTTTTTGTGACCCCAGCAATGTAGGGTAAGGTGATGGTCTTGAAAGGCTCCTCAACAGGATCCTTCTTGGTGGTTGGAGTGATGGCTTTGCGGATTGTGTAGTCGGAGTAACCATTAGCCTTAAGAGCTTGGCGTACGTGTTTGAGTTCACTGGAAATGTGTTCATGGTCGGAGATGCATTGGGCTCTATGATATAGAGTCTTGATGAGGGAATTCTTCTGGGATGGATGGTGGTGGGAATCCGGTTTTAGATAAGCATCCGTGTGGGTGGCTTTCCTGTAGACAGAGTGGCTCATTGAACCATCAGGTCTCCTTTTGATTAGGACATCCAAAAAGGGTAGCTTGCCATCATTTTCGACTTCCATGGTGAATCTGATGGCTGGGTGTATGGAATTGATATGGTCGAGAAATTGGTCTAGAGCAGGCCGGCCATGTGGCCAGATGACAAAAGTGTCGTCTACGTACCTCTTCCATAAGGTCGGGCGTAGAGTGGCAGTCTGGATGGCGTCCGTCTCAAATTTCTCCATGAAGATGTTGGCTACAACCGGAGATAAGGGGGAGCCCATTGGGGTGCCCTCAATTTGCTTGTAGAAGGTTCCATTCCAGGTGAAGTATGTATTGGTTAAGCAGTGTCTCACCAGGGGGGGTACCCCAGCATTCAGTCCTTGATGAACCAAGTCTTCAATGATTGCGATGGTGTCAGGCACAGGCACCTTGGTGAACAAGGAAACCACATCAAAACTGACAAGCAGGTCGTCTGGGGACAGGGCAATCCCCTTGATTGTTGATACCAGGTCAGTAGAGTTTAGTACTGCAGAGGTGGTTTTTCCAGTGAAAGGCCGTAGGATTTCGGACAAAAAACGAGCCAGTTTGTAAGTCGGGGAGTTGATAGTAGAGACAATGGGACGAAGAAGTGTATCTTCTTTATGTATCTTTGGCAAGCAAGAAGATACACCTCTTCGTCCCATTGTCTCTACTATCAACTCCCCGACTTACAAACTGGCTCGTTTTTTGTCCGAAATCCTACGGCCTTTCACTGGAAAAACCACCTCTGCAGTACTAAACTCTACTGACCTGGTATCAACAATCAAGGGGATTGCCCTGTCCCCAGACGACCTGCTTGTCAGTTTTGATGTGGTTTCCTTGTTCACCAAGGTGCCTGTGCCTGACACCATCGCAATCATTGAAGACTTGGTTCATCAAGGACTGAATGCTGGGGTACCCCCCCTGGTGAGACACTGCTTAACCAATACATACTTCACCTGGAATGGAACCTTCTACAAGCAAATTGAGGGCACCCCAATGGGCTCCCCCTTATCTCCGGTTGTAGCCAACATCTTCATGGAGAAATTTGAGACGGACGCCATCCAGACTGCCACTCTACGCCCGACCTTATGGAAGAGGTACGTAGACGACACTTTTGTCATCTGGCCACATGGCCGGCCTGCTCTAGACCAATTTCTCGACCATATCAATTCCATACACCCAGCCATCAGATTCACCATGGAAGTCGAAAATGATGGCAAGCTACCCTTTTTGGATGTCCTAATCAAAAGGAGACCTGATGGTTCAATGAGCCACTCTGTCTACAGGAAAGCCACCCACACGGATGCTTATCTAAAACCGGATTCCCACCACCATCCATCCCAGAAGAATTCCCTCATCAAGACTCTATATCATAGAGCCCAATGCATCTCCGACCATGAACACATTTCCAGTGAACTCAAACACGTACGCCAAGCTCTTAAGGCTAATGGTTACTCCGACTACACAATCCGCAAAGCCATCACTCCAACCACCAAGAAGGATCCTGTTGAGGAGCCTTTCAAGACCATCACCTTACCCTACATTGCTGGGGTCACAAAAAAGATCTCCAAAATCCTGATTAAACACAAGATCCAGGTCCGATTCAACACAGTACATAAAATCCGTGATCTGGTACCGTCTGTAAAAGATGTGGTTCCAGACATACAGTACCCTGGTGTCTACAAACTAAGTTGCCTCTGTGGTAGCAGTTACATTGGGGAAACCAAACGACATGTCTCGGACCGCATCCGTGAACATAAAGCTGACCTGAAACACTGTAGGACAAACACCTCAGCCGTGGCAGATCACTGTTACAACTCAGTGGGCTCACATGACATTGACTTCTCCAAGACAGAGGTTCTCTGCAAGCCATCTGGCTATCATGAGAGATTCGTACATGAGGCGATCCACATTTACAAACACAGAGACAATTTTAACCGAGAAGATGGATTCTGGCTTAGCAATCACTGGAAGGACGTAATAAACCATTTTGATACACATTAGGGTGGGTAGAATAATACATAGTGTTATATTAAAAATGTATAAGGTATAGGGTGGTTTATAGCAATACAGTATGTAATTTAATGTTGGTTTTGCCTATGGAAGTATATAGTACGGTATAGACGCGTGTGATGTAAGAGAATAAAGTTTAGATGGAAGCATATTATATAATTTTTTACAACGTAGAATTTTTCATGTATTACTTACTGTTAGTAACTCAGCTTATTGTAGAGTATAGTAAGTTTACTGATGATGCTATGTAGTTTATACTTTAGTTTGTCATGCAGTTTATACTGTAGTTTTTTACGTGGTTGTTTAGTAACTACAGCTACATACTATTAACATTCCTTTCCTTTGTTAATGCTCCCCCCCTTCCCCCCCCCCCCTTTGATGCTGCTAATCCTGCATAATGCACGGGCATAGTATTGATTTGGAACCCCCCCCCGCCCACCTCCTACGCATTTTCCATATGCTGAATTCCTCTTGATATGCAAATTATTTTGTTTAGGCGCTCTTCTTCCCACCTCCCCCCCCTCTAACCCAGCTTAAATATACGCTCCAAGCTTGGGGTGTTTCATTCTTCGCCTGAGGATGGCTGCTTGCGTTGTGGCCGAAACGTCGTGAGAATTGTTTTATTATGTTTTATTTTTATTATTTTATTACTTCCCTTCTACGTGACTTTACCGAAAGAACCAAGAAGATGAATCCCTGCAGTCACGAAAGCTTTAAATCGAAAAGCTCCGATTAGCACGGTTGGCTACGTACGGTGCGAGAGAAGTTCAACATACATACATATTCTACTCTCAAAGCTAGAATCCAAAATTGTCGACAATGCAATCACTATGAGTGTACCAGATGTCAGTAGCTACGCATACCATGAGCCTGGCTAGTACTTGGATGGGAGTGTGTCTGGGAACACCAGGTGACAGCAACAGGTCCTGATTTTTTCCCTCTCAATTCATTCAAATCTGCTCGTTATTAACGAGTTGGATTCTGGCTACAGCTGCCTGAAAATGTGTAAGGGAGAGCTATTGATTTTAAGCTGAATGCTCAAGGTTCTCTGCTGTCGGCTTTCACATGAGTAGGGAATTGTGTGGCACTAGTATCATAACTTGAATCTTAAAATGGCCCATGTATAGTAATGTAAAACATAGCCAGATTTAACACATTCCTGTGGAGGGAGCTGGTAGGAACGTTGGGTTGTTCGGTCAATGGCCAGGGTCAACGGCGGCGTGGTGTATTCCACAAATATGCCCGACTGTGAGGGCGGGCACAAGCCGGCGTGAGTAGGTTAAACGTTGAGTTTTATAAGGGCACCACGGGGTGACCAGCCCCTCCCCACCCAGCCCCACCTCTCCCACCCCCCACCCAGCCCCACCCTCCCCACCCTCCCCTCCCCACCCAGCCCCTCCCCACCCTCCCCTCTCCACCCAGCCCCACCCCTCTAATTTTTGGATGCACGACGGACGGACACAATAATCCCATGTGGGCTGGTGGAACCAAGTGTTTCCTTCCAGTATCAAAATCTATCTTACTGAAGACAATACATTATCATGTAATTAATTGCACACGTACAGCTATATATGTATACATCTTAATTTTAGAACTTTCGTGACTGCAGGAATTATTATTTGGTTCTTTCGGTTAAGTCACGTCTAAAGATAAAATAATAAATTAAATAATAGAATACGACGTTTCGATTGCAACACAAGCAATCATCATCAGGTATAATGAAATAGCGACATAATATCTAACCAGAAAACTATAGACAGACATATTAGCAGACAGATATCACAAGATACATACATAGCGAGAGCAACACAGGTGACAGAGAGGGGTGATCGTCTCTGTGGGGTGGCCTTAAATAGACAGAGGGGGGGCGGAGGCAGAGAGAGGGAGGGGGGTTAGAAAAAATTAGCATATCAATGAGTGGTCCAAAAGAAAACGTGGTGCTGCGAGTACGATGGCACAGCAAGCAAGCCTGAAAATCAGGAGAAAGACACACTAAAATTAAATAACCTAGTAAAATATCGAAATGTAATGTAATACAACACAGAGGGTCGGTCAACACACAATTAACGCATAGCCTGGTTGATTACGTATTTCAAAGATTGCTAAGTTAGAATTTAAGTGTGAACATTCTAAAGAGGACACAGGCAGAGAAAACAAGTCGCCAGAGAGAGAGAAAAAAGATAAGCTTAAAACTTCCCCGTAGAAGTGGTTCAATCTTAATTTTAGAACTTTCGTGACTGCAGGAATTATTATTTGGTTCTTTCGGTTAAGTCACGTCTAAAGATAAAATAATAAATTAAATAATAGAATACGACGTTTCGATTGCAACACAAGCAATCATCATCAGGTATAATGAAATAGCGACATAATATCTAACCAGAAAACTATAGACAGACATTAGCAGACAGATATCACAAGATACATACATAGCGAGAGCAACACAGGTGACAGAGAGGGGTGATCGTCTCTGTGGGGTGGCCTTAAATAGACAGAGGGGGGGCGGAGGCAGAGAGAGGGAGGGGGGTTAGAAAAAATTAGCATATCGATGAGTGGTCCAAAAGAAAACGTGGTGCTGCGAGTACGATGGCACAGCAAGCAAGCCTGAAAATCAGGAGAAAGACACACTAAAATTAAATAACCTAGTAAAATATCGAAATGTAATGTAATACAACACAGAGGGTCGGTCAACACACAATTAACGCATAGCCTGGTTGATTACGTATTTCAAAGATTGCTAAGTTAGAATTTAAGTGTGAACATTCTAAAGAGGACACAGGCAGAGAAAACAAGTCGCCAGAGAGAGAGAAAAAAGATAAGCTTAAAACTTCCCCGTAGAAGTGGTTCAATCTTAATTTTAGAACTTTCGTGACTGCAGGAATTATTATTTGGTTCTTTCGGTTAAGTCACGTCTAAAGATAAAATAATAAATTAAATAATAGAATACGACGTTTCGATTGCAACACAAGCAATCATCATCAGGTATAATGAAATAGCGACATAATATCTAACCAGAAAACTATAGACAGACATATTAGCAGACAGATATCACAAGATACATACATAGCGAGAGCAACACAGGTGACAGAGAGGGGTGATCGTCTCTGTGGGGTGGCCTTAAATAGACAGAGGGGGGGCGGAGGCAGAGAGAGGGAGGGGGGTTAGAAAAAATTAGGATATCAATGAGTGGTCCAAAAGAAAACGTGGTGCTGCGAGTACGATGGCACAGCAAGCAAGCCTGAAAATCAGGAGAAAGACACACTAAAATTAAATAACCTAGTAAAATATCGAAATGTAATGTAATACAACACAGAGGGTCGGTCAACACACAATTAACGCATAGCCTGGTTGATTACGTATTTCAAAGATTGCTAAGTTAGAATTTAAGTGTGAACATTCTAAAGAGGACACAGGCAGAGAAAACAAGTCGCCAGAGAGAGAGAAAAAAGATAAGCTTAAAACTTCCCCGTAGAAGTGGTTCAATCTTAATTTTAGAACTTTCGTGACTGCAGGAATTATTATTTGGTTCTTTCGGTTAAGTCACGTCTAAAGATAAAATAATAAATTAAATAATAGAATACGACGTTTCGATTGCAACACAAGCAATCATCATCAGGTATAATGAAATAGCGACATAATATCTAACCAGAAAACTATAGACAGACATATTAGCAGACAGATATCACAAGATACATACATAGCGAGAGCAACACAGGTGACAGAGAGGGGTGATCGTCTCTGTGGGGTGGCCTTAAATAGACAGAGGGGGGGCGGAGGCAGAGAGAGGGAGGGGGGTTAGAAAAAATTAGCATATCAATGAGTGGTCCAAAAGAA
The DNA here is from genome assembly GCF_965212315.1 of Lampetra planeri. Classification (NCBI taxonomy): domain Eukaryota; kingdom Metazoa; phylum Chordata; class Hyperoartia; order Petromyzontiformes; family Petromyzontidae; genus Lampetra; species Lampetra planeri. The sequence continues at coordinate 7,471,443 of NC_136109.1, forward strand.
AACGTGGTGCTGCGAGTACGATGGCACAGCAAGCAAGCCTGAAAATCAGGAGAAAGACACACTAAAATTAAATAACCTAGTAAAATATCGAAATGTAATGTAATACAACACAGAGGGTCGGTCAACACACAATTAACGCATAGCCTGGTTGATTACGTATTTCAAAGATTGCTAAGTTAGAATTTAAGTGTGAACATTCTAAAGAGGACACAGGCAGAGAAAACAAGTCGCCAGAGAGAGAGAAGTTTTAAGCTTATCTTTTTTCTCTCTCTCTGGCGACTTGTTTTCTCTGCCTGTGTCCTCTTTAGAATGTTCACACTTAAATTCTAACTTAGCAATCTTTGAAATACGTAATCAACCAGGCTATGCGTTAATTGTGTGTTGACCGACCCTCTGTGTTGTATTACATTACATTTCGATATTTTACTAGGTTATTTAATTTTAGTGTGTCTTTCTCCTGATTTTCAGGCTTGCTTGCTGTGCCATCGTACTCGCAGCACCACGTTTTCTTTTGGACCACTCATTGATATGCTAATTTTTTCTAACCCCCCTCCCTCTCTCTGCCTCCGCCCCCCCTCTGTCTATTTAAGGCCACCCCACAGAGACGATCACCCCTCTCTGTCACCTGTGTTGCTCTCGCTATGTATGTATCTTGTGATATCTGTCTGCTAATATGTCTGTCTATAGTTTTCTGGTTAGATATTATGTCGCTATTTCATTATACCTGATGACGATTGCTTGTGTTGCAATCGAAACGTCGTATTCTATTATTTAATTTATTATTTTATCTTTAGACGTGACTTAACCGAAAGAACCAAATAATAATTCCTGCAGTCACGAAAGTTCTAAAATTAAGATTGAACCACTTCTACGGGGAAGTTTTAAGCTTATCTTTTTTCTCTCTCTCTGGCGACTTGTTTTCTCTGCCTGTGTCCTCTTTAGAATGTTCACACTTAAATTCTAACTTAGCAATCTTTGAAATACGTAATCAACCAGGCTATGCGTTAATTGTGTGTTGACCGACCCTCTGTGTTGTATTACATTACATTTCGATATTTTACTAGGTTATTTAATTTTAGTGTGTCTTTCTCCTGATTTTCAGGCTTGCTTGCTGTGCCATCGTACTCGCAGCACCACGTTTTCTTTTGGACCACTCATTGATATGCTAATTTTTTCTAACCCCCCTCCCTCTCTCTGCCTCCGCCCCCCCTCTGTCTATTTAAGGCCACCCCACAGAGACGATCACCCCTCTCTGTCACCTGTGTTGCTCTCGCTATGTATGTATCTTGTGATATCTGTCTGCTAATATGTCTGTCTATAGTTTTCTGGTTAGATATTATGTCGCTATTTCATTATACCTGATGATGATTGCTTGTGTTGCAATCGAAACGTCGTATTCTATTATTTAATTTATTATTTTATCTTTAGACGTGACTTAACCGAAAGAACCAAATAATAATTCCTGCAGTCACGAAAGTTCTAAAATTAAGATTGAACCACTTCTACGGGGAAGTTTTAAGCTTATCTTTTTTCTCTCTCTCTGGCGACTTGTTTTCTCTGCCTGTGTCCTCTTTAGAATGTTCACACTTAAATTCTAACTTAGCAATCTTTGAAATACGTAATCAACCAGGCTATGCGTTAATTGTGTGTTGACCGACCCTCTGTGTTGTATTACATTACATTTCGATATTTTACTAGGTTATTTAATTTTAGTGTGTCTTTCTCCTGATTTTCAGGCTTGCTTGCTGTGCCATCGTACTCGCAGCACCACGTTTTCTTTTGGACCACTCATTGATATGCTAATTTTTTCTAACCCCCCTCCCTCTCTCTGCCTCCGCCCCCCCTCTGTCTATTTAAGGCCACCCCACAGAGACGATCACCCCTCTCTGTCACCTGTGTTGCTCTCGCTATGTATGTATCTTGTGATATCTGTCTGCTAATATGTCTGTCTATAGTTTTCTGGTTAGATATTATGTCGCTATTTCATTATACCTGATGATGATTGCTTGTGTTGCAATCGAAACGTCGTATTCTATTATTTAATTTATTATTTTATCTTTAGACGTGACTTAACCGAAAGAACCAAATAATAATTCCTGCAGTCACGAAAGTTCTAAAATTAAGATTGAACCACTTCTACGGGGAAGTTTTAAGCTTATCTTTTTTCTCTCTCTCTGGCGACTTGTTTTCTCTGCCTGTGTCCTCTTTAGAATGTTCACACTTAAATTCTAACTTAGCAATCTTTGAAATACGTAATCAACCAGGCTATGCGTTAATTGTGTGTTGACCGACCCTCTGTGTTGTATTACATTACATTTCGATATTTTACTAGGTTATTTAATTTTAGTGTGTCTTTCTCCTGATTTTCAGGCTTGCTTGCTGTGCCATCGTACTCGCAGCACCACGTTTTCTTTTGGACCACTCATTGATATGCTAATTTTTTCTAACCCCCCTCCCTCTCTCTGCCTCCGCCCCCCCTCTGTCTATTTAAGGCCACCCCACAGAGACGATCACCCCTCTCTGTCACCTGTGTTGCTCTCGCTATGTATGTATCTTGTGATATCTGTCTGCTAATATGTCTGTCTATAGTTTTCTGGTTAGATATTATGTCGCTATTTCATTATACCTGATGATGATTGCTTGTGTTGCAATCGAAACGTCGTATTCTATTATTTAATTTATTATTTTATCTTTAGACGTGACTTAACCGAAAGAACCAAATAATAATTCCTGCAGTCACGAAAGTTCTAAAATTAAGATTGAACCACTTCTACGGGGAAGTTTTAAGCTTATCTTTTTTCTCTCTCTCTGGCGACTTGTTTTCTCTGCCTGTGTCCTCTTTAGAATGTTCACACTTAAATTCTAACTTAGCAATCTTTGAAATACGTAATCAACCAGGCTATGCGTTAATTGTGTGTTGACCGACCCTCTGTGTTGTATTACATTACATTTCGATATTTTACTAGGTTATTTAATTTTAGTGTGTCTTTCTCCTGATTTTCAGGCTTGCTTGCTGTGCCATCGTACTCGCAGCACCACGTTTTCTTTTGGACCACTCATTGATATGCTAATTTTTTCTAACCCCCCTCCCTCTCTCTGCCTCCGCCCCCCCTCTGTCTATTTAAGGCCACCCCACAGAGACGATCACCCCTCTCTGTCACCTGTGTTGCTCTCGCTATGTATGTATCTTGTGATATCTGTCTGCTAATATGTCTGTCTATAGTTTTCTGGTTAGATATTATGTCGCTATTTCATTATACCTGATGATGATTGCTTGTGTTGCAATCGAAACGTCGTATTCTATTATTTAATTTATTATTTTATCTTTAGACGTGACTTAACCGAAAGAACCAAATAATAATTCCTGCAGTCACGAAAGTTCTAAAATTAAGATTGAACCACTTCTACGGGGAAGTTTTAAGCTTATCTTTTTTCTCTCTCTCTGGCGACTTGTTTTCTCTGCCTGTGTCCTCTTTAGAATGTTCACACTTAAATTCTAACTTAGCAATCTTTGAAATACGTAATCAACCAGGCTATGCGTTAATTGTGTGTTGACCGACCCTCTGTGTTGTATTACATTACATTTCGATATTTTACTAGGTTATTTAATTTTAGTGTGTCTTTCTCCTGATTTTCAGGCTTGCTTGCTGTGCCATCGTACTCGCAGCACCACGTTTTCTTTTGGACCACTCATTGATATGCTAATTTTTTCTAACCCCCCTCCCTCTCTCTGCCTCCGCCCCCCCTCTGTCTATTTAAGGCCACCCCACAGAGACGATCACCCCTCTCTGTCACCTGTGTTGCTCTCGCTATGTATGTATCTTGTGATATCTGTCTGCTAATATGTCTGTCTATAGTTTTCTGGTTAGATATTATGTCGCTATTTCATTATACCTGATGATGATTGCTTGTGTTGCAATCGAAACGTCGTATTCTATTATTTAATTTATTATTTTATCTTTAGACGTGACTTAACCGAAAGAACCAAATAATAATTCCTGCAGTCACGAAAGTTCTAAAATTAAGATTGAACCACTTCTACGGGGAAGTTTTAAGCTTATCTTTTTTCTCTCTCTCTGGCGACTTGTTTTCTCTGCCTGTGTCCTCTTTAGAATGTTCACACTTAAATTCTAACTTAGCAATCTTTGAAATACGTAATCAACCAGGCTATGCGTTAATTGTGTGTTGACCGACCCTCTGTGTTGTATTACATTACATTTCGATATTTTACTAGGTTATTTAATTTTAGTGTGTCTTTCTCCTGATTTTCAGGCTTGCTTGCTGTGCCATCGTACTCGCAGCACCACGTTTTCTTTTGGACCACTCATTGATATGCTAATTTTTTCTAACCCCCCTCCCTCTCTCTGCCTCCGCCCCCCCTCTGTCTATTTAAGGCCACCCCACAGAGACGATCACCCCTCTCTGTCACCTGTGTTGCTCTCGCTATGTATGTATCTTGTGATATCTGTCTGCTAATATGTCTGTCTATAGTTTTCTGGTTAGATATTATGTCGCTATTTCATTATACCTGATGATGATTGCTTGTGTTGCAATCGAAACGTCGTATTCTATTATTTAATTTATTATTTTATCTTTAGACGTGACTTAACCGAAAGAACCAAATAATAATTCCTGCAGTCACGAAAGTTCTAAAATTAAGATTGAACCACTTCTACGGGGAAGTTTTAAGCTTATCTTTTTTCTCTCTCTCTGGCGACTTGTTTTCTCTGCCTGTGTCCTCTTTAGAATGTTCACACTTAAATTCTAACTTAGCAATCTTTGAAATACGTAATCAACCAGGCTATGCGTTAATTGTGTGTTGACCGACCCTCTGTGTTGTATTACATTACATTTCGATATTTTACTAGGTTATTTAATTTTAGTGTGTCTTTCTCCTGATTTTCAGGCTTGCTTGCTGTGCCATCGTACTCGCAGCACCACGTTTTCTTTTGGACCACTCATTGATATGCTAATTTTTTCTAACCCCCCTCCCTCTCTCTGCCTCCGCCCCCCCTCTGTCTATTTAAGGCCACCCCACAGAGACGATCACCCCTCTCTGTCACCTGTGTTGCTCTCGCTATGTATGTATCTTGTGATATCTGTCTGCTAATATGTCTGTCTATAGTTTTCTGGTTAGATATTATGTCGCTATTTCATTATACCTGATGATGATTGCTTGTGTTGCAATCGAAACGTCGTATTCTATTATTTAATTTATTATTTTATCTTTAGACGTGACTTAACCGAAAGAACCAAATAATAATTCCTGCAGTCACGAAAGTTCTAAAATTAAGATTGAACCACTTCTACGGGGAAGTTTTAAGCTTATCTTTTTTCTCTCTCTCTGGCGACTTGTTTTCTCTGCCTGTGTCCTCTTTAGAATGTTCACACTTAAATTCTAACTTAGCAATCTTTGAAATACGTAATCAACCAGGCTATGCGTTAATTGTGTGTTGACCGACCCTCTGTGTTGTATTACATTACATTTCGATATTTTACTAGGTTATTTAATTTTAGTGTGTCTTTCTCCTGATTTTCAGGCTTGCTTGCTGTGCCATCGTACTCGCAGCACCACGTTTTCTTTTGGACCACTCATTGATATGCTAATTTTTTCTAACCCCCCTCCCTCTCTCTGCCTCCGCCCCCCCTCTGTCTATTTAAGGCCACCCCACAGAGACGATCACCCCTCTCTGTCACCTGTGTTGCTCTCGCTATGTATGTATCTTGTGATATCTGTCTGCTAATATGTCTGTCTATAGTTTTCTGGTTAGATATTATGTCGCTATTTCATTATACCTGATGATGATTGCTTGTGTTGCAATCGAAACGTCGTATTCTATTATTTAATTTATTATTTTATCTTTAGACGTGACTTAACCGAAAGAACCAAATAATAATATGTATACATGTTGAACTTCTTTCGCATCTGCAGTTTGGAGTCATGACTTTATTTGAGAATCAAATATTTTTTTTGTATTATGTGTCTGGTACGTTCCGTCTTGTTTCATTATCCTTGGGGTAGATTACCATATCATAACCATCATCAGCAATGACCAATCTACTGCTGGATCACTCACGATCCTCTGACACAATAAACCACCTAGTGCTAAAATTCATCACTCGTCATTGGAATTTTGTCTTAAAGAATTGAATATTTGTATGTACATTACATGATCATCTCAGAACGTTGAGAGCGAGATTCAGCATATAATCATAAGCAATATATTCATCAGTCACTTGCAAAAATGCAGAAAGGCACACATTTTTTGCAAAATTTCGACGTTAATGTAACCCAAGGATGTTCACATTTACTCAGTAGTTGCTCAACATTAAGGTTGCCAGTGGCACCGGGCCCATTTGTGAAAAACTAAAAAAATAAGTCCATAATACAGGTGTTATTTTGGGTTAGATCGCGTAAATATATGAACGTGTCGTTAAACCCGCCACCACCCGATAAAGGTAATTAGTAAGGTTTGTCACCAAAAGCGACCATGCCAATTCGTTACTAGTATAGTACAGCACACCGGTGTGTTGGAAAGCACAGCAACAACATTTACAATCTGAGTACGACGTTTCGCTAGTAATTGCAACTAGCTTCATCAGGCGACAGCCAGATGTGTGTTCAACAAAAACAACATTGAATTACTTGCTCATTATATATACATAAACTGCAAACACGCCCCTTCCATCCCTCTTCGGAATTCCATTTACCAGCAACATATGTATCCACCGGCCGCCACTGCCTCTAACTCTCCCCCCCCCCACCCCTCTTTCCCAGCCACATTTGGGCCCAGGCTACGTCTCTCTGGGAGCCTGGGAGACACATCCGTGTCGACCGACTCAGATCGCTGCCAGGGCCGCGTCGAGGTGCTCCACGACGGCACGTGGGGCACGGTGTGCGACGACGGCTGGGATCTGCTGGCGGCCGGCGTGGCCTGTGCCTGGCTCGGCTGCGGGGAGGCCCTGGCGGCGCCCGGAGCGGCCCACTTTGGCCGCGGCCGGGGCCCCGTACACCTGGACAACGTGCGGTGCGAGGGGTACGAGAGCGCTCTCTGGGAGTGCGAGCACGCCGGCTGGGGAGACCACAACTGTGGGCACCATGAGGACGCCAGCATCGTCTGTCAGGGTGAGTGCTGCTGGATAACGTTGTTGAGTGGCGCGCAGGTTGGCGCGACTGCACTGGGGGCCCTTGGGCTGGAGGGATCCAGAAGCTGGGCTGTGAAGAGTGGGGACAGTCGGCTCCGTTTCAATTGCTGCGTCGTCTATCAGGGTGGTCACCAGTGGCATAGCTAACCGTGCTATTGCTCCTGGTGAAACTGGGCGTGGATGGGCAAGGGTGTGACGTGATTTGCTGGGAGATTATGCATTGTGGAGGTAGCATGGCAGGTGCTATTTAGTGGTGGGTGGCAGCTCCCCTGTGACAATCATGTGTGTGTATGTACGTTGAACTTCGTTTGCACCGTATGTAGCCAACCGTGCAAATCAGAGGTGCGATTAGCATCCCTCCACCTCTCTGAGGTAAATGCTGGTTGGCCAGAGTACAACAATCTGGCACGTTGACGAGCACAGGTGGTGCATTAGCCACTCCAATCACCCTAATCAGTTAAATTATAACCCCTCATCGCTGCCGACAACATACGTAACATGATGTGTAAATAATGACCCATCTTCATAGATGATGAAGAAGGGCAATTGCTTGAAACGTCACCTATTACATACATATATTAAGTCTCTTGAGGACAAGTGTTAGTAAACAAATGTGTTGCACTTCAGTTTTCAGGGCAGCCATCTTGGTTTCCAGTCTGGCTTTTGGGCCCGCTAAAAACTGACTGATGTAAATGTGACCCTGTCTGTGTGTTTAGGGGCCTTTCCAACCACGACGATGCGGCCGACTGTACAGCCGGTGTCCGAGTTCCCGAAAGGTAATTGCGAAAGTGAAACTGTACAGCTTTGCATGATAATCGTTTGTCGCCATATTTGTTTTTACTTACCTAGGAAAGCCTCGGTGGGTTCTCAAGGCTATGTGGTAGTAGTTTTATACCGAAATGATTGTCATTAACCCTCCACCACCAGACAAATTTGTTACGTTGACAAATGTATCATTTTAAAATGTGGCTATCGATCGGATTTCTGACCAATGAAGATCACAGGTCGCTTAAAGATGTTTCAAGACTGAATTCAACATCAATATATGATGACATTTCGCTCAAACTGCTTTGAGCTTCGTCTGGCAGTATACTCGGAAACCGAGTACACCCAGTACACTGCAAAGGCTTTTACTTACAAGTGAGAAAGACTTATTTATTTTAAAGCACCACAGTGGAACGAATTCTCCTTGGAAGCAAGAAGAGTTGATTGATCTGATTCTCTCAAACAAAGCCACGTGTGGTGGTGCATCCCTTATGCAACACGGTTTGGCGGATCACAAACATTCGTGAATTTTCCACACCTTCTGGGCTGTAACGTGGCCAGGGAATGCTTGTACGGCACGTTGAGTTCGTGAATCCTACTGTGCAGGCATCTTGAGTGTTACCGCTTATATGTGTGGGTTTTCTCGGGGTACTCTGATTGCTTCCCGCGCAAAAAGTCAAATTGGACAGACATTGCATTGCAGGATCCTGCTTGAAAGCACCTTTGAGGCTCAGTCAGGCTTTCCTGGATGCACAAGGGGCCGTCCATAAATGACGTCACGCACCTAGGGGGGGGGGGGGTCAGACATTTGTGACGATGTGTGACGATGGGGGGGGGGATTTGAGAAATGTGACGTCACATCAAAATGCGCAACTTTAAATAAATATAGACAACACGTTCTACTTTTTAATAAATGTTTTCTCCTACAACATCAGAGTGCAGCGCCACATTAAATACGCACTACAATGACAATAGTTTAAAGCGATCTGAAGCGTGTTTTTTTTTTGGGGGGGGGGGGCGGGGGCAGAGCTTTGTGACGTCATATTTGAGGGGGGGGTCTGACTTTTTGTGACGCCGTGTGACGAAGGGGGGGGGGGGGGGTCAAAAATCGTCCAAAATCGCGTGACGACATTTATGGACGGCCCTCAATAACAATCATAATTATAGAACATATATTTGTCAACCTGCGTGGTCGAATTTTGGGGTTATGTGAAAAATAACATGCCCATGGCATTTGCTCCTCCAAATCTGCTGAAATTTGATACATTGCTCACGAATGACATATTTGGGAAAAGCAACGAAAAGCAACGAAAAGCAACATTGCCCCCTACTGGCATACGAATGCCGACTTGCAGGCGAGTGCTGCGTTCACCTTGTGCTGCCACCACCACCAGGAGTCCCCTTTGGCTAGACCACCACAGGGTGCCCCCAGATGTTGCTGCACGGGCGACACGGTGTTCAAAAACACATTCCTGCGGAGGGAGCTGGTAGGAACGTTGGGTTGCTCGGTCAATGGCCAGGGTCAACGGCGGCGTAATGTATTCCGCAAATATGCCCGACTGTGAGGGCGGGCACAAGCCGGCGTGAGTAGGTTAAACGTTGAGTTTTATAAGGGCACCAGCCCCTCCCCACCCAGCCCCACCCCTTCCACCCCCCACCCAGCTCCACCCTCCCTACCCAGCCCCTCCCCACCCTCGCCACCCAGCCCCTCCCACCCCCCACCCAGCCCCTCCCCACCTTCCTCACCCAGCCCCTCCCCACCCTCCCCTCCCCTCCCCACACAGCCCCTCCCTCCCCACCCAGCCCCTCCCTGCACGACGGACGGACGGACACAATAATCCCCTGTGGACTGGTGGAACCAGTGGGTTCCTACCAGTATAAATGATATGATACCAAATCAACTCGATGAGTGATCCCGAGCCCTCGTCACCTTTAATTTTTCTCACTCCCTCCTGCCTCGTGAACCATCTCCCCCCCGCCGCCCCCCGACCCCTCGGTGGGTGGCACACGTAATTAAGGGCTCAAGCTGCTGCGCTTGGCGTGGGGCTCGGAGCCTGGACTGCGCCCCCCGCCGCGCTGCCAGGGCCGCGTGGAGGTGCTTTACGAGAGCGAGTGGGGCACGGTGTGCGACGACGAATGGGACATGCTGGAGGCCAGCGTGGCCTGTGCGTGGCTCGGCTGCGGGGAGGCCCTGGCGGCGCCCGGGGCGGCCCACTTTGGCCGCGGCCGGGGCCCCGTACACCTGGACAACATTCACTGCCGTGGGGACGAGAGCGCCCTCTGGGAGTGCGAGCACGCCGGCTGGGGAGACCACAACTGCGGGCACCACGAGGACGCCAGCATCGTCTGTCAGGGTGAGCGCACGTGGTGAGATGTTGTCGGGGTGATGGATGGGCGTGTGTCTGTGTTAGCGCGAGATAAGTGGCGTGGTGGAGTTGGTATGGGCCCTGGTGCAAGGGATTTAATGGCACCCTTTTTAATATTCGCCCAACTTTGTAGTTTTTTTGTCTCGGCCCCACTGAGCCTGCGACCCTGGTGCAGTTGCGCTGCCTGCACTCTCGATAGCGATACCACTGGGTGAGGCTCATTGTATGATGTGTCAGGGTGAGGTTTGCGGTGAGGTGTATCGGGGTGAGGATGGGGGTGTGATGTGTCAGAGTGAGAATGTGAGTGAGGTGTGTCAGGGTGAGGCTTGGGGTGAGATGTACCAGGGTGTGGCTCAGGGGGTTGTAACGTGTCAGCGAAAAGGAAGGGGCATTGGTGAGCATTAGGCAAATAGCGATGCATTGATATAATTGGATAAAACCGATGATTACACTCACAATACATTGTAGTGACTGTTTAAGAATTCAGTCACTATAATGATATGGAAATACTGCAGTTAGGCTAATGCGGAAAAGAAAACAAGATACTTCATTGCAAACAAGATGGTAAAAATTGTATTAAAAAAAAATGTCTTAATCAAATAACTACCCAAAATTGTAATAATTCATCGAATCACTGGCAAAGGGGTTGGGGGTGAATTCTGAGAGGCCAATAATTCACTGGTCAACACACTTTTTCTGGCATAAGGTATTCCAACGGGTTTAAGGTAAATTTGGGGTGCTGATTCCAAATCTCGCATCAGTTTTTGTCTATCACATCAGGTTTTTGAGATATAAAATATTGCATTTTCAATAAAAACTGCAAAAGAAAAATATTAAATAAATGTGGATATCTACATAAAATGATATTATAAACACACTATCCTAAAAATACAGCACCATATTTTAACACTAAAGCAGTCACTGACTCGCAACAACTTGCAATCATAAGTGACAGAGTTAATTTCTGGTAAAATCAATGAAAATGGGGTATGCCGGAAGCATAAACATGAGATGTGATAGAGCAAATCTGAGATCAGATTTGGAATCAGCACCCTGAAATTAGTCTAAAACAGCTGCAAAAGTCCAGGCCAGAAAAAAAATGTTTTTGTTGACCAGTGTAATCACCCGATGACCTCAGTTGTGTGCATTGGCAATGTTTAACTTAAACATATAAAGACATTCTAGATTTTAAGTTTTCGTGACTGCAAGGATCCACACTTTTGGTTTTTTTCGGTAAAGTCATGTAGGTAAAAAATAAAATAAATGAAAATGAAAACAACTAAATTAAATCACGACGTTTCTGGCGCAACACAAGCGTCCTTCTTCAGGTGGGGACAAACACAGCGAAAGAACAACCGTTTAAGTATGCCTTAAGCGGTTGTTCATACTTGCGCCCGAAATGTCGTGATTTAATTCAGTTGTTTTCATTTAAATTTATTACAAATTTTTACCTACGTGACTTTACCGAAAAAATCTAAAAGTATATAAAGACATCGTTAAATCGACGTGAAACCTCACTCTGTGGCCATTGTTGCATTGTGTTTGTCATTGCCTTTGTCTCTGTAGGGGCCTTCCTCACTACGCCGGCCCCGACTACCCCTACGCACCCTCCGACAATGAGTCCATCCATCCCCGACTCCTCCAATGTCAGTTCCGGTGAGGCCTTGCAGTCCTATCGCATTCGGTTATTCAAATGAATTATCTTCTTGGTTCTTTCGGACTCTGTCTTCAGACTCTGTCTTCTCGACAGACCTGTTCTCCACCTGAGGACGGCTGCTTGCGTTGTGGCCGAAACGTCGTGAGAATTATTTTATTATGTTTTATTTTTATTATTTTATTATTTCCATTGTACGTGACTTTACCGAAAGAACCAAGAAGATGAATCCGTGCAGTCACGAAAGATTTAAATCGAAATCAAATGAATTCGTTTCACGATTGCTATGACAAACAGTCAAAGGGGTCAAAGTGTCTTCGTTCATTCTGGATCTTCTAAAAGGCAGAAGTATGATTTTTTTTTATGTAATACTCATTGACGATATAGTAAAACCTTGGATTGCGAGCATAATTCGTTCCAGAAACGTGTTTGTAATCCAAAGCACTCGTATATCAAAGCACTCGTGTATCAGTTGCGATCACGTGATGCTCGGCAGACAAAGCGTATACATGTACTGCTCGTATTGCAAGACCTCGCTCGTTTATCAAATTAATATTTACTTAAAAATGTTGCTCGTCTTGCAAAACACTCGCAGACCAAGTTATTCACAATCCAAGGTTTTACTGTATCGGGATTCTCCTGCTTTTCATCGGCTTTAGCATCATATTCCACCGGAGGTGAATTACGTGGTTCATTGATGATGGGGGTGGTATTGTTTTAGGCGTTTAGCGCGAGACTTAAAGTATCTTATAACTTCATGCTTAGCTTACCCTATAAGTAAAACCAATTCAACTCAGGGATGTAGTTTTGGAGCTGAACTTCTAAAATTTGGGTTTTTGGATTGTCTTAATTGTGTCCATGGAGTTAAAACATATTTGTGATAAATATTGAGATATCCAGCCTTCCATAAACCATTATAATATATACCAGTAATAATGGCATATATGTATTACAGTTCTTAAAATATCTTTCGGAATTTTACATATTATTTAATATTTTCGTCTTCATTTGTACGATATTTTTTGTCATGTCATCTTTTTTGTTGTTATGTTTGCACGTTGGGATTTGTTACCCATCATTCTGGACACTATAGACCAGAATTTCCTTTCTGCTGCCTGCGAGCCCCATCCTGCCCACGAAAGTCTGTTGAGAGATGCGAATTAAGACATACAGACTCGTGAGATGAAAGATAAGAGGCAGAGATGAGAGAGCTGGAGACAACGGACACAGATTCGTGGTCACGTGTACATATGTTATGACATCACGTGGCTCACCAGCAAAAGGAAATTTACCGTATTTTCCCGCATATAACCCGCAACTCCATATACCCTGCATGCATTCATATCTTTAACGTCGTTACCGCAGCTTAATTCCATCATATTTATACGAAGTTTACATTTGTAATACATTCCACTATCAATTGTTAACATTAAAATCATACCGTGCACAAAGAAAACTAACTAACCGGAAACGAGTGAACTTAAAACAGTAAATAAGTAACAAAAGTAAATATCCAATAAATAAGTAACACGTAACTGGTAGATAAGTAAGTACAGTTTTAGCACTGGTAGATTGCGCACTGCGCGGACAATAGCGGTACTACGGTAACGCCATCGCTTCGCCCCCACCCCCCAACTCTCTCTCCTCCCAGCTCCCCCACCCCCCAACCCCTACCTCTCTCTCCCCACGCTGCCCCACCCCCCAACCCCCACCTCTCTCTCCCCCCAGCTGCCCCACCCCCCAACCCCCACCTCTCTCTCCCCCCCAGCTGCCCAACCCCCCAACCCCCACCTCTCTCTCCCCCCAGCTCCCCCACCCCCCAACCCCCACCTCTCTCTCCCCCCAGCTGCCCCAACCCCCATCTCTCTCTCCCCCCAGCTGCCCCACCCCCAACCCCCACCTCTCTCTCCCCCCAGCTCCCCACCCTCAACCCCTACCTCTCTCTCCCCCCAGCTGCCCCACCCCCCAACCCCCACCTCTCTTTCCCCCCAGCTGCCCCACCCCCCAACCCCCACCTCTCTTTCCCCCCAGCTGCCCCACCCCCCAACCCCCACTTCTCTCTCCCCCCAACTGCCCCACCCCCCAACCCCCACCTCTCTCTCCCCCCAGCTGCCCCACCCCCAACCCCCACCTCTCTCTCCCCCCAGCTCCCCACCCCCAACCCCTACCTCTCTCTCCCCCCAGCTGCCCCACCCCCAACCCCCACCTCTCTCTCCCCCCAGTTCCCCACCCTCAACCCCTACCTCTCTCTCCCCCCAGCTGCCCCACCCCCCAACCCCCACCTCTCTTTCCCCCCAGCTGCCCCACCCCCCAACCCCCACCTCTCTTTCCCCCCAGCTGCCCCACCCCCCAACCCCCACTTCTCTCTCCCCCCAACTGCCCCACCCCCCAACCCCCACCTCTCTCTCCCCCCAGCTGCCCCACCCCCAACCCCCACCTCTCTCTCCCCCCAGCTCCCCACCCCCAACTCCCACCTCTCTTTCCCCCCAGCTGCCCCACCCCCCAACCCCCACCTCTCTCTCCCCCCAGCTGCCCCACCCCCCCAACCCCCACCTCTCTTTCCCCCCAGCTGCCCCACCCCCCAACCCCCACCTCTCTCTCCCCCCAGCTGCCCCACCCCCCAACCCCCACCTCTCTCTACCCCCAGCTGCCCCACCCCCAACCCCCACCTCTCTCTCCCCCCAGCTGCCCCACCCCCCAACCCCCACCTCTCTCTACCCCCAGCTGCCCCACCCCCCAACCCCCCACCTCTCTCCCCCTAGCTCTCCCATCGCCGTTAAACAGTGCGAGCACTTCAAACATTGTCGTTTAATTATACAAACAATTAATTTAAAACGTGATAACACGTGCAATTTTAGTGTGAGTGGTTTATTCAGCAGTGCTTTAGTCAAAGGTAAGTGTTGCATAGTAGATAGTCCTACCATGAAAAAATTAAACGAGTTATGACATGTCACACGTGTCAAATATGTTTGGGATATCCCGCACCTCCATATACCCCGCAGCGTCTTGTTTTGTTTGTAAGAAGTGGTATACCCCGCGGGTTATATACGGGATAATACGGCAATTTTATTATGTGGCCCTCCAGAAAATGGTGTTCAAGAAGCCTGCCCTAGACAATGCAGATGAGCAATTCGTTGGCTCTTGGCCTTGTCTCAGTAGTGGGCAATTTGCAGCCCATGGACTGCTATACTATTTATTACGATATATCCCACTGCTCAATCAAGTCACTTTATTAATATTCATATTCTTGGTTCTTTCGGTAAAGTCACGTAGAAGGGAAATAATGAAATAATAAAAATTAAACGTTCTAAAATTAAAATTCTCACGACGTTTCGGCCACAACACAAGCAGCCGTCCTCAGGTGAAGAAGCAGAGCTGTCGGATAGACAGCGTCCCAATGAACACCGCCAAGCTTGGCAGCGTATTTTAAAGCTGGGTGGGAGGATCAGAGAGCCTTGACAAAGGAGTTTACATATCAACAGAGGAATTTAGCATGTTGATGACAAAGAACTGCAACTACCCTACTACCATACAATAAACCGATGTGAAAAAACTAAATATAAACTACATCAACCTAATCAATGTACTCAATAGACTCTCCAATAAGCTGAGCTATTAACATTAAGTAACTGGGTATACACTACACTATATAATGCATACCATATAGTGAACCGATAAAAACTAAAATATAAACTACATCAATATCATCACTATACTCAATACACTCTCCAAACAGCTGAGTTTACATATCAACAGAGGAATTTAGCATATTGACGCTAAAGAACTGCTTTATCCATTTCACCCCCGCATAAGTGTAAATAATACCTATTGTGAATAAGCATTTTACAATATTATATTTCTCACCATTTTTTTGACACATAGTGTTCTTTTTTGTGCTTTTCTTACTTAGTTTTATTGACGTAGTATTCTATTGTGCTCTTTTTCTGCTTACTTATTGCCTTTATTGAATAAATTTTTTTTGTTCATTTGCATTTTTAGCCAATGGAAGTGACGCCACTACAGAGGTGACACCATCTACAAGCCTGCACAACCAAGGTGAGTGTCGTGCATTTCAGGATAATGTCGACGTTCACTAAGGGTGTGCGTCAAATATTTGCCCGTGTGCTGTGTTATTATTGTTTGTTTATCTGTTGCGTTACTTATATTATCCACAACGACACTCGTGATTATTTCTTGGGCTTTTGGGGCAATGCGGGGGGGAGGACAGTGGTTAACGCACTGCACCATGAACCTTGCGACCTGAGTTCGATTCCCGACTATGTCTTCCTTTAGTGACATTGAGGGTGGGCAATCAGGACGCAAAGCAAGACGAGGCGTCATAAAACATTCAAGAGTGAGGGATGTCGCACAGACAATGATTCTGGAAAATACCGTCCATCTCCCGGACTGAGATGACTCAAAGAGCGTCTCTCAGTTATTCATCAGTAAATGACAAAGACACAACTATCCTGCCACCTCTACAACTCCCTGGCGGCCCGCAGAGGGTTACTTTATCAATTAGTTATTCGACCAGGGTGTCACTTCTGTTACGGCTGCCAGAGCCCTTCTCACCACCACCCCCTCTCCTCCGCTTTGTGTAACATTCAGAATCAGAATCTGTATTTGAGATTGGAGGAGGAATCCGATGAGCTATGAGGCTCTTTTTCACGCATGTCCAGTATGGGCAGGTTAGCAAGTTACAGCAGCAAACAATAGAAAACAACATAGAAGTGTAAAATAAGTGAAAAAAGGTAAGCAAATCATTAAATATAAATAAAGTCGGTAATTGTTTTTTTACACTTTTATCTGGCAACAAAACTGACACCTTTTTACAAGGAGTCATGTTTGCATTGACCACAATACCTGCGGTCGGAATGCAAACAAAAAACATTCCGACCGCAGGTTTTGTAGTCAATGCAAAAATAACTCCTTGTAAAAAAGGTGTCAGTTTTGTTGCCAGATAAAAGGGTAAAAAAACAATTATCATATTTTGCTACTGGCAAAGGGGGTTCCAATGGTATAAATAAAGTCATTATATAAGTCCGATTTATCATGCTTGGGTAAGGCAGCAAAAGCAACATAGCATTCCCAGTCCCTCAATAAAATGGCATGTTAACATTGAACTATCGATACACAATTTTTAGATTTAAAGCTTTCGTGACTGCAGGGATTCTTATTCTTGGTTCTTTCGGTAAAGTCACGTAGAAGGGAAATAATAAAATAATAAAAATAAAACATAATAACTAATAAACATAATAAACATTAGGACGCTGTCTTTCCAACAGCTCTGTTCTTCACCTGAGGACGGCTGCTTGCGTTGTGGCCGAAACGTCGTGAGAATTTGTATTATGTTTTATTTTTATTCTTTTATTAATTCCCTTCTACGTGACTTTGCCGAAAGAACCAAGAACATGTATCGATACACAGGTGAGGATCAAAGTTACAAACCACATTTGCAAATGTGCCTGTATCCAGCGCTGTTCTTTTGCTTCACGATATTTTTTCTATGGAAAAGTTGTGATGTTTAGGGAGGAAAGAGGGCTGTTCCAAAACGTTGGTGCTGCAACGGCAAAGGCTGTATTACCTGTTCCAATTCATGTTCTACGGATATTTAAACGGTAAATATATGGAGCCCTTAGGTTTCTTAGGTTTTGACAATGGGGATAATGAATTGGCTCAGTATAGCGCAGATTTGCCAATAAGAATTTTATGGATGAACAGGGCCCAATGGAGGTCAAGTGGCGTTATGCTTTAGCAAGGCATGGTTTTTTATTATGGGATATGGCAACCACTGTGTTAGAAGAGAGATAAGTGTGGGTATAAAGAAAATGGTATTCGAGGCGTGAGCGATATTCGTATTACAGTATGGATCAGAGAGTTGAACTCGATGCAGTCTGAAATTGTTGGCATTTGAGGACAAGTATCCGTGACAGATATTGACAATTTCATGGCAAGATATGATAAGCATTGCAGAAGTCCAGAAGGGAACATGACAGGTAAGTGTTGTAGATATGATTAGGAAAAAAACAATTGTGCTGGGTGGGACATTTATGGAGGATTGGAGAAGGCCGGTTACAAATACAGGCATTGGGGTGGTCTCTCATGGTGCTAATCTCCCATTAACACCGCTGTTGTAGGCATATGCGGGCATGATACTCTCATGCTGCGACGGACGCTCATTCATGCTAATCTCCCTCCCTAATCACCTCTCTCCCTAATCTCCCCCATTAACACAACTGACGTGCTTGAGTCCGTGGATGGAATTCCTTTTCAGCTCAGACCCCGCTTGCTTGCCCATCGCCACATAAATAACCTCTTGTTGTTATAGCTCTCTCGCTGGTTCAGCAGTTCCACTGCTGGATTATATTTTTTCTGCCTGAGGACGACCACTTGTGTTGCGATCGAAACGTCGTGATATATTTTATTTCTACTTACGTGACTTCAAATCAAGATTGATCTCTAAAACTGTAATGACTAAGGGTAAAACCAAACAACAGACAGTGGCATATACTGAGGACAGATCTTGGAGTTGTTGTGTCTACTGTGCAACAATTACGGGATCGGAGGCTAGAAAGCATCGGTGAGTTGCGGCGGCATCACCGGCTTTGGTGATGACGATACCGTGACCCACTCTATCCCCTCCCATACGCCACCGCCATCCCCGCCAGACGTTCCCACTCGGCTCGTGGGCGGTGCAAGCCCATGCGAGGGCCGCGTGGAGCTGTCCGTGGCCGAGGGGCAGTGGGCCACGGTGTGCGACGACGTGTGGGACCTGGCGGACGCAAGGGTGGCTTGCCGCTCAGTGGGCTGCGGCCCAGCGCTCGCCGCGCCGGGCTCGGCGGTCTTTGGCCGCGGTCGGGGGCCCATCGCTCTCGACAACGTGGAGTGCGTCGGCACGGAGGCGAACCTGGGCCACTGCGCGCATGCCGGCTGGGGCGTACACAACTGCGGGCACGGCGAGGACGCGGGCGCCGTTTGCGCAGGCACGTCTCCGACACGCAGGGATTTAAATTAGTAAAGATAAAATCCATTTGAATATTGTGTCGTGCCCTCCTACACTGGGTTTTTTTCTGGGTACTCTGGTTTTCTCTTGGATACCAAACACGCATTAACCCTTTGCCGTGGATGAGTTTTTCATCCGATTCCATTCCAATGACGTACGTGTACATCATCAAAGCAAAACCGGAGGAAAAACTTAAAAAAGTCACTTCATCAGTACAGAGGCTACCACAAGGCTATGCGGGAGGGCGTGTGGCACAGTTTGGCACCAGCTATCATAGAGCGCAGTCGTGTCGCTACATTGTTCTGCGGTGAGTACAATGTCTTTAAAAACAATGGTGCTATGCCTCTCTAAATAAAATTAATGATGAGCTGCTTGCGCGTTCCAATATTCAGAGGTATACGGGACCCACCCTGCAATTTCCAGACATCTCTGAATAGGAAAGGGTCAATGGAATTGATCAAACATCTCAATGCAGATCCGTCCTTAAAAGTCTGAAGATTCAATGGGACTTTCTTGGATAAAGCGAATTATTAAAATGTAAATAAATTTGCTTGCTCACAGCCAAAATATTAATTGTCGACTTTTTGTTTTTGGAATCGTCCCCCAGATTTAGATTTTGCTATTGGCAGCATGCAATTGTGTGGAATATTTATTCAGATCTCTCGCCTGAGCTTTGCATACCTTTGTGTAACAGAATGGCCCAAGGAAGTGGATATCACAGAGATACCACTGAGCTCCCTTTGAGTGACCTCTGGATCACACGATAGAGGACAGCACTTTCCATATGTCCTGTCAAGGAGAGTATTGTTCATAACGTGATTTCCTAAACCAATTTCTATTTCACAACTTTAATTTAGCCGAACGAGGGACGTAACCAAATTTAACGTGATGGTTTTTGCATTTATGAACGAGGCCGAGACCATCACCTCCCCAATATTTGAGAATTTGGTTGAATCACAAATAGCTATCTGAATATGAACTCAGGATGTCAGCGTTCTCTGCCCAGCTGTCAGATGTCTGAGTGGGCTGGGCACCTCTAGAGACTGAAAAACAATACAAACCAACTAATACATCATTGCGAATTATCCCGACTTCAGAAACCCAACGGCAGAAAAAGTATGAGAATAAAATGAAACGTAATTTCATGTGCAGGCAAGACTATAAATAACATAAAAAAACAGTGGAACATTATGGTTATTGCAAAACAATGTTAAGAAAACTGGTAGAAAATGTGAAGAAGTATTGTAATGAGAATATTGTTAGATTTAACTGTGTGTATGTTGAACTTCTTTTGCACCGTACGTAGCCAACCGTGCTAATCGGAGGTGCGGGTGGAAGGACAACGAACAAAAAACAAAAATCAGTTCTAAAAATAGTTTTCCATTGAGATTAAAAGTGCATAGCTCTAGTGGCTTACTAATATCAGAAAGAAAAGCGTTCCAGGCGGCCACAGAAGCACATCTGAAAGTGTCCGATGCAGTGACCGTCTTTGTACGATGGTTAGCCAGAAGCCGCTGTGAGGATGACTGGCGTTTGAGTGATGGTTTATGCTCCTTGAGATCAGCAAGATATTGTGGTTAATTTGTGGCAAGCAATTTGTGTTGGAATGAGTGGGACCTTATAATGTATCAATGCAGCAACTGGAAGCCAATGCGGCTCAGCGAGCACCGGATGGACGTGGTCGGATCTTGCCAAATGCAGACTCATACTCTTAGGTTTTTTCGGTAAAGTCACGTAGGTAAAAAATAATAATAGAAATAGAAATAAAATAATAATAAAGAACGAGAACTTGTGTTGCCTCCGAAACGTGATTTAATTGATTTATTATTATTATTATTATTTTATTTCTATTATTATTTTTGTATTTTTTACCTACGTGACTTTACCGAAAAAACCTAAGAGTATGAATCCTTGCAGTCACAAAAGCTTCAGATCTAGAAATGCAGACTCGATTGATATGAACACAAATCCAGAGTCAGGAAATACAGTGAACAAAACAACGTCCAATTTCAGTGTAATGAAAAGCGGTTAAAATTATACTGAATGTGTAGCAGAGTGCCAAATGAAATTTATTCACCTGTGAAAAAAAAACTGATACCACAATTATGACAAATAGTGTGAAGGATATTCCTCATTTGGACTTATGGAGCATCTAATCGTGACCGCATTGCGAGGTGATGTACAACTAAAATACTGATGTCAAAATCTCATCCAGAAAGCCCACACAGCATGTTGGACTAATACGTACTCATTGTGAAAGTGAGCAAACCAGACCCAGCACTTGAGTTGATTTTCAACAAATCTACTGTTGGAAATCCAATGCTGAGAACAAGTCACTCGTAAACTAGGCTGGCACACTTGCGATTGTCCACGCAAACGTAGCAAGATACACCACTGGAGATCGTTGATGACTGGGATGGGCCGTGAGCCGAAATTGCAGTGAACCGTGTGATTTAGTTTATATAGCAGGTGCTGTTGCAAGCAAGTGCATATTTTTTTTGCAAAACTGAAGCCATTGTGTTCCTCCTTTGCAGAGCCCGGGAGCGACACGACTTACGCGAGCCCTCTGGAGTTGTCCAGCGCAGGGACGGCGCGATTCTCCTGGATGGACACCCCTTGTGAGTGGCCGCACGTCAGAGCTCTAAAATTCGATGTTAGGGAGGCGGCCAGGTGGTTCGGGCGTTAGGGGCACTGCTGAGAGCCTGGGTTTGAATCCAGGCAAGCGCCTGTGATTTTTCCGGGTTCTCACGTCGAGTAAGATGGTGTTCATCTGGACACCAACAACCGCGCAAAAAAAAATCGTCAAAACAAAACTAAACTATTTTTTATATTCCCAGGTAAGGTTCACTGGTCTATAACACTGGTCAACACATCTTTTCTGGCATGAGGTATTCCAACGGTTTTAAGGTAATTTTGGGGTGCTGATTCCAAATCTGGCATCAGTTTTTGTCTATCACATCAGGTATTTGAGATATAAAATATTGCATTTTCAATAAAAACTGCAGAAGAAAAATATTAAATAAATGTGGATATCTACATAAAATGATATTATAAACACACTATCCTAAAAATACAGCACCATATTTTAACACTAAAGCAGTCACTGACTCGCAACAACTTGCAATCATAAGTGACAGTTAAATTCGGGTAAAATCAATGAAAATGGGGTATGCCGATAGCATACAAATGAGATGTGATAGAGCAAATTAGATTTGGAATCAGCACCCTGAAATTAGTCTAAAACAGCTGCAAAAATCCAGGCCAGAAAAAAATGATTTTTTTTGTTGACCAGTGTAATAGCTCTTTTTCAGAACCAAGCTGGTCACACACGATAGCTCCAGAGAAGTGGCTTATCATGTGGAAATGTATAGCAGCCAAATACTCTGAAACACCTGTTGATTCTAAATGGAGGGGAAAACGGGAGGACCCGGAGAAAAATCCACGCTATCATGGGACGAAAGACATGCAATCTCCAATTATACACAAGTGTAGTGGCTGACTTGGAGACGTAACTTCTTGGAGGCAATTCTTTCATTTAACACCGAGCACACTTTGTACACTTTATACAATACACACTCCACACCGTTGCACACTCTCTGTCTCTCGCTTATACGCAACTCTACACTGGTTGCTGGCCTGCACACAACGCTAGCCGTCTGACACTGACGGTGCTGAACCGAGACAGCCAACTACCGTCTAGCAGCGCAATTATCAAGGGACGACAGCGACGAAGGCGGCAAGACGACCGCGACGATGGCGACGATCTTCAACAGCAACGACGACGACGGGGATCCCACTCCAAACGACAGCCCCGAGCTCCTGCTCGGGGTCCCCTTTGATCCTGCTAGCGTAGCCTCGCTCCACCCCGGCCACGCCCCCCTTCTAGAACCTACGAGCGAGCTCTCGACGTGTCCCTTCCGTAACCTTTACCCTAGATCCGTTTCGGGTCTGTCACGTGGCCTGCTGTCATGGCTGCTACAAGCTGCAGATCCCCTACCCTGCCAGCAGCCAGCGCTATGCTACTTAGTGACCAATTCCAGGTCACTACACAAGTGTCAGGGTTGGGGTCGAACCCACGATCTCCAGCGAGGTAGTTAACATCTCGCCACCGTATCGCATGTAGAAGCTCATCTCCCACCTTCCCACTGATTGGAAAAAAAAGTATTACGTTTCAGGGTTGCAATTCCACATTGAATTTGACATTCAAGAAGTGTGTTCCTTTTGTCTTGCTTGTTTCATCGAAAAAGTATGTCCTGTTTGTACATTCTCACGTGTATTGTTCATGTTATCTAATTTGTATCTTCTCACTTGTCAGTACTGTGCGTCTCATTTGCTGTAGATTGTCTAGATTTTTCTGTTGTCACTACTCACCCAAATTTGTCGTCTAATTGTTACCCTCTCTTGAGCGACTCTTTGTCTCATGTGTTCTGTTTCATTCATTTCAACCATTCACCTACAGGAATCGCTCGTGTACATTTTTCATGAATCAAAATAATCATGCCCAATTCGATGCATGTATAATGAACAAGCATAATAATTAGATTGTTGCATCGTTGCGTGCCTATTACCGTATTTTCCCGCATATAACCCGCAGACGCATATACCCCGCAAAAATAGCGTTTCGTGTAAAAAAAAAATTCAGACAGCCCGCCACCTCCATATACCCCGCATGCATTCATATATTTAACGTCGTTACCGCAGCTTAATTCCATCATATTAATACGGAGTTTACATTTGTAATACATTCCACTATCAATTGTCAACATTTAAATCATAACGTGCACAAAGAAAACAAACTAACCGGAAACGAGTGAACTTAAAACAGTAAATAAGTAACAAAAGTAAATATCCAATAAATAAGTAACACGTAACTGGTAGATAAGTAAGTACATGAAAAAATTTAACGAGTTATGACATGTCACACGTGTAAAATATTTGTTTGGGATAGCCCGCACCTCCATATACCCCGCAGGGTCTTGTTTTGTTTGTAAAAAGTGGTCTATACCGCGGGTTATATGCGGGAAAATACGGCAATTTAAAAGGCACGGAACGATGCCTGTTATATTGTCCTTCCCCAGTGCCTCCGATTAGCATGGTTGGTTTTGTACAGTGCGAAAGAAGTTCAGCATATAGGCATACATAATTATCAAAAAATACTTTGCAGAAGCAAATTACCATCACTAATACTGCTTTAATATCTATAATCACAATCCAAATGCCACCTCTCTGTGCCAACTCCGTTGTCCCCACAGCCTCCCTTCTGCCCCCCATGCGACTTGTGGGAGAGATGGAACCCTCGCCCAACAACTCTACTCGCCTACCACCGCTGCCACCGATATTGTCCTCCACCAACGTCCGTCGCTGCCAAGGCCGCATCGAGCTCTTCCTCATGGGCACTTGGGGCACCGTGTGTGACGACGCGTGGGACCTGACAGCTGCCAGTGTGGCCTGTGCCGCACTGGGCTGTGGGGCGGCCATTGCTGCCCCCGGTTTGGCTGCCTTTGGCCCAGGACGTGGCCCCATTTGGCTCGACAACGTCAAATGCGAGGGACATGAGGCATCGCTTGTGCAGTGCTCGCACATTGGCGCCTACGCGCACAACTGCGACCACACGGAGGACGCTGGCGTGGTGTGCGCAGGGCCTGGCTAAACGGCCATCCCAGTCATGGGATTTCAACAGCAAAACTTTACAATGATAATAAACCTCCTGATCAATGAGTTTGTGATCAGATGGCTCGGTGTGTAAATGGCCACGTCAGTGGTATTTCTGAGCACTGGTGTCTTTATGTAAAGTGCTGAGCAGGTAATTGAGAGATTGGGTTTCAAACCAAAGTGATGAGTGTCTTGGTGGATTTATGCCTATGTCGGAGAACCAAAGGACTAATTACGAGGAGATGGTTTAAAGTTCTAGGGCTTGGTGTGTTTCATAGGGTTATTACATATTCTTTTCGTGGTCTGATGTCTACGTCAGACCACAGGGTAAAACTTGAGATCCTGGGATCAAGTGCCAGGTTAGGGGGCTGAAGCCAAGCTGAAGTCATGAATGAAATGAAAAATTACGTTTGAGTCCTGGGCTTCAACCTGAGACCTCGTTGCATAGTAATTATAATGGTTTCAACCAAGTTACCACGAACCACACAACAAAAAAGAAACCCATCACGTAATTATTCTTTTTTTTCTACTGAAATTGTCCTTAAACTGAGGGATAAAAACAATATCAAATGGGGGATGCTGCCATGTTGTAATAGTCAGCACGCTGGACTTCAGGAGTCACTGGTTCGATTTCCCAGCACTGCAGTTAAAACAAAGAGAAAGGTCTGCACAAATGGAACACATTCCCGCGGAGGGAGCTGGTAGGAACGTTGGGTTGCTCGGTCAATGGCCAGGGTCAACGGCGGCGTGGTGTATTCCGCAAATATGCCCGACTGTGAGGGCGGGCACAAGCCGGCGTGAGTAGGCTAAACGTTGAATTTTATAAGGGTACCACGGGGTGACCAGCCCCTCCCCACCTAGTCCCACCCAGCCCATCTCCACCCTCCCCACCCAGCCCCTCCCCACGTAGCCCCTCCCCACCCTCCCCTCCTCACCCAGCCCCTCCCTCCCCACCCAGCCCCTCCCTGCACAACGGACGGACGAACACAATAATCCCCTGTGGGCTGGTGTAACCAGGAGGTTCCTACCAGTATAATGCAATTGTTTGACTGCCATGTTCTGGCCATCTCTCAGTCCAGCAGATTTGGGGGTAGCATTTCCACAAACTCTTGCATCCCAAGTGTTGGATCATGGATGGGTGTGTGGTACCGCGCACGACTGACATCACGTGATGCATTGGTGACTGACTTACTTGAATTATCCCTGTTTTTGCCAGCAGAATCTGTAACTTTATCACAATTTTGTTTCACGGTCAAGATCAAGAGGCCATCACCACCAATGCCATTGATGTCTACACACGTCGCCATTGCTTCCTTTGTTTTGCAACCCCCCGCCCCCCCCCCTTAATTTGCGTAATTGACATTGAACCTCCCACGTCTACGCCACAATATCCTTACTGCGTGGCTTTAGATCGGGGGTGGAGAACTTACGGTGCATGGACCGCACAATTTCATTTTTTTCCTGGATGATTCACGCTTCGAAACGGTCAGCAAAAGATATTCATCAATCACAAACATCTCAGTCACACTCATCGGGTACAAAGGTATAGGATAAATCCTCGAACCGCAACTCGCGTTATCAATGGCAGCTTGGATTGTTCGTGAAACCTTTTAAACGCGGCCCTATTTCTTCCTATTATCCTTGATTTTTCCCATAATGCATAATGCTTCCTAATACTGGCATTTTTTCACAGATAACAGTTGCACGGCACATTATCCCTGATTATTCCTGATATCGTTAGTTTTTTATGACCACGATCAAAGTAAGTGCACGGGCGGAACTTGCTATGAGCACGAGACGAGACAGACAGACCACAGACACGATTATACTCAGAGACACGGCACCGAAAAAAGAGACAAACATATACACAGAGATACAGACATGGAGAGAGAGAGAGAGGGACACACAAAGATACACTCAGAGAAATTGAGACATACACAGGGAAAAACGGAGGCAGGCTTCGTCAGGACAAGTCACTAACCACGAACAGCACACGGGTTGAGGAACTTGTGTAACTCATGTGCAAACTACCTCCACTGCGCTTTAAAACGTCCCTTACACACGATTTCATGGCTATCAAGAGTCGCGGAAAATTAATCATTACATGGGGGTTATCCATGGGTAATGGACGTTAAGTCATTACCCATATGCACGATTGTTTTGCGGATTAAGAGAAGTCACATGGCAAGTTCACCCTATAATCTGAGGGTTATTAGAAACATATCCCACAAATAAGAGGAAAATCATGGATAATAGGATTCGTGATATTGGTCCCTAGATAACTTCAGGTAAAGACTTATTTGTGATGATTTTGATCTGGCAACACTGTTTCTCATCTTAGCATGCTCAGTCACTTCTGTGATCGGAAGGGCCGCTTGCGGTGACAGAAGTGAGGTTTTGCATTAATGCGTGGCCCGCCAAAGGTAGCCACTGGAGCCATGCACTTGTGAGTGTAAATTGAAAACTAATTTCCTCATAACTCCTTTTTGTGTATCGTTTGCTGTCCTTCCCCCGCACCTCCAATTAGCACGGATGGGCTACTTACGAATAAGTTTAACATACATATGTAGCGACGCACTCGGAGACACTCGTATTAGGAGGCATTTTGTTTATTAACAGCCTTCACAGGTTACAAGGGTTAACTACAACGCTCAGTCAGGACAGCTGGCAGACTGCCTGACTGACGACGGCGAGAAAAGGTGAAGACGTTGACGAAGACGTTGACGAAGACTCCAGCAGCCCGACGGGATTCCACTCCAAGCAACAGCCCTGAGCCTTCTCTCGGGGTCCCCTTTTATCCTCCTAGCGTGGCCTCGCTCCGCCCCCGGCCACGCCCTCTTTCTAGAACCTACTAGCGGGTTCCTGGGCTCACCTCACGTGCCCCCTCTGTCACCTTTGCCCTACATCCCTCTCTCTGGCTTATCACGTGACCTGCTGACAGACAAGGGCAGCTGCAACTGCAGATGCCCTTCTCTGCCAGCAACCCACGCTATGCTACGTAGTGACCCATTCCATGTCACTGCACGTACATACCAAGGTATTTGAAAGTCCAATTCGACCCTCGTTCAAGAATATGTTCCCCAGGCGTATAACTAGTAAATAAAATCTACTTTATTTTATTAAAGTACCAACTGAATAATAGCTATAATTTGCATACCTATATCACAAACTGGTTTTAAAACCTGATACATAATAAATGCAAAAGTATATTTGCTAAAATAGGAAAATTGTGAACGTAAAAAAAGCTTACAGTTAAATTTTTTTTATATATATTCAAACTCGATATTTTTATCCGGAGCCCACTCTAGAGTATTGTATATCAGCGTGTTTAGATGGACACAAATCTTAAACAAATAGTCATTCACAGATAACAGCCAGTCTTTAAGTTGAGCAAGTACATATTTATAATTACCTATGTATTACTTGTTGATTTTTCTAAAATTGGATGTAAATATTTTTTAAAAGTAAAAACCCTGCCAAGGCTGCACTGCTAAATGATGTGGTTCAGGTCGAGTTGTGTTCGACCTTAACAAAATAATCGATTGGTGCTCCGGTTACCACCTGTCCTGGTTTTCCCAGGATTGTCCTCTTTTCGAGGTAGCTGTCCCGAGAAATATGTCAGTCTCTCCAGGAAATTAAAAGTTCTGGTGTTTGTCAGTTGTGTGATAATTCACCACCTCCAATTAGCACGGTTGGCTACGTACGGTGCGAAATAAGTTATATTTTTGTGCTGCGCGATATCCCTATGTCAACGATATGTCCTGGATGTTTTTTTTGTACTGTATCTCAGAGGTGGCAACCCTGTTTGGGGCTCATCTCTTTTCAAGAGTCTCAACGCCATTGGTGGAAAGTTCACATTCCCAGTGTGTAGACTGGGTTCAACCACAGGTAAGTCAAACCAGTGGCACTCTTTGGTATTTACCATTGCAAGGGCGATTGCTGGAGTTGACCACTAACCAGAAGGAGAGTCGAGTTTAAGAGGCGCCACGGTGGCGAGATGTTAACTACCTCGCCTTGTATACAGGAGGTCGGTGGGTTCGATCCTGACTCGGATGCCTGCTGTATATTTGGAGTTTGCGTGTTCTCCCCGCGATCGCGTGGATTTTTCTCCAGGTCCTCCGGTGTTTCCCTCCACATTTAGAAACATGCGTTTATAGTATTTGGCTGCTATATATTTCCGCATGATAAGCCACGTCGTTGAGCTATCATTGGTGGTCAGGTCCCTTCTGAAAAAGAGCTATATAGCTCATTGGATTTTACCTGATCAAATAAAACATAGTTGAAGTTTAGTTTTTATAGAGTCCTCAACATTTTGATTGCGAGTTGGGCACTGCCATTGCAATGTGTCGTAATATACTGACGTGAAATATACTGCTGACCAACAGTAGTGAACATGTTAATGGGTGGAACACACTCATGCATGGGAGGATGAATCGGGGTGTAGTTAGGGATTTAATTATGGCTCGGGATATTGATTGGCTGTAGAATTGTTTTTTCAGAGCAGAAGTAATTAACGTGATCACACCACCAGATTATTTGGGTTGGGATGGATTTTTATTTTAATTAACAGCAAGGATGGCACATTACCCCTGGGGTATGGAACCTACAGCTTTTAGGCCAGATACAAGCCTTGATTTAATCTGGGTCACTGCCACATGAGGCCTTTCTCTTCCAAAATGGCCTGCAAATAAGATTTATTCATCACGGCAAGCATTTAGTCTCGCTGATCATGCACCATGTTTCTACTTTGAGTGTTCGGAGGCATTCTGACTTTGGTGCGTGTGTTCATTGTTTTGGCCCCATTTAGGTTTTTTTTTTAATCCTCTTCGATCCTCAGGAAGGGAAAGGTTCCCTACCCCTGCCATACCCTGGTGACCAAAGAACACAGAGAACACAACACAGAAAGAAGTTACAGCACTGATGTGACGAAATAAACAATTGCAGCGATTTCACAGCCCATAAACTGATCAGTTACCCACTAATAACACCACGAAAAAGCGACTAAGCCAATTACAACACGCAAGAAGGGGTTTACAGCTCAACCCATGACCAGACAACTGACCTATCAGCTATAAAAAAAAAACTGTGAACCAATCAGGGGCGGTTTCTTCATTAGGGCGATTGGGCGACGCACCACCAATGTCATTCAACCACAGAGTCACGCTAGCCGTCACTGTGCCTCTGGATATAGTCCAATCAGCGTCATGTCACGTTCTGTGGAGTACCACCTCTTTTTGGGCGATTTCACTCCGGCTGAGAATCGCCCAGAGTGGTCCCATAGACTTACATTCAAAGATGTTTTTTTTCGAATGGGGGGCGCTGCAATGCATTCTCTATGGCTTCCGGGAGGGCTCGCACTAACGTGCTTACGTCATCATACGTAAGCACGTTTCAGTCAACAATTTTATTTGTCGCCACCTAGTGGAATCTTTAATAAAAGAAACTTGAGTGGATTGTATTAATAGTGAGTATAGAAACAAACAAGATGTATTGTAAGAGTCACTTTATTTTTCATTAATATTAAAGAAGTGAAGTTGCCTTTACATGCTTAAGCTGTTAATTTATCCTTTGCATGGGTGGACCTTATCCTTATAAATCATCCAGACATTTGCCCCCCCTGAGAGATTTTGCAGGAGCCGCCACTGGAACCAATCATATGGATTATATTAATCGGGTCAATGACAGCATGACGATGTGATACTAGCGTAGAACCAATCACAGTGAGGTTAGACACTGCGCCAATCACAGCCGTGCAGCAATGCCACGAAACAATCACAGTACAGCCCAGGTGATGGACCAATTGAAACAGGAGTCAACTCTGGCCAATCGTAGCACAGTGTCTGCTTTCTATGCACGTACATTGAATTGCTGGTTGAACCTCGTCAATACATTGTGCCAAATGTCATGTTAATAGTGTCACAAACCACAATAAGAGATTGTCCGGGTGTCTCAGGGAAGCCAATGCCCATGTCAGAGGACTGAGACGTATTCTTCTTTCACCTCCTCTCAGCTCAAGAGTGATGATGAGGGTTGCCACTTGTTCTAGCATGACCCAGACAGTTTCGGGAATTGGCATCTGTTTTCAGCTGCCAGTAGTATGATCTGTGCCCTGTTCTGGCGGTATTGTGTTGAACTTTTATCACAGTATACTGCACAGTTTTGAGAAATCTAGGCTTACTTAGAAACATGCCCAGGTTTGGTCCGTGGGAAAGGTGGCAATCCTAGGCTTGAATGCACTCCCCATGTTTGGTCCCTTACCAGCTGTGTTTGCCCAAATCATACTTGCACCTTTTTGTTCAGTGTCATTCTTAATTAGATCAATCCATCTCGTCCTTGCTCTCCCTTTCCTTATTTTGACTTGTACAGTCTGTTCTATAACGTGGTAGTTGCGTTCCAGAGGAACACCGCGCTATGGAAAAATCGCGTTATAATAAATGATATACAATATAGGATAAAGCACGGTCTGCGATAAGAACGTGAGATGCGTATGCAGGCTGAACAAAGATTGAGGCGCGTGGGTAGCATCTAGAAGCATCCAGCAGCATCCCCGCCTTGTGTGATGCTCCACCGAGGCAGCCGTACAGCCGCTTATTTCTACTCGCGCGACGTAGTTCTGTTCACCCAATCGCGTTCTATCCAATTCGAATCCGCGTTCTAAAAAAAATAAGTGTTCCCTAATACAGTCATCGCGTTATGTCCAATTCCCGTCATGAAAACACGAGGCGTGAAAAGGGGCCGTCCATAAATGACGTCACGCACCTGGGGGTGGGGGGGGGGGGTCAGACATTTGTGACGATGTGTGACGAGGGGGGTGGGGGGTTGAGAAATGTGACGTCACATCAAAATGCGCAACTTTAACTAAATATAGAGAACACGTTCTACTTAATTAAATATACTTTCTATAAAAAAAAAATCTCCTACAACATCAGAGTGTAGCGCCACATTAAATACGCACTACAATGACAATAGTTTAAAGCGATTTGAAGCATGTTTTATTTTCAAAATGGAAATATGGTTTTGGGGGGGGGGGGGGGCACAGCTTTGTGACGTCATATTTGAGGTGGGTCTGACTTTTTGTGACGCCGTGTGACGAGAGGGGGGTGGTCAAAAATCGTCCAAAATCGCGTGACGTCATTTATGGACGGCCCCAAAGAGAACAGACTGTACTGAAGTATGGATTTCTAATTGTATTCATTCGCAAAAAACATGAGCAACCCATGCTATTATTCTTTCTTGAATTGTATGAAGAGGTGTTGTGCCTCTGCTCCTAAACACTATCTCACTTGTTCATTTCTTCTTTTTCTGTAGTTTTTGTTGACACCTGTGATTTGCCTCAAGCAGCTCATCTCTGCAGACCACCCCCCTCCCGTTCAAGTTATAGTGCCGGGAGCCCCAAAACAATATCAGGGGTTCATGGCACCGATGTTAGAATACAGTGCCATATCTAGATTATTACACGTGCACTATAACAATGGCGACGAAAAGTAATTATCGTGAAGTGAATCATAACTCCCAATCGTGGAGGATTAATTTAAATTAAGGTGGCGGGGGGGGGGGTAAACGCTGCTACGGTACTCGGGGGGGGGGGGTTCTTTTGCCACAACCAACAGTGCAATCGACGACGGCGTTTGCAATTTTTATTTCGCCGCTCACTTTTGGGTGTGAACATCGCACCCGAGAGCTGGCGGCGATTCGAGAGGTTTAAGCATTTCACGGCTATGAAGGTGAGTCATAGGTGGACAATAAGGGCAGGTAGAGCCAAGTTTCGATTTAAAGCTTTCGTGACTGCAGGGATTCATCTTCTTGGTTCTTTAGGTAAAGTCACGTAGAAGGTAAATAATAAAATAATAAAAATAAAACATTATAAAATAGTGTCTGAATTCAGACACTGTCTTTCTGACTGACCTGTTCTTCACTTGAGGACGGCTGCTTGCGTTGTGGCCGAAACGTCGTGAGAATTATTTTATTATGTTTTATTTTTATTATTGTATTATTTCCCTTCTACGTGACTTTACCGAAAGAACCAAGAAGATAGAGCCAAGTTGGTGATTGAGTCAGTTCGGGATTGAATTGTGACTTTCACGGGCGCGTATTAACCGTAGTCTCTATATTACAAGATGCACTATTTCCCCCTCTGTTTTAAAGCAAACTTTGGGGGTGCGTTCTATAATCCGAAGAATACTTAGCCTTCCGGAATGCATGTTCAATCCAGTGGTTTAGAATTGTCTTTCTGAAAGAGGGTTTTCCGTCCAGAGGACAGAAGACACCACCGGCCGTTCAGGATCATCTTCAGACATCTTTTTCTCCCATTTTTTTAAAAAAAAGTAGTGCATTCATTTTCTTGGTTCTTTCGGCTGCTTGCGTTGTGGCCAAAACGTCGTGAGAATAATTGTATTATGTTTTATTTTTATTATTTTATTATTTCCCTTCTACGTGACTTTACCGAAAGAACCAAGAAGATGAATCCCTGCAGTCACGAAAGCTTGAAATCGAAATTTAGTGCATTCATATTCATCTTGTGGAAAACTGATCTCCATAGCACCATCAGCTCTCAATTAGAAAACACTTTTTTAATTTCAAAATGACCCCCAAAGTGTGTATGGTATTCGTTTTATTTTGCATTGAACGAGGGTCCCATGCAGCCAATAACGTCCGTTTGTTTTAACAAATCCAACTGCTGACGAGACCCATAAGGGGCCGTCCATAAATGACGTCACGCACCTAGGGGGGGGGAGGTCAGACATTTGTGACGAGGGGGCGGGGGTTTTGAGAAATGTGACATCACATCAAAATGCGCAACTTTAAATAAATATAGACGACACGTTCTACTTAATTAAATATACTTTTTAAGAAATGTTTTCTCCTACAACATCAGAGTGCAGCGCCACATTAAATATGCACTACAATGACAATAGTTGAAAGCGATTTGAAGCATGTTTTATATATATGTTGGGGGAGGACAGAGCTTTGTGACGTTATATTTGAGGGGGGGTCTGACTTTTTGCGACGCCATGTGACGACGGGGGGGGGGGGGTAAAAAATCGTCCAAAATCGCGTGATGTCATTTATGGACGGCCCCTAAGATCGCAACCGGTCCAGAGTTTGCTTGCTTTACAATAAAACGACTGTCGTTTCAAACTATTGATCTGGAAAGGCAATGGTATAATGGACTAAACCACGACTCTTTAACTCACGTGTCTCGACAGAATGGAGTTCTGCGTACGCCGTTTTTGCTTTGACTGAAGCGTGATGTGCGTGCGTCTTGTGGATCCGGGGAGTATGGTCAGCATTAAGTTCGTTCACAAAGAGCGCGCGCCGAGGCTCACTTGTTGGACTGGCCTCGCGACGTTGTTTTCATCATCGCAGCCACCGGGGGTGGGGGGGGTCCCACATTGCCCGGCGCGCTCCGCCTGCAGACTCGTTCATCCGCGCTCTTTACGCATGGGCGGTGGGATCAGCTGTAAGGGCAGCTCTACGGGCGCTGCCCCCAAGTGCCCCGATGCTGCCCTCCCCGGAACCGGCGTTCGGGAGCCGCGGGTCGCGCAGGCAGCGGCCGACGCTGCGTTTATCTCCGAAGGTTTGGCGCGCCTGCAGGTCTGCTCCGACGGAGAAGAGTCGGCGCGGGATGAGCGAGTCAGTGGGGACGGTGAGGTACGTTGTGTGAGGTCTGGGGGGTGGGGGGGGTGTCTGGGGTGTACACGAATGACTGAATTTCGATTTTCATCGGGATTCATGTCAGTTTAGTACATTCTAGATTGGAAGTTTTTGTGACTGCAAGGGTCCATACTCTTTGGGTTTTTCGGTAAAGTCACGTAGGTTAAAAAAAGAAAAATACATTAAATCACGACGTTTCGGAAGCAACACAAGCAACCGTCATCAGGTGTTGACTGCTCCAACAAAATGTATTAATTAAGTAAGTTGCCTGCAACGTCGCCGGTATATTTTTTTCGAGTTATACTTTTGTTATTTTGGGGCAGTGTTGTTGAGGAGTGTGATGATGTATTTAACTGTGCTTGTGCACTACTGCCAACACAGCATTATCAAATAATTGGTTCTGATTTTAATATGGGACACTTTCTTTTAATAAACAAAAAATGTAAAACTTGGTAGCCTAATTGAAGAGGCATTTGCAACGTCATCAGCGTCATCATCATCTTAGACATTAGCTTAATCACTCATGCACCTAATCGTCATAAACTTGTCATTAAACTGGTTTAACTCTTACTTGATACAGCAAGCGTGCTGTGACGGTTCCACCTGAAGACGGAAGCTTGTGTTGCCTCCGAAACGTCGTGATTTTTATTTGACTTTTACCGAAAAAAACCAAGAATATGGTTTAACCAGTTGGATAAGGCTTAAGCCCGGGGTCGGCAACCAAAAAATAACTCTAAGATAATTTTTTTGTTTCGAATTCGGTAAAAAAAATGTTTACTAAATATTTCAAGAGCCGCTATGCGTGTGAATACGATGCGGTGTTAATTCATAAGTGACGTCACGCAGCGGTCCTTAAAGAGCGCTTCCGGAGCGGCGGCAGGTGGCCGATCCCTGTGGGTCAGGGCGAGCATTTGTATGAATGTACGTTGAACTTCTTTAGCACCGTACGCAGCCAACCGGAGGTGCGGGGGAAGGAAAAGAAACTAAACACACCCCAGTTGACTAGCAAGTTCGTTATTGTTATGGCTAGGGGGCCGTCCATAAATGACGTCACGCACCTGGGAGGGGGGGGGTCAGACATTTGTGACGATGTGTAACGAGGGGGGATGGGGGTGTTTGAGAAATGTGACGTCACATCACAATGCGCAACTTTAAATAAATATAGACAACACGTTCTACTCAATTAAATGTACTTTTTAATTAATGTTTTCTCCTACAACATCAGAGTGCAGCGCCACGTTAAATACGCACTACAATGACAATAGTTTAAAGCGATTTGAACCATGTTTTATTTTTGTGGGGGGGGGGGGGGGCAGAGCTTTGTGGCGTGATATTTGAGGGGGGGGGGGTCTGACTTTTGTGACGCCGTGTGACGATGGGGGGGGGGGGTCAAAAATCGTCCTAAATCGCGTGACATCATTTATGGACGGCTCCCTAGTACTAATAGCTTCTCGGTTGGTTAACTATGGTTAGCGGGAGTAGGAGGACCAGTCCTAATGGCAAGCTCGCTAGTTAATTAAGGTTAGTGGTAAGTTACGAGTGGCGGTTTTGCTAGCTGTTTATGGCGGTGAGTGTGTAACGCTCACCAACTTCAATTCCTTCATCCTTATTTTCAGTGTTGATCTCTCATAATTTTTTGTTGTTCACAGCATATCTTCCATTTGGAGATCTGATGACTAAATCCCAATAAAAAAATGCCGGGATGCCAATATTTCTATCCATAATAAGCAGCCTCTAGTGGCTTGCTACAAAGCAAAGATCTGGTTCACGCTGGAATGTGAAATAAATAACCAACGCAATCTAATAGCTAAGCCAAATGTCATGAGCTGAAATGTTAAACTCTGTTAATCATTAGTAAACACTTAAGCAAATCCATTTAACATCCAAAGCGTGGTCTCTTTTTCAAGACTAATAACACGCACGACACACAAGCCCTGTTTGGTCTTTTATAGTTTTCGGGAAAGTTCCAGCATGGCCACCTTTGTCTCCAGTGTTGTTTACATCTTCGGCTAAGTCGACTTTGGGAAGGTCCAGGCCAGGTGCATATACCACGGCCCAAATCTAAGGCAGGACCTTGGAATAGTAGCGTCATGCGTGAAACATTCCTAATTCCTAACTAGGGAATGCATGCAATGGCTTGCTTGATACGGTACATATTTTTTCTGATTTTATATTCCCACGTCACTGCCATGACCAGGGTGCCCGCTAATGGTCAGCATCGCCAGGGATATCTGTGGGCAGGGCTGACTGGAAGTTTTCACGTCCCAACAGATGTCTGTGCGTGCTGGAACATGGGAATGCATCGGCTTGCCACCCAGTGTGTGTTCATGGAAACGTTACTCTTTGGTTCTTTCGATAAAGTCACGTAGGTATAAAATAAAATAAAGCACAACGTTTCGGGGCGCAGCACAAGCTTCCGTCATCAGGTGGGAAAGCATGGTCTGCTGCTGATGCAGACTGCACCCGAAACGTCGTGATTTATTTTATTTTATACCTACGTGACTTTACCGAAATAAGCAAAGAGTATGGATTCCTGCAGTCCCGAAATATTCAAATCAAGATTAATGGAAACTGTTCCTGTGCCCTATTAGCCCATGTCTTCATTCAAACACCTTAAAATTTTACATGTCAACTCTTCCACGTGTCATTTGGTGGTACTGCCTGTCGTTCAGCAGTATTTCCGAAATCTCACTGCACATGCCAGGAGCTCATTTAGGAACCGAAGCTCGCAGCACGTGGAGAGAAACGTCAGGCATCGTGCCGAACACATTTCGTACATAAAATACAATACAAAGTGCTTTACGAGACAAATTACGAGCGACTGACACTATTTAAATAACAATAAGATGAATAAGTTAGAAACATATATCCCACAATGAACTAAAATGATCATGAAAATGTTAATAAGCACACAATCAGGACATCATAATTAAAAGCCAATCTAAAAAGGTATGTTTTAAGATGTCGTTTAAAAACATATCCTAATTCTATGACAGTAACCTACCTGCCAAAATCCTACACTAATCTCAAACAACTTGGTATTTTTCTGATTATTCTTGGTTCTTTCGGTAAAGTCATGTAGAAGGGAAATAATAAAATATTATTTCCCTTCTACGTGAATCCCTGCAGTCACGACAGCTTAAAATCGAATTTCTTCTGATTGTCATCTCCCAGTGATCCACTTTGGTTCGGGTGAGAGTTTTGTAAGGACCTGGGTTAGGATAATATATATTTTTCATCTGATGCCCGTAGATCACTAAACGTATGGTAGATCACTCACAAGACGAATCCACTTTGTTGTGTGCATGTGCAGGCCTTTGCAAATATACTTGTGGATGAGGGCCGTCGCGCACTGCATGTGGTGGAGATAATGAACACATTCCTGCGGAGGGAGCTGGTAGGAACGTTGGGTTGCTCGGTCAATGGCCAGGGTCAACGGCGGCGTGGTGTACTCCGCAAATATGCCCGACTGTGAGGGCGGGCACAAGCCGGCGTGAGTAGGTTAAATGTTGAGTTTTATAAGGGCACCACGGGGTGACCAGCCCCTCCCCACCCAGTCCCACCCCTCCTACCCCCCACCCAGCCCCACTCTCCCCACCCAGCCCCTCCCCACCCTCGCCACCCAGCCCCTCCCCACCCTCCCCTCCCCATCCAGCCCCTCCCCACCCTTCCCTCCCCACCCAGCCCCTCCCCACCCTCCCCTCCCCACCCAGCCCCTCCCTCCCCACCCAGCCTCTCCCTGCACGACGGACGGACGGACACAATAATCCCCTGTGGGCTGGTGTAACCAGGAGGTTCCTACCAGTATTATGAGACACTACTGCACCATGCTGCCACATTGTTACAAGGTAGCATGAATAATTCCATAGGTAATGTTTTTGTATAAATATTAAAATGGTCACGCATCCCATGCACGACAATAACATCCACTAAAGTTTATTCGTCCAAAAATGATCTTTTTTTTATATTTTCAGTCACGAGTGGCCACGTGCTGTGCAGATAATGCCACTGAGCCACCCAGCGACAAGCAGCAGGAGCAGCAATCAAGTGGCCTGCACCCCAACCGCATAACCTACGACTCTGAAGAGGAAGAGATCATGGAACGCATTGAGAATGAATTCAGCTGACGTGGCCTCGTGGCATGGGAGCTAATGTGTGAAGAACTGAGATGATGTCATTGATTGAAAAAAAATGTTATTGAGCAGCCAGATTTGGCCATCGTTGGTTTCAGTCCAGTCACCAAAGACAGCAAATAAGACACATTCCATATGGTTTTTCACTTTCTGAATGATTAATGAAGACTTAAAGAAAATAGTCCAGAACTATTATTTTGATTCAGAAACATTGATAAAAATATAAGCAGGCTAAATAACACTTTAATTAATGACATGTCGGCAGGCATCATGACGTATGTTGAACTTCTTTCGTACCGTACGTGAACAACCCTGCCAATTGGAGGTGCTGGGGAATGACAATAAACTAAACACAAAAAGTGGTTCTAAAGAAATTAGTTTTCAATCTAGTACTAAAAGTGGACAACTCCAGTGGCTTTCTAATATCGGAAGGAATTGCGTTCCATATGGCCGCCGAAGCGCATTTAAAAACACGCGAGGCAGTTATCGTCTTTGTTCGATGACCAACCAAAAGCCGCTGTAAGGAATGACCGGAGTTCGTGTGATGGTTTATGCTCCTTGATGATATCAGCAAGGTATTGTGGGTTCACTTGTGGCAAACACTTCCTATAGTTGTATTAGATTTTACCCATACTGTAAGTAAATATTATAGAATTTTATAGCAGTTCTTAATTTTATATTGTGAGTGTAGTTTCCATTATTGTTATTATATACTTTTGCTGAAGTTCAATGATATTTTATCGATAATTGGGAGTGTAGTGAGAGTAGCAGAGGATAGATGCATGCTATATAATCCAATGAGAGGTTGTGTCAGCTCGAGTGTGTGCTATGAGAGTACGCAGTGGTAGAAATATGTAAATTGCCATGTGATGGTGTTTGTGTGTCGTCTGTCTTTATTTCACG
Organism: Lampetra planeri; assembly: GCF_965212315.1. Taxonomy (NCBI): domain Eukaryota; kingdom Metazoa; phylum Chordata; class Hyperoartia; order Petromyzontiformes; family Petromyzontidae; genus Lampetra; species Lampetra planeri. The sequence continues at coordinate 7,510,719 of NC_136109.1, forward strand.
GTATGTTTGTTATTTTTTTGTAAACAACGATCCTTTCAAGCTCAGTCTATCACAAACCTCGTTTACTACAAAATGCATGGAGAAGCAAGGAGATTAATAAAGCTATTTGCGTAGAGCCAGAAGATAATAAATGCAACATTCGAAGCTTTAAAATACGGTGCAGAAATCCTCAACCAATTGACCCTGATAACTGTGAGCATTATTTGGAACTTAAAGATGCGTGCTCAAAAATGGACAAAATGAAGGGTGCCCGTTGTCTAAATTATTTTCTTGGGTAATTTACCCAATTAAGTGCAGAACCAGTTAATGGTGACCGGGTTGAGGCCATCAACTGACTTGAGAGGAACCAGTTGAACCACAGACAGCTGCCTGGATTTGAACACCAGAACAGCTCAGCACCCTAAGTTCTAAAGCCACCAGGACAGCTCAGCACCCTGGCTTCTAAATCCACTTGGCCACCTCTCGAACGGATGCCCATATTATGGCGAACCCCTCTCTGGAATTGGTTAAAATGGTGGTGGTCAAGAACATCAATCGTTAATTGATTTTGGGTTTCTCACTCATCAGAAGGTGCTCATTTTTGAGTGGCCAGGTGGCCTCGGGTTGGAATTCAGGTCGCAAACTCATGGTTGAACTATGTGCACAAATATTAGTTCGTCTATGGCTTCATACCAGTCACCATTGATTACAAACATAAAATTACGTTAGTTTTTTTTTACTTTCCAAAGTGTTGGCTTAATTCCATTGTTGGAAAGTTATGAAACATTATGGCGTTGAATGTCATGCGACGGATTTATATTTGTTAAAGGACGTGTGGGAATGTGCACCCCCCCCCCCACCCCCTCTGATTTTTCCTTCTGCATGTCAAAGGTCTTTCTATGACACTGAAAATGTTGTGAATGGATCCTTCATGTCGTAACATGATTACCACTGCAGAATTTCTACACAATTAATGTTTTTAAAATATAACGCTCGTTTTTACCAACCCTGGAGTGAAGACAATGATTCTAATGTCAATCGCAATCGAGCTTGATTCAGTCTTTGCAGGCAGTTGAATTCAGCATCACACAAACAAAACTTTTCGAGACAGTAGAGATCCCACTATCAGACAAAGCAATCGCATGAACACAAGACCAGACAATCACTTGAAAAAATTGCTTTGCATGGATTTTTATTCGTTAAATTTCACTCCATGTTGGTTAAATCGCAGTAACTACAAATCACGTAATTTGTTGCCACCAAATGCAATAAAAAATATATTAATTATGCAGCAAATTAGCTAAGCGGTTGTTTCAAGTGAGTTCACTTCACGTAATCACTGTACTCCATTACATATTTTGCTCATGAGAAAACAAGCATTTTGCTCGCAAGTGAAAAAAAAATTACGTTGTGAATTGGACAGTTTGTTAAAAGGAGAGTATTTCCTTCACAATGGTAAAATATTTGAATCTTAGTCGTGTTTTATGCCAATATCTAATAAAAAAACATGTCATATGCACTTTTAAAAAATGTGTGAATTATTCCCAAAAATGTTTTTCCAAATATAAGAAAAAACAAAGATATGACTGCAACTGAGAGGTAATTGTGCAGGATAAGGATGAGTCAGCAGGACCACGGATACCAAATTTGAATTGAGGGGGGAGATTGAATGAGTTGAGACGGTGCAGGAGTCGGGCTGTCGTGAGAAAGCATGCAGTACACTAAATGGGTAAGAGTGAGTATGCGAAAAGGTGGGAAGTAAGACCACAAAAAAAAATGGGGCATCACTTCTTGAAAATGAAAGCACATTAATCCAGCGCATATCCACAATTCAATTCACAATTAACAAACGTGCATATCCAGGCAGACCTCGCTTGGCGCCAACCCACAAGACGCTGATCGTTTTAGTGCTCTCTAGAGAACATTTTTATGAGAAAAATCAAAAAAGCGCTCACGATTGAGAACGCGCAGCCGACGAAACGTGCCCACCTCCACAATTCACTCAGCCCATGAGAGAGACGTACATTCTGGAGTCAGTCAGTCCCCAACGAATCGTGGTCACATTGCATTGTTTTAGGGAATTGGGGAACTCACGAGACCAGGATAGAGTCTCAGGCTTCACCTGCATAGAAACTTCAACACAAAGGACGTCCTGAAGCTCTTCTCTACACAGCAGCCCCTTAAACCTGCCATGTAGGAGTATAGTAGAATGCACTTGCAGCACATAATACTGATTCATATTCTTGGTTCTTTCGGTAAAGTCACGTAGAAGGGAAATAATAAAATAATAAGAAGATAAAAACAATACAAATTCTCACGACGTTTCGACTGCAACACAAACAATCATCATTTTTGATTGCTTGTGTTGCAGTCGAAACGTCGTGAGAATTTTAGATTATTATTTTATTATTTCCCTTCTACGTGATTTTACCGAAAGAACCAAGAATATTAATCCCTGCAGTCACGAAAGCTTTAAATCTAAATATAATACCGATTGTTATTATAAATCATTAAATTTTCTTACCAAGTAATGTTTACCATGTGTATTATTAGCAGCGCTATTATCAATACCCCAAATAAGCCTTCACATATTGCTCGTACGAAAGAAATAACGCTGCAGGGACCGTATCCCCATTTACACAATGGTATAACGACCCCTTTTAACGCTGATTCCATTCGTGCTCACCTCTCCAAAAACGCATCTTAAGCGGGGTCTGCCTGTACCAGCAAGTATGTATACATGTTTTCCATATACGAACAAGTATACATGGTAAAGTAGGCCTTGCGTCAGAAGGAGATCTACGCTGCAGCATCAGTGCCCGAATGAACACGCGTTGGACTGCATTGAATAACGTCGAATGAACGCTCCTTACTCTTTGGTTCTTTCGGTAAAGTCACGTAGGTATAAAATACAATTAATTAAATCACGACGTCTCGGGCGCAACACAAGCGTCCGTCATCAGGTGGGACAACCACAGCAAGAAACAATTGCTGAAGTGGGCAAAAGAGCTGCCGTAGCAAGAGGCTCTATAGGTAAGAGAGAGGGGGAGGGGCAGCAAGGGGTGTGAGATAGAGAGGGGGGGAAGGGAGTGCTCCAGCAGCCATTGTGCCCACTTCAGCAATTTAGTTTCTTGCTGTGGTTGTCCCACCGGATGACGGACGCTTGTGTTGCGCCCGAAGCGTCGTGATTTTATTCATTTTATACCTACGTGACTTTACCGAAAGAACCAAAGAGTATGGATCCCTGCAGTCACGAAAACTTCAAATCTAGAATTGAACGTGTATATTTGTAATTTTTTGGCAAACCAATGGTGATCACACTTACATCAAATTCACTACACTGGAGGACTTGGTTATATTACGGTTGCAGCCTTATCTTGGAAACGGAACCGAGTTGGATTTGCACTGCCACTATGAGCCACAAGAGAGACACTCAAACCCGCTGCTTGAACCCAGGATTTCAATGGCAAATGTTGTGTACTCTAACATGCTCATTTGGTGAATCCCTGACAGAGGCACAGACCCACCCACGCTTCATCTTGTTTTGCCAGTGGCTAAGCATGCTTCTTCACTTTATGGTAACGCATCGGAATTTTTTGAAACGAGAACACCAGATGTGCTAGCTCATTGATTGTGAAAATATCATAAAGACTAAACCTTAATATTAGTTTTAAATATCGATTTAAAGCTTTCGTGACTGCAGGGATTCATCTTCTTACTCTTATGTTTTTTTGGTAAAGTCACGTAGAAAAATAAATTAAAATTCATAAAAGTAAAATAAAAAAAATCACGACGTTTCGGAGGCAACACAAGCTTCCGTCTTCAGGTGGAACCGTCACAGCACGCTTGCTGTATCAAGTACTTTTATTATTTTTTTTTACCTACGTGACTTTACCGAAAAAACATAAGAGTATGAATCCTTGCAGTCACGAAAGCTTCAAATCTAGAATTCATCTTCTTGGTTCTTTCGGTAAAGTCACGTAGAAGGGAAATAATAAAATAATACAAAATAAAACATAATAAAATACTCACGACTTTTCGGCCACAACGCAAGCAGCCGTCCTCAGGTGAAGAACAGGGCTGTCGGAAAGACAGCGTCCTTAATATGAGTGTTTTTAAATGAGATTTATTTTTACATTCACACGAATTCAGAAGTTTGAATATGCTGAAAAGAAAAAAAAGCCTGAAAACTCCTCTCTTCAATCGCAGTTCCTGGATACGGGATAGACCACCACCATTGCGGATTTGAAACTCCCCTCTGTGAGCTGGGCTCAATGGCCTAACATGGAGCAGCTCTCACCGTGCACTGCACAGTGTGATGTGGCCACGGTCACAGGGCTCCCTCTAATGACGTTTAGGGGGAGATGCCGGGGAGTTGCTGGGCGTTCGTATGATACAGAAATATTCAGGTGTGAGGATGTGGGCAACAATGATCGACTCATAAGTAATATTTAAAAATACTTTTTTTAAACACGCTTTAATGAAATGTACCGTACGAGTAATGGCAGAACTCCACGACTCCAGGAAGTAGCCCCGAAGCTTGCCATAACGCAAGGGAGCCGTGGTGATTTACAGCCAACGTGACCTGAGCGTGGACAATTAGACCCAAGCCGAAACATAACATATCAATAAGATGTTTTAAAATATTTATTTTAGTTTTAATGATATAATATAGTATTGTCATCAGCATGACATAAGTATACCAAGTTTGCAGTCGATACCACATTGGAAAGTGGGTTAAAATAGAGTTACAAGATTTGAGGATACGAGAACGACAATAACAACAGAGTGAGTTAAATAAATTCGTGTAAAATAAAAATGGGCACGTGCATAGATAGGACGAGGCGCCTAACAGATGTGTGTGCGTAAGGTGAGGATACAGCGTTCATACCTGGAGAAACCTCGACGATGAAGGAGATACCTGGAGAAGGGAGATGAACGGACAAGGGGAAAAAAATCTGACGGAGGGAATACAAACTAAAAAGTTACATATTTTTTTATTCTCACCTTTTCACCGTCAAATTGCCGAGGGCTGATTTCACCACCAGGGGGCGATCTTAATTTTAAAAAATCTCCATAAACGCCTCTTCCAGGCAGTTGACATTCCACCTCCACGCTCCCACGTGTGGGTCAACCAACAACATCCTCCCATTTACAATACAGGGGTTTTTTTTTTGTTAGACCGCGTAAATATCCATGTATCTGTGCGACTTCACGAGTCAGTGGCACCAAACCGATCTCCCGAACCATACCCTTGTTGTCGAGCCCTCCGAAAAGTTCACGTAAGTACCTAGGTACTTTTCGATTTAAAGCTTTCGTGACTGCAGGGATTCATCTTCTTGGTTCTTTCGGTAAAGTCACGTAGAAGGGAAATAATAAAATAATAAAAATAAAACATAATAAAATAATTCTCACGACAGCTGTCTCCCCGACAGACCTGGTCTTCACCTGAGGACGGCTGCTTGCGTTGTGGCCGAAACGTCGTGAGAATTATTTTATGTTTTATTTTTATTACCTAGGTACTGTATGTTGAACTTCTTTCGCACCGTATGCAACCAACCGTGCCAATCGGAGAAACGGGTAACACAACGCTGCCTGCGACTGTCTTGAAGTCTCGGGGGGATAACGGAATGCCAACAAATACTGCTTGCAACTATTTTCGAACATGAGCACACAGTACGGTTTGTTCACCATGCCGTAGGCGTGTAAAAAAGGGGTCTGGGCAATCCCACAAAGCGAGGCAGGAGCATCGGAGGACTAGGGATATGGTGTATGTCTTTTGTGTGCGTGTGTGTGCTACCACGTATGTATCTGCACTTTGGGTGCCGTTCATAAATGACGTCACGCACCTGGGGGGGGGGGGCGTTTGAGAAATGTGACGTCACATCAAAATGAGCAACTTTAAATAAATATAGACAACACGTTCTACTTAATTAAATAGACTTTGTAATACATGTTTTCTCCTACAACATCAGCGCCACATTAAATACGCACTACAATGACAATAGTTTAAAGCGATTTGAAGCATGTTTTTTTTTTTTGGGGGGGGGCATAGCTTTGTGACGTCATATATGAGGGGGGGTCTAACTTTTTGTGACGCCGTGTGACGAAGGGGGGGGGTCAAAATCGTCCAAAATCGCGTGACGTCATTTATGGACGGCCCCTTTGCTCACGAATACTTGCAAGAACTGGACACATTCCCATCAGTGAGCTCCTCCGGCTGGTACAGCTGCGTTGGATGGGTCATGGAGCCCGCATACCCAGTCACCACATGCCAAAGCAGCTTCTGTTTGGCCGGATAGAGGGGGGGGGCTAAACGGGCACGACATAGGCTGGAGATCGACTGATGCGGTACAAGATGCGGAGCTGAGTGGACTTGCCTAAGACTGGTACCAGCGGTGTCAAGATCGGCCTCTATGGAGGAGGCTCGTGAAGGACACTACTGGTCAGTTGCAGGCAGTCGCCCTCCAGCAACAGCGGAGGGCGGAGGAGCATCGCTCACAACAACAAGCGGAGCGCCGGGCGGATAAAATCCAGCAAGTTGGCACAGGAGGGGACATAGCTGGTGCATCTGCCAGTCATCTCACTCAGTCGACCCATGGCACCTGGGTCTGTCCCGTGACCTCATGTCAACGAGCCCTCGAGACTTTACGCGGCCTCAAAGTGCACCTCGCTTTTCTAACATTAGCATCACTAACCCAGCTTCTCTCTACCTTCCATCTATTACCTGTGCCCAACTCCCCCCCCCCCCTGTCTCACAGCGCGACAGCCAATGCTGCTGCATCCTGTACCATTGACATGCTAATTTTCTCACGCTCCGCCCACTTACCCATGGGGTAGAGCCCACCAAAACCCTTTATAAGCTCTAGATTTGCTCTTGTTGTTAACAGATCTTTCTCCGAAATCAGCAGTTGTCCTGCTGTATAGATTCCGCCTGATGACGGTCGCTTGTGTTGCGATCGAAACGTCGTGATTTATTTTATTTTATTTCTACCTCCGTGACTTTACCGAAAGAACCAGAGTATGGATTCCTGCAGTCACGAAAGCTTCAAATCAAGATTGCACCTCGCTTGCCACAGGCGCCGTGGCGATGTGGACACTTCGCGTGGCCTCGAAAGTGCACCTGGCCTGGCACAGGCGCCGTGGTGACGTCACCGCTACTTCGTGGCGAATGGCGGCTGTTGTTGTTGTTGTGTACTTTGCACGGGTAACACTGGACGTGGTGTTTCCCCCGAGTGTAAGAAGCCAATAGTAAAACCTAAAAATATATACAGTACTCTACCCTGCCAGCGGTCTGTTGCCCCGCACCGCCGCCAATCACCCTCAACGCACAGCAAGGCCCTTTCTTCGAATGCAAGCATACAGAGGCCAAAAACAACATGTTTTTAATGGAAATGTCGATTTGAAGTTATTTTGAATGGCTGATGTGCAAGTAATTGAGATTTGCCTGTACAGTACAATCATGGCCAGTTTAAACGCTTTTTTATAAAGGGATTTCACGATTCACTGTGAGATGTCAAGCCATTGCACTTAATTTATGGACGATTCCAGTTCTGCGAAATGTATCAGTTTAACTACCGTTTGATGCACATCTCTCCCTGTCGCAGAATGTGTGGGAATGGAACTGCTCCCTACCGTGTGGATCTGAATACACCTGAAGGGATTTCAGAGGTCGCTCTGTGATATCCGCTTCCGTGGTCCATCCAGTAACATGACGGAATGAACTGCTCTTGCGAGAATTCTGAAGGGGTGTCTCGTGACATGACGTTACTAGTTCTACAATAAGTATAGCCCGTAAAAACAAAGTTTTTCACTATAAATCCTTTATATGCGTGGCGGCTAGAGTCCTCTCGTCCTCTGGCTTGAGATGGCTGCCACCTATGGGTCAGATGATTGCATTGCACCATTAAGCAATTGGTAATTAAATATAATATTTTTGTCCTAAGAAGTGTACAATTTTGGAAAATTTTTTCACGAACATTAATTGTCACGCACAGCGAGTCTGTGTGGAAAATGTCAGCTCTATTGGATCTCGGGAAGTGGGTTAAAAAACGACTGAAAGATTTGCACGGTCCGAAGCAAGCAAGCGAACTTAATATAAAGGATTTAAAAAGGCTCATCACCATCTTCACCTTTCTTTGTTAGTTAAGAATTTTCAATATCCAACACCCCATCTTTATTTAAACGTAACTATTCATCTGATAACTTCCTTTAGTAACTGTTATTTCAATAGCTTAATTTTAATTCAACGGCTTAATTTCAATAGCTGGACTGCCACATATCACGGATTCCTTGGTAGGGGAGACAGGGTCTGCTCTTGCATGTTTGACAGCCATCACAGTACACGACTACATTATATATCTGGACCTTGTATACAACCCGATACAAGCCTCCTTATCATTGCTCAAGTCCCTTGACGAGTATGGGGGGGATAAATATCCATATTCCCCACCCCTTTTTCAAACCACTGTTGAATAAAGGCCTTGCCATGCTAGGCATGATGGGGATTGATCGTTTTTGTCTGTGCGGGTTTGGGACCAGTTCAGATATCACTCGCCACTGATGTTAGTCATGACCGGGAATGAAACGTAGGTCACTGGGTTTACAGTTCGGTGCAGTGATAATTGCACCACCACTCCGTACCAATACCGATATTATGAATTCCAAATTTAGCAAACACCGTCAATTTTAAGCAGTCTGTGAATGTATATTGTTTCTATTTATTAACAGAGGTTGCTGGGTGGCTCAGTGAGCAAATACCACGTCAGAATACTCAGCGGGCACCCAACAGGTCCTGGGTTCAAATCCAGACAACCATCAAATATAAATTATGATTATTATGCTCTACTCAGGGAAGCCTCATCAAGTCTCATTACAATTTTTCAGGAGAGTCCTGCCAGGTTTTTTGCAACAGGGCAGAGGTCGCAACCGGGTACCCGATACCCGTACCCTACCCGATACCCGGCTACCCGTACCCGGCCGGGTACGGGTACGGGTAGCCGTTTGCGACCTTGGTGCGTCCGGGTACGGGTACAGGTAAGCCGTGAGTCACTGGTGAGTAACCGTTTGTCACTCATTTCGGGTAGGGTACGGGTAGGGAACGGGAACCCGTACCTGGCCGGGTACGGGTACCCATTTGCGACCCTGGTGCGGCCGGGTACGGGTAAGGAATCAAAACCCGTTTGCGACCTCTGCAACAGGGGTAACAATTGTTATATAATCCATATTAGTATTTTTTCCAAAATTCGGATCGTGACTAATGCGGAATGGCTTTTACCTGTGCCAAAAATAAACCAACGGTTTACACTAACATCTTGGGATTATTTACGTCCACCGTGAAGTAGACGGTGTGTATTTCTACGCTTATTAAGCCAACAGTAATCACCCAGGCGGGCACTGGTTTCAAATCGTGAACATCTGGAAAAAGTGGCAGATGCGCTACCGCTAAGCCATGTAACCAACCCATGATGGAACCACATTCTCGAGTGTTGCGAGCTGACAGTACCATCCATGTCACCAATTACTGCACCACAACCTCCCATTTTATTTAATTTGGTGTATCACTTAATTTGGCATATTCAAACTGTGACGATGAAACAATGTGGTGCGATTACCGTGTGACAAGCACTACCCAAGGTGAACAACCCAGTGTGGTTAAAAGAACATCAAAGGGACATACATATTTCAAATGTCTTGTGGTTGTCGATCTCTGACACAAAGCGATGCAGGTTCCTTGCCAAAGTTCTGAATTGAAAATGTATTTAAGTCATGACGTCACTCCATTTGCAAAGCTTTGTGAGGAAGAAAAAAAAGTGTGCATTAAACAAAAACCCAATTAAGCCATGCTTCACAAATTCACCCATTCAAGATATGTTCATAAAAAGCCTTTATGCAAGTACCTGCTTGCATGCATTTGTAAGCGTGTAAGTGTACACATTCCATCTCAAGCAATGAAGCAGTTTAAAATCAGTTGCTGAATTACTTCCCATTTTGCTAGCAACACTCCCTCCATTTTCGCACTACATAAAACAACTGCATGAAGACAACCGACTACGAAGCTGCACATTTAAATTTCACATTGTAACGTAAAACTTCAAATCAATCAGATGGTCATTGCAATTGTGTCTAGGATGATCATTAGGACTATTAGAGTATGAAGATAAAGACAAAGACCCCCCATATAGCCTTAAATGAATGTTGGGGCAAGTGCTGTTAGCGAGCACCTATGAAGACCCCGGCACGACACACGAGGGGTGGGTGGGTGGCCGGCACGACACACGAGGGGTGGGTGGGTGGCCGGCACCACGCCCGGCCGCCTTTGTCTCCCCAGTGACGACGTTTACACACTCAAACGAGTACAATGTGTGAGCCTACCTAGGGGAGGCCCAGAACAGATTAAAATAATCCTCACTGTTATTGGCTTTGAGCAGCGCGCTAACCATTGCACGACCGCTTCCCTCATGAATACACGTAACGTAGACAGACACCACGCGCATAAACTGGATCCATGACAAATGCAAAAGGTATAGATAGAAACAAAATGCAACATTGTGACCGAAGAATTCGGTCCCCCTCCCATCTTGTCTTGAAAGTCATATGGCCACCGTGCGATGTGCACAGCGACTTTTCTCAGACCACGAAAACAGTGAAACATGTGGCCATGTTATTTCAGACTCCTTTGAATTGGAGGTCTCAAAACAAGGCTGCGTGTGCATTATACACACAGCATCGCGGTGGAACGCAACGTTGCAGAGGGCGTGGTGGCAGGACCCTGTACAATGATCTCCATCGCACATTTTCCTCCCCAGAAATCACATTACGGGTTAAGAGACGCTACGGAAAGTAACGCACCAAAAACTTGTTGTATAAATCTGGTCAAGCACACACCCAAAGTTTTTTTTAAAAAAACAGAAATAGAGGGAAACCGCGTCTTATAATCCGTAGAATACGACATTGCTCTTATCAGCATCCAGCCGGCACTCACTGTTATCTCTGATTTGTTAGTTACTCATCATTTACAGAAAGTGTCAGAATTCGCTGACATTTTTCGATTTAAAGCTTTCGTGACTGCAGGGATTCATCTTCTTGGTTCTTTCGGTAAAGTCACGTAGAAGGGAAATAATAAAAATTCAACATAATAACATACAATTCTCACGACGTTTCGGCCACAACGCACGCAGCCGTCCTCAGGTGAAGAACAGGGCTGTCGGAAAAACTTCATTCAGACGCTGCTTTTCCGACAGCCCTGTTCTTCACTTGAGCACGGCTGCTTGCGTTGTGGCCGAAACGTCGTGAGAATTGCATTTTATTATGTTGAATTTTTATTATTTTATTATCTCCCTTCTACGTGACTTTACCGAAAGAACCAAGAAGATGAATTCGCTGACACACACGGCGTGGTGGTTGCGGTGTGTGTGTGTGTTCATGTGTGTGTGTTCACAGTTCATCAGACGTGCGTGTTTGCTGCGCTTGGGGGTGAGTTGCCTGCCGCAGAGGCGAAAGGACATTGTCATCCTCCGTCTTCGCATCACCGGTGACGCCCAGCAGAGAGGCGAACATCTCAACCGGTGCTGCGTACAGCTCCTCCATGGTGAGGGCGCCATCCCCATCCCTGTCGCTGGCCTGGAATAACCGCGCAAGAATCCCACTGCCGTTCGTCTGGCCCCGTCCCCGCAGCCAGTCCTTCATCTCGCCCAGCGTGACCACGTCTCGACCCTCAAAGTCCTCGAGCACCTGCGACCTCAACAGCTCCAAGGTGGACGCCATCTGGTAGTCGCTCAGAGGCACGTCTTGGGCCGCTGGCGGCTGCGGCGTCTTCTCGCAGTCCGTCTGGTTGAACCAGTGGAGGTGCACGAACCAAAAGTTCACCGCTAGGCTCCTGCCCGCGTCCGAGTTCACCTGATGGAGCCACTTGTAGGGGATGAAGAAGCAGTCGCCGGCGTCGACCGTGGCGCGGTACCAGCGCATGCGACGTAGCCCCGGGTATCGGTACATATCCACGCGGTCCACGTCGACCCCGAGGAACGCCTCGTCGGCGTGGTCCAGCGCAAGGCGCTCCAGCTCCGCGCGGTCAGCCATGAAGAAGCGCTTGCGTCCGGCGAGCACGCAGATGATGTTGTCGAGCGAGTCGTAGTGGAGCACCGATTTGGTGCCACCGCCGCTGAGCCAGAGCACCGAGTCGACGAGCGCTCGCTGGAGACCTCCGCACGCGAGGCACGAGGGCGGCCACACTTCGTCGCGCATTGCCACGGGAAGGCTCTCCACCATGTAGACGTCCTCGAGCGCGAACGAGCGCAGGAACGACGCCAGGCTGCTGCTGTAGACGCCCGCCGAGCGGTTTTCCTTCTTGCCTAGTTCGACGCTCACCTCGAGCGAGCCGTAGCGGACGCGCAGGTAGTCGTCGTCCGCCCAGCGCGAGAACGCCGGCATGCGCAACGCGGCGCCGCGGAAGAGCACCGGGCGGCCGGGCGACACGAATTCGTGGAAGAATGAGGTCGGGGAGGGCATCGCTGCGAGCGACGGCGCGTCCGCCTCGGGTGGGGCGTGTGAACCCAGTGGCCTCATGTGACCCGGCGGGTGGCCCGTGGTGGTGGTGGCGGTGGCCGCATCCTCCGGCTGCGTGGGTGAGATGGACGTGGCCGGAGTGGCTTCGGTGGCCGGTGATGTCGACCACAGGCTGGCGCACGCTGGGGCCCCCATCAGTGCCACGAGCAGTATTCGCGTTGTCAGCTGAAGGGCAGCGATCGTGCGCTGCGGAGAACACGTGCCGTGCTCGGCCATGCTAACGTTGACGCCGCGATGGGAGCTGGTCAGCTGAGCTGTGAGCCGTGGACCGGGGGGGGCGTTAAAAGTTGTTTTTTGTTACGTGGTCTCCTTTGACAAGGCAGAGGCTGGGCTCTCTACATCTTCTGTGCCTGGCCTAACGCTCCGTTCCGTGCAACTCGGGTTGCCCTCTTGCTTAAAACTTCCCAGCGGATCGACTGCGAGCGCCCAGTTGGGTGCAGCCAAGGGCAGTCGGAGGTGGTGGTGATGATGCTGCTCCAGACGCCGTGAGTTGGGAGCTAAAGCTCGTCCAGTGATGCGAACGTTGTGGCCGCGGCCCTCTCATCTCACTCGTAGCAGGAGGGGGGGGGGAGCAGAAAGTTGAGTTCACAGCGACACGGGAGCTCTAGCGAATGCACAGCGCATCTGCAGTTCCGGCAGCTGAACTATTTTTTTTTCTAAAAGTGTTTTTGTTGTCGTCATATCCCCAACATGAACAAAAGAATCCCACGTTCGTCTGTTGAAACATTTGTTTAGATCAACTGATTGGGATCAGAGTTAAATTGAAATTTCACATTCCCCCCCCTCCATCCCTCCCATCGCCACCTACGCCGCACTTGGTTTCGCCCACAGCAACTTGGATGACGTGGCTGCCCCGCCCGTCATCCCTGTCCCGCCCACCCTCCGTGCCCCCCCCCCCCGCCTTCACCCCCCCCCCCCGCCTTCACCCCCCCCCCGCCTTCACCCCCCCCCCGTCTACACCCCCCCCCCGCCTACACCCCCCCCCCGCGCCTTCACCCCCCCCCCCGCCTTCACCCCCCCCCGCCTTCACCCCCCCCCGCCTTCACCCCCCCCCCGCCTTCACCCCCCCCCTGCCTTCACCCCCCCGCCTTCACCCAACCCATCCCCATGTGATGGAGTGTGGTGATGCAATGAATGGGGCTCGGTGGATAAACAGCGTTATCCGAGGTATGGGGCCATCGTTGCAACTCCCCCCCGCCCACTCTGTCAATACACTGCGGGGACGAATGCCTTGCCACTTGACATTTCAATAATATGGGTGTTGTTCTTGGTTCTTTCGGTAAAGTCACGTAGAAGGGAAATAATAAAAGTAAAACAATAAAATTCTCACGACGTTTCGATTGCAACACATTGCAATCATCATCAGGTGTGAAAACCACAGCAGGAACATTTGAAAACCGCCACTTTTTTCAAATTTGGTGCTGATAATGTTAAGGCTCGTGGTGCATAATACGATTCTGTTGCTGACAAGTGGTGTAATAATTGTTTCATTTTATATAGTGTTTTTCATGCAAATTGCATTTGACAATCACTGAGGAGCCAAAGATAAGCTGCAATTAAGGCAGTCAGGTGCCAACAATTTCCCAAGCTCAGCAGTTAAGATGTGTTCAGCCAATTAATGAGCGCTTATACGTAATTATTGCAAAGGTGGCAATGCTGCTACTGATACAACAGCGCAACAGCAGACCTGGCACAGGAATTGCTCATAAAAGACTCAACACACATCATGGACCATTACATTTTTTGTTTACTCATCATGAATCAATGCTGCTGAAAGTATGCACTCACAAAAGGCCGTACAGCTCATGGTGTGTATAATAAATTATTTTTTAACAAATTTATTTAGAGAGACAAATGTGATGGACACATTGCTTATTTAATGTATTTATATTCGAACAACTATTTAGAATTTTACATCAGAGTAAATAAATACATTTAACTGAATAGTTTTCATTTTAAAAAAGATTGTGTAAAAGTAGCGTTCAAATGCTGCAAAAATCATCCACCTTGTCGACGTACAGTGCTCAGAAAAAGTTTGTGAACCCCAATACTAATTATGGAAATTCCATAGTATAACCATGATAGCCTTCTTCAATCAAAACCGTCTTTTGTTAAATATCCAATAGGCGAATAGGGTTTATGTTAACCAATTCCATGTATTTTGAAACAAAATTATGTATTAATTAAACAAACAATGAGTATTCTATTGTTCTTTCGCTAAACTCACGTAGATATAAAAAAAGAAAATACAAAAAAAGAAAGTGATTAAAATATCACGACGTTTCGATCGCAACACAAGCGGTCGTCATCAGGAAGAGAGAGGTTAGCCTCTGAGAGCAAGCTGTTAATAAAGGTTTAGAGATGAGCGGGCAACTAATGTTAGGACTTAGATTAAGATATAATACAATTTTAGATTTGAAATATGTGAAAATCCTAAGGGGTTCACAAACATTTTCTCGGCACTAGCTTATTTTTCCTGCAACGATAATTTGCCATGAAAAATATTGCCTTTTACTGCTCTCTGTATCCTAGCAATGCGATCATAAGGCTACGTGTGAGTGTAAAGGCATGCGTTTTATGGACCCCTTCCCGCGTCCAACGCTCGTAAGCGGGACTGCACAGTATCAGCAGTTAAAACATCGTAAATGCTTGACAAAACTCACTTAGGCCACCCCTACCAATATATGTACAGGTTTTATAATTTTTTTGTTTAGGGCCGTCCATAAATGACGTCACGCACCTGGGGGGGGGGGGGGGGTCAGACATATGTGACGATGTGTGACGAGAGGGGGGGGGGGGCGATTTGAGAAATGTGACGTCACATCAAAATGCGCAACTTTAAATAAATATAGACAACACGTTCTACTTAATGAAATAGACTTTTTAATAAATGTTTTCTCCTACAATATCAGAGTGCAGCGCCACATTAAATACGCACTACAATGACAATAGTTTAAAGAGCTTTGAAGCATGTTTTATTTTTTTTTGGGGGGGGGGGGGTCTGACTATTTGTGACGCCGTGTGACGAAGGGGTGGGGGTCAAAAATCGACCAAAATCGCGTGACGTCATTTATGGACGGCCCCTTTGAAGAATTGCATTTTCATATAAAATGCAAAGTTAACGCTTCATAACATCTCCTTCATCAAGTGAAAATTAAAGACAAGGTGTGATTGTGACCATGCAACACAAAGTATGGACCAAATAGTAAACGACTGTAGTCTGTGCCCCCTCAATGGAGGAGGAATACGAAAACTGCACGAACTCTCTTCTGAAAGTACTCTTAGGTTTGTTCAGTAAAGTCACGTAGGTAAAAAATCTAAAAATAAATTAAAATGAAAAATAATAAACTAAAATAACTTACTTTTATTAATTTTTATTAAAAAAATTATTAACAATTTTTTTAAATGACATTTAATACAAGTAAAAGAACTTACTTTTATAAATTTTAATTGTTTTTTTTTTATTTTTTACCTACGTGACTTTACCGAAAAAACCTAAGAGTATGAATCCTTGCAGTCACGAAAGCTTCAAATCTCTTCTGAAGCCCGCTCGTGGCCAGCAGACCTCGACATTGGCATTCGGCTCCTGAACGTATTTCCATACGCAAGAATATATTAACGGTTAATTTTCTTTTTGATTTAAAGTTTTCGTGACTGCAGGGATTCATCTTCTTGGTTCTTTCGGTAAAGTCACATCGAAGGGAAATAATTAAATAATAAAAATATTAAACAAAATTCTCAGGTATGAAATCTACAGCAACATTTTCTTGCTGTGGATTTCACACATTGTTTTTGAGATATTTATGATTAAAGCGGTTTTTAACGAAAAAATACGCATTTTATGACTTTCAAATCTGAATAATTCGAAAACGGTCAAAGATAGGAGCTTCCCCTCAAAGAGTATTAAGTTCATTAATTTTAGTTTTTTTCTGTTAAAAATAGAACGGAATTTTTCTATTTAACGGTTTCCGATGAGTATGTACGTCTTGAAATGTAAGAAGTTGAATGAAGCCGTCAGCAATAAAAAAAAATCGTGGGAAAATGCAAATTTTTGGAGTAAGTTGTTAGTGTCTGATCGTAAATAAAAATAGTCAAAATATATTTCAGGTTCATTATTATATGTATTAAATCAGAATACATATTCTGATAAACATTCTGATTCTGACCACAACTCAAAACCAACCCCGACGTCACTGCAAAGGGCGCTTTTCCACTGGCGATGACGTTCCACCGACATGACGTCATCTCGCTCCGGGAATTCACAGGACGTGAAGGCGGTTTGCGTGACGTCATCGCGCACGAAGCAGGCCGCCACAAAACGCCGGCGACGTCACGACGCACGGGCGTCACGTCACGTTACGTTACGACGCACGGGCGTACGACGCCTCACGTCACGACGTACTGACGTCACGTCGCCTCACGTCACGACGCACTGACGTCACGACGCAGGGAGCGCGTGTCCAGAGCCAGGGCCCAGAGTCACCGGGACTGGGACTGCGATTCGTGGCGAGTAAGAGGAGGAGGAGGCGACGGCGAGTTTCTGCGTCTCTCCCCTGTCTCTCCCCTGTCTCCACACGGGTCTCTGTCTGTCTTGTCTCCACACAGAGACAACAATGTCCTCGTGTGTCTCATCACGAGTCTTGGTTCTGCCCGTAGCCAGCCGTGATAATCGGATATCCGCGAGTCTCCGTGTCTCATTGTATCTTAATCTCATCATGAGTCTGTATCAACCCCTCCTCCTCCACACGATGCGTACCTGTCTCCGTACGAGGCGTGTCTTCCTGTCCCAATGTATCCCTGTCCCCCTGTCCCCACGTCTCATTGTATATCACCCTTTCCCCATCGTCTCTGCGTGCCCTTGACACGATTGTATCCTCGTTAACTGCTCGTCTCGCCGTGTATCTGTGTCCTCAATCTATCCCCGCATCTCAATATGTCCTTGTGTCTGCGTTGAGCCTGTCCTGCCCGTCTCTCATGCCTCCCTCGTCTCGCGATACGCACGTGTCTCTGTGTATCCCTCCAGTTGTGAACATCTGTGCGCAAAGAGCTTCATAGCTCATCGGATTACTCCAAGAGTTCGATTTGTCTCCGTGTCTCTCCACAAACCTGTATCTCCACGTCCCCCCGTGTCCCCCCTATGACTCCATCTCGTGGGTTTGTGCTGTGGCCTGTGTGTGTGTCTGTGTGTGTGCGCTATGAGCGATGTTTTCATAGCAGTATGGGACTATGGGTCCACGTGCATTTAAAGTGCACCACGCTGACGTCACCGCTGTGGTGATCACAGTTTTCAGTTTCATTGATTTGCTACGAGGGGGTGGGGTGACAGCACCACGCCCGGCCGCCTTTGTCACCCCCCCCCCCCCCAGTGGCGATGTTCACACAGCAGACCAGTTACTCGTTTGAGGCTGAGTCGACCTAGGGGAGGGCCCAGGACCGGTTCAAATAATCGTCACCGGTGGTGGCCGTGAGCGGGAATCGAACTCGGGTCGCCGGGTTCGTAGCGCGGCGTGGCGCTAACCACTACACTACAATGCGTTACGCTTCCACGTGCGCGGGTCACGTGACAGATTTAACGTCACAGTTAAATTGCCGTGCAAAAAATAAATGCTTTATTGAGCTCCCCCCCCACCAAAAAAGTGTATTTTTATCATTTTTGCATGTCGGGAGGTACGCTAAACATTTTGAACAGACAAATAATCACACCTTTGCCTTTGACAAATGTGGAGATAGCCCTGTGAGCCATTCGGCTCTTGAATCGGGTGCAACCGCAACAAACAAAAAAACATGAACGGGAAAACATCTTAAAGTGACTATGCGCAAACAGAAAAATTCAGGAAAAAAACAGCAAAGTCTTCCAGAAAAAGCACCGTACACCAACGTTGTGCAAAAAACCAGTGGGATGCAAGTCAAACAACAACAACCCCAAGACAACTTAGATTAAAACCATCAGTCTAACTCCGTACTACAACAAACAAACATGGCCAAACCAAAAAACTTTTCGAAATCACCAAAATAAAGCCATAAGCAATGTAACAGTGATCATAGGAACTGTGACCGAAATTTCACAATAAACGACATAAACAACATGTACCACCAAACCCTGTAGCCATAGCTGGCTGCATGAGTCACTCCACAATAGCAGGAGCATCAGTAGGAGTATCAACATTTTTCAAATGCACACTACATCGTTACCGGCTACTGCTCAACGTCAGTGGCAAATTGTGCCTTAAACGGGTTCAGTACAAGGTGCTTTGTGTATTGGAGAGAGTGAATAAGGCGGCAGGGGAGGTTTTCACACCACTTGCCCCAAAAGTCTGTTAAGGCTTTGTCTTTGACCAAATCACCTGAAATGTACCTGATTTCGATGGATCTCAGAACCTACAACACCTGGGTGATTACCTGGTGTTGTAGGTTTTCGGGCTGCGAGGTAGTAGGGAGATTATAGCATTGCTAAGTGTTTCCCTATTGCCGTGTGTAGGTTTCCCCCCCCTAGAGTTCTTGAGTAATGTATCCTGAAATGTGCCAAAAACTCATGAATGGAATTGGCCAAACAACCCCCCAAATGCAGGACCCTCCTGGGAAAAAAAAGAGTTCAGATTCAGTGAGGCTTTTCTGGGCAATGTTTGGTTACCGTACTAGGAATGATCTTTGCTGAAACCACAACCATTCGTATGCATTGTGTGCAGTGCAGGTCTTGATAGGAGACTGCAAACAACATTTAATCTCAGGGTGTTCACACTCAAAGGGGAATATTTGCTTTTATACGGAGGCGTAATTGTGGTGATGAAAGTGGTGCACCGGTTTTCTTATCGATGGCGACGATGTGGTTGGTGTATGTTACTTTGGATATGTACGATGCGAATTAAGTTTAACATGCACAATGATTAACTGGGGGAGCGGTAGTGCAGTGGTTAGCAAGCTTCACTACAAACCCGGCGACCGGAGTTCGATTCCCACTCATGGCCAACTCCAGTGACGATTATCTGACCCGTCCTGGGCCACCCCTAGGTCGACTCAGCCACAAATGAGTACCTGTGCAATGTGTAAACATTGCCAATAGGGAGACGAAAGCGACCGGGCGTGATGCTGGCAACCCATCCCCATGTGTACCGTGCCGGCCTTCATAGGTGCTCGCGAACAGCACTCGCCCCAAACGTGCGTGAAGGCTTTATGGGGGATATTTGTCTTGTGTTCCCTGCTACAGGATGGGGGTGGGGTGGGGAGAGGTTTGGGGGCTGCTGGGACTGGCGGCGGTTGGAGTCTATGTCCTGTGGGGTCCTTCAACTCGTGCATCACGAAAAAAAGGTACTGATATCACACACACACTACATGTATGTTGAACTTCTTTCACACCGTACGTAGTCAACCGTGCTAAATGGGAGGTGCACCATATACCACAATCTCACGTACTGTCTTCAATCACACGCCATATACTACACAACCTCACCAACTCTCTGAAACGCACACACACTACATACGCACCATATACAACGCAATCTCACCTGTCTGAAATCACACTGCATACACACCACATACGACATAATCTCACCACTGCTGAGTTAAATCGTACTGCACACCATATACTGCACAATCTAACTGCGATAACACACACTGCACATGCACTTGATACTACAGACTCACCTGTATCATACACACTACTTTGACTACACGTCATGTAACGCACCAAGGTTGCGCACATGCGTACCATACACAAAGTAGCCATGCCACATTTTTCGAGGCCAGAGAAAAATTATATATCACTCGGCAGACAACATTTAGTTTCGTTGCCAAATAAGAGAAGACAAAAGCACATTTTAGTCAGGCAATACCATCCATTCTTGTCTGGCACAGTTTTTCGATTAAAGCTTTCGTGACTGCAGGGATTCATCTTCTTGGTTCTTTCGGTAAAGTCTTTCCGACAGACCTGTTCTTCACCTGAGGACGGCTGCTTGCGTTGTGGCCGAAACGTCGTGAGAATTGTATTTTATTATGTTTTATTTTTATTATTTCCCTTCTACGTGACTTTACCGAAAGAACCAAGAAGATTGCACAGTTTTTCTCTGCTATGTTAAACAGGCCCCGTAGTTGCATAAACCACCAAGCAACGTTTGTTTAACAAGCCACACCCTGCTTGTAAAACTCAAACTCAAACCAGTTCAGTGCTTGCCTGATTTTAAAAAAATGCAGCTGGCAGATTACAATTATAGGGATGAATGAGACCTGCGTTTTATTTGTATTATACCATGTGCACACATAGTGGTGTTGCATTTCTTTATAGCGCTCACTGCGCTGTGAACTTGGTGACCCGAGTTTTGTTCCCGGTCACATAAAACATCAGTGATGAGCGATATCTGAATTCGCCCTGGGCTCCCCCTTCACAAATCCACATCGACCAGCAGAGTGAGTTACGGTCAAACAACTCTCATGATAACACGGCATAGGGAGACCTTCAGCATACCTGAGGCTTCATTCCTCACTGAATATTTATCGGCTTGCCAGTAGACTGAACTTTTGCTGGTTATGTTGTACCGGGTGCTGAAATAATTCAAGACACACGGACATTAAACCCAGCATATATCACATTCTGTATTAGGGTTGTTAAGCAATCGTCATTAAACCATAACATTTTTCCAAAATCGAACATCGATTCCGAAAGTCAGGAACCAGTTATCGTTTGCGGTGGGATTTTGTATGTATGTATGTTGATCTTCTTTGGCACTTATACGTAGCCAACCGTGCTAAACAGAGGTACGGGGAAAAGACAACAAACTAAACACAAAAAGCCGTTTTAAAGAAATTAGTACGCAATCTAAATTTATAGTGCATAGCTCCAGTGGTTTCAAAATATCGGAAGGAAGAGCGTTCCAGACGGCCGCTACAAGGATGGCCAGAGTTTGCGTGATGGTTTATGATTCCTTGTCGAGATTAGCAAGGTATTGTGGTTCACTTGTGGCAAGGACTTTGTGTGTAATGAGTGAGACCTCAGAATGTATTTGTTAAGCAACCGGATGCCAACGCAGCTCAGCGAGCACCAGGACGGACATGGTCAGATCTTGCAGTAACCGTCACGACGTGTGCCAAAGAAGTTTGGACACGCTGCAGCTTGCTATTGTTTTTGCCAGACGTCAAGATGTTAGCAATGAATGCACTCACTGGCACGTGCAAACGTTCAAACAGAAACGGCGGTCTTAAGTCACCACATTGTACATTTACCATCACAGGTAGTCCCCGAGTTACGATGGTCCGACTTAGGATGTTTTGATCTTACGATGGCGATAGCGATACGACAAAATTGTAAAATATTTTTAATTTCGCGCGGCAGGCAAACGCAGCAGCGTACGATTTAATTTTAGGGTTACGTTCAATGCATGTTAAAAGTTTTTATAGCAGATAGGATTGTTTCCTGAAAATTTTTTCTATTAAATTGCAGTTCATATAGGTAGGCTAAGAATGTACCTTGGTTTTTTACTTAACATTTTACTGTGCAATAAAGTATTGTAATTAATAAATACATACAGTATATAGTTTATACAGTACGGTACTGTAAATTGCTCTGTTTTGCTAAATTATCACCATTCTTTAAGACTCCTGGGTAGGCTAGGCCATTTTCGACTTACGATGGGGTCGTCGTAACGCATCTCCATCGTAAGTAGAAGACCACCTGTATTACTTAAAAGGTAAAGGTGCAACTCTGTAATTGCTTCCTCGTTCGTGCTACTGCTGGTGGAAGGGTCTACTCCAGAGAGAGTTGTAGAGGACATCTGATGTACTCTTCCATGCTGACCAGACCTGGCAAAAGAGGTGGCCATACCTACACTTAACTCTCCCACACATGACCTCCAATCGACTAACTGCGGTGTGTACCGATTCACACTGCTGAGTGGACATAGGTGGGGAGGGGGAATTAAAGAAAAGTTGCCCCATTGTTTCAACCACCATGCCGGGAGATCGATTGAACCGGCATCCTCAGGATCACAATTTCATTGTGAAAACCATTACATGTCACGTCTATTTATAGACAATTCTGTACACGAGTCAATGTGTTTACCATTTTACGTGATTACCTGCCATGCAAAAATAAAATTTTAACAACCTGCGCCACGTGTGCGGTCCATCACGCACACTCAATCCAACCCACATACGCAACAGACACACCAGACTGTTAGGCGCGTAACTCATCATACACTATGCTTTAGTCTTCTTGGTTCTTTCGGTAAAGTCACGTAGAAGGGAAATAATAAAATAATAAAAATAAAACATAATAAAATAATATAAAATATTATTATATTATTTTATTTTATTATGTTTTATTTTTATTATTTTATTATTTCCCTTCTACGTGACTTTACCGAAAGAACCAAGAAGATGAATCCCTGCAGTCACGAAAGCTTTAAATCGAAATTTATGCTTTAGTCGTTTACCATACTATTCACCACTAACATAACCAATGTACAAATTGACCCAGAATGTGCCCCATTTCTTCCCATCTCAGAAGCTAAGCATAGTTGAGCCTCAATCGCGCTTGGATGGCTTTAGGAGGTCAAACATTCTAAGCGTACTTGGTTATACACATAAGCGTGTGTTTGTGGGGAGCGGTAGTGTAGCGGTTAGCGCAATGCACTACGGACCCGGTTGATCAAGTTCAATTCCCGCTCACGGCCAACACCAGTGACGAATATCTAAACTGGTCCTGGGCTTACTCTAGGTCGACTCGGCCTCAAATGAGTACCTGGTACGGTGTGAAAGCATCGTTACAAAGGCATTTGGACGTAGTGCTAGCCACCCACCCCCATGTGTGCTGCGTTGGGCTTCAAAGATGCTCGCTCACAGCACTTGCCCCAAAAGTCTATTTAAGCTATACGGGGGATCTTTATTTTTGTGTGTGTGTGTGTGTGCAGGTCTTGTACCGGGCCTGCGAAACATTGGGAACGCGTGTTACCTGAACGCACTGCTGCAAGCCCTTGCCACATGCGCGCCTCTGCACGCCTGGTTACAGGGCACCGACTCAGCCCCTGGCTCGGAGCCGGAGCACGGCACGAACGAGCGAATGCACAATGAGTGTCACGCTCACAGCGGTGACGCACGCACGCCGGGCCCGTGTCACAACCAGGAAGAGGTTACTCACGGCGGTGACACGGGCACGCATAGCATTGACGCGGGTTTCACTGGGATTAAGGCTGACGCACACAGTAATAACACAGAAACACACGACAGCACAGACACAGCCGGTGGTAACACAGACACACGCGGCATTAATACTGACACACGGCAAATGAACACTGACACGCTTGACATTAACACAGAGACGCACGGCATTAGCACAGAGCCGCACGGCAATGACATCGTGACACACGGCATTAACACAGACAAAAACGGCATTATCACAGACACACAGCAAATTGACACTGAGACACCCAGCATTAATACAGAGACGTACGGCATTGACACGAACGCCCATAGCATTAACACGGACACAAACAACACAAACACACACAGCATTAACACAGACACCGATGACTTGCATACGGACAGGCACAGCAATAATACGCACAACACAGACACCCGCGGCATGAACAGTGACACGCATGACACGAACACATACAGACCTAACAGAGACACAGGCAGCACGATCACCCACAGCGTTAACGTGCACGACACAAATTCCAATGGCACTAACCCAGACAGCATGAGCACAGCCATACATGACAGGAACGCAGGCAGCATTAATGCAGGCATACAGAGCATTAAAACGCAAAGCAGCAGCGAAAACACAGACAACAACAATGCACACATTGCTGGCTTGGACACACGCACGACGAATATAGGCAGTCACAGCAAAGACTCGGGCAGACATAGACTCAACACAGACACACGTAACAATAATGCAGACACGCAAACCAGCAGCACAGACACGCATTCCATTGACACACGTAACACTAGCATGGACAGTGGCGGCACTGACACAGAAGCACACGGTAATAATATTGCTACGCGTGTCATTAGCACAGGCACACGTAGTGCTGACACGGGCACACACAGCAGTCAAACGGCAAGGTGCCACGCTGACACAAACATGCACGGCGGTAATAAAGGCAGGCACGACACCAGCACAGACACACACCACACAAACGCACGTGCACACAGCGGCGATACATTTATACGTGACGCGAACGCAGGGTCAAGTAGTCCTGGCGCAGACGCACATACTAGCATGGACACAAAGGACAAAAACATAGCCGCGCAGAGCAGCGGCACAGACACACGCCACACGAACACAGACATTCACTGCAATAACACAGGCAGACGCCACACTAACGAGGGCACGCACGCCACTTACGCGCCGGCCTCCCGCTCCTTGGAGAGTGTTGCGTCTGAAGTCGGCGAGGACCCGGGCCTGGGATCCGGCTGCTTCATCATTCGCCGGAGCAGCGAGTCGAGCGCTCGCGAGCGCAGGGCTCCGAGCGGTCACCTTCACGCCGCTCTGCTGGGAATGCTGAGAGGTGAGGACCGCGGAGAGCAGATCGCGAGTTTGTTTTTGTCGCCGTTTGCCGAGCGCTGGTCAAAAAACGGCAAGCGATCGGCGACAGACGGCACGATGAGAACTCGGCGAAAGGAGGCGGTGGAAGGGAATTAATGTATATCGGAGGTAGAACTCGTCTTCTTAGTTCTTTGGGTAAAGTCACGTAGAAGGGAAATAATAAAATAATAAAAATTTTACATAATAAAATACAATTCTCACGACGTTTCGGCCACAACGCAAGCAGCCGTCCTCAGGTGAAGAACAGGGTTGTCGAAAAGACAGCATCTTCAGGACGGCTGCTTGCGTTGTGGCCGAAACGTCGTGAGAATTGTATTTTATTATGTTGAATTTTTATTATTTTATTATTTCTCTTCTACGTGACTTTACCGAAAGAACCAAGAAGATGAATCCCTGCAGTCATGAAAGCTTTAAATCGAGAGGAAGAACTGATTGATTTTCTGCTTGATGTTGCCATGCAACATGTGGGATCCCTATATCATGGTTAGGTCTGGTCCATGTGACCAGGAGCTTATTTTTCGAGGGAGTCTATTAGGGTGGTTATTTGGTAGGCAATGGCATGTAATGATGCGTCCGTTTATTGATTAAAGTCAATTCTGCGATTCTTGCACTCTGCAAGCATCAAAACTTATGTATGTGAGAATTTATTTTTGATGCAAATTACATGCTATAAATCTGTATTTTATGTGCCAGTATTACACTCAATGATATAGGAATCGGTGCACATTACAGCAGAATGGAGCAAAACGTATGCATGAGATGAACAAAACGAAAAACAATATGAATGAGATGACAAGAAACAATTGCTTCTTGAATAGGATTGCCACTCAGATTTGTGACAATTCAATTAGTGGCTGGATAAATCATAAGATGATGCTCACTGTCACCACCTAACTGAGTTAGTCCTTGGCTTGATGTGAAGCCATACATGTGAATCTGCGCCCCTCAACTCCGCGTTCCTCTTCCCGACTTGTCTTGCTGCAAGTGCTCATGGGAGAAGGGGATGCGGCGGATGCCCCAGTGCATGCTGGGCCGGTGTTGGAGGCTCTGCGATCACATGGTTGGGAGATCCCGGCACATCAGGAGCAGGTGACCATCATCATCATTCACTATTTATATCACGCCTGCCATGCAGTACATCTCAAGGCACCAGAACAAATGGGTAAATGAAATAATTGCTCGGTAAGGATGTGATTGCAGACCAAATGACCTGGAATGTGCCCGATCTCATTACACCTCGTGAGCTAAGCGGGAGTTGAGCCATTATTGTACTGTACTTCTATGCACCCGTATACTCTCTACCTTCACCAACCCACACTGACCAGTGTGTTATAGTCAAATAATCCTCTGTGGCCCACACGACAATGGTGACGTCCTCGTCCAGCATTGGATTGCGTAACGAGTTCTGTTTTTTTCTCTTCTTGGTTCTTTCGGTATAGTCACGTAGAAGGAAATAATAAAATAATAAAGATAAAACAATAATTCTCACTACGTTTCGGCCACAACGCAAGCAGCCGTCCTCAGGTGAAGAAACAGGTCTGTCGAGAAGACAGCGTCATTCACCTGAGGACGGCTACTTGCGTTGTGGCCGAAACGTCGTGAGAATTATTTTATTGTTTTATTTTTATTATTTTATTATTTCCTTCTACGTGACTATACCGAAAGAACCAAGAAGATGAATTCCCTGCAGTCACGAAAGCTTTAAATCGAGAGTTCTGTTTTGTTCTTTTTCGACCAAAGGACGCCCACGAGCTGTTCGCTGTTGTGATGACGACGCTGGAGGAAGAGAGGCAGGGAAGGACATCGCTGGCATTTTCCGGGCTGCAGCTGCAGGTATTGGTGTGCATGTGTGCGTAAATCAATAAGCAAAAAGACACAAGATCCCCCGTATAGCCTTTTAACAGACTGTTGGGGAAAGTGCTGTTTTGGAGGAGCTATGAAGGACAGCACGGCACACGAGTGGGTGAGTGGCCAACGGTACACTCCCCAGTGCCGATGTTTACACATGGCAGCAGGTAGTCATTTGAGGCTGAATCGACCTAGGGGGGGGGGGCTATGAATGGTTCATCTATTCATTACAGTTTTTGGTAAATGGGCACTTGAGGAGTAATCTTTTCTTTTTTAATGTTTTGTGTTGCTCTTCCCAATTAAATATAACCTTTGGTTGCAGTAGCTCTCGCTAAATTTCTTCCTGCCTCAGCATTCCGCCTGCTGTATTGTTTCACCTGAAGACGATTTGCTTGTGTTGCGATCGAAACGTCGTGATCTATTAGTTATTTTTCTACCTACGTGACTTTACCGAAAGAACCAAAGAGCATGAATTCCTGCAGTTACGACAGCTTCAAATCAAGATTATTATGATATAACAATGGATTTTTTAAAATGTGAAGCCACTTGCTACATTAGGGCCATTATTTATATGTAGCGGCGGCCTCACTTAAAATCCAGGATCTCAGCAACTCAGTGTTTCGACATTGTTTAGCCCCTTTGAGCCACCCTGGCCCCCTCCCATTGTATTGTACGCAATGCGACCCTTGAAAGAGACGTAATGAATCTCGCTGATGATGGAGTTCGACCAATTATTTGTTACAGAGGCTGCCAATGCTGGAGTCGGCTGGAGTGGTCAACAGAGTGACTGGTAACTAACTCACCATCATCACCAATTATATCACATCTCCATGACCGACACTGTCACCTTTATTATCACTTCATTAACAGTCCTTAAGATCACTATATAATGTCCATTTGCATCATCATGAACACCATCTCTCGTATTCTATGGCATTATCATTTCTCCCTTCACTGTTATGGCATCACTGTAAGCACATCAAGCGTTAGAAGGCTGCCGGTTCAAATTCTCAGCCTTTCAGATTTCTTGGTTCGTAGAATGACGACACCTTTGTTGGAATCCAGTCGTTGTGCATCTAGAGACACTGGCCCCTGCTATAGGAGGAGTGGGGGATTCCCATGAATGGTGCAGCACTGTGAATGTAAGATGAGCACTTTGGAAGGCTCATTTGAGCATGGAAACACTTTCAGTTTGTATAAACAAATTACCGTCCATTTCTATCACATCACCGCTGCCACCATTCCCCATTGCCATCATTAACAGCATCTCCATCATCATGGCTCTGTCCTGATCCCCAAAGTTAAAATGCATATTGGGAAGTGTTCATCTTAGTAAACTGTCCTGATCTAGTGGTGAAATTCCATGTTGCCTTGGCAGGAACCAGGTTATCTGTCCTGATAATCAATACAAATGAGGCAGTACAAAAAAACAAGACAAAACGAATAAGTAATATAATCTAAATGAGAACCTAATGTATACACAAACAGCAGTCACTGTTAACTTCCCAGGAGCAATCTTGACATACGGGGCTGCTTATACAAACCTGAGGGATGATCATAGTGAATAGGTCTACAATGAATCACTCCCACCCCCAGTGATTGGATGAATTGCCTCAATTCAGTGTCTCAATTAGGTTCCGCTACGTATTCGTTTGGTCTTGTTTTTTTACTGCCTCATTTGTATTGTTTCTCTGATTATTTTGTCTTATTTAGTTTTACTATTCTAATCATAACATACCCATATCAATTGCACATAATGATGATAAATTTGTAAATAATTAAGTCTCAGCGCACGTAATTCAATGCACATGATGTGAGCTAACAGGCCATTTTTTACACGCTTTTATTTAACTCACTCTGTTGTTGTATCCTCAAATCTCGTAACTCAATTTTAACCCACTTCCCAATGTGGTATCGACTGCAAACTTGGTATACTTATGTCATACTGATGACAATACTATATTCTATGATAAAATAGATATATATTTTTTAACATTCTTTTTTACATGTTATGTTTCGACTTGGGTCTAATTGTCCACGGTCAACTGACGTTGGCTGTAATTGCCCACGGTCTCTTACGTTATGGCAAGCTTCGGGGCCACTTCCTGGAGTCGTGGAGTTCTTGCATTACTACAGTACATTCATATTTACAATGTGACGATCGATCTACTTGCTGGATGGCTGCTATGAATCTCTACGCGATGTGCTACTTCGTTGAGCTATCGTTTGTGGCCAGGTAGGTTCTGCAAAAAGCGTGTTTAAATTTTTTTTTTTTATACATATATATTATTCATTGAAGAATCATTACATGCCTAGTGATTGATTGAGATGAGCAAATGCTGGCTAGGATTTGAACTGGTCGTGTCATGCTTGAGGGGGCCCTGTTGTGCCACTTGTATCCACGGCTTCAGTTGCTTGATTAGCGAGGGGAGTTTGAATAAGGTGAGTAAGTGGCGTGCTGGCGTTCTAAACACCTGCCTTGTGCCCGGCCATCAGGAGGCCTACACGTTCCTCTGGCCAAGACCAGGATGTCCCCTTTCCTCGGCCGATTTGCGATCACCCTGCAGTGCACGCGGTGCAAACATAAGGTAAGCGCACACTCGCGCGCTTACACACACAGACACGCGCACTTTCCCATGCACGCTGTTGTAGTGCATACACATTCTCCAATGCACACCGTACTGCATACAACCCTATGTACAAAGCCTTTGTAACCCCATTGCTGATGTTCACACTCGCACCAGATACTAATTTTAGGGCGAGTCAGGGATGCCCATAACTAATTGGAATATCTATAGCCTGGCTTCACAAAAACTTGCCTGCAAAAGATTGTTGGGGCAAGTGCTATTAGCGAGCACCTATGGAGGCCGGCAATGGCATACGAGGGGGTGGGTGGCCAGCACCATGCCCGGCCGCCTTTGTCTCCCTAGTGGCTATGTTACCATACCAGGTACTCATTTGAGGCTGAGTCGACCTAGGGGAGGCCCAGATAATCGTCACTGGTGTTGGCCATGAGTGGGAATCGAACTCGGGTCGCCGGGTTTTGTAGCACAACGCGCTAAACGCCACACTGCCACTCCCCTTACAAGTGTAGTGACTGACTTGGAGACGTAATTTCTTGGAGGCAGTTCTTTAATTAACACCGAGCACACTTCGTACAATGCACACCCTTACACTGTTACACAGGGCCGGCCCGAGGCATAAGCGAACTAAGCGGCTGCTTGGGGCCCCCTGGCCACCAGGGGGCCCCCGAATCGTTTTTTTTTTTTTTTACAATTAAATAACTTAAACAAGTGATATAAATGAATTAATGAATGAATGAATAAATGATTCAAGACAAGAAAATTCTGTCGACAACTGCTGCTTTGTCACGGCTCACGGATGTCACGGCTCATTGACAATTCGCGTGGGCGCGGGCGCTGTATTCGTTTATAATATTCGCTATAACATTATAGTGTGACATTTGTGTCAATAATCTTCTAGCACAGATGAGTCTGCGTGGTGGGAGGGGGGCCCCCAAATCAAATTCTGCTTAGGGCCCCCAAGAGGCTCGGGCCGGCACTGCTGTTACACACTCTGTGTCTCTCGCTTATACGCGACTCTACACTGGTTGCTAGCCTACACACAACACTTGCCATCTGACACTGACGGCGCTGAACCGAGACAGCCAACTACCGTCGAGCAGCGCAATTATCAAGTGACGACGACAGCGACGAAGGCGGCGAGACGACCGCGATGATGGTGATGATCTTCAGCAGCAACGATGGGGATCCCACTCCAAACGGCAGCCCCAAGGCCCCCTCCCGGGGGGCCCCTCTTATACTGTGAGCGTGGCTTGGCTCCGCCCTGGCCACGTGTCCCTTCCGTAACCTTTTCCCTACATCCCTCTCTGGTCTATCATGTGGCCTGCTGTTGGTCAGGGCTGCAAAAAGCTGCAGATCCCCTTCCCTGCCAGCAACCAGCGCTATGCTAAGTGACCAATTCTATGTCACTACAACACAAGTACCTACAAAGATAAAGATCCCCCGTATAGCCTTAACAGACTGTTGGGGCAAGTGCTGTTAGCGAGCACCTATGAAGGCCGGCACGGCACACGAGGGGGTGGGTGGCCAACACCACGCCCGGCCACCTTTGTCTCCCTAGTGGCGATGTTTACACATCGTACCAAATACTCATTTGAAGCTGAGTAGACCTAGGGGAGGCCCGGGACCGGTTCAGATAATTGTCACTGGTGTTGGCCGTGAGCGGGAATCGAACCCGGGTCGCCAGGTTCATAGCGCAGCGCGCTAACCGCTACACTACCGCTCCCCACAAGTACCTACACCTCTCCATGCACACTCATACACAGGAAACGTGTGTAACTCAGAGTGGCGTTTCATTTCAATCGGGGCTTTTTACTTCTATGCGCCCGTATCTACGGTTCTAACCTTCCCCCACAACCCACCCGGCATAGGGAGACCCTCATCCTTGGTATGAAGAGAAACTGTTAATCATGTGCGGAGAAGAAGCAGGGGAGAAGAAGGCCCTTGGTGGTTGGAATGGGGTTAAAAATGTGAATTTGGATGGTGAAGAGATAGTGATGGTGATGAATAATAAGGCTGTTGGTTATGTGAAAGCCAACTTTACTCATAAGGGTGATGAGTGTGACGGTAGTAGTCATTTGAACTTGGACGATGGTAATTGTGATGTCGGTGATAGTGACGAGTGAAAAAAATATATATCTTCATGATGCGTCTATCACTTGCATCTCAAGACTGAAAAAATAGGAAAGGAGATTGGGCATGGGCGGGTGATCAGGAAGAAGTAGAGAGAGTTTTGCACATTTGGGAATGATGATGTCCGTGATGTCCTTTGTGATGTTGATGACGATGGTGGTGGTGATGCTGAGAATACTAGAGAATTATGATGTTGATGACATCGGTCTTGTTTTTCCAGGGTCCCGTGAGGCTTGAGAGCTTTGAAAGCGTCTCGCTCCCAATCCCTCCCAACATGCACGTAAGTACACACGCACGCACACATTGCACAAATATCCTTCGCAGAGCCTTACACAGACTGTTGGGGTGGGTGTTGTGAGCGAACGCCTATTGAGGCCAACCCGGTAGATCACCATGACATGTCGACTTTGTCTTCTCAATGCTAATGTTTGAATAAACGGCACTAGGTACTAAATTTAAGGCTAAGTCAAGTCGACTTTATTGATCACATACCCATGCATACATGAGGTACATGGCAGTGAGATTCTTCGTGCCCGTGTCGCTCTCTCGTAGCTTTTACAAATTAACAACAATGTAAACAGTAGCAACAATATTTTAAAATCTATAAAAAAATGTATAAAAAACGAAGTAAAATCGCTGTGCAGGTGATAAAAGTGACGTGTGCATCGCAGAAATAGGGACCATTGCGGGTGAGCTTTAGAAATGATCTTGTTATGCAAAATGTTCTTGTTTAGTTAATGTCTAGTGCAGTCGGTGGGGGGGAGGGGGAAGAGTGGGTGTGAATGGGGGTAGGGGGAGAGCAAAATCAGGGTTGGTGGGGCTTGGGCAGATATTGCGCAGGGTCCTGCTTAGCTCAGCATCCGGAAGGCCTGGGGATAGAAGCTGCCCCTGAGGCGGTTGGTGGTAGCCGCAATGCTGATGTAGCCGGGCTTCCTCTTGGATTGTTTCCTGATGATGAAAAGGTCATGGCCCGGGTGGCTGGAATCGTCGATGATTTTTTGGGCCTTCGCGATGCACCCTCTTGGTGTCTAGGCCTCTCAGGGTGGGCAGCACGCCACCTGTGATCCGCTGGGCAGACCGCATCACTCTGTTCGGTGCAGTTACCGTACCAGGTAGTGATGCTGCCAGTCCAAGATGCTCTCAATGGTGCACCTGTAAAAGCTCCTGAGAACAGGTGCGGGCGTGGCAAATTTCCTCAGCCTTCTGAGGTTATGAAGGTGCTGCTGAGCCTTCTTGACTGGTGTATCCACGTGCTGGCGACAATGTCAGGTCCTCTGAGATGTGAACTCCGAGGAAACTGAAGCTGTTGACCCGCTCCACTGAGGCCCCCGTTGATGGTTAGTGGCACGTGCTTTACTCCTCTTCCTGAAGTCCAGAATCAGCTCGTTAGTTTTGCCAACGTTGAGCTCAAGGTTGTTCCCTTGACACCACGACGAGAGATGCCGTCGCCTCATCCACGTAAGCCGTGTTGTCGTTGGTGATGAGGCCCACCACTGTCTTGTCGTCGGCAATATTTATGATGGCGTTGGAGCTGTACCTGGCTTGTACAGTCGATAGTGTAGATGGAGTACAGGAGGTGGCTCAGCACACATCTTTGGGGGGCACCTATGTTGACTGTTGGGTAAGATGAGATATTATTGCCCACCTTTACCGCCTGAGGTCTTCCCGTTCGAAAGTCCACTCAACTGCAGAGAGGGTGGCGTTCGCACTCGAAGCGTTCCAGCTTGGAGATTATGATGGAAGGCACGATGGTATTGAATGCTGAGCTGTAATCGATAAACAACATTCCCACATAGTTACCCTCCTTCACCTCCAGGTGGGATAGTGCCTTATGCAATGTATTAGCAATAGCGTCGTCCGTGGACCTCAGAGTGCGATACGCAAATGCGGGGAGTCCAGTGTATTTGGTAGGATGGAGCAGATGTGTTTCTTGATTGCCCTCTCAAACCACTCCACGATGATGGGGGTGAGTGCTACGGGTCTGTAGTCATTAAGGCACGTAATTTTGGTCCTTCTTGGGGACCGGAATGATATACAGTAAAACCTTGGATTGCGAGCATAATTCGTTCCGGAAACGTGTTTGTAATCCAAAGCACTCGTACATCAGTTGTGATCACGTGACGCTCGGCAGACAAAGCGTATACTGCACCTACTACTCGTATTGCAAGACCTGGCTCGTTTATCAAATTAATATTTATTGAAAAAATTTGCTCGTCTTGCAAAACACTCGCAGACCCCAAGTTACTCTCCAATCCAAGGTTTTTACTGTTTAGTAGACGTCTTGTGGCATGTTGGAACAACAACCTGGGCGAGGGAAAGGTCGAAGATGTCTGTTAACACGGGGGCCAGCTGGGCTGCGCATGCCCTGAGGACACGTCCCCGGTATCTCGTTTGGGCCGGCTGCTTCGTGTGTGTGTCAACCTGCAGGAGGATCTTTTATCACCTCACCTCTGTTGAGCCCAGAGGTCGCAAACGGGTTTTGATTCCTTACCCGTACCCGTACTCGGCCGCACCAGGGTCGCAAACGGGCACCCGCACCCTACCCGATACCCGGCTACCCGTACCCGGCCGGGTATCGGGTAGGGTACGCGTACCCGATTGCGACCTCTGGGATGAAGCATGTTGCAGGCGCGGGTGGGTTGAGTCTAGGAACTTGAATTGTGAGAAGAGAAAAGACGTTGGGAAATGAGTGACAAACGGTGACTCACCAGTGACTCACGGCCTACCCGTACCCATACCCGGCCGCACCAGGGTCGCAAACGGGTACCCGTACCCGGCCGGGTACGGGTAGCCGGGTATTGGGTAGGGTATGGGTATCGGGTACCCGGTTACGACCTTTGGTTGAGTCTAAGGATGCCTGCAGGAGAGCTGTAGTCGGGGCGATGGGGGGGGTAGACGAAGGTGGGGGATGTCGGGGAAGGCAGGGGGGGGGAATGTGGAGCTGGGGTCGACGGTGTTGAGCTGGTCGGGGAGGGAGGCGTTGTTGATTGCCTCGCAGCTTATTGTCCCTTTGTAGTTTGTGATGGACTGTACCGTACGCCACAGGCTCCTAGAGTTGGATTCATAGTACAGGGCCTCCAACTTGTCCCTGAAATTGTCTCTTGCCCGCCTTGGTGGCTTTTTGGACCGCGTATTTGCTTCTTCTGATTTCAGCAGGGGTCTCTGGATTTGCATGCTTTGTGTCGGTCCTTCAGTGCTGCTTTGACTGCCGCGTTTTGAACCCAGGGGTTGTCATTTGGGTAGGAACGGACAGTCTTGGTTGGCACAGAAACGTCCATGCAGAACTTGATATGACCTCGCACTGTAGATGCAAATTCCTCCACTCTGTTCTTGGCCACATCCCTTAACATATATGATAATTGTTTTTTTACCATTTTATCTGGCAACAAAACTGACAAAAAAAAGGTGTCAGTTTTGTTGCCAGATAAAAGGGTAAAACACAATTATCATATTTTTTCTTCTGGCAAATGAGGTTCCAATGGTGTAAATGCTTACCCCGAGCTCTCATACTCTGATGGTGCATTGTGTTTGAGTTGTGCGCCTTTTGGCGTCATCTGGTCCAACACCATGTGAGACTAGGCTCTAAGGAAAGCTGTCTCAGGTGTGGATCAATCAACTTCAAGGACAGTGCATGCGTTATCAGAGTTGTGTTTTTTGTTTACATTACGACTGCAGGTATTGTGGTCTATGCAAACATGGCTCCTTGTAAAAAAAAGGTGTCAGTTTTGTTGCCAGATAAAAGGGTTAAAAATCAATTATCATATCCCAGTCTGTATCCTCCAGGCCATCCGTGAGTCTGCCCTCTGCTTCTTCTGACCAGCATTGGACTTCTCTTGTAGTGGGAGCCTGTCTCTTGAAGAGAGGGCGGTACTTTAGCAGCAGCAGCAAGATGACATTATGGTCGGACTTCCCCCGAGCGGTGGGCTGGGGAACGCCCTGTAGGCTTCTTTCAGCATTGAATAACAGTGATCCAAGAGGGCATGTTTTCTGGAGTTGCATTTCACATGTTGGTAAAATAATAGGGTTTTTTCCCCTTTTTTTTTTCTGGAAACAAAACTGAAACCTTTTTTACAAGGATTCATGTCTGTGTAGTAACGCTCACGACTCGTTCACACCGGAGTTGGAGGCACACTTGTTTATTTAACACCAACGTTGTGACATACACATTTGAGGGGGTATCGGCCCCCTCACCCGTCTATCTGAGGACACACCTCTCTAGCTAACCCTAGCCTGCCTCTGAGTCCTCCACTAATGGGCTAGGGGAGGCTATCTTGGCCCGACACTGGTCAGTCGGGCCGGTACCCAGAGTCCAGACCAGCACTGGCTCTGGCTCTGGTACCACGCCACTGGCTCGAGCCTGCGCGGTCCTGATAAGGACGGCGTACCAGGGGGAGTCCAGGGCTCTATCTCAGACGTCTTCCGCCTCCTCTTCTTTAGCTAAACATCACTCCCGAGCCCTTCGATACAATCCCCTTTTATACCCAACCCCTCCCTGAGGGGTGGGGCCCCGGGGGATCATAACGACCGAATCGACCCCCCAGGGTGTCTGGCGCGGACGTCGCAGAGGGCACCTGCTTGTGCACACATGTAGCCCCGCCTACTGTGTTTGTTTACCATAGGCTGCCATGCATAACGGGCTCTCTCTCTAACACCCCTACATCACTCCCCCCCGCATAGCATGCAGCCGTCCCGGCTGCCAACATACAAAAATTTGACAATAAAGGTGCCTTCACCCCCTGACCGCGCGTGTGCCTCACTATTTTTGAACAATAACAGGAACCAGAACAAGAACGCAACAACAAGATGAGAAACAACCCGACGCACCCCCCCCCGAATAAATACGAATTCCGTAAAAAAAACAGCCTATATACAATCAGCAGGGAACCCACCACGCACACACAACACACGGTGAACCCAACATATGTACATCCGAGGAGCGGGGAACACACCACCCACACAACAGCCAATAAACACAACAGCTATGTACACATTTTCCGGCCTCACAACAGTTTGCGCATTTTAGCGCGCGTCCTTGCAGCGGGCCCCTCGCACGGGGTAACCCCGCGTGGCGGACCATCAGGTGGCGACTGTCCGTCTTGGGGTGAGCATTCATCCGACTCCGCGTGACCCTCGGTATCCGCAGGAGGGGTGATCGGGCGTGAGCCCGTCACTCCCGATGCTCCTGAAGGTGGCACAGCCGGCAAGGCATTAGGTGAGAGCGACGGAGACGGACCCAGCGAGTCGGCCGACCCCCCACACGTTTGGCCACGCGCGTGTGAAGTGGGATTGTGTACCGCTGCGAAGGGTTTCAACCTAGAGGGGTGCACGAACCATCTCCGCTTCCCCCACTTTATGCGCACGCACTGCGGACGTAACACCTCCACCACTTCCACAGGGCCCCGCCACGGCCGCACCAGTTTAGAGGAGGTTGCCAGTGGCACCTGGGGGCAGTGCAACCATGCCTTGTCCCCCGGCTTCCACTGCAGTATGTGCGCTCGACTCAATCTGAGGCGCTCATTCGCCTTCTGACGGAGGTCAGAGTTTTGCATTGCAGCATCCCGTGCCTCGGTCAATTTGTCCAGATTAAATTTAACATGGTCAGCCAGATTAGTTTTTCCCTGCGGCACGGGGATCCGCAACTGGGCACGAACAGGCGGGTCTGGTTCTCGGCCGTACATGAGGTAAAAGGGAGAAAACCCCGTAGCTGCATGGGGTGCCATCCGGTACGCCGCCAAGACCCCCTGAATTTGTAGGTCCCAATCCGTTTGCGAGTCCGAAACTTGTTGTGATAACATGGACGAGATGGTGCGATGCAAACGTTCGACCATCCCGTCAGTTTGTGGGTGATATGGGGAGGTCCGAATTTTCTTTGTGCCCAGGAGATCGCAGACTTGTCTGAGTAGTTTACCGGAAAAATTTCTGCCCTGGTCGGTCAGCAACCTCTCCGGAGCACCTTTGTCCAGGACATAACCCTGAACAAAGGCCTCCACGATGGCTGCTGCCGACTGGTTGGCCAGAGGCCAGGCCATAGGCCAGCGTGTAAAATACTCGACACCAGTCAACAAATATCTATTCCCCCTGGGGGTGGCGGGGAATGGTCCCAAAATGTCCAGAGCGACCAGCTCGTTTATCCTGGACACTTTGATCGATTGCAAAGGCGGGTTAGACTCCCGTGCCGGCGGTTTGCGTTGTGCACATTGAGGGCATGATCCCAACAAATCCCCAACATCCCTCGTCATGCCAGGCCAATAAAAATCAAGTTGCAACAAGGCGAGAGTCTTTTGGGTCCCCAGGTGTAGGAGGCGCTCATGAGCGGCCCATACCACCCTACCCCGCAACCCAGTAGGGACCACCAGCCGATGTCGGCGTGACTTCCCGTCCCAATGCATCAGCAGACCTTGGCACATTTCCCATGCGTCGGAACCACCTCTTTTTCCCCCCGCCGCACCGCCAACGCGACGTCGCCACCCGAGGAGGGAGACATCCTCCATCTGGAGGCGCCCCCATTCAATGACGGGCAACCCCAACAGGGAATCTTTGCCCTGTTGTTCGATCGAATTAGGAACCACTGCATCGTCGTCGTTGGCGGCCGCCAAGACAGGTAGCGATGTGTCCCCTGGAGGCCTGCAACGTCCAGACCCCAGGAGGCATGCACACTCGGAGGCGGTTGGCAAGCGTGACAGAGCGTCCGCGTTGGTGTGGCGAACGCCCTTACGGTATGTGGTTTGGAAATCGTAATCCTGGAGGACCTCCAACCATCGGGACAATTGTCCCGATGGCTGTTGAACCCTCAGGGCGTACTGCAGTGCCGCATGATCTGTGCGGACGGTGAAATGCCGACCGTACAGATATGGGCGATACTGTTGGACGAAATGGACAATTGCCAACAGTTCCCTACGGGTGACACAATACCGTTGCTCCGCTGGAGACAACACCCGACTGCCGTACGCAACCACATGTTCCACGCCGTCAACCACCTGGGAGAGCACGCCCCCAATACCCGTGTTGCTCGCATCGGTGTCGAGCAAGAACGGTTTTGAAAAATCAGGGTAAATCAGGGGAGGAGCGTTTACCAAAGCATCCCGAAGGGAGCAAAAAGCAGCCTCCTCCTCCTGACCCCAGCAAAACCGAACCCCTTTAGATGTTAAAGCATGTAGGGGTTTGGCGATAGTCGCAAAATTAGCGACGAAGCGTCTATAATACGACGCAAACCCAATAAAACTCCTAACCTCTCCCACTGAGGTGGGAGTCGGCCAGGAGCTTACACACTGCGTTTTGGCGGGATCGGTAGAAATACCTGAGCGCCCCACGATGTGCCCCAAATAACGCACCGACTCGCGTAACAAATGGCATTTTTGGGGCTTAAATTTCAAATTAGCAGCCCGCATCTTTAGGAAAACCGCCCGCAACCTCTGGAGATGTTCCTCAAAAGTTTTGCCAAAGACAATGACGTCATCCAAATAAATCAGGCACGACTCCCATTGCAATCCAGCCAAAACCAATTCCATCAACCGCTGGAAAGTTGCCGGCGCTGAGTGTAAGCCCATCGGCAACCGGTTGAATTGAAACAGGCCGTGCGGAGTACGGAAAGCAGTTTTAGGCTTTGAATCATCGTCCAGAGGAAGCTGCCAGAATCCCGAAAGTAAGTCCAATGTGGAGAAGAATCGCGCTCCCGCCAAGGCGTCAAGCGATTCGTCCATCCGTGGGAGCGGGTATGCGTCGGCAACCGTAATTTTATTAAGGCGCCGAAAGTCAACGCAAAACCGCAACGAACCGTCCTGCTTCTTAACCAGGACGATCGGCGCTCCCCAAGGGCTGTTGGAGGGAGAAATTATGTCGGCGGCTAGCATGTCATCAACAGCCGATTTGACATGGTCCTTTTCGGCGGGACTCAACCGAAAAGGATTTAGGCGTATTGGCGCGCTGTCACCCGTATCAATATGGTGACGCAGCAGATGAGTGCAGCCCAAATCGTATTTATCCCGACTGAAAACGTCGGAAAATTCCCTCAGTAGTGTCTTAAGACGTTGGCGCTCTAAATTTGACAGGTCCGTCGATCCCGCGCAAAGCGCCTCGAGCCACCCTTCATCGCTGTCTGAATGTGGTCGCGGTGCAGGGGCAGCGCCGACATGACTCGCGACGGGTTCCTCACAGGGCACCGGCGTTGCGTGAGCAAGCACGGTCCCCTGTGGGACCACCACCGTCTGCGAGCCCACATTGAGGACCGCGATGAAGGGTTCTCCATCCCCTCTCACTATGGTCTGGGCCGGGAGTAAATTAGGTCCACTGACCCCGGCCCTAGACGGTCCCAGCAAAACCCCTTGAGCCCCAATGCCCTTAGCGAAGGGCCGCCGAAGTCTCAAAGGAATTAACATTTGCGCCCCCGGAGGAACGCGCACCGTTCTATCTACGAACGCCGGCACCGTCGCGAACGCCGTCCGGCTCGTAGCGGGGGATGGCAAAAACGCCATGCGTCGGCCCGATGGGAGCTCAATGCATCCCTGGTCGATTAATATCCTAATCGGCATTTTGGCCAGGAAATCCGTCCCCAGCAGGCACGGAACCGCCAGCGAGGAGGAAACAAAAATCGGCCCAGATAATTTAATATCCCCGACACAAATTTGGGCTCGAATTTGTCCGATGATGCCAAGTGAACCCCCGTTAGCAGCAAAGAATGGCACGTTAACAGGCATCAAAGGACGGCTTTGGGCAGGGAGAATGTTATAAATCAACTCCGAAATAATGGTCGCCGATGCTCCTGTATCGACCAGGATGCGCACCTCGACCCCATCGATGTGACCCACAACGGCCGACGACCCTGACGACGCGGCTACAACCCGATGGGCCAACACGGACCACTGGCTGGGTTCAATCTGAGTACCCAGAGCGGTGCGTGTTGGTGCCATGGTACGCGATATTGGCCCCCCCTTCGCTGCGGTGTTTAAGTGTGCGACGGGCGTGTGCGTGGGCCAAACGTGAGGGGTGCCGCGACTCGCCGGATTATGATGGTGGAGCTTGTGACGAGGGCCGGCGTCCCGTTGAGGTGTCGTCCTGCGCTGCCCAGGAGAGCGGCACCCCGAGGCGACGTGGCCCCGGATGCCGCAGTTGTAACAGCGTGGAAGCGCTGGTGACGACGATGGATGTTGTAGACGGCTTGAACCGGCCCGGTCCTCCCGTACTCCCGCTCCATGCTGCCGTTGATGGTCGATGGCGCAAACCTCTTCCGCCGGGAGGGTGGCTGCAGCGACGGCACGCCCGCTCGCCGCCTTGCTGGCCTTCCGTCGTTGAGAGGACAGGTTTGCGTGGAGAAGACGGGCCGCTTGGAGGGAGCACATCTCTGCATCGTCCTGTGCGACAATGACGATGTCTAAGTCGTCCGCCAGCAAAAGTATCTTCTCTGTCACCATGGCGTCGACACCCTCGTCATCCATTCGTGGAAAGGCCTCCTTCGCCAGTGCCAGGAGGCTTGTGCGGTACGCCAGGGGCGACTCCTTCGTCCCCCGCTGGCGATCGTAAAAGAGTTGGCGACAGTCCGATGGTGGACCATATACCGCCGACAGCACCTGCATCGCCTTCCGCAGCGTGGAGCGCCTCTCCTTCGAAGCCGATGTTAGAGTGGCGAGGGCGTCGCTGTCGAGAAGTGCTGGCAGCGCGCGGAGAGCCTCGGCGTCTGTCCACTGTGCCATCTCCTGGTGAGCGAGGAAGCGCCGCTGGAAGCCGCCCCAGTCGCCATCCTCGCCCACAAATTCCTTGAGTGGAGGTAGCCGCTGATGTAAGGCAGCGGCTGCAGAGGAAGAACGCACTCCCTCGTCCGCCTCACTCAACTCAGCGTCGGCACGAACCAGCGATGGCATCGCCGGTCGCACCCGTGGTGACGTTCCGCCCGTTGGTGGTGACGCGGCAGGTACTGTACTCCCGCCGTTGGACGCGATGCTTAGAGCGGCCACGCCCTCAACAGCAGCTGCAGCGATGGCGGGAGTTTCAAAATGTTGCTCCGTGGAAATGGCGGGAAGGCGCTGTGATCGTCGGCTGCCGTTGCCCCGTGGCGGTCCCGCAGCCCTCAGCTGCGTGATGGTGTCGAGCATGGCGGCTGCGGCGTACAGCAGCTCGGTCAGCTTCGCGTGCGCCTCCCTCAGCCCCTCCATCGACGGCTCCCCTTCCTCCAGCTGCTGTGGCGTGGATGCGCCCAGCCCCGGCTGGTCGATGGCATCTTCAGCCGTCTCGGGCCCTCCGACTGCAGTGGTGTCTTCTGCCTCTGGTACCCCGACTCGAGTCGTCCGGCGTGTATCCATGTTCGTACTTTGTTTCACTTCTGACGCCAGATGTAGTAACGCTCACGACTCGTTCACACCGGAGTTGGAGGCACACTTGTTTATTTAACACCAACGTTGTGACATACACATTTGAGGGGGTATCGGCCCCCTCACCCGTCTATCTGAGGACACACCTCTCTAGCTAACCCTAGCCTGCCTCTGAGTCCTCCACTAATGGGCTAGGGGAGGCTATCTTGGCCCGACACTGGTCAGTCGGGCCGGTACCCAGAGTCCAGACCAGCACTGGCTCTGGCTCTG
Source organism: Lampetra planeri (assembly GCF_965212315.1). Classification (NCBI taxonomy): domain Eukaryota; kingdom Metazoa; phylum Chordata; class Hyperoartia; order Petromyzontiformes; family Petromyzontidae; genus Lampetra; species Lampetra planeri. The sequence goes on from NC_136109.1 coordinate 7,552,934, forward strand.
GTACCACGCCACTGGCTCGAGCCTGCGCGGTCCTGATAAGGACGGCGTACCAGGGGGAGTCCAGGGCTCTATCTCAGACGTCTTCCGCCTCCTCTTCTTTAGCTAAACATCACTCCCGAGCCCTTCGATACAATCCCCTTTTATACCCAACCCCTCCCTGAGGGGTGGGGCCCCGGGGGATCATAACGACCGAATCGACCCCCCAGGGTGTCTGGCGCGGACGTCGCAGAGGGCACCTGCTTGTGCACACATGTAGCCCCGCCTACTGTGTTTGTTTACCATAGGCTGCCATGCATAACGGGCTCTCTCTCTAACACCCCTACATCTGCATTAACCACAATACTTGCAGTCAAAATGCAAACAAAAAACACACTATGATAATATATTGGCATTGTCCTTGAAACTGATTGGTCCACACCAGAGACAGCTTTCTTTTGAGCCTCGACCCAATTGGTGTGCGACCAGATGACGCCAAAAGGCGTACAGCTCAAAGACAATGCACTATCAAAGTAATGAGGGCTCGGGGTGAGCATCTACATCATTAAACCTCCTTTGCCAGAAAAAAAGGGGAAAAACCCTATTATATTTTGGTACTGGTAAAGGAGGTCTAACGATGTCGGTAAAAGTTTGGGAGTACACTCCAAGGTTCGCTCTGTTAAAGTCCCCAATTACTAATCACAGCAGCGTCCGGATGTTTGGTTTCCAGTACAGAAATTGTTTTGTGTAATACGTCCATAGCCGGCGTGGTGTTGGTGCTCGGAGGTGACGTACACAGCGACTAAAACAATCGCGTGAAATCCTCTCGGGAGGTAATGAGGGCGGCATGATAGGATCACAAACTCTCTACAGCTGGTGAACACAAAGACGCTTTGATGGAGACATTACTCGCGTTACACTAAGATGAGTTGATCATCACGCACAATCCGCCACATTTTGTTTTCCCACTGTCCAAAGTCCGCGAACAAGTGAAGAGCCTGTTAGCCCGATGGTTGCGTCCGGGATATTTCCATTCATCCAGCTCTCCGTGAAACACAGAACATTGCAGCCTCGTGTCTCCCGTTAGAATTCGATCCCGGCCCACAAAACATCAAACTCGTTAACCAGGGAGACTGTGCGTTGCACAAGAACATGCTCGGCTTTGCTGTATGGCGAGGACGTTCTTCCACGTCTCGTCTTATGTTGTTGTCTGGTAAATCAAAGGGTCGTCTCCGGGCAGGGTGCATTGGGTAAGAAAGCTCTTCTTTCCCGATGTCCAATGATGTTTGTTTATCATAGGTAATTATCGCAGGTTTGGTTCACATTCTGGTGAAAATTTGTATTAAAAAAAATAAACGACAATAAATGACGTTAAACGCTAAAATCTAACTGCGGTGAGAGAGCAAGTCGGGAGGCGTGCTACTGCGTTGAGGCCCAGGATCAGTTCAGATATCACTTGCCACCGACAGGAATTGATCCCAGGTTGCCAGGTTCATAACACAGTGCTCTAACCACCAAGCCACTGTTCCCCTCACGCACGCGCTCACACATGCATCCAAACGCAGAAAAGTGCAGCTTCCACTCCATTCAGGCCAATAAAACACATTCCTGCAGAGGGAGCTGGTAGGAACGTTGGGTTGCTCGGTCAAAATATGGCCGACTGTGAGGGCGGGCACCAGCTGGCGTGAGGAGGTTAAACATTGAGTTTTATAAGGGCACCACGGGGTGACCAGCCTCTCCCCACCCAGCCCCACCCCTCTCACCCCCCACCCAGCCCCACCCCTCCCCCCACCCAGACCCACCCTCCCCACCCAGCCCCTCCTCACCCTCCCCACCCAGCCCCACCCCTCTCACCCCCCACCCAGCCCCACCCCTCTCACCCCCCACCCAGCCCCACCCCTCCCACCCCCCATGCAGTCCCACCCTCCCCACCCAGCCCCACCCTCCCCACCCAGCCCCTCTCCACCCAGCCCGACCCCTCCCATTTTTGGATTCACGACGGACAGACGGACACAATAATCCCCTGTGGGCTGGTGGAACCAGGTGGTTCCTACCAGTATGAGTTCTTATACACGTCGGAGGAAAATATGGAGCACCGAGAAAAGAAAAATCTCAAACGTGGGAGGGGGGGGGCAACACTGTCCCATGTGGAAGGGACACGTGATTTTTGTCCATGCTTTGCTCTGTACTGCCTTCTGCTGGCAAGCTCAGGATACCTATGGGAAGGGAGCTTCGCAAAATTGTTGCGTTCCACTAACCCCTAGCCTCCACAGTGCCAGATTGCAGATGTGGGCAGCTGCAACCTGGCTGTAGATATATACGCCGACACTACCTCTGAATGGCATGGTTGGCTACGTGCGGTGTCAAAGAAATTCATCATATATCAAGCTACATATTTCTGTATTCGATATGCCCATACTGCAGGAATCCATACTCTTTGGTCCTTTCAGTAAAGTCACGTAGGTATAAAATAAAATAAATCGCGACGTTTCGTGCGCAACACAAGCGTCCTTCATCAGGTGGGAAAGCATGGTCTGCTGCTAATGCAGACGGTTTTAAAGGTTTGAAATGGGTGTAGCTATTTTTATTTTATTTTATACCTACGTGACTTTACCGAAAGCACCAAAGAGTATGCCCATATCTTCTTGGTTCATTCGGTAAAGTTTCGGCCACAACACAACCGTCGGACGGCTGCTTGTGTTGTGGCCAAAACGTGAGAATTTTTATTTTATTATGTTTTATTTTTATTATTTTATTATTTCCCTTCTACGTCACTTTACCGAATGAACCAAGAAGATGAATCCCTGCAGTCACGAAAGCTTTAAATCGAAAGTATGCCCATACTTGCATGCACGTATCTGTTTAAGTGTGTATACTTGTGTGTGCGTATGTGTGTGTAATCAGTGTGTAGGCATGAATGTGTGTGTTTATTTGTGTATACATGCTTGTAACTGCATGGAGCGCTAGCTTAGCAGTTAGCCCTACGGGAACCCGGCTGTCCTATCGGGAGGCTCCAAAGGGCCATATCATGTGGAACGTTTAACGACTTGCACATGTGGAATGTTTAACTATTCGCACGTGGCCAGCAATCTAGATATGCACCATCGTACAGTCACTTGAGCAGGGAAATGCATTGACTCTTTGCTAATGCAGAGTACAACATGCTTGTATGTGTACGGGTTTGCGTGTTTCTGTGTGTCTTTGTGTGCAAATGCGTTGAGGTGGGGAGTGGTGGTGTGGCGGCTAGTGTACCGCACTATGAACTTGGTGACCCGAGTTCAATTTCCGCTCACGGCCAACACCAGCGACGATTATCTGAACCAGTCGTGGGCCTCCCCTCGGTCGATTCAGCCTCAAACGAGTACCTGGTGCGGTGTGAAAACCTCACAACGAGGGAGACAAAGGCAGCCGGGCGTGCTGTTGGCCACCCACCCCCTCGTGTGCCGTGTTGGCCTTCATAGGCGCTTGTTAACAGCACTAGCCCCAATAGTCTGTTAAGGCTATATGGGGGACCTTTGCCTTTTTTGCGTGAAAATGCACACACATTGGTTGGTCAACCGATGGCACCATGGGTCTGTTCCCTGACCTGTCACGTGGCCTCCAATTTCCACCTAGCCTGGCACAAATCGCTATGGCGGCAATGTTACTGCCACTTAGTGTAAAATGGCAGCTGTGTGTAAATGCATGCTTCTGTATATGTGAAATGCGACATGAGTAAATGCACGCATTCTCACACGTATAGGTGCTCGACAAGTTGAACCAAAAACCTGTGCAGGGTATACGGAAGATCTTGGCTACACGCATGGGGTGGGAAGCGAGTGAAATCACCCCCGCCATAACGTGAACATGCCTTTGACGGCGTGTAACTGTATTGCCCGCGGCAAGAAACGAGTCCACCCTTTCGTATTTATCATATACAGATGATTAGTGATGAGTGAATCATTTACTGTGCAGGCCCCCTCGGTCCCCCTGGAACTGTGCCTGGAGAGCTTCTTCCGCTCGGAGCTCCTCACGGGAGTGAAATGTGATGCGTGCAGTCAGGTACGCATGCGAACGCACTCGCACATGCACGCTCGTGCACAACAACATAACGCGCCCTTCCCCCCCCCACCCCCCCTGATGATCACCCTTTCGAAATGAACCTCAAAGTATTTTTTTCTTCTCAAACACATTCCTGCGGAGGGAGCTGGTAGGAACGTTGGGTTGCTCGGTCAATGGCCAGGGTCAACGGCGGCGTGGTGTATTCCGCAAATATGCCCGACTGTGAGGGCGGGCACAAGCCGGCGTGAGTAGGTTAAACGTTGAGTTTTATAAGGGTACCACGGGGTGACCAGCCCCTCCCCACCCAGCTCGGACAGTACATTTCATTAAAGCGTGTATTTTTTTAAAAGTTTTTTTTAAATATTTTATTAACGACTAAAGCACCCTGCCGTGCCTTTGTGAATCCCATCCCCGTGGACAACACAGGTGATCATTGTCTCTCTTCTCAGACACATCCTTCAGGTGCCTCAATCCAGGCCGACTTCCTAAAAAGGACTTTGCTGGCAAAGGTGAGTTTTACTGTTGGGAACCTCCTGGTTACACCAGCCCTCAGGGGATTATTGTGTCTGTCCGTCGTGCAAGGAGGAGCTGGGTGGAGAGGGGAGGGTGGGGAGGGGCTGGGTGGGGAGGGTAGGGCTGGGTGGGGAGGGGAGGGTGGGAAGGGAGGGGCTGAGTGGGGAGGGGAGGGTGGGGAGGGGAGGGGCTGGGTGAGGAGGGTGGGGAGGGGCTGGGTGGGGAGGGTGGGGAGGGGCTGGGTGGGGAGAGTGGGGCTGGGTGGGGAGGGTGGGGAGGGGCTGGGTGAGGAGGGGAGGGTGGGGCTGGGTGGGAGGGGCGGGGCTGGGTCGGGATGGGCTGGTCACCCCGTGGTGCCCTTCTAAAACTCAACGTTTAACCTACTCATGCCGGCTTGTGGCCGCCCTCACAGTCGGGCATATTTGCGGAATGCACCACGCCGCCGTTGACCCTGGCCATTGACCGAGCAACACAACGTTCCTACCAGCTCCCGACGCAGGAATGTGTTTTTTTGCGTTGGGCGTGTGCACACTCAACTCCAAATTCGTTCTTTTGCTCCCCTAATCGCCTGTTGTCCAAGCCTACGTTTGCCGAGTTTACAAAATGAGTCCCAGTTTGGAATACTCCTTATTCATTCGCTCTGTCATTTCAAAAGTTAGGCTGGGCAATTCATATGAATGGCAGGTGGCTGTTTTTTTCTTTGGAAACTGATCAATTTCGCATGAGACTGAGGCCAGAGTGTCCCTTTTTATCTGATTGTTTTTGGATCTTCTCTCCTATCATATTGCAATTGCATGAACAGTAATGTCTTGAGATGAAGGCTATGACGTTCTAAACTCGCATTGAACCGTGCACGATCTTCTGTCCATGACCGACCCTGGAAGCCAGCAGAGGACAATCACCTAGCAAATAATGTCGTCGTTGGTTGACATTCTTCGCATGTTAACCCAAGACAAATATTCAACACTCCACGCTGGAATATTCCAAATTAAGTGGAAAACAGCATTTTTTTATGTGTTTGTTTTGTCGGCTGTTGAAAGCCGATTAATTACAAGCAACTGCACAGATTTCAGCGCTAACGTCGCATTGGGCCCTCTAAGCCACTGGGCCCACTTTAAAGCTCCTTTAATGGTCCTGAGTTTGAATCCTGAAGCTGGGTGACTGATACCGATACCCACGTTTATAGGCATAACATCCGTGCCTTTGAGGTGGCTGTATCCAAGGCACTGCAAGGACCTCTGGTGTCCCAGGTTTCAATGCACAGAGCCCCCTTGTGGTTGAACCAGGTTTTCAAGCGAAAATAAATTTACAAAACTGTTAACTGATATAAGCATTCCAAATGCGGCCGCGTCTCAAAAGTACACACCATATATGTTATCGGGCACATCGAACATTCTACGGGATCTTGTTACAAAGCACCAGTAACAATATCTGTATGCATGTTGAACTTATTTCGCACTGTGCGTAGCTAACCGTGCCAATCGGAGGTGCGGGGGAAGGACAAACTAAACACAAAAAGCAGTTCTCAAGAAATACGTTTTCAATCTAGATTTGAAAGTGCATCAAATATTGTGGTATTACTTAAGATAATTTGGAGAGTAAATCAACCAAATGAAAGTAATTGGATGAGATTACTATGAACCTATCAAGTGTGGGTGTGTTGCGTTACTTCTAAAGCGTAAGATTATTAGCAATTAAATATTGTTTAATCAGAGACTAAAATACTAATATTTTGCATCCCTATGTAAAATAACTTCTGAATGAAGGCATTCCCTCACCATTTCTTTGACCATATTTTGCTCCCCGTGGTCGCGTGGATTTTTCTCCGGGTCCTTTGGTTTTCCCCTTCACATTCACAAACGTGCGTTTTGAGTTTTTGCCTGCAATACATTTCCACGTGATAAGCCACTTCATTGAGCTATCATTTATGACCAGGCCCCTATAAAGCTCAGTGGGCCTTACCTGGTAAAATAAAAAACTAGTTAAAATGTCCAGTGTGCTTGCTACCTATTGTCTGTCACACCACAACCCATGTTGTATGTTCAATGATATTCACCCCTTCCTCTCCGTCGCGTCCACACACCAGCTGCCGCAGTGCGTGTGCATTCACCTGCACCGGCTGGCGTTCTCCCGCGACTCCCACGCCTACAAGGAGCATGGCCACGTCTCGTTCCGATCCTCGCTCGACCTGGCTCGATACACACTGCAGAGCGGTGAGCAAGTGCTTCTCCACGAGGCACGTCACTCGTTCACCGCTATGCGCAATCAAGCGCGGATAAGAGGAAGTGGCCCAGCAGTGGGAAGCAGAGGTCGCAACCGGGTACCCGATACCCGTACCCTACCCGATACCGGGCTACCCGTACCCAGCCGTACCCGTACCCAGCCGGGTACGTACCCAGCCGGGTACGGGTACGAGTAGCCGTTTGCGACCCTGGTGCGGCCGGGTACGGGTACGGATAGGCCGTGAGTCACTGGTGAGTAATCGTTTGTCACTCATTTCAGGTAGGGTATGGGTACGGGTAGGGAACGGGTACCCGTACCTGGCCGGGTACGGGTGCCCATTTGCGACCCTGGTGCGGCCGGGTACGGGTACGGGTAAGGAATCAAAACCCGTTTGCGACCTCTGGTGGGAAGCCGCTTCTTGTACAGAATTTTCTAGCACGTGTCGTGGTGGGCGCTGCACGAACCAGCCCGTGTCCGTCCGGTGCTCGCCAAGCTGCATTGGCTACCGGTTGCCGAACAAATAAATTCTGAGGTCGCACTCGTTACACACAAAGTGATTGCCACAAATAAACCGCAATACCTTGCTGATCTCGTCAAGGAGTATAAACCATAACGCGAACTCAGTTCATCCTCGCAGCGGCTTTTGGCTAGCCGTTGACCCAAAGACGGTTACTGCACCGTGCACTTTCAGATGTGCTTCTACCGGCCGTCTGGAACGCTCTTCCGACGATAGGAAGCAACTCGAGCCATGTACTTTTAAACCTAGATTGACAACTCATTTATTCAGAACGGCTTTTTGTGTTTAGTTTGTTTTATTTCCCCGGACCTCCGATTGGTACGGTTGGCTATGTACGGTGCTATCAAACAATGAACGGACAATAGGTATGTGTTGTAATAATATGTATTAATTATAAGACAATTAATATGGTGCCTCGTGTGCATGTGTGTGTGTGTGTGCACGCTCCCTATAGAGCTGTCGAAAGGACGGGTCGGCCATTGTGGCAGCCGGTTCACCCTCACTGCCGTTGTGGTGCATTATGGGAACTCGACGAGTGGGCACTTTGTGACGTACCGCAGCATACCGAGTGGAGGACGGGGTGAGGGCACTCGCTTGTGATAGCAACATCACGCACATACAAACACAAATTTTGCGCCATACCAGCCTTGGCTGGACTTTTGGGGCAAGTGCTGTTAGCGAGCGCCTGTTGAGCCTGGCATAGCACACGAAGAGGTGGTGCGGTTACCACCACATCCAACTGACCTGTCTCCCCAGTGCTGATGTTTACACACCGCACCAGTTATTCTATTAAGGCTCCTCCAAGCTAGTGGAGGCCCGGGACCGGTTCAGCTGTGGCCGGGTATTGAAGCCGAGTTCATAACGCAGTGCGTACATCACTCTGCCACCACTCTCCAAACACACACTCGTACCATAAAAATGCATTTCTGCATGTACTGTATTGCACCTCATAGAAGAGCCATATCATATACACACGCACCATGCAATACACATTGGGTTGAGCGATATACACACAATTCTTATACTGGATTATTCTACTTATCGTGATATAATAATGCCAGTACTATTGGCATCGTGGCATCTGCCCACAACACTGGGCATTAGATGTAACTTATGAAACCTATACAAATGAACAGCAATAGAAAATCGCCATCAACATTTGATTTCGGAGGAGCGAAGGCACGCTGGTTTGGATTCCCGGCCACAGCTATCATCAGTGGCGAGTGATACCTGAACCGGTCCTGGGCAACCCCCCCCCCCCTCTTCAACTTAACCAACGCACCCTGACGATCGAGCGTGGTGATGTACGGTTAAACCATCCTCGTAACCGACACGGCGTTGGCAGGCCTTCATCCGGCAGTGGATTGACAAAAAGGGTTTGTATAATTAACTTACCAGTATTGTTTTTCATTAATGCTTTACTGTATTCATTATCGCTGGGTCAGTATTCTATTGCGTAGTGATAAATAACAGTCAAATTGCCTCCCTGCTCAATGAGGAAATTCCATAAGATAATAGTTGTTTTACCCTTTTATCTGGCAACAAAACTGACACCTTTTTTACATGGAGTCATGTTTGCATTGACCACAATACCTGCAGTTGGAATGCAAACAAAAAACACAACTCTGATAATGTATGCACTGTCCTTGAAATTGATTGGTCCACACCCGAGACAGCTTTTCTTAGAGCCTAGTCTCACATGGTGTTGGACCAGATGACGCCAAAAGGCGTACAACTCAAAGACAATGCACCATCAGAGTATGAGAGCTCGGGGTAAGCATTTACACCATTGGAACCTCCTTTGCCAGTAGCAAAATATGATAATTGGTTTTTTACCCTTTTATCTGGCAACAAAACTGACACCTTTTGTCAGATAAAAGGGTAAAAACCAATTATCATATTTTGTTACTGGCAAAGTAGGTTCCAATGGAGGACATTCCACTTGCCTCTTACGTAGATCAGTGTAGCTCCTTGGGACAAGCACGATTGACGTCTCACCGAGTGGCACTTTCTTACGACCTCAGAAGAGTGACGCGCGGAATTGAACCCTCGGCTGGGATGATTATAACTTGTAACATTTGTGGTTTGAGTTTATGGTGCTATAGCCACAACACTAACTGACCCTTCGTCAGCATGACTTGAATATATTACGTGCAGATGACCTGCAGTCTGTTGGCTAGTGGGTCGTGCTCCATCGGAGGCGAATTGTTTGGTCCAGTGATGAGTTGGATCTGCGTGTAAATCTCGACAGGCACGGCCCTATGATTGATAGCAAGCAACTTCTGGACTGTTTTTTTCCTCGTGATGCATATTTGTACATTTTGAGATTTTAGTAAGTTATCAGCATTGAAACTATAATTATGAAAAAAAATGCAACTTTCTAGCCGTTATAAATCTTATTATGATGTGCATTGATTAGTCAGTCATAACCATCTGTGTATGTTTCTATGTGTGTCTGTGCGTACGTGTCAACAGTTCGCGGCCGCTGGGTTTGCTGCTCCGATGATGAGGTCCGCTCTGTGAGTCTCTCTGAGGTTCTCAACTCCCGGGCCTACCTACTTTTCTATACACGCACGTGATGTCATCATCACCACCGTCATCGTCGTCGTCGCCATCGGCACTTTCACGACCAACAGCTGCATTAACCGCACTACCGTCACCATCACCATGATCATCACTATCACCACATTTGCCATTATTATTGCTATCACCACCACTGTTATTATCACCTCCACTGTATCGTCCACACCACCACAATCATGCACCACCATTGCCATCATTACCACCACCTCGTAACACACGCCATCATAACTGCAACCACAATCATCACATTCGTCATCACGATCAACTCTGCCATCACTACCATCATCACCACCACAATCATTGTAGTATCCGTCTCACCCATAGCCATTATGCTTGAAATCCAGTGTGTACATTTTTTTAATTCAATTTGAAATAATAAAACTTGGTGTATATGTATTGTCGTCATTCTGTGGTTTAACGATTCATTGTTTCTTTTAGGTTAGTTTGTGCGGGAATGTACATGTTTTCCCTATTATCCTTCGAACCGTTAATAGCCAATCAAAGCAAGTTGTCACGTTGGAAAATATGCCAATTTGGGTTATCAGCAAACAGGAACGTGGAAAGACAGGCAACATTGTTACAATTTTGTACGAAGTTTTGCTGGAGATTACATCCAGCACCATCAGGTGTTAATAAAAGCTCAACTGTCACGTAGTTCTGTCGTTTAAATCCAATATCTTCGTGATAAATTAATTTGTTTATTCACCCACGTACTATTCTATTCACAAAACTAATCATTTCTACTGGCTAAAAATGTGCACACCACCGCAAAATACCCAAGAGCTGCTCTCTCACACAACAGATGGCTTCTGAATATATTTTTACGAATAGATCATTTGTTTGTGCATGTGTAGTGGCATAGCGCTGGCTGCTGGCGGAAAAGGGTAACTGCGGTGTATGGCAGTACTCACGTCCGCAGGACACGATAGACACGAGAGGGGGACATCTCGGGGAAAGGTCACAGAGGGCGCCATCGGGAAGCCTCGGGAACCCGCTAGTAGGTTCCAGAGAGAGGGCGTGGCCTGTGCAGAAAGGGGGCGTGGTCCGGGCAGAGAGGGGTGTGGCCCGGGCAGAAAGGGGGCGTGGCCCAGGCGGAGCGAGGCCACGCTGAGAGTATAAGAGGGGCCCCTGTGGGGGAACTCGTGGCTGTTGCTGGAAGTGGGATCCTCCATCGTGCTGCTCAAGATTGTCGTTACCATCTCGTCGCCATCGACGCTGTCGTCTTCACTCGATATTGCGCTGCAAGATAGTTGTTGGCTGTCTCCGTTCAGCACCATCAGTGTTAGACGATTAATGTTGTGTATATGATAGCGACTGTAGAGTGTGCACCCACGTAGGGTGTGTATTATCCCGATGGTGTTCGTTAAATAAAAGAAACTGTCCGAGTTAGTCACGACACATGTGCAAAAGAGGTCCATTCATAACTCGTGTATCGGCAACATTGTTTTGATAACCTTACCAGAAATGGTCGTGCTTGAACAAAATTCCCTTTTATATGTTTGTAAGCACAAACAAATAACCAGTCTCCGTGCCACATGGCTGCAATCTGGAATCGAATTTACGAAGTCTATTTCGCCTCGATGACGATATGAGTTGTGTTTCAGGTAATATGAAAATACATAATGGGTGGGGGCCACTGTAAGAAGGCTATCGTCTCCGACCCAAGCACCTCAATTGAAACCCAAACATCGCAAACCCAGACTATGGGGCACACAGTAAGCCCCACTGGAGTCTCTGCGCTCCTTCAATGTGTAGTGGGCTTATGTGACGCAGGAGAAGTTGATTGAGGCAACACGTATTTATTACAAATTGATACAGTAACAGGGTAACGACCCTAACACTTGAAGAGGTAACGGCCTCTTCACCCGGTCTTTATCAGGAGAAGTGCTCCCCAGTTAATGCCCACATTAACTGCCTACTTCCCCGCTATTCCAGACCTTCCTCCTAGGAGGCTAACTAACCTGGCCCAGCTTCGGCGCAGGTTCCGACCCTCAGCCACACGAGTCCGGCCTTTACAAGGACATCAGACCTCGCTGCTCTGAGGTCGCACCACTGGCTTGCCCTGCTCGGCCCGCACAAGGGCAGCGAGTCAGGGGTGTTCCAGGTCTAGCTAGCTGGCCTTCAGTCTTCACTGGCTCTTCATCTTGACCTGTACCCAACGACTCCCTCGAGCTCCCTGGCTCTCCGCCTTATATACCAACATGCCCTCAAGAGGCGGGGCTGTGTGGGATCACAGCATCCCCCCCCACACAGCCCCCCAGGTTGGTAACCATTTGCGGACGTGGATGTAGACACCCCAGTGTAACTGCCCGTTCCCCCCCCCCCCCCCCACGTAACACCCCTACAAATGGAGGAGGAACGGCAAAACTCGACGAACTCCACTGAAGCCCTCTGGTGACTTGCAGACCTCGACATTGGCATTTCGTTCCTTAACATATCGCGACACGCAAGAATCGAATGGCTGCAATCTCCGAGACATTTTAACAAAATGTGTTCTATACTACGGTGATATATTTTGGGTAATAATATGCAGACCAGGCGTCTGTTGTATCACGTACAAATAACGTCACTTATTTGGGCCATCAGCGAGCGTATGAGTCATGCGGATCAATACATTCCAGCAGCATTTCTTGCAACCAGCCAAATTCCGGAATTGATTTCAAATTTCCGATTCTCTTCAGTACACAGCTTTGGTGCAATTTTGCTGCACTTACTTTAGTGGGCACCACTATGTCCACCAAGCAGCCTTTGCCTGTAACACCAGGGAACCCAACAACATTTCGTGAACATGCCACATTCTGCTCCATTCTGAGATGTTTTTAAGTCATTCTTCCACATGCACGAGATGACCATCACCGGTTCTGAATTTAGAATTGGTGGACGTGCAGCAGACATTGACTCTAAAGTTTCTGTAGCTATGCAAACACAAATTATCGGTACGATCATCGAGCTAAGGAATAATGTCAGCTTGTAACACGCCGCACAGCATTGACAAGGAACCACAGAAAAATTGGGAAGGCAGCCACACGGTAATCCAGTGCCAACAATTTCCCAAGCTCTGGAGTCCTCTATATACGAAGGTGCTAGCCAAGTAACGAGTGTTTATATGTGGTAGGAATCTCCTGGTTGCACCAGCCCACATGGGATTATTGGTTGGGGAGGGAGGAGCTGGGTGGGGAGGGGAGGGTGGGGCTGGGTGGGGAGGGTGGGGCTGGGTGGGGAGAGCTGTGTGGGGAGGGCTGGGTGGGGAGGGGTTGGTCACCCCGTGGTGCGCTTATAAAACTCAACGTTTAACCTACTCACGCCGGCTTGTGCCCGCCCTCACAGTCGGGCATATTTGCGGAATACACCACGCCGCCGTTGACCCTGGCCATTGACCGAGCAACCCAACGTTCCTACCAGCTCCCTTCGCAGGAATGTGTTATGTGGTAGGAAATGGGGGCACCTACAGAAAACCCACACTCTTTCCCACACAGATGGAGTCCACATTTTTGCTGTACCGCCTTCTGGCGAGTCAGGGCATGGCACCTCGATGACCACAAGTAAGGGAGCCTCACAACATTCGTGTGATCTACCAACCTTCGCCTCGACAAGTACTGGATTACAGGCGAGCATATCCATCACCGCCCGGCTAAATGTAACAGCGTACCAACACATTCCTGCGGAGGGAGTTGGTAGGAACGTTGGATTGCTCGGTCAATGGCCAGGGTCAACGGCGGCGTGGTCTATTCCGCAAATATGCTCGACTGTGAGGGCGGGCACAAGCCGGCGTGAGTAGGTTAAACGTTGAGTTTTATAAGGGCACCACGGGGTGACCAGCCCCTCCCCACCCAGCCCCACCCCACCCCTCCCACCCCCAACCCAGCCCTACCCTCCCCACCCTGCCCCTCCCCACCCTCCCCACCCAGCCCCTCCCCACCCAGCCCCTCCCTGCACGACGGACAGACACAATAATCCCCTGTGGGCTGGTGTAACCAGGAGGTTCCTACCAGTATAACATTCAATGTACATAAATGACAAATAGTTATTGATTCACACGTGCATGGTTCAATGCACGTGTTGTGTGTGATAGTGGAGCCCACCAGTACTGCTCTTGCAATCTCCCTCATCTTCCCATTGGTCCATGACCTCTTGGTAGCACATCAAAGCCTGTGTATTTGTAATCAATCAATCTTTATTTAACGTGCCAATATCGCCCTCCACAAAAAGTAGGCATCAGTGCACATCGCAGCAGAACGGCAACGGTACAGGGGGTGGGAAAAGACACCCGTAACGACCTCCAGGGCTAACACAGAGTGAGCAAACCCACCCCGACTGGACATCTGTGAAAAAATAGCTTCATAGCTCATCGGATTCCTCCAGTATGAATAAATATTCTGATTCTGAATTGCAACCGCTCGGAACACATTCCAACCGTGCAGAACGAATAGCATAAGAAAGTTAGGTAGTAAATATAAATAAATTAAAAGTAACGAGTTTTTATTTTGGTTTAACACGTCGGCTTTCGCGACTAATAGTATTCATAATAAAGGTTTGTGGGTTCGATCGCGTTATTTATAAATGTATCGCAACCCTCCACCACCCGACACGGCCAATCAGTAAAAAAATGTGTCACGTTGACTAAAGACAAAATAGTTCACTATTATAGCCCACCAGTGTGTTGAAGAGTGGATCCACAACATTTGCATTTTTTGAGTACGACGTTTCGCTGGTAATTACATCTAGCATCGTCGGGCAATTTGCCAGAATTTCATTAACTTTACATTTTAGATGTTATGGGAAGTCACCTGCCCTTCTGCACCCTGCTGTATCCGCCCCACACCTAAGTGTCGCTTCCCGACGTACCACTGTGCACTGCACAAATCACCACCCACACGTCTGTCCCACCCTCCCTCCGCGTCCCTTCCCCATCCCCCTCATCTCCCATCCCTCGTTGTCACTTCGCCACGTTGCCTCTTTGTAAACGGCCCCACCCCTCGACCCTTGGACGCCCCCGTAACCTCTGGTCATCGACTTCAGCCCAGCACGGGCCGAATGAAGTTCACGTTTAACTGTGGAATTTGCACCGAGTGTGAAAACAAGTCCGAGATGGCACAGAAAGCGCGGCGTTGCTGTTTTCTTCTTCTCTTTTTGTTTACGCACGCGAGATTGTTTTTCGTGGATTGGATCTTTGCTATAAACTAAACTATTTACCAGCTAATGCCCACTGAGCTATATAGCTCTTTTACTGGTAGGAACCTCCAGGTTACACCAGCCCACAGGGGATTATTGTGTCCGTCCGTCGTGCAGGAAGGGGCTGGGTGGGGAGGGAGGGGCTGGGTGGGGAGGGAGGGGCTGGGTGGGGCTGGGTGGGGCTGGGTGGGGAGGGGCTGGTCACCCCGTGGTGCCCTTATAAAACTTAACGTTTAACCTACTCACGCCGGCTTGTGCCCTCCCTCACAGTCGGGCATATTTGCGGAATACACCACGCCGCCGTTGATCCTGGCCATTGACCGAGCAACCCAACGTTCCTACCAGCTCCCTCCACAGGAATGTGTTCCTGGCTACACATGATAGCTTAACGAAGTGGCTTATCACGTGGAAATGTATTGCAGCCAAAATGCTCAAAATGCATGTTGATTCTAAATGAGGGAAAACCCGGAAGACCCCGAGAAAAGAAATACACGCAAACACGGGGAAAACATGCAAACTCCCAAATATACAGGCGTCAGAGTCGGGATCGAACCGACGAACTCCTGTATACGAGGCAAGGTAGTTAACATCTCGCCACCCGTGGCGGAAGACCACAAGTTTCACACAACACGCACACGTGGGAAAGCACTCGGCCACCGTGCGTTATGAAAGAACCCACACGCAGTTCATGAAGCAGTGCATTGTAGTGTCCCTTGTCTTAAGTCACCATCAAAATGTGAATAAATGTGACCCACTGCCGGTAGCAGAGATTCAGAGAAAGACAACTTTAGACGAGTTTCATCCGTATTCGTACTCATCGGTACAGCACTGCACAAGGAGCCGTCCATAAATGACGTCACGCACCCAAGGGGGGGGGGGGGTCAGACATTTGTGACGATGTGTGACGAGGGGAGGGGGGTTTGAGAAATGGGACGTCACATTAAAATGCGCAACTTTAAATAAACAAAAAACACACTATGATAATATATGCATTGTCCTTATCAGTTTCAAGGACAAGTCATATATTATCATAGTGTCTTTTTTGTTTGCATTTGACTGCAAGTATTGTGGTTAATGCAGACATGAATCCTCGTAAAAAGGTTTCAGTTTTGTTGCCAGAAAAAAGGGGAAAAACCCTATTCGTATATTTTGGTACTGGCAAAGGAGGTCTAATGATGTAAAGGCTATGTAGGTCAGTGGTCCTAATCTGGATAAAATAAAATACGTAAATAAATTTAATATCACTCCAGACCCGGCCACCCAAGTTCTATTCCCGCTCACGGCCTAAATCAGTGACGAACGTCTGATCCGTTTCTGGGTCACCCCCTGTCGAATCAGCTTCAAATGAATGGCCTGGTTTTTCTGTTTGCACTCAGTCACATACACTGTTCATGTTTTTTGTTTGTTGCGGTTGCACCCGATTCAAGAGCCGAATGGCTCACATGGCTATACCTAATAAATGAACTTGAACTTAGCTGCGGCGTGTAAACATCGCCGCTAGGGAGACAAACGCGGCCGGGCGTGGAGCTGGCCACCCACCTCCCCGTCGTGTGCCGTGACTGCCTTCATAGGTGCTCGCTCACAGCACTTGCGCCCAGCAGTCTGTTGAGGCTACACGGGGGATCTTTGTCTTTAGGGGTGAAGGGGTGGGGTGAGCGATTGTTTTTTTTTGAGGCTCGGGGCAACATTCCAGACGAGGTCCCCCCACCTCCCCTCCCTCCTCTCTCTCTGGGGCTTCTGGACAGGTGGGTGGAGAGAGGCGGGCTACAGCGCTTGCACCGGCTCCAGGAACACGCTCGCACGCCCACACACGCACCGCTGCGTCCGTCTGCAACGAACGCTCTTCCATTCGATGCTGATCGAAAGCCATCGGAGCGATGCACCGTGAAATCATCCCGATCGAAAACGCGTTTCTTTACAACTGATTATTGCGTTTAGTCCCACACCCCAGCCCTCGCACCTCCGATCGGCACGGTTGGCCACGTACGGTGCGAAAGAAGTTCAACACACACACAGCAGCGGCGGCGACCGGCGTTTGGGGGGGGGTGGTGGTCCCGCACGATGTACGGCGTCGCTACGAGCCCGCTGCACCAGCCGACGCCTCTTCGTGAGAGCCCGCGCCTCTCCGCAGCTGCCGGGGCGGACGTGCTACTCAAGCTCGAGAACGCGCAGCCGGGCGGAGGCTCCTTCAAGATCCGCGGCGTGGGGCTGCTCTGCCAGAGGGCCTCTGCGCTGTGGCACGGCGGTGGCGGTCGTGGTGTCGGTGGCCTCCACTTCGTCTGCTCCTCCGGTGGGAACGCGGGCATGGCCGCGGCGTACGCGGCGCGGAGGCTCGGAGGGCGCTCCACCGTCTTCGTGCCGCGCTCCACCGCAAGCTCCACCAGAGAGGCGCGGGGTCAACGGCACTCACACGAGGGGGGGTGGGGGGGGGCAGGGAGTGGGAGGGGGGGGCGAGGAGGCGGTTGGTGGGGGCGTTCACCGCGGTATGAGGCCGTTCATAAATGGCGTCACGCACCTAGGGGGGGTGGGGGGGGTCAGATATTTGTGACGATGTGTGACGGGGGGAGGGGCGGTTTGAGAAATGTGACGTCACATCAAAATGGGCAACTTTTAATAAATATAAAAAAACACGTTCTACTTAATTAAATAAATATTTTCTCCTACAACGTCGGAGTGCAGCGACACATTAAATACGCACTAAAATGGCAATAGTTTAAAGTGATTTGAAGCATGTTTTATTTTCAAGATGGAAATATGGTTTTGGGGGGGGGGAGAGCTTTGTGACGTCATATTTTTGTGACGTCGTGTGACGAGGGGGGGGGTCAAAATCGTTCAAAATCGCGTACGTACGGTGCGAAAGAGTTCAACATGCTAAACGAAACTTTTTTTATTTTACCAGGTAAGGCCCATTGAGCTACATAGCTCTTTTTTCAGAGGCGACCCAGCCACAAATTATAGCTGAATGAAGTGGCTTATCACGTGGAAATGTATAGCAGCCAAATACTCTAAACGCACGCTTCTGAATATGGAGGGTAAACCGGAGGACCCGGAGAAAAATCCACGCGACCACGGAAAGAGAGTCACACAAACTTCTAATTTACAGACGTCGGGATCGAACCCACGACCTGCTGTATATCAGGCGAGGTAGTCAACAGCTCGCCACCGTAGCGCCCATAATACAAGGTGTTTAAAAGAGATGGACCCAAATTAAAATCGCTATATCTCTGCACCCACGAACCGCCCATGAATGAAACTCTTACCACTTGAAAGGGCGGGGCATAGAGTTTCAAATGATTACCGCTAGATGCCTCTCCCAGCGCACAAACAGCCCCTAGCCTCAGTCATTCGCAAGATGGTGACCCCGCAACACAAGGCGTTTTGCGTTCTGCAGTTCAGCAAGACTGAATCCGTAATTGCGGTGCAGCGTGCGTTTCAACGGCGTTTTGGCATTGATCCGCCAATGTCAAAGAGCGTTCGTCGTTGGTACCGACAATTTGTGGAAGCAGGCTGCTGTTTATGTAAGGGGAAGAGCACAGGGCGACCACGCACCTCAAAGGAAAATGTGAGAATTAAACTATCGTCTCGATGTTGTCCATGCAGCAGGTGGAGGGCAACATAAAGCATTTATAAAATGGTTAGTAAAACTTGATAACTCATTAAACCGTTTGTAACTTTTTGTGAATTGTAACATGTTGCAATCGTGAAATATACTGCTTTTAAATTGGGTCCATCCTTTTTAAACACCCTGCACATTCATTCCTAAATACTCCCGGCCAGTCGCAAAGCGTCGCTCAGATGGGGCTTAAGCGACAACGAACGCTCACTGCAGCTGTGCTCCGAGATGGACGGAGCCGCACGTTGTTGAAGACTGCGGTCCACTAAGCGAGCCGAGTGGCGGTCTGAGAACGATTGATGAAATCATCAACTGATGGATGGAGGGGAATGGGGGGGGGACCGGTGGCTGGAATTGAAGCAACGTTCAACATCGAGGTGTTGTGGTATTCATGACCTAATAACCTCTTTGCCTCTTGACATCGGACTGTCGCACGCGAATCCACTGCTGGACGAAGGCCTCTCCACCACGTGTCAGTCACATTCAGTGCGACTTGGTGAGTTGGGGGTGGCGGGGGTGAAAGCAAGTCCAGTTGAGATATCACTCGGCACTGATGTTTGCCATGGGAATGAAACTCAGGTTCGCCGGGTTTCAGAGCGCTCTGTGTTACTGTTCCATCACCAAATCGGTGATATCGATGCTTATCCCCAACCCCCACCACAAGTTTCTTAAACCCCCCCCTGCCGCCATCCACTCAACTATATACATGGGTGCAACAATTTTGGTTTCATTATACAGTCTTTCACGACCAATATTATGATTCGTAATTCGTTTATTTTTGGTTAGGTCGTGTATGTAACAAACCAGTTTTCATTTAAGGCCCTCCGTTTTCTAATAAAAGAAAAACTAAATAAATTTGGCATATCTGTCCACGCGACAACTTCATTTGATTGGCTCTGTCTGGTGGTGGAGGGTTATTGTAAAAGTTGACATACCTACAGGATCTCACCCGAAAGAAATGACAGTAATTATGAATTGTGCACACGGCAGTTAACCTGTATGCAGGTCGCGTGTGGTGGCATAAAGTGTGTGGCTTGCTCCCCAACGTCTGGCCAAAATGGAAAAATAGGCCAAAGCACCCAGTGGAGAGAGGGGGCTCTGTAGGAGCTTGTGGAGCTCCCTCTCTTTATATCGGATGCCCTTCCGCCAAAGCAGCGGCGTGGTCAAGTGAAACAATTCAGAGTGTTTGGCTGCAATCCATTTCCACGTGATCAGCTACTTTATTGAGATATCATTTGTGTATGTTGAACTTCTTTAGCACCGTACATAGTCAACCGTGCTAATCGGAATTGCGGGGGAAGGACAACAAACTAAACACATTGAAGCAGTCCTAAAAAAAAGTTTTCAACCTCTTTATACGTGACTTTACTGAAATAACCAAAGAGTTTTCAATCTAGATTTGTCACTTCCTAATATCGGAAGGCAGAGCGTTCCAGACGGCAACACAAAAATGAGTTCAGAGAAGAGAGTTGTAAATCTAGATTTTAATCAATCAATCTACATTTGTGGCCACATCGCTTCTGAAAAAAAAATCTGCATAGCTCAGTGGGACTTACCTGGCGCACACACACACACACAAAAAACGATTCGTAGTTTTAGTTTAAACAATCGCACGGCCGCTCCTTTCTACACCCGACACCTAACCCCCTGGATCTTGCCCGGGACCATTCCCCTGCTCAGCGGCTGCAGGAGGAGGGCGCCTCCGTGCAGGTGGTGGGGGACGCGTGGGACGAGACGAACGAGCACGCGTTGCGCGTGTCGACGGAGGAGGGCGACGGCTGCTGCTACGTCCACCCCTTCGACGACCCCCTCCTGTGGGAGGGCCACGCGAGCCTGGTGCACGAGCTCAAGGCGACCATGGCGGCCGGCTCCAAGCCCGGGGCCGTCGTCGTGTCCGTGGGCGGCGGCGGCCTCCTCTGCGGGGTGGTGCGGGGGCTCAGGGAGGTGGGCGGCTGGGGGGACGTGCCCGTCATCGCCGTGGAGACGCAGGGAGCGCACAGCCTGCACGCCGCGCTCAGCGCGGGGGAGCTCGTCACGCTGCCGGCCATCACCAGGTGGGGAGGGGAGCGCACTGCGCATGTGAGCCAAAGGGGGGGGGGGGGCTTTGGTCGGTGCCATCTGGGGGGGGGGGTGTCGAATGTCACCTATTCACCATGGGCAGTCTCGACCGTGAGAATAAATATTAGCGTACGTGAAACCGTCTGTTTATTGGTATACATATGTATTTCCATATTTTGTATATGAAACGTTGGTCTTCCGCCGCGGTGGCGAGATGTTAACTACCTTGTTTGGTATACAGGATGTCGTGGATTCGATGCCGAACCTGATGCCTGCTGTATATTTGGTGTTTGCGTATCTCTCACCGTGGTCGCGTGGATTTTTTCTACGGGTCCTCCGGTTTTTCTCTGCACATTAAAAAAAAATGCGTTTAGATTATTTGGCTGCTATACATTTACACATGAAAATATGCCACTTCATAACATTGCTCGCTTTCGCGATGTTATCCATAATAGAGGTTGTTGGGTTAGATCGCATGAATATAAATGTGTTGTTAAACCCGCCACCACTCGACACAGCCAATTAGTAAGGTTTGTCACGTAAACAGAACGTGCCAATTCGTTACGAGTACAGCACACCGGTGTGTTGGAGAGTAAACCTACAACATTTACAATTTGAGTATTCGAGTACTCGAATTGTAAGAGTAAACCCACAACATTTACAATTCAATTACTCGAATTGTAAATCTTGTTCTTTCGGTAAAGTCACGTAGAATGGAAATAATAAAATAAAATAAATAAAACATAATAAAATATTTTATAATGTTTTATTTTTATTATTTTATTATTTTATTATGTTTGATTATTATTTGATTATTTCCATTCTATGTGACTTTACCGAAAGAACCAAGAAGATGAATCTCTGCAGTCACGAAAGCTTTAAATCGAATTGTAAATGTTGTGGGTTTACTAGTAACGAATTGGCATGTTTGTGTTTACATGACAAACCTTACCAATTATCTGCGTCGGGTTGTGGCGGCTTTAACGACACATTTATATTCACGCGACCTAACCCAACAACCTCTGTTATGGACAAGCCACTTCGTTGAGCTATCGCTTCTGAAAAAAAGCAACATAGCCCGACCTGGTAAATATTGAAAAAAATTTGACCGACTCCTCTACGTATGTTTGCATGTGTCCCAGCGTGGCCAAGACCCTGGGCGCCAAGCGCGTGGCGGAACAGGCGTTTACTCTCGCCCGGGAGCACGCGGTCTTCTCCGAGGTCGTCTCGGACCGTGACGCCATCGACGCCGTGCAGAGGTTCCTGGACGATGAGCGGATGCTCGTGGAGCCGGCGTGCGGAGCCGCGCTGGCCGCCGTCTACTCCGGGGTGGTGCGTCGTCTCGTTGCCGAGGGACGGCTGGGCCCGCGGCCTGGCCCCATCGTGGTGGTGGTGTGCGGGGGGAGCGGCGTCACGCTGGGGCAGCTCCGCGAGTGGAGGGAGCAGCTAGGCATGGGCCCCGAGTGAATTAAATTAAAACTTTGTAGTTCATTTTACCCAGGTAAGGCCCACTGAGTTTTTTTAGCTCTTTATAAAAAATAGAATGTGACCTAGCCACAAATGTTTCGATTTAAAGCTTTCGTGACTGCAGGGATTCATCTTCTTGGTTCTTTCGGTAAAGTCAAGTAGAATGGAAATAATAAAATAATAAAAATAAAATGTTATTATTTGTCTGCCTCCCTAGAAAATAAAAGATGTTATTTTATTTTTATTATTTTATTATTTCCATTCTACGTGACTTTACCGAAAGAACCAAGAAGATGATAGCCACAAATGATCGTGCAACGAAGTGGCATATGTGGGAATTCATAGCAAATATACCCGGAGGAGCACGGGATAAATCCACGCCACCACGGAGAGAACATGCAAACTCCAAATATACAGGCGTCAGGATTGAACGCACGACCTCCTGCGGCCTTTAGTGAGTCCGAGAAGGGGCATCGGAGTGCAACTCTTTGTGTTTCCAACTCGATTTAATTTTTGTATTCGATTCAGAATAATGGATTCGTAATTCCGCATTCCTATTTCGTGCAACGATTCTCTCTCCCAAGAAATGTGAATTGGCACGACTGGAGGTCGTGACTCGATTAGAAAATCGGTTATAGTCTTTTCACCGTCTTGTTTGTAATGTTTCATCAATTTCTCGTTTATATAACTTTTATTTCAGCACAGATGAACTCATTCAGCAATAAATGCTAATTTTTGTATGAGGAATTATTCGTCTGCCTCCCTAGCCTAAATGTAACATTTGAAAATAATCCGTATGCAGTTTGCATAAACTGCAAAAAACCGAGCCTTATATGCACAAATCTTGTAGAGGGACTGATTGCAATCGATGATTGTGCATCATCACATGCCGACATGTTTCCACGGCCACTGGCTGACGTCAATTTGATTTGCTGTCACGGCTAATATCAGTGGTGAGTGATATCTGAACCGGCCCTGGCCGCCACAAGCGAGGTGACGTATGGTCAAACAACCCCCACGGACGACACGGCGTGGGGAGACCATCCATCCTTGTTTTTCCCCTTTCTTTGGTTTACATTATTGTAGATTTGAAGTTTTTTCGTGACTGCAAAGAATCCATGCTCTTTGGTTTTTTGTCGGTAAAGTCACGTAGGTGAAAACAAAATAAAATAACTAAATTAAATCACGACGTTTCGGAAGCAACACAAGCATCCGTCATCAGTTGTGACTGCTCCAGAAAAATTACTGTAGCGTATGAAGAGAGCTATTTAGAGACACAACTGCCCGCGACGCCACACGGCCTACCGCATGCCCCCACCCCCACCCCTTGGCTCCTCCCCCCCCCCCCTAGTACCCTATATAAACACGTGTCTCTAAATAGCTCTCTTCATACGCTACAGTCATTTTGCTGGAGCAGTGACACCGAATGACGGATGCTTGTGTTGCTTCCGAAACGTCGTGATTTAATTTAGTTGTTTTATTTTATTCAGTTTTTTACCTACGTGACTTTACCGACAAAAACAAAGAGTATGTTTACATTATTGTGTTGCTTTCAATATTAAATTCTGCTTTCTAAAAGCATGCGGGTTGGTGCAGATTGGTGCCACTGGCTCAATCTGGCCCCGATCCTCCGATTGCTTTGACACGTTGTGACGTGTGTTCAAATTTGCTGAGTTAAAACCTACGTTTTTAAGTTAAACTAAATAAGTAGACAATCCGTCTCTGCACGAACAATGAAGGTATGTGCATTATTAGACCTCCTTTGGCAGTACCAAAATATAAGAATAAGGTTTTTCCCCAAAAGAAAGCTGTCTCTGGTGTGGACCAATCATTTTCAAGGACAATGCATATATTATCAAAGCGTGTTTTTTGTTTGCATTTTGACCACAAGCATTGTGGTTAATGCAGACACGATTCCTTGTAGAAAGGTTTCAGTTTTGTTGCCAGAAAAAAAGGGAAAAAACCCTATTATTATATTTTGGAACTGGCAAAGGAGTTCTAATTATGTTGATGCTCACCCCGAGCCCTCATTACTTTGATAGTGCATTGTCTTTGAGCTGTACACCTTTTGGTGTCCTCCGGTCTAGCACTAATTTAGACGAGGCTCAAAAGAAAGCTGTCTCTGGTATCTCTGGTGTGGACCAGTCAGTTTCATTTTGACCACAACTATTGAGGTTAATGCAGACATGATTCCTCGTAGAAAGGTTTCAGTTTTGTTGCCAGAAAAAAGGTGGAAAAAACCCTATTCTTAATGAAAGTATGTCTCACGCAACCCGTCAGCCAGGCAGCCTTCTGGGAGTGCATCATTTCAGCAGCGTTGATTCGAGACAAGCAAACTCTGCGTCGGCGTCGACAAGTTTCTCATCACCTCCAATAGTCCGCGACTGCGGTCATCCATAACAGACTGGAGTGCAACATGTGACGACGCAATGCCCGACCCACACATACGAAGAAGACACTCCGCTGCTCAACCTCCATCGGCCGTTCGAAATAAGCAGCTGTCGGACTCTCTTGAATGCTGGTGAACTGCCAATCTTACAGGCAAGAACCCTCTAAAAATATAGTAATATGTTTTTACCCTTTCAACTGGTACAAAAACTGACACCTTTATACAAGGGATCATGTCTGCAATAAACACAACACAAGCAGTCAAAATGCAAACAAAAAGAAACAACTCTGATAATGATGAGTTGTTTCTTTTTGTTTGCATTTTGAATGCTTGCGTTGTGGTTATTGCAAACATTATCTCTTGTATGAAGGTGTCAGTTTTTGTACCAGTTGAAAGGTTAAAAACCTATTACTATATTTTGCCACTGGTAAAGGAGGTCGCCTAGTGTAAGCCCTCTAAAAAGCCTGACTCTGCCGATGGGAAATGTTTGATGTCAACCGGCGATGAATTTGCTTGCCTTGAATCAATGCTGCTTTTATGCAATCCCAGAAGGACGTCCAGGCGAAGGGTTTGTGTAGGACGTACTTTTATTAGTTTTTTTACGTCGAGATACGGAATACGTGACATTGTCCGCTCATTTATTTTGTCATTTCTATTCCGCACAACGCCGTTCGTGATGTTTTAAGTCACGCACGTGACACCTGGCCCCCCTTCCTCCGTCCGCCCATTCGCCTTGAAGCACTGCAGACGATCATCCACGTAAACTCCATAAGCCGCTTTAATAAACGCAACAGAACTTACCACACAGCTGACAGATACGACTGCCCAAAAATACTGAGCACAAATTGGAATCGGTTGAATGGAAAAAAAAAACACACCGAATAAAAGCAAATCCTATATAAAATAACCTTTTTGTTGTTGTTGTTGTTGTTTTAGAATTGTCTCACAGAACCATTTGCGATTGGCCGCAGACTCACCCAATGGTCGGATATCGAGATACGAGTCGCAATCGTGACTCTCAAAGCGGAAAACTCCGGTCCCACTTCTAATAGTAACACAATACAACACAGCACAGTACAATGTGATTGCTTCCAACATCAACACTTAAACCGCGTTGTCCCTCTATGCCAGGTTTTTTTCCCAAATGCCAGTCCTCGCAGACTCACCACGCAATGTCTTTCCGCGTTTATTAATATACTTTTCCCAATTAAAATGCTAATTAGCTCTCGATTAAAAGTTTTCGTGACTGCAGTGATTCATACTCTTTGGTTTTTTCGGTAAAGTCACGTAAGCGGTGTGCTTTCGCTTTTAAGCGGTTGTGTTTTCGCTAAGTTGTCCCCACCTAAGTTGCGCCCGAAACGTCGTGATTTAATTTATTTTACATTTTTACCTACGTGACTTTACTGAGAACACCAAGAAAATGCTCATTAATTCGTTTAATGTTACTTGCGCCAGACGACTGTAAAACATGTTCCCACACATGACGTGCTAAGCAATTAACGCCGTCTGGGTTAATAGAAAGAAGATTCCAATTAAGGTTGAGCTCTCGGTGTGGGCGTGCGTACACATGCGTGCATACACGTGCGTTTGTGTGCGTAAACGTGTGTGTGCATGTGTTCCATCGATAACAGCACTTGCCCCAACAGTCTGGCAAGGCTATACAGGGGATCTTTGCCTTTGCTTGTTCAACGCGATGCAGACAGCGTGAATTGCTTAGCGTGCCACGTGGGACGTGATTAACAATCATCTGGCGCGTGCAGCGTGGAATGACTGAATTCATATTTGCGAGTCAATTGGGTCGTAAGGACTGGCGTTTGGGAAACCCTTCTCTTTACCATCGACTGACACACACCTCGGCTCAGAGTTGCCGCATCAGAGGTTTCAGCGTTAAATCGAGACGTCCTTCTTTGGGAACTCGCGCTTTCGATTTCATCTTTTTTATTCCAGGTTTTGTCCACCCATACGGAAGTACGGTGCATATTGCACCGCGTGCGATTTATTCCCAAAGCAACACAGACAGGGAGAGGGGGAGGGAGAGGATTAAATATTACATCCGTTACAACGTGGATTAATGCACACGTGTTCACACGCAGGAGACATCACAGCGATGCACTCCGGTGCTCCTGACGCAGTTATCTGGCTTGACCACCTGAGTGTGAATTTGTAGTTGCTGCTCTGCATCTACATCAGCCATACGAAAGAAGAAGGAGGAGAAGGAAGAATATGAGCCAATTAATAATTATTAAAGTCCACAAAGTTCTCATCCCAAAGCCAATTCGTGAAAGTGTCACAAGAAACGAGTTTCTCTTTAAACCAGCTTGAAACTGACCGCTGGTTCCTGTGCCCGTTGCCCTACTTCGTTGTATTGTACTTCTATGCTCCCGCAGCTATGCTGCACTTCATCGCCGACCCGCACTGACATTAGACTTCACGGTCAATTAATCCCCACGTGAACCGCATTGCGTGGAGAGGAGGCCCTCCATCCAGCGTTGGCCGTAAATCGGTCGGTCGTGTACGCGTGTCAGCAGAGATTCCATTCACTGTGGACCTTTCCTTCTCTAGAATTGGTTGATTACATTGAGCAGCACTGGCTTGACCCACTGTGGGGAAACTTCAACAGAGCACGGTGGCATCAGCCGGCTGAATAACGTCGACCTGTTGATGGAAATTCACTCTTAACACCACCACACTGTGGCCGGTACCATGCGGCAAACACGAGACTGGAGAAAGTGCAAAGGGGTTTTCCTCCCACGACGTGTACATCTATTGTGAATCTGAGCGATTTTTTTATTGTTATTGTAGAGTTTTCTTTTCCATATTTGACATTGTCAAGGGGGGGTCATCACAATGTCACTGATGCCACCACCACCACGCTTCTCCAATGCTTTCTTCGTTGCTTGTGCGATATCCCTAAGGGTTTGTACGGTCGATATGCGACCGGCAAGGACTGCCAATCACAAGCCTCATCACCACCAACCTCTTGTCTCTAAGTCCCTCCCCACCAACATTCTGTCACAATTCTGGGATTCTTTACTTTTGGCGATTGTCGAGGCAGGGGGCGCTACGGGTGGATCTGCACGTTCTGCTATTTTCCTGCGTGGAAAATCATGGCCAATTCCAGGTTACTCCTCTCATCCACGTTTGAGTGTCGCGAATAGGATCACTTGTACAATTATGTAATTTCTACTTGTAACGTGCGCCTCCGATTAGCACGTTTAGCTACGCACGGTGCAAAATAAGTTCAACGTACATACATGCACGGTTATCGCTCACTCTGAGATAGAGGGGAATAAAACGACTCGGAGATGCGGGGAAGAACCATACATGGGAAAGACAGCCAAGTGGTGTGACAGTGCCAAATTTACCCCCAATCCCCCTGGAGTCCTTTTTATGGTAAGGTATAATCGGCCAGTGGGAGGAAACCAGAGCACCACTAGTGCGAGGGGGTAATACTCGATCCCATACAGATGGAACTGGTGAGGGTTCACATTTTGCTGTACTGCCTTCTCCTGGCAAGCCAGGGTGTGGAACCTCATCGATACCCACAGAGAGTTTTATCACCTGGTCCACCAAATCCTCGCCTCGACACAGCCCGGCTAAATAAAATGCTTCCGTGAGGCCTCTCTTACGGGTACATTTAGGTTGGTTCAAAAGCTGCGAAAATAAGAATGGTTAATGGGATGGGATTGGCCACTAGTTCTGTGTTACGCCTCGTATCTGTGCATACGAGTGGATAATCGGAAGGTCGATTGTTAGTGAAGTAAGTCTCGGCATTTCTTGTCGCGCACTCTTATGAGTCCAGTCCGTCACGAATGCACACGAGTTGCGGGTGCAGAGTACAGAAGGGTGAATAGGATGAGTTTCACTGCCATTTATCTGGCACACGATCACGTCAATAGCCCGGCACATTGCGCATATTCTAATTACAACATGCAGTTGATACAAATTGCAAGTGCCCACGTGTGACCTTGACTACAGCCACGCACTGCGGACCCCCTTGAATTTGTGTGAACTGGCCTGATTTGTCGTCACGGCCACGTTAAGACGTCTATTATTGGGCAAATGTTTTAGAACCACCCTAGGAAGAAGCCAGGTGTTGGCACCTCTCTTGCAGCAGAGCAACTCAGAAATGCGTCTCTCCATATTGCAAGTCCCCTCTCGCTCGATCCCATCCCTCGGTGTTTATGCACGCTAACTAAACTAAACCATTCTAGATTTGAAGTTTTCGTGACTGCAAGGATCTATACGCTTTGGTTCTTTCGGTAAAGTCACGTAGGTGAAAAAATAAAAAAATAAGAATAAAAATACCTACGTGACTTTACCGAAAGAACCAAAGAGTATACAACTAAACCATTTTTTTTATTTTTTACCAGGTAAGGCCCACTGAGCTGAATAGCTATTTTCCAGAAGCCACCTGGCCACAAATGATAGCTCAACGAAGTCGCCTATCGCGTGGAAATTTAGCAGCAGACAAAATACTCCAGACGCATGTTTCTAAATGTGGAGGGGAAAAGCGGAAGACCCGGAGAAAAATCCACGCGACCACGGGGAGAACACGCACGCTCCAACTATACAGGCGTCAGGGTCAGGATCAAACCCACAACCTCCTCTATACCAGGCGAGGTAGTTAACATCTCGCTTACCATGGTGCCCAAACGGCCATTGGAGTAATACTGCCCGGTGTGAGCCTTTAGTACTGCAAGGGTTTAATTGACAATTGTCACCAGTCGGCTGACACGGTGTTTCTCCTGCATGTCCAATCCGGCAGCACGGGAGGTTGGTCTGGTGGACCAATCGATCAGCCATGAGTCGACCATCAACTGGGCAATGAAGTATGATTTGTGTAGGGCAGTACAACAACCAGGCTTGCTGTGTACATCTGCGCTTGGGGGTTATCTTGTACGCTTTCATAAGAGATGCCTGCTTTTTGGATGTCATTGTATTTCACGTTTAATGTTGAGTGTAATAATTCTCATCGAAGCTGATCATAAATATACAGTCCTTAATTTTGCGTTTGGCTTTTCCGGTAGTTTTACCGCTACCGAGTGCAATTATTATTGGCCTTTAATTGTGGTTGGTCTGAATAATTTTTTTAAAAATATTTTTTTATTTTACCAGGTAAGGCTCACTGAGCTATGCAGCTCTTTTTCAGAAGCAACCTGGTCACAAATGAAAGCTCACCGAAGTGGCTTATCATGTAGAAATGTATAGCAGCCAAATACTCTAAAACGCACGTTTCTAAATGTTGAGGGGAAAACCAGAGGACCCGGAGAAAAAAATCCACGCAAACATGGGGAGAGCATGCAAACTCCAAATATACAGGCGCCAGGATCGGGATCGAACCCACGACCTCCCGCATGTCAGGTGAGGGAGTCAACATCTCGCCACCTATTTAAGTTGCAAGTGCAGTTACCATTATTGTTATTTATTATCGGGTTTTACTGCAATTCGATTTGATGTGTATGTGTACTTGTGAGGATAGATTAAACTGTATTTTTTTTTACATACAGCACGTCGAGATAATTCGATATGAAAGGCGCATTATAAAATAACGATTATTCCTAAAAAGTTTCCTACAAAAACCAAAGACTCAAAAAATAAATTCACCTCTCTCGCCTAACATTCAGGAAGAAGAGTCTTGGAGAAGACTCAGCGGCGAAGCTTTCCCGAGTGGAAAGATTTAAAGTCAAATTGAGTGTGTTTAGCACACGCTTAAAACTCATTATATATACGAAACTCCATTACTCGAGTACTTTTTGTGCCGTACAGAAACTAGTAATGACTCGTTCTGCCCAGAAGAAATAAGACAGATTGCTAGATCAGCTGCATACCACCTCAGATGTTTGACCTATGTAACAAAAAGACTGAATTGACCCCAAATCCGTGAATACACCGCGCCTCCACTACGGGGCAGCAGTGGCAAGGTAGTGGTTTACTTGGGTGAAAGCCCCAGTCGTACGAGGTGAAAGGTGACGCGGTGGTGGGGGGCGAAGTCTAAGGAGGCCTCCAGTCACTCTTGCAAACGCAGTCCCATTAAGAATTGCAATTTTAATAGGCATTGTGCCATCCACAAGCACGTATTTCTACTTAACCTTTGACCGATTCCAAAAAAAAGTGCCTTGTTGCAGCCGAGTTACACGGTAGGGTGACTGATCGATCGCCTGCATTTGAGCACTGATTTGCGACTGCTGCAGTTCTGGGTTCGGAAATCCAGGCAGTCACCCGCGGCTTAATCAGGGTTATCGATTGTAGCGAGCTGATGATCTCAAACCTGCACACCGATGTGCACCAAATGCATCCTTTTGGTTATCGCACTGGTCGGTCGGTTTGGCCAACTCCTGACAGCCGAAATGTATAAATATATCAGAAGACTGAAATGTCGGCGTGCCGCACTGCACAGCATTCAAGAAGTACCATCGAATTGCTCGTTAAGAGGTGTCTATTAAAAAAAAAGGCAACAGAAGAAGATCTGTAGCATCAGCTTCTCCAGCCTTTCCCTGAAAAAATCGATAGATGTGAAGCTCTGCCAGCTCTATCAAAGACGTGCCCCACAATGGATGCACCTTCCGGCCCCAGCACGTCTGATAGTCTCAACGCCTGGGAAACAATCGTGACACAATCCCAAAAGGTTCCGAGATATTCTTTCGTCAAGCATTTCAATTCAAGAGCTCGTGCGCGCGTCCAGCGGCCCCTCCCCCCAAGCCCCCTCGACCTCCGGAACGAGCGTCACACGACCGCCTGAGTGCCTGGCGATTTGCCTGTGTCTGAGTGCAAGTCCCCTTTGTCCGAGGGCACCTCGGCTATTGTGGCAGGTGTCTCCGTGTGACCCTCGCCTGCACCCGAAATGGTGGCAGGGACATCCTTGTCCGCATCCGTCTGCCCAGGCTCGCTAACGCTCACCGCAGTGTCTCCGTGGGGCGTGTCCTTCCCCGTGTGCGCCCCCGTCTCCTCGTGGTTGCCCCTATCCTTGCGTTTGTCCAACCGTGTCTCGATGTTAAAGTGTTTGTCTTTCTGCCTGTCTTTGTCGAGCAGTGTCTCGATGTTAAAGTGTTTCTCTTTGTCCGATACTCTGTCCTTGGCTCTGTCCGAACATTCACTTCTATCTTTAGACCTATCTCTGGCTTTGTCAAGGTGCGCTTCTTTGTCCACCGATTTGTCTCTGCCTTTTTCCCCATCCCCGATTTTGTCCTTCTCTGAGTGCGTCGCTAAGTCCGCACGGTTGTCTTTGTCTTTTGCTTTAGCACTCACTTTCTCGACACTCTTTGCACTGTCTGCAGCTTTGCCCTTGCCTGAACAGTCATCCCTGTCCTTTGCCTTATCTCTGGCTTTGTCCGTGCGCGTCTCGGCCTCATTCCCTCTCCCCTTCGCCTTATCTTTCTCCGAGTGCGAACGGCCTTCTTTCTCCTTCGTCTTAACCCCACCCTCGTCCGAACGCCTGTCGACAGCGACATCTCTGCCCTTGTCTCTGGCCCTGTCTGGGTCCGGGAGGGGCTCCCTCCTTCCCACCGCCGCCGCCGCTTTGTCTGCCTGTGCGCGCGCCGACGGCTGTCCCCACCCGCGTCCGGCGTCCGCGTCCCTTCCGCTCGACGGTCCATCCCAGCGCCAGTCCCGGCCACCCGTCGACCGGGAGGGCTCCTCGTCCGAGTCGACCATGGCGAGCGCCTCCTCCAAGGCCTGAGTCAGCGACGACACCGACTCCTCGAGCTGCCCGATGCGGCGCTCCTGGTTGCGCACGACCGTGCGCAGGAGCCCCACCTCGTCGCACACGTCCTTGAGGATGTCCTCGTATGACTGAGTGGGGGGGGGGGGAGGAAAGCACGCTCAGCATACAAAGATCGCCCACGTATAGCATTAAACACATTCCTGCGGAGGGAGCTGGTGGTGTATTCCGCAAATATGGCCGACTGTGAGGGTAGGCACAAGCCGGCGTGAATAGGTTAAACGTTGAGTTTTATAAGGGCACCACGGGGTGACCAGCCCCTCCCCACCCAGCCCCACCCCCCACCCAGCCCCACCCTCCCCACCCAGCCCCTCCCCTCCCCACCCAGCCCCTCCCCACCCAACCCCTCCCCACCCTCCCCTCTCCACCCAGCCCCACCCCTCCCATTTTTGGATGCACGACGGACGGACGGACACAATAATCCCCTGTGGGCTGGTGGAACCAGGTGGTTCCTACCAATACAAGACTGTTGGGGCAAGTGCTCTCAGTGAGCAGCACCTATGAAGGCCGCCACGGCCATATTAGGGGGTGGGTGGCCAGCATCCACGCCTGGCCGCCTTTGTCTCCCCAGTCGTGATGTTTACACATCACAACAGGTAATTATTTTGTTGTAGAGTGACTCATGCAGCCAGCTATGGCTGCAGAGTTTGGTAGTACATGTTGTTTACGTCGTTTATTGTGAAAATTCGGTCACAGTTCCTATGATCACTGTTTCATTGCTTTTATGGCTTTATTTTGGTGATTTTCGAAAAGTATTTTTGGTTTGGCCATGTTTGTTTGTTGTAGTACAGAGTTAGACTGATGGCCTTAATCTAAGTTGTCTTGTGGTTGTTGTTGTTTGACTTGCATCCCACTGGGATTTTTGCACGCAGTGTTGATGTACGGTGCTCTTTCTGCAATATTTTGCTGTCTTTTCTTGGATTTTCTGTTTGCACATAGTCACTTTAAGATGTTTTCTTGTTCATGTTTTTGTTTTCTGTTTGTTGCGGTTGCACTCGATTCAAGAGCCGAATGACTCACAGGGCTATACCTAATAAATTAACTTGAACTATTTAAGGCTGAAACGACCCAGGCGAGGCCCAGGACAGGTTCAGATTCATCGTTCGAGTTCGTTATCGTTTCCTCCTCATCAGCTGCGTTGAACCGTGCGGAAGCTGCTTCGGCCACAATCCTGCCATCGATCTACACTTGTAACACACAGACTTCCTTCACAGGAACGCTGGCACTGGCCTGGCACACTGAGGCTGGCCTGCCTACAATCAGTCCTGGGTGTATCCACAGTAGATTGTGTGAGGAGCTCCTATACTCTTGAAATAGATATATAGGGTGCTTCAAAAGAATGTTTAAGACATCTTAGAATTTGCAACAATACCACAAGAAATGTGCCTCCGGGCTCTCGAGACCATCTGGAGAAGATTCCAGACGTGCGTCGACAATGATGGCGAACAAAGAAGAGACTATTTGGCTTTTTGAAGCTATTAACATACATTTGTTACGGTGTATTATCCGTTCTTTTTCTATTAAAAACGATCGTCCCATATAAGTGCTAAAATAAAATTTCAGCACCCTGTATTGTTCCTATAAGGTCCTCCAGCAGGCATGGAGGGCCTAATGAGGAATAGATGGATTGGTTGGATCATGTGGCCCACAATAGATGGATTGGTTTGATCATGTGGCCCACAATAGATGGATTGGTTGGGTCATGTGGTCCACAATAGATGGATTGGTTGGGTCATGTGGCCCACAATAGGTGGATTGGTTTGATCATGTGGTCCACAATAGATGGATTGGTTGGGTCATGTGGTCCACAATATATGGATTGGTTGGGTCACGTGGCCCACAATAGATGGATTGGTTTTATCATGTGGTCCACAATAGATGGATTGGTTTGATCATGTGGTCCACAATAGATGGATTGGTTGGATCATGTGGCCCACAATAGATGGATTGGTTTGATCATGTGGCCCACAATAGATGGATTGGTTTGATCATGTGGCCCACAATAGATGGATTGGTTGGGTCATGTGGTCCACAATAGATGGATTGGTTGGGTCATGTGGCCCACAATAGATGGATTGGTTTGATCATGTGGCCCACAATAGATGGATTGGTTTGATCATGTGACCCACAATAGATGGATTGGTTTGATCATGTGGCCCACAATAGATGGATTGGTTGGGTCATGTGGCCCACAATAGATGGATTGGTTTGATCATGTGGTCCACAATAGATGGATTGGTTTGATCATGTGGTCCACAATAGATAGATTGGTTTGATCATGTGGTCCACAATAGATGGATTGGTTTGATCATGTGGTCCACAATAGATGGATTGGTTTGATCATGTGGCCCACAATATATGGATTGGTTTGATCATGTGGCCCACATGCCAAGCCACTGCATGCGCGAGCAGCGCTCATGATGAATACAGTGCTGGGTGACTGTAACACAGCGGGCAGTGCAGGCAGTGCATCTGCCCGTCATCTCTTCCAGTTAAAACACAAGTCCTGCATCTATCCTGTTGACGCTCTTGTCAGCAAGCCTTCAACATTTGATGTAGCCTAAACGTGCACTTAGCCTGGCACAAGCACCGTAGTCACCTCACTGCCACTTAGTGGAGAATGGTGGTCGCTATTGCTGTATGTGCTCGTGTGCCTGTGCATAGTGGGGAGCGGTAGTGTAGCGGTTAGCGTGCTGCGCTACGAACCTGGCGTCCCGAGTTCAGTTCCCGCTCACGGCTAACACCAGTGACGATTATCTGAACCAGTCCTGGGCCTCCCCTAGGTCAACTCAGCGTCAAATGAGTACCTGGTGCGGTGTGTAAACATCGCCACTAGGGAGACAAGGGCGGTCGGACATGGTTCCTGGCCGCCCAACCCCTCGTGTGCCGCTCCGGCCTTCATCGGTGCTCGCTAACAGCACTTGCCCCAACAATATGTTACAGGCTATACGGGGGAGCTTTGTCTTTGTACATGAATAACCTCCTGCCAAGGAGCCTTCGATACTGCACGTGGCTTCAAAGTGCACCTGGCCTGGCAGAGGCGCCGTGGTGACGTCACTGTCACTTAGTGGAGAATGTCGGGTACAGTAAAACCTTGGATTGCGAGTAACTTGGTCTGTGAGTGTTTTGCAAGACGAACAAAATGTTTAAAAAAATATTAATTTGATAAACGATTGAGGTCTTGCAATACGACTAGTACGTGTTTACGCTTTGTCTGCCGAGCGTCATGTGATCACAACTGATGTACGAGTGCTTTGGATTACAAACACGTTTCCGGAACGAATTATGCTCGTAATCCAAGGTTTGACTGTATTGGTAAATATGTGTACGTACGTGCATTGAGCAGTGGTGCAGTGGGCAGCACATTGCTATGTGAATCTGGCAACCCAAGGTCGGTTCCTGATCATGGCCAACATAACTGGAGAATATCTGAACCAAGTCCTGGTGCTGCTGTATCGGCCTTCATCGGTGTTCGTAACACTTAGCCATAACAGTTTGTTAAAACACTATATGGGGTCGTCTTCGTGTACATATGTACGTGCGTGGAAATGTACGTGGCACAGGTTCCCGTGATCATTTCCACTTAAGTGGCAAATCCCTGCTGTCTTCTTAACGTGTGTAAATGTTTGGGGAGTGGTAGTGTCGTGATTAGTATGTTAGTAGTAGTTAGTACGAGCCTGGCAACCAGAGTTCGATTCCTGCTCAAGGCCAACATTGGTGACGAATATCTCAACTGGTCCTGGGCCTCCCCTAGGTCAACTCAGCCTCCAATGAGTACCTGGTGCGGTGCGTAAACATCGCCACTAAGGGGCATGGTACTGGCCACCCACCCCCTCGTTTGCCATACCGCACCTTCATAGGTATCCTCTAATGGCTTATGCCTCAAAAGTTTGTTAACGCTGTGCGGGGGATCTTTGCCTTTCTTGTTGCGTGTTTGTGTGTTCACCATTTCCTTGCCGCCCATGCACACGGATTTGCTGCGGGCGAGCGTTGGGGGCGGAGCTGCTCCATTGCGAACGTCCGGGTTCGCCGGGCGGTTGTCCAACACGTTCCGTCGCACAACCTGTGAGCGTGCAGCAATGTAAGATGGCGCCATTCAACTAGCACTGTTCAATAATAATACAATTTCAACCCGTCCACGAGGTCCCACAAATGTGGTACAATCGACATCGACTGTGTGTATCAGACTTGGGCGACTGCCACTAATGTGTGTGTGTCACGCGAGCCCTATTTCCACGAGCCTACTGAACACCTGACCTCCGAGGGCCGCTCTCACAGTCTCATCACCACCCCGTATGGATTAAGATGTTCCCCTTGAACACCGACCTCTGGGTGGTTTCTCTCGCCAACCTACCCTCTCCTGAACCACAACACCTCGCTGATCTCGTCAAGGAGCATAAACCATCATGCAAACCCCGGTCATCCTCGCAGCAGCTTTTGGCTAGCCATTGAATGAAGTAATTGCATCACGCACTTTCAGATCCACTTCTGCGGCCGTCTAGAACACTTTTCCTTCCGATATTAAAAAGCCACTGGAGCTATGCGATTTTAAATCTCGATTAAAAACCAATTTCTTTAGAACTGCTTTGTTGTGTGAAGTTTGTTGTCCTTCCCCCACACTTCCGATTAGTATGGTCGGCTACGCATGGTGTGAAAGAAGTTCAACATACATACATGTGGTCATGGGCAGTGCTGAAGGCTCCTCGATTGAAGGTCAAAAGGACAGAACTAGGTGCTGAGGTTGGAAAGGCTGAAGGACCCGCTAATGGGAGGTCATACGACAGACCCGGTCCTTGAAGGTGGAGTTGTGAAGGTTCATAGACCCAGGTTCTGTGGGTGGGGCAGTCGATGCTGGCCGACAGGAGGTAACGATACAGATTCAGGTGGAGTGGCGGTGTCTCCTGTCCTGAGAAAATATGGACTGATGCGATACTGGAGGATGTGCAGCTGACACCGCTGGCCGATCTTGACACTACTGGTACCGGCGGTGTCAAGATCGACCTCTATGAAAGACAATTCTGGTCAGTTGAAGGCAGTCGCCCTCCAACAAAAATGGAGGGCAGAGGAGCGACGCGCACAACAACAAGCGGAGCGCCGAGCGGCTAAAGTCCAGCAAGTTGGCACAGTAGGGGGCACAGCTGGTGCATCTGCCGGTCATCTCAGTCGGTCAACCCATGGCACTTGGGTCTGTCCTGTGACCTCCTGTCAGCGAGTCTTCGACACTTCACGTGGCCTCTAAGCTCACCTGGCCTGGCACAGGCGCCGTGGTGACGTCACCGCCACTTAGCGTGCGAATGGCGCACGGTTGGTATTGGTGTAGTTGTGCTGAAGGTGCAGAGGGAATGCACCTTGACGTCCTTGCTACGCGTAGACACGTAGCCCCCCCGCAGTGACACGAGCACGGGCTCGCCATCCTTGCCACTCAGCCACTCGTCCGCCTCGATGGCTGCTTGAGCTGCTGCCGTGTCCGGGTAGAGGTCGTCCTGGAAAAGGTCCGACTGCAAAGACAAAGACGCCCTCAGTGTGTAGACCATGGGGGGGTGGGGGGTCAAGTATTGCGAGCGGGCACCCAGCAAAGGGGCGGAGTGATCAGAAGGATCAGATCATAAAATGTATTTATACTGGAGGAATCCGATGAGCTATGAAGCTTTTTTTTTTTACAGATTGTCCAGTAGACATTTGTGAGTGGTGGCGCAGTGGTGAGCGAATTGCGCTATCAACCTGGCCACTCGGGTTTTATTGCCAGCCCATGACTAACATCGGTGTCGTTTCTGGGCAACTCTTCACCAACCGGCGCTGACCGGCGTGGTGAAGTATGTCCAGACAGAGCCTGGGGAGACCTTCATCCAAAATGACAAACGATTGTGAAATCTAACCTTGCGGTTGGAAAAATGGAAAGGGGGCTGGTAGCCTTCTCGTCACCCGAGTTGTTGTGTTTCCTTAAACATAACTAATACCACCGTCTAGGCCAGCGGTTCTCAATCGGCACACACATAGGCCTATGTGTGTCTCTCTCTCTGTGTGTGTCTCTGTGTTAGCTCTCTCTGCTTATGTGTCTGTCTATGTGTCTCCGGTTCTGTGTTTTACCTCTCTCTCAAATTTAGCACTCTTTGGAAGAACGTAATCAACCAGGTAGGGTGTTGACTGTTATGTTAGACGACTCTCTGTGTTGTGTTACATTATATTTCTAAGCTTACTCGGTTTGTTTTCTATTTCATTTGTACCTGATGATGATCGCTTGTGTTGCAATCGAAACGAAAGAACCAAAGATAAAATTGAAATCAATATGGTAACCTAGACCGATATAAAAGACCTTTCTAAACTCATTGATCGTAGACAATGTGGTTTCCGAGCGTCGCCAGCAAGGGCGAACCAATTACGTCACGCATGCTGAGCGTCCCGTTGATTTTGTTTTATTCCCATGCAGTTACTTATCTAGTTAGGATACCTCACAAAATGGACAACTGGTTAAAATACTATTGTTCATTATTCATACATTTATTTCTCCGAACCACATTAGCTGCGGCAAGGCGGGCACTCGGTTGAAACAAAAATTCAACACGGGGGTACAGTAGCTAGAAAAAGGTTGAGAACCACTGATCTAGGCGAAATGTACATCATTCGAATCCAGATATGATCAGTAAAGATTGTAATTTTTTATTAAAAAGGCGGCACGGCACACGAACGCGTGACGCGACCAGCATTACGCCCGGCTGCGTCGGTCTTCCAAGTGCTTATGTTCATACACCCTGCAGCCAGCCACTCACTTAAGGCTGAGTCGACCTGCAAGAGGAGGCCGACGGCAAGCTCAGATATCACTTGCCTGTAAGGTTGCATATGGCCGAGATTCAGGGGCGCATTGACCTATTTCAACGGGGATATGCAGCATACGACCGTGCCCCCCCCCCTCCTTTCTCCCGACTTACTTTTACTGAAATAGCTACGGATGTTTTTTTTACCTGTATGCAATAGAAAATATTTAAAGGTAAAAAAACTCCCAATTAAGTTATCATGCCTCTTGCTATCAATCCTGGGGTTCAGTAACAAACACCAGTAGCGCGACTAATATTTTACGCTACTTATTTTTTTTCTTCGGAAAATATTATTTTTTCTTCATTTGTAACAATGTTTTTTTGGCATTCATGGTTAATTTTGAAGAAAAAAAAAGAATTCGAATAATTTTTCTTAACATTTTGTCCTCGTTTAATCTGTTGATTCGGGGCCCCCTTGCGGCCGACTGTGTATCTATGTGTCGCATCACGCTGCATACCCAATAGTTGCACCCCTGCCGAGGATAAAACATCGCGTCACCGGGAGTGTGAGGCATCGTGGCCCAATCTACGATTGTGTCTGTTGGCAGCTCCTGGTGTCGTCAAGTCTGTCAATGATGAGAAAACACTCACCAAAACAAAATAATGTTGCAGGCTGGACAACCGTAGGTTTCAAACAACACACGAAAACGTATACAAAGCACTCCAGCCTCTGTGCATGATGCAAAAAACAGCAGTAGTTCCTGATTGTCTTAGGACACCATAAAAACAATCTGAGTAAATGTGACCATCTGAAGGCAGCAGTCAGTGATGACCGAAGACACAAGGACCACAATGCACTTCTTCAGGAACTGTTGATAGTTTTTACCATAATACACAAAGTCTGAGTGCTTTTTTACGCTATTGTGTGTTATTTGAAACTTAAGCCCTGAGGCAGCAGTGGAAATTCCACATTTTTCGTGGTGGGGGCCAGTTTATCCATACCAAAACCACTTTTGACTTTCCCCCAAAGTCATACATGTTTTATTGACCTCTGAGGTATGATGGAATGAGTCCAATCCCTAAGCAGAATTTGAATGTGAACCCTTCCCAGTGTGAGTCAATCACAGCACCACCTAGCCAGATTTTTCTGAACTACTACATTATATAAACATTTCTAACACAATACAATTTTGAAGAACAAGCTAAACGTATTTGAATAGACCGTCTGGAACACCCTTACTTCCGATGTTATGAAGCAACTGGAGCTACGCACTTTTAAATCTAAATTGAAAACTATTTTCTTCAGAACCGCTTTTTATGTTTAGTTCATTTGTCCTTCCCCCGCACCTCCGATTAGCACGGTTGCCTACGTACGGTGTGAAAGAAGTTCAACATACACGCACACACATTTTGGGTGCTGGATTTACAACGTTGAGGTCTCCAGTAGGGTTTTTATTTCCCGGCGCGGCAATTAGCAACAATGGGGATAATTTATTAAACCCCCACAATCTCTGTCTAACCCATAAGTGTCAATGGGTTCAGCACAGTTAGTCGATCGGCACGCCACGTGTGGTGGGGTAAAGTGTGGGTACCCCCACCTCTTCCAAGACGCCTGTCCATTGTGGAAGAGTTGGGACAATATACCCCCTAGAGGGGGGGGGGGGCTCTCTTGAGCCCCCCCCCCCCTCTAGTGGAGGCCCCATCCCCCAGCAGGGGCATGAGCGAGCAACATCAGGGCTGAACCTTTACCTATGTAATCAAGGTGAACTCAATTTTGTTTCAATGTTATGATTTTGCACGAACGGTGCACGAAAACACTTTTCATTGCGAAATGGATTCCGAATTTCATGCTCGGAGATTTATATTGTGGAAGAGACCTTTAGCCTCAGCGAACTTTTGCCCAATTACATAATATTTACAACCACTATTGCTGCTGCTGCAGCAAGATAAGGTGTCCTTACCTTCCTGGGCACGGTCATGATGATGGGCTCACATCTGCGTTCATGCAGCTTGTAAAACCTGGAAGAGATTGCAAAACCTAGAACAAGTTATAAAACATTCACCGTATTTATGATGCCAGCTTCAAATTGCTAAATCTCTAATGCGTCATGAAGCGTGGGACAATTTTGTAAAAGCTGGAGCCGATGCCAAAATCTACAATGGCCTTTTAAGCCAAAATGTGTTTTCAGACCTTGGAACGGACAGTAAATGTATCCATATAATGCGATATCTGCAATGGATTGTAAACAACTTGAAATGTGTTTATAAACCTGAAACAGGCTGCAGTATATGAACCTTATGGTGGAACCACGAGGTCCCATAAGCCCCCGGCTCTCAACATAAACTGCGTTGCGACGTCATTTTATGTCTCTTTATATTCTTGGTTCTTTCGGTAAAGTCACGTAGAAGGGAAATAATAAAATAATAAAAATAATACAATTCTCACGACGTTTCGGCCACAACGCAAGCAGCCGTCCTCAGCTCTGTTCTTCACCTGAGGACGGCTGCTTGCGTTGTGGCCGAAACGTCGTGAGAATTTTATTATGTTTATATTTGTTTTATTTTATTATTTCCCTTCTACGTGACTTTATCGAAAGAACCAAGAATATGAATCCCTGCAGTCACAAAAGCTTTAAATCGTCATTTTACGTCTGTTGAAGGCAAAGGACACGGCCATCTATTCCTCTCCACGAGCTCTACACGATGCGCTAATTAAAGTTTCAAAGTTTTGTTTCTTCTGCGTATTCGTCCTCGCCGCTACGCTTGGACACGACATGACAACAGAATGATCCGCGCCAGGTGGGTCACGGCGTTTATGTGCGCGGTAGGACGGAGTCGCCAAAAGTAAATTAATGAATTGCGATTTTTTTTTTTCGGGACCCCGGGAGTCCCGCCATAAGGTTTATGTGAAACAATAAAAAAATGTGGAAGAGATTCAAGAAGCCACACTACAGAACCAGAAAAGCAGGCCCTTGCATCATACATATCGTTCGTTCTCCTGTAACGCGGTATTCGTGTTCCTAAAGAACGCCACTTTATGGTAAAATCTTGTTATAATAAATAATTAAATACTTACTACTATAATGAGCCAAGAATGTCTATTTGTGTGTAGCGCGTGACGTCACTCAACATGCCGGACCGCCCCCCTGTCATTAATATTCATGAGTGGGTGGATTTCTACACTCATGCAGAAGGTCGAGCGGAAATCATTTTTTTCGCAAATTCGCTCTAAGTTTGACGTTTCTTTATTGAAAGTGAATCTAATAAATAATTCTACGCAGCAACAAAGTGGATTTGGTGTCTTTATTTATTTCTTCAGCACTTGAGACGAAAGGTAAGTCTAATTGATGCTTCTACATTATGGTAAAATATACATTTCTCGGTGATTTTCCACATATTGTATCGATTTCCAATTTATTTCTACCCCAGCGACCGAAAGCAGAGGAGAATAAAGAATCAGAGCAGTGAATTTGAACAAATTGAAGGTACAGTGATATACAGTGCTACAGTGACATGAAGTGAGGTGTTTTATGATGTAGTTTTGTGCAATAATCTCTGCCATTGATACAGTGCTACAATGAAATGCAGTGAAGTGTTTGATGACATATTTTCGTGCAAGATTCACTGCCAATAAATTGACACAAGGTACAATGATACACTGCTCAATTTGTTCCTAAATATTACAGCTTCCGTCCTAGGACGGGCAAAGGAGCTAGTATATAATTTCAGGTAAAGCGCAGTCTGCGATAACACGTGAGATGCGTTTGCAGGCTGAACAAAGACTGAGGCACGTGGGTAGCATCTAGAAGCGTCCAGCAGCATCCCCGCCTTGCGTGATGCTACGCCGAGGCAGCCGTACAGCCGCTTATTCCACTGACGCGACGTAGTTATGCTCACTCAATCGAGTTATATCCAATTAGCGTCATAAAAAATGTGTTCCTTAATAGATTCATAGCATTATCTCCAATTCGCGTTATGAAAACATGCATTACAGGAGAACAAACTCAATATGAAAACTGGAATAAATATGACAAAATGGGATGGTTTTTTTTTTTACCGGAGTTGTTTATAACACGATGGAGCTGCTCAGTCATTAATACAATCGGTGGACATCTCCCCACGACCGTGAGCGCTAACCTGTGGGAGCCACGTGGTTGAAGTGGCACATGGCAGCTCAAAGGTCAGGGGGCACAGTTGGCACCGCTGTGATCCTAGATTTGGATCCGCAAAACCCACAAGGGCTGTAGGAAGACACAGCCTCTACCAGCCTCTACAACGCGCTTCTTAAAAGTAATTGGCTGAGTGGCCGAGTGGCTCAGAGATCAGAGCACTGAGCTAACACCACTGAGATCCTACGGTTTGAAAATCCGGGATTCAGATGCCCGTGATAAAAACCGGGTTCTCAAGTCTCATGAATGTATGCTCTTGCACACCACACACTCACACACCACACGCGCGCGTACCTCGCGATCTCACACTTGTTGACGTCCAGGCCACGCTTGGGCATGAAGCCCATGCCGCGCTGAGGCTCCTTGCTGCTGAAAAGGTTCAAGAAGTGGACGTAGGGAGGTTCCGGAGTGACCTCGAAATAGCGGATCGTGCAGTCGCCCTGTCACGCACAAAAAGACAAAAAGACAAATATCCCCCGTATAGCCTCAATAGACTTTTGGGGTGCTAACCGCGACACTACCACTTTCCATACACCCATGTGTCATTAAAAACACATTCCTGCGGAGGGAGCTGGTAGGAACGTTGGGTTGCTCGGTCAATGGCCAGGGTCAACGGTGACGTGGTGTATTCCGCAAATATGCCCGATTGTGAGGGCGGGCACAAGCCGGCGTGAGTAGGTTAAACGTTGAGTTTTATAAGGGCACCACGGGGTGACCAGCCCCTCCCCACCCAGTCCCACCCCT
This sequence comes from Lampetra planeri, assembly GCF_965212315.1. Lineage (NCBI taxonomy): Eukaryota > Metazoa > Chordata > Hyperoartia > Petromyzontiformes > Petromyzontidae > Lampetra > Lampetra planeri. Next base: position 7,596,871 of record NC_136109.1, read on the forward strand.
CCCACCCCCAACCCAGCCCCACCCTCCCCACCCAGCCCCTCCCCACCCAGCCCCTCCCTCCCCTTCCCACCCAGCCCCACCCTTCCCACCCAGCCCCTCCTCACCCTCCCCTCCCCACCCAGCCCCTCCCTCCCCACCCAACCCGTCCCTGCACGATGGGCGGACGGACACAATAATCCCCTGTGGGCTGGTGGAACCAGTGGGTTCCTACCAGTATAACAGCAACATCGGTGACAGCAGCGAAAATAACAACCTCCTCAAGAACTGTCGATGAGCACTAAGTGTCAGCGACATCAAAACCGAATAACATCCGTGGCAGGCCTGCTTCGTTGCGGAGGTGAGTGGAGTGGGTGGAGCGATGAGAGCTCATTGGGCGGACCCAGGTGCTGTGGGCGGAGAGGTGGATGATAGGGAGGGATGGACTCAGGTGGAATGGGTAGATAAGTGAAGGCTCACTCACAGGTAACAGGGGAACACGTACCTCGCCAATTTCACACCTGTTCGTGAGGTGGAGTGGTAAAGCTTGCCGATGGAAAGATAATGAGGGACACACTCAGGTGCTGGGGTTAGAATAGTGAGGAGGGCTCACTGACAGGGAGAAATCGGGTAGAGACGTGTGCATTATGGGCAGTGAAGGCATTATACTAATTCTAGATTTGAAGCTTTCGTGACTGCAAGGATCCATACTCTTTGGTTTTTTCGGTAAAGTCACGTAGGTGAAAAAAGGAAAACGAAAACAAATACATTTAATCACGACGTTTCGGAGGCAACACAAGGCCCCGTCTTCAGGTGGAAGTCACAGCAAAATGCATACAGTAATTTTGCTGTGACAGTAATTTTGCTGTGACTGCTCCACCTGAAGACGGGGGCTTGTGTTGCCTCCGAAACGTCGTGATTTAATTTATTTGTTTTCGTTTTCCTTTTTTAAACTACGTGACTTTACCGAAAAAACCAAACCGTATTATACTCGTTGTTTTTTTTCCGGTAAAGTCACGTGTGTAGAAATAAAATAAAATGTTAATAAATTAAAATTAAAGTAAAATAAATCACGACGTTTCGAACGCAACACAAGCGCTCATCATCAGGTGGGAATGGGGTAAAACACACAGCGAGGGAACACACAGAGGGACACCGCGTACATAGCACATAGAGAACGGCAAACTGCACGGAGGCAAATACAGAAAGAAGATGGGAGACGAGAAACTCAACAAACCTTAGAAACACAACGCGATGCAAACCAGTCGGCCAACAACACAGTTAGAGACTAACCTGGTTGACCACGCATTTCAAAAGACTGCTCAATTTTTTGTGTTCATCTTCTAGGCTGAACACACCAACGTGAAACAGGAGACAATGACTCGTGGACGGACACGAGGTACATACACAGAGAAGACACACGGGGAAAGATGTTTTGGGCAGCCCAGAGGGACAACCGGAGTAGCACCACACCAAGAGACGTACACACACGCAGAGGCGCACACAGAAAGACGCCAGTGAAGACATTGCTGGGTTGTTATGGTATAGACCATTCTGCTGCACGTGGAGTGAAGGCTTGCTAATGGATAATGGAGAGTAAAAGAAGCTTGGAGACAGGGGGAGGGGGTCACAGGTGGACTGACACAGATGCTATAGGTGCGATGGAAGAGGCTCGCTAGGTGGAGATCGCAGATGGACACAGGTGCTAGGGCTGGGGTTTTGGAAGGCTCGCTCATTGGTAGGTGCGGACGGACAGACCTAATCACTGGGAGTGAAAGTGGTGAATGGTTGATGTAGGTATGTTGAGTTTCATCATTAGACCTCCTTTGCCTGTACCAAAATATAATAATAGGGGTTTTCCCCCTTTTTTCTGGCAACAAAACTGAAACCTTTTTACGAGGATTCATGTCTGCATTAACCACAATACTTGCAGTCAAAATGCAAAAAAACTAAAACATACTATGATAATATATGCATAATATATGCATTGTCCTATTATTATATGTTTAGCTTAGTCAACCGTGCAAATCGGAGGCGCGAGGGAAGGACAACACACGCAACACAAAAATCAGTTCTAAAGGAGCTGATGATGACAGGGAGCCGATGGGAGGAGACCCAAAGACCTTGATGGATGGCCTTCGTACAGACGCCGGTGTCAGTGTTGGGAGACCCAGGTGCTGCGATCAGACCGGTTGGAGGCTCACGGCAGGGAAAACCCGAGTGTACCTTTCCGCACAGGTAGATGATGTTTGTGTCCATGTCGTAGTACGGGATGAGGACTCCATTGCTCGAGTCGAGCTCCTGCAGCGTGATTGGTTCTTCGAATTTTTTCTGAAACAAGGAAGAAAAATCAGGCACGTGTGTGGGTTTTGTAACTAGAGGCCGACCGAAATTTGGTTTTGGTTTCGGCGCCGAAAGTTGGCAAATGGCCTCTTTCGGCATACTTTCGGGTTCGGCCGAAAGTAAAAATTTTACTTTCGGTTTCGGCTGAAAGTAAATTTTTTACTTTCCGTCTGGTTACGGTTTTGGCCGAAACTGATATTGACTTTCGGTCGTCATTCGTCAACCGAAGATCTATTTTTTTTATATAATGCTAGTGCTACGTCTATCAGTCGGCGCTAGGCAATCCTATGCGATGGGTTGCACTCCCTCGTCGAGGAGGCCGCTCTTCCTCTCCTTCTTTTCTACAGTTACATGCTAATTTCTCACATTAACATCATGCTAATCTCTCACATTAACATAGCCACTTGCGTGCCCTCTAATTTCTCACGTCAACATCATGCTAATCTCTCACATTAACACAGCCACTTCCGTGCCCTCTAATTTCTCACATTAACATCGTGCTAATCCCTCCCATGAACATAGCCACTTCCGTGCCCTCTAATTTCTCAAGTTAACATCATGCTAATCCCTCACATTGACATAGCCACTTCCGTGCCCTCTAATTCCTCACATTAGCATCATGCTAATCCCTCACATTAACATAGCCACTTCCGTGCCCTCTAATTCCTCACATTAACATCATGCTAATCTCTCACATTAACATAGCCACTTCCGTGCCCTCTAATTCCTCACATTTACATCATGCTAATCCCTCACATTAACATAGCCACTTCCGTGCCCTCTAATTTATCACATTAACATCATGCTAATCCCTCACATTAACATAGCCACTTCCGTGCACTCTAATTTCTCACATTAACATCATGCTAATCCCTCACATTAACATAGCCACTTCCTTGCCCTCTAATTCCTCACATTTACATCATGCTAATCCCTCACATTAACATAGCCACTTCCGTGCCCTTTAATTTATCACATTAACATCATGCTAATCCCTCACATTAACATAGCCACTTCCGTGCCCTCTAATTTCTCACATTAACATCATGCTAATCTCTCACATTAACATAGCCACTTCCGTGCCCTCTAATTTCTCACATTAACATCATGCTAATCCCTCAGATTAACATAGTCACTTTCGTGCCCACTAATTTCTCACATTAACATCATGCTAATCCCTCAGATTAACATAGTCACTTTCGTGCCCGCTAATTTCTCACATTAACATCGTGCTAATCTCTCACATTAACATAGCCACTTCCGTGCCCTCTAATTTCTCGCATTAACATCATGCTAATCTCTCACATTAACATAGCCACTTCCGTGTCCTCTAATTTCTCACATTACCATCATGCTAATCTCTCACATTAACATAGCCACTTCCGTGCCCAGTTACATGCTAATTTCTCACATTAACATCACTAGCCCCGCCCACTTCTTTATAACCCTTGAGCTACACCAATTTCAACCCTTTTAAAACATTCCGCATCAACAGCAGACCATGCTTTCCCACCTGATGACGGACAGCTTCCGTTGCGCCCGAAACGTCGTGATCTACTTTCTTTTATACCCACGTGACTTTACCGAAAGAACCAAACAAAGAGTTGGTGAAAGGCGTTATGGGGGGAGGGGGGGGACTGCTTGTCTTTGTACGCATTGCGTGTACATTTTATGTTGCGCGCGCGCGTGTGTTGTTGTTGTTGGTGGAAGTCTCACCGGGTCCCAGAGGCCGAACTGTCGCTCGCTCATGCGCGTGAAGCCGGTGGTGAAGACGAGGTCGTCCCTCGTGAAGAGCGCCCGCATCGGGCGGATGCCCTCGTGTGGGGTCATCCTCTCCTGCACACGCACACAAAGGCAAAGATGCCCTGTATAGCCTTCAACATACTGTCGGGGCAAGTGCTGTTCCGCGAGACACTTACGAAGGCCGGCAATGGCAAACGAGGGGGGGGGTGGGTGCCCAGCAACATGCCAGGTCATCTTTATCTCCCCAAACGCTGATGCTTATACACCACGCCAGGTACTTATTTGAGGCTGAGCCGACCTAAGGGAGGCCCAGGACCGGTTCAGATAATCGTCACTGGTTGTTGGCCGTGAGCAGAAAATCCAACTCGGGTCGTTGGGTTCGTAGCGCAGCGTGGTAACTGCTACACCCCAACACAAGCTCCTACAGTCATATACACACGCACGGTCACATGGGTCACGCTGGGGTCATCCACACGGGGTCGTACACACACACAAGCAATGCACACACACACACGGTCGTACACACGGGAGTCATTCTCTCCTTCCAGCGCACATTTGGATACAGCAACAACAACAACAACAGTCGCCGTTCACCACTCGGTGGCGTTGATGTCACCACAGCGTTCGTGCCAGGCTGTGTGCACGTTTGAGGCTACGTAAATCGCCAAAGGTTCGCTGACAGGAGGCCATGAGACAGAACCAAGGATCCACGGGTTGGATGTGACGACTGGCAGATGCACCAGCTGTGCTGTGTTTTAGCTGCCTAGCGCTCGGCTCAACGTTGTGAGCGTCGCTCCTCTGTCCTCCGTTATTGCGCCCTCCAACTGCCCAGTAGCGTCCCTCACCAGCCTCCTCCACAGATGCCCCATTGATTATCAGTCATTAGCAAGTCCACTCAGATACATATCCTCCTGTGCCATGTCAGCCTATTTCACTCCTTTTCTGGCCTGTGCTATGCCCATATTACACGTAGGGATAACATATAAAATAAATTGAATCACGACGTTTCGATTGCAATACAAGCAATCATCATCAGGCGTGAGAACTACAGCAAGAAAATGTTTAATTCAATTTATTTTATATTTTTCTACCTACGTGACTTTACCGAAAGAACCAAAGAGTATTGATCGCTGCAGTCACGAAAACTTCAAATCTAGGATATGCCCATATTGCCCCCTTTATCTGGCACGAGGTGATTAGGCATGGAGGCTACATGGCCCAGCCAATGCGGCCTCTCCTGCCGATGGAGCTCACCGATGGGACGATGTCCAGATCTTTCAAGGATCTGTGAGCTCCTCACAAAATCCAGCCGGGCGAAACCCGGGGTGGATCGTGGGCAGGGATATACAGACACAAACAATCTGCCACCGCGCACACACATGCAAGGGTGTCACGAATGCACCTCACACGTGCTTGTCACGCAAACGCATACACAGGGCCATATATGTGTCACATACACACACAAAATCATACACATACAGGGTCATATTACCTATATGTCAGTTTCAGTTTCATTAATTTGGAATAGCCCTGTGAGCCATTCGGCTCTTGAGTCGGGTGCAACCGCAACAAACAAAAACACACGAACAAGAAAACATCTTAAAGTGACTACTCGCAAACAGAACAATCCAGGAATGTACAGCAAAGTCTTCCAGAAAAAAGCACCGTGATTCAATGCCACATACACACACACATACCCACAAAATCATACACATACAGGGTCATCTTCTCACACAACACACGCACACAGGTGTCAATCACGTACACATGGGCGTGTCACACACACGTCAAGTGCTGTTAGCGAGCACCTATTAAGGCCGGCATGGCACACGAGAGGGGGTCGGTGGCCATAAAAACCCCCGGCCGTCCGTTGTTCCCCCCAGTACTGATGTTTAGACAATGCACCAGATACGCATTTATGGCTGAATCGACCTATGGGAGACCTAGGATCGGTTCTAATACTCACAAATAATGTTGAGCTGTGAGCGTAAATCGAACTCGGGTCGCTATGGTTTGTCAAGAGTGCGCTAACCGCTACACTACCACTCTCCACAACAAGAAAAAGGCAAAGATCCCCCGTGTAGCCTTAACAGACTGTAGGGGCAAGTGCTGTTAGCGAGCACCTGTGAAGGTCAGCACGGCACACGAGGGAGTGGGTGGCCAGCAATACGCCCGAGCGCCTTTGTCTCCCCAGCGGTGATGTTTACACACCGCACCAGATTCTTTCTTGAGGCTGAGTAGACCTAAGGGAGGCCCAGAACCAGTTCAGATAATCGTCACTGGTGTTGGCCAGGAGGAGCAGGAATTTAACTCGGGTCACCAGGTTGGATAGTGCAGGGTGCTAACCGCTCCGCACATACTTTGTATACACGGGGTCACACGCATGCAAGGGGAGAGACGGACGCGATGTGTTATGTTGAATTGTGAAACGATTGAGTCGAAAACGTGCGTACCGGGCTGCTGCTGCAAGACGGCGCGTTAGCTGTTAGTGCGAGAGGCAGACACAAACAAACACACGTGCACACACGCACATGCATTGGTCACACGTGCTGGGAGACAGTCTGGATCAGGAACCACCGGGTGATGGATTAAAATGATCAATAAGAAAACAATCTCAGTTTTCTCATCAACGAGGCTCCCAGGATGCACATTCAAATGCAACAATTCACCCGTTCGCGTTAAGGACATCGTCTCCATTTAACAAACTATTACCGCTGGGAAATATGCATCTGGTAGAAAGACCAGAGCTCAAGCGAGGAAATGTTTTGTTATTTCCCCCCCCCCCTTTTTTAACGATTAAGCAACCCGCAACCCTATGGCCAGGTCTCAGAAGCTAAGCAGGGTTTAGCTTGAATAGAGACGCAATGGACAAACACCATGAATAACAGGTGTTATAGGCCACGTTATGAGCAAGAGAAGGCAGTGCAGAAAATGCATTGGTGTATGGCACTGTACTTCTGTGTTCCCACACCAATGCTCCCCATCTTTACCACCAACCCACGACCCGCATGGAGTAGCTAGGGGGAGGCTGTCATCCGGCAGTGGATTTTCAAAAGGCTGTATATCCACGCGATTAAAAATTCCTTCCCATTTACATTTTGACGGCAATTAGTTCATCCTCAAGCAGAGGCAAGACCCCGTGGGAGGAGTGCTTTGATGTTTTGTTGGCCGGATGTTATTGGCAGGAGCCGCCCTATTTACCTCTGGAGACCCTGCCAGTACAAAGCACGTTCTGTGGGCAACCAAGGTTTGTGAGGCCTGACTCTGCTGATGAAACTCAGAAGGTTGAAACCGGCACAGAATTGTTGCCCGCTCAGACAAATCCCACTATGAACGGCTGGACTGCACGTCCCCTCTATTGTGTACAATTTGACGAGATACGGTTGCATTTAAAATGGAACGAATCCACAGACTAGGCTCTAAGAAAAGCTGTCTCTGGTGTGGACCAATGAGTTACAAGGACGATGCATGAATAATCAGAGTATTGTTTTTTTGTTTGCATTTTGACTGCAAGTATTGTGGCTAATGTAAACATGATTCCTTGCAAAAGGAGTCAAATTTGTTTCCAGAAAAAAGGGGGAAAACCCCTATTAGCGAATCCACATTATATATATACATAGTACACATATGGACGGGTATCGTACGGTGCGAAAGAAGTTCAACATTTTGTAATGGGTGCTGGATTTACAACGTGGAGGTCGCCAACTGGGTTCTATTTCCCGGCGCGGCAATTAGAAACAATGGGGCTAGTTTATTAAACCCCCCCCAGCCCCCCACCATCTCTGTCTACCAGAGGTGGGACAAAGTCATTGTTATGCAAGTCCAAGTCGAGTCGCAAGTCATCAAATTCATGACTCGAGTCTGACTCGAGTCCAAGTCACATGACTCGAGTCCACATCTCATAGGTGGGACAAAGTCATTGTTATGCAAGTCCAAGTCGAGTCGCAAGTCATCAAATTCATGACTCGAGTCTGACTCGAGTCCAAGTCACATGACTCGAGTCCACACCTCTGCTGTCTACCCATCAGTGTAAATTCGTTCACCACAGTTGATCGATCGGCACGCCACATGTGGTGGGGGTAAAGTGTGGGTATCCCCCACCTCTCCCAAGACGTCTGTCCAGCGTGGAAGAGTTGGGGACAATACACCCCCTAGAGGGAGAGGGGGGCCCTCTCTTGAGCTCTCTCACCAAACAAATGTTTAGGCTGAGTCAACCGAGGGGAGGTGGAGGTGGACGTCAACGCTCTGCAGGTTTAGACACCGGTTGGCCGTATTGTAATGACGATGTGCATCGCGGCCTGCACTTGATGGGAACGCACAGCTGTGCAGCGTCAGACACCGTTACGCACGCACAGTAACATGGCAAGCGGTGGGCAAATGTGCACTCGCTTCAGCGGCGCAGGTTACACGAAACGTAGAACGCCAGTCTTGATTTGAAGCTTTTGTGACTGCAGGGATCCATACTCTTTGGTTCTTTCGGTAAAGTCACGTAGGTGTAAAATGAAATAAAATCACGACGTTTCGGGCGCAACACAAGCGTCCGTCATCAGGTGGGAAAACGTGGTCTGCTGCTGAGGCAGACTGTTTTAAAAGGTTTGAAATGGATGTAGCTTTTCTACAGTTACATGCTTATGTCTCACTTTAACATCATGCTAATCCCTCACATTAACATAGCCACTTCCGTGCCCTCTAATTTCTCACATTAACATCATGCTAATCCCTCACATTAACACAGCCACTTCCGTGCCCTCTAATTTCTCACATTAACATCATGCTAATCCCACACATTAACATAGCCACTTCCGTGCCCTCGAATTTCTCACATTAACATCAAGCTAATCCCTCACATTAACACAGCCACTTCCGTGCCCTCTAATTTCTCACATTAACATCATGCTAATCCCTCACATTAACATAGCCACTTCCGTGCCCTCGAATTTCTCACATTAACATCAAGCTAATCCCTCACATTAACATAGCCACTTCCATGCCCTCTAATTTCTCACATTAACATCATGCTCATCCCTCACCTTAACATAGCCACTTCCGTGCCCTCGTTTAGGAGGCCACTCTTCTATCTTACAGTAACATGCAAATTTCTCACATTGACATCACTAGCCCCGCCCACTTCTTTATGACCCTTGAGGTAAAACCATTTCAAACCTTTTCAAACAGTCTGCCTCAGCAGCAGACCACGCTTTCCCACCTGATGACGGACGCTTGTGTTGCGCCAGAAACGTTGCGATTTACTTTATTCTATACCTACGCGACTTTACCAAAAGAACCAAAGAGTATAGAATGCCAGCTGGTGAACCGGGCACATATTCTTACAACCTGGGCCCCAAGGCAAAGCTCCATGGGCAGTCACTGGAGGCAGGTTAAGTGGGCACACGTTAGCGGTTAATAAGCATTGTGGAGTATCTCATACTGTTTTTCTGTCGAGGCACCCCAGTCACTCAGTAGGCGGTCACTCATTCTCTCCTGCTGCCGCCATTGTCTGGAACACCCTTCCCCCAGCAACCGTGCTGAAGACTTCCTGTTCAAGTCCAAGTCCAGGCTCAAGGCCTTCCTTGTTTATTCTGCCTATGACTGACTGCCTCTTTCTATACACGGGGACAATTTACACTCTTCCTGTAAGCATCTTGAGAAGTGCTTGCATACAGAGGCGGCATGAATCCACGATTGCATCCGAACTGTATTGTATCTGCTTCTCCACAGAACGCGTAATGCCAATTTACACGCCTTGTGAGATGAGAGACGCAGCCTCCAACCCAAGATGGCGCAATCGCTAGTGGCTCAATGCGCTGACACAGAGACTTGAGCACTGTGGAGAAAAGAGGCAGTGAAGCCCTAGGACTCAAACCTAGACAATCGGCACCACTGGCTAATTGTCCTTACACGAGCATCAACCGACATCAAGACACTTGGCAACAGGACTCAACCCCAGGGGCTCCACATTGCTTGCTCAGCACAATGAGATAGACATAATTCACATGATTAAAGGGCAGGAGAGAGATGCCCTACACCTGCAGGGCTCGAACCCAAGACCTACAAATCATTGACTTTACAAAGGAATTATCATTAACCTCCTGAAAGATACACGGCACTACTAGGGCTCAACGTATAAACTACTAAAACTCAACTTTTTTTTTTACCAGGTAAGGCCCACTGAGTTATATAAGTAGCTCTTTTTTTTAGAAGCGACCTGCCCACAAATGACTGCTCAGCGAATTTGCTTATCATGTGGAACTGTATATCAGCCAAACGCATGGATGGAAAAACTGGAGGACCCGGAGAAAAATCCACCAGACCACGGGGAGAACATGCACAGAAGTGATCTCGCCACAAGTGCCGTATCATGCGGAAGTATTTTGCAGCCACGTTCTCTAAACGCTATCTGTCCATGGCACAAGACAAAGCAAAGTGGAAACAAATGACGACGTGTGCAGTGGACACCCATGGTCTATCTGCCCATGGGCCGTGACGATGATGACTCTAAACGCTCTGAAATATAACTTTAGAGCAAATAACGATAGACACCCAGACGCTTGGCTCAGAGCCAGCATTTTTCAACATTGCCGGCTCAATGCTCAGTGGACAAGTATCAGTATCCTTAGAGACGCCCAGGCCTAGAGCTCAAAACCTAGGATCTCAACATTGCCGGCTTAATATATCCTGACACAACATCAACGGCATAGGTCAATCAGTCACCACGGCCGGTGCCAATGATGCACCCACTTGTTGCCATCACTCTCGTCCCCCCTGCTAGATTCCCACAGCTGCTGCAAAGTTGACGCCTGACATCCACAGGGTCTGCTGTGAGAGTTTGACCACCTTGGCTGCCGACCTCTGGGTGCCCTTCCTGCGCCTGTTCCTGTAACCTCTCCTCCTTCCACCCATCACGACCTCCTCTTCCTGATTCACGTCCACAATCCTTTTGTTTTTGCCCACATTCTATTTCAAACGTCCAAGTTGCTCAACCCTATCCGAGCAGCGTTTCGAAAGTGCATCGCAGTTTCCTGCTCAAACTAACATAGGCACGGTGGAATGGGCCTGCGATCCAGTGCATAGGAGACAATGGCTGGAGGATCGCTCGAGAGATCTGTGACCCCCCCCAACCCCCCCCACCAAATCATACTGATTTGGTGGGGGGGGTAACCGTTAGTCGCCAGAGCCACACCATCAATCACATGACCCAACAATGCCCCCTTCACCACCAGGGTCGGGGCAGCGGGGTGGGTGGGGGGGGGTCACTTGTCACGTACGGCGATGGTGCACCCCTTGCGGGGGTCGATGACGCGCACGCGTTTGTCTCGGCTCGCGGTCACCACGAGCGAGCCCACGCGGTTCCACGCCGCGCTGTAGATGAGGTCCCCGTGCAGGTCTGGCAGGCTGAGCACGGCGTCGCCCGTGCCCACGTTCCACACGATGATGACGTTGTCGCAGCCTGCGGGGAAGGGTCGGCGAGGGCCCGCGACCCCGTTTACACACCCACACGGCGCAACAACAACACAACAACACAATAACAGCAGCAGCCGCAGCCGCTATTCGACCGCAAAGTGGCGGTGACGGCAGACTAGCAGCAGAAAGACGGTTAAATGGGGGAACTCGGGCAAAAATCCGTCCCCCATGGAGATGGAGCAAAGACCTCGTGTGCAGGAGCTTGCTGCATTGTGACGCCATGAAAATCGACGACAACTTGGGGGGGGGGGGCCTTCATCCAGCAGTGGATAGTTCATGGCTGATGATGCCAGTGATGCTGATGACAGTGTTGATGATGACAGTTGCTGCTCATGATATTGATGCCGATGGCGGTGTTGATGATGAGAGTGACGCTGATGGCAGTGATGTTGATGGCGGTGTTGATAATGCCAGTGATGCTGATGACAGTTGCTGCTCATGATATTGATGCCGATGGCGGTGTTGACGATGGCGGTGTTGACGAAGCACCTGCGCTCATGAGGATGTTGCGAGCCGTCGGGTGCCAGGCCACGATGCCCACGCGCCGTGAGTGCCCCTCCAGGCACACGACCGGCTCCGTCATGGGGCGGTACAGCCCCGCGTCAGGGATTTGCCACACCTGCATCCCACGCACCATACCACGGTGAGCCCCGCCTGCTCCCACGCACCATACCACGGTGAGCCACACCGTAATAGATTGCACCACACATTGACGAGACTGGTCACGCATGTTGGTAGCCAAAGGAGGAAAAGGTGTCCCAAAGCACGTCGCTTGTGGAAGACGGAGCGATTCAATAATTTGACGTGCAAGTGCTCGATGGCTTGCGGGGGGGAGGGGGGGGCTTAACACCAGCGGTGAATTTATCATGGTTAACTAAACTATTAAATTATATGTTTTTAACCAGGTAAGGCCCACTGAGCTGAATAGCTCTTTTTCAGAAGCGACCTGGTCACAAATAATGGCCCAACGAAGTGGATTATCATGTGGAAATATATAGCGGGCAAACACTCTCAACCCATGTTGATTCTAAACGATGTGGTGGATGACCCTTGAGAAGTAACGAAAAGGTGCTCGACAAAAAACATACATAGGTGTGAAAACCACAGCAAGAAAATTTAAAGAAAAAAACGCCACTTTTTTTTAAAATGTTCTTGCTGTGGTTTTCACACCTGATGACGATTGCTTACGTTGCAATCGAAACGTCGTGAGAATTATATTGTTTTATTTTTATTTTGTTATTATTTCCCTTCTACGTGACTTTACCGAAAGAACCAAGAATATACATACATAGATGTTAGAAATAGTAGTGGTACAGGCAGACCTCGCTTAGAGCGGCCCCGTAGCACGCTGATTCGTTATAGCGCAAAAAATATAACGTCAAAATACAGCGTCTCGCAAAGTGCTTACGAGCGAGAACACGAGGAAACGTACCCGCCCCCATCATTCGCTCAGCCAATGAGACCGACGTACGCTCTGAGCCAACCAGATCACACCCCTCACAATTCGATTATGACGATTCTGAGTCACGATTACATTTAAAAAAAAATCTTTTTCGTGTTTTTTTATTACACGCTTTTATTTAACTCACTCTCTGTCTGTTGTTGTTGTCGTTGTCCTATCCTCAAATTTTGTAACTCAATTTTAACCCACTTCCCCATGTGGTATCGACTGCAAACTTGGTATACTTATGTCATACTGATGACAATACTATATTTTATCATTTTAAAAAAATTAAACCATTTTTTTATGTTATGTTTTACCTTGGTTCTAATTGTCCACGCTCAACTCACGTTGGCTGTAAATCACCACGGCCCCCTTACGTTATGGCAAGCTTTTCGGCCACTTCCTGGAGTCGTGGAGTTTTGCCATTACTCGTACGGTACATTTCATTAAAAATATATATTTTTAAATATAACTTATTTTGTTACAGAACGATTAGCCAGGTGAGAACTCACAAGACCAGGATAGAGTCTCCGGCCCCACCTAAAATAACCCTCACCACAGACATTCTGACTGAGGGCATCACACAGAGCCACATTGGCAGCGCAGCAGCATCAGCTCCAATCTCATCTCTCACTGCTGCCTTGTTAGGAGTCCAGAAGAATGCACTAGTGAGTACAGTACAAAATACTTACTGGAAGTTATCATAAAATATCATTTGTATGTCTGAAAACACATTCCTGCGGAGGGAGCTGGTAGGAACGTTGGGTTGCTCGGTCAATGGCCAGGGTCAACGGCGGCGTGGTGTATTCCGCAAATATGCCCGACTGTGAGGGTGGGCACAAGCCGGCGTGAGTAGGTTCAACGTTGAGTTTTATAAGGGCACCACGGGGTGACCAGCCCCTCCCCACCGAGCCCCACCCCTCCCACCCCCACCCAGCCCCACCCTCCCCTCTCCACCCAGATCCCACCCCTCCCATTTTTGGATGCATGACGGACGGACACAATAATCCCCTGTGGGCTGGTGTAACCAGGAGGTTCCTACCAGTATAATGTTTAGCATCTGTATTATTATTTGCGCGATTACCGATACCCCATTGTATCCTTCACGCAATGCTCATATGAAAGAAATAACGCTGTCGGAAAACGCATCCTCATATATAGAGTGCTATAATGACCCTTTTAAGCGCCGATCGATTAGCGCTCACTTCTCCAGGAACGCATCGTGAGCGCTTCAGCGAGGTCTGCCTGTACAGTGACCCATTTACAGATAGCCCACCTCTAACGACCCCTTCTCAACAGCTGATTGAGTGTGGTGAAATTGGTGGCTCAGAAATGTGTAAAATCAAGCACACTCGTGTACGACATTTAACAGGAGATCGCAACCATCACCATCATCATCAGGCGTTAACAAAAGCTCAGCTCTCGCGTGAAAGAGCTCCCCGATCCGGGTCCTTAATCTATTTTTATCCTACTATTTTAGTGGGGTGTCTATAAATGGACTGCCGCCCCGTGTGACCGCCATCGTCGTCGTCATCGTCGCCGCCGCCATCTTCACCATGACGGTGCAGTCCTCGGAGCCGCTGGCGATGACGTTGTCATCGTGCGGGCACCAGGCGATGTCCAGGACGGGTGCCGTGTGGCCGCACACGGTGGGGTTCGACTTGTCCACGCGCCCTGTCTGTGGGACACGCGGGGGATGGCCACCGCCAACACTATCATCATCTACAACAACAACAATGACACTGCAACCGCCGTCAACAATCACACCATCAATACCACCGTCAACAATAACACCATCAACAAAACCATCAACAATAACGCCGCCAACACCACCTTCAACAATAACACCATCAGCACCACCATCAACAATAACACCATCAGCACCACCTTCATCAATAACACCATCAACACCACCGTCATCAATGACACCATCAGCACCACCATCAACAATAACACCATCAACACCACCTTCAACAATAACACCATCAATACCACCATCAACAATAACACCATCAACACCACCGTCAACAATAACACCATCAACACCACCATCAACAATAACACCATCAACACCACCATCAACAATAACACCATCAACACCACCATCAACACTACCATCAACAATAACACCATCAACACCACCATCAACAATAACACCATCAACACCACCATCAACAATGACACCATCAACAATAACACCATCAACACTACCATCAACAATAACACCATCAACACCACCTTCAACGCCACCATCAACACCAGCATCAACAACAACACCATCAAGAATAACACCATCAACACCACCATCATCAATAACACCATCAACACTACCATCAACAATAACACCATCAACACCACCATCAACAATAACACCATCAACACCACCATCAACAATGACACCATCAACACCACCGTCAACAATAACACCATCAACACCACCATCAACAATAACACCATCAACACCACCATCAACAATAACACCATCAACACCACCATCAACACTACCATCAACAATAACACCATCAACACCACCATCAACAATAACACCATCAACACCACCATCAACAATGACACCATCAACAATAACACCATCAACACTACCATCAACAATAACACCATCAACACCACCTTCAACGCCACCATCAACACCAGCATCAACAACAACACCATCAAGAATAACACCATCAACACCCCCATCATCAATAACACCATCAACACTACCATCAACAATAACACCATCAACACTACCATCAACAATAACACCATCAACACCACCATCAACAATGACACCATCAACACCACCTTCAACAATAACACCATCAACACCACCATCAACAATAACACCATCAAAAATGACACCATCAACACCACCATCAACAATGACACCATCAACACCACCTTCAACGCCACCATCAACAATAATGCCATCAAGAACGCTACAACTGCCATGAAGAACACAACAACCACCATCAGCAACATCAACGACAACAACATTACAAGCACCATCAACACCATCAACAACAACACTACAACCACTATTAACAACACTACAACCACCATTAATACGACCATTACCAAAAACAACAACATTACAACCACCACCAACAATAACATCACCATCATACAGAACACAGAGAACAGCATTGGCACCACCACTACCGCCACCACCATCAACACCACCACCTCTACCATCACAACCGCCGCAAAATTACAGAGGACCGACCACTGCCATACAGAACACGTGACACTGCCATCATCACAACCACCACCACATGGGATAAAGAGGAGACCATCAGAAACATGCAGAACGTAGGCAGATCCATTTCCCCTATTACTTTATATAAATGATGACAAATTCATCAGACATAAATGTATGTCCAGGCTGGATACAAGGAAGATTTGTTTATACGTATAGAAAAAAGCACACGCACAAATTGATTTCTTGACAACAAAATTAATTTAATTTAGTAGTTGTCTGAAACGAGACTGTGTGCACTATACTGTCAGTATAATGATGTAATGTAACCTAAACGGGATTACCAATGCAGTGGCAACAATCGCACTTATTTTTGCTGTACATAAATTACCCGTTCATCATGAAGCAGTGTTAATGACTAACGTGGTCAATGTTTTTGAGCTGTGAACCTTCGGAGCAGGCCACAGCCTCATCATGCTTCAAGTTGCCACCAAACATTATCAACAGACACATTATTCAATGAACACCCACAGATATGGTGAACACATCATTTGGTAGTACTGCACTGGCAGCGGTGTACAATCCCAAATATCACAAAAACTACCATCTCTAGCGTCTCTCATGTGCTGTGAAGAAGGACCGTTGCTCGAAATGTCGGCTCTCATGTCCTCGTTTTTAATGCAGTGTTATTAACACATGTGTTGAATTTCACAGTTGTGCTAAGATTCATAAAGTTTCACGACACGGTTGAAATGCTGATAAGATACGGTACGGTCAAAGCTGTCTGCGGTATTGCGTGAGTCAGTGTTGGCTGGCTTTTTCAAACCTTGCTACGAGTCGCATTGTGTGTTTGGCAAGGCCCCTTGGTGCAAGGATTGATATCGGGGTGCATGTCCAATTTCCCAAAATTTCCCCCCCCCCTTCAGTTTAACACAGGCATTCTCGACCAATATTATCCATATTAGAAATGTTTTTTTGGGTTAGATAATGTACATATGTGTCGTTAAACCCACCACCACCACCCGACACAGCCAATTCGTAAGGTTTGTCACGTAAATAATACATGCCAATTAGTAACTAGCTCAGCACACCAATGTGTTGGAGAGTAAACCCACAACGTTGACAATTGGAGTGCGACGTTTCGCTGCTAATTGCAACCAGCTTCATCAGGCGATAGCCAGAATTACGGTAGAATCCCTCCTGTTTCGGTCGCTCAGCGCTGGGGCCAGGTGCAGTTGCACCGCTTGAATGCTCAATGGCTCCACCACGACTGGGCTGGAGGTGCCCAGGCACCAGGCCATGAAGAGAAGAGCAGCGGGGGCGAAATTGAACACGGGGGGGCTCCCAATTCATGCCTTGCACCAGGGCACATGCCAAGCACGCTAAGCCATAAGTCGCAAGGTTTGGAAAACTCAGCAAAGATCGGTAGTGGAACGTACACTTAAGTCCAGTCATGTGCCCCCCCCCCCCACTGTTATATATTTCTAGCCAGGGCATTCTTTCCCCTGAAAAAAAAGCCACTCCATTTTTTTAAAAAGAGCTTCCCGGAAAGTGCTTTGTTGAAAGCTCCCCCACCCCCAGCGTTAGGCCGACCACGGTTGACGTGGGCACACGCCGCTGTTGGGAGCTGACGTCAAATGCCACGGTCGTGGACTGTGCTCGGTGTGGCTGCGCGCTCAGGATAAAGAGGGTCACATGGCGGTATCGGCAAGATGTTAACTCCATCGCCTGGGACGCAAGGAGGTTGTGGGTTTCATCTCAACCCTGACGATGCCTGCTGCTGTATATTTGGAGTTTGCGGTCTCTCTCTCTCTCGCCCCGTGGTCGCGTGGATTTTTCTCCAAGTCGCTTCTGCAAAAAAAGCAATTTATCTCAGTGGGCCTTAACTGGTAAAAAAAAGATATAGTAAAGAGTAATAGGAAAAAGGGTCTCCTGGCAGCGTCGTCTCGTGGGGACTGCTACGCTCCGGCCAGGGGCAAGCAACTGATGATGATGAGCATGAGGTAAACACCACATATTTTCTTGTATCACTTTGGAATGTACGGGCTTTGATTAAACACATTCCTACGGAGGGAGCTGGTAGGAACGTTGGGTTGCTCGGTCAATGGCCAGGGTCAACGGCGGCGCGGTGTATTCCGCAAATATGGCCGACTGTGAGGGCGGGCACAAGCCGGCGTGAGTAGGTTAAACGTTGAGTTTTATAAGGGCACCACGGGGTGACCAGCCCCTCCCCACCCAGCCCCACCCCTCCCACCCCCCACCCAGCCCCACCCCTCCCACAGACACAAGCAGAGAGAGAGAGACAACACGTCGTACTCTATTATTTAATGTATTTTCTTTCTCCGTGACCTTACCGAAAGAACCAAAGAGTAATTGCTGCAGTCACGAAAGCTTCAAATCAAGTTTCATGCTCCAATGACGATGCTCGCCGTTGCCTTCACCAACCCGTTCTGAGCAGTTTGGTATGGTAAAATGACCCCCGCGACCAGCAACAGCCTAAGGAGGAGGCTCCCTCCAGCAGTAAATTTAGACAAGGGCTCGATATATATGTGTGTGTGTATGCCCGAAGCACTGAATGTGATGGCTAAGCGAGCAGAACGCCTCGTGGTCACAGCCGGCACGGAACTGGCTCAAGAGCCAACATTCCCAACTTTCCAGCCACGTTCATGTTTCACAAACATGACAGAAGATACAAAATAACACGCAACTATATGAGCAATAATTTAATATATCCCATGACTTGAATAACATTTTTGCTAAAAATATCTATTTTATTAACATCGTTTTCCGAACCACACTGCCAGCTTCGGAAGTGAGGGAAGGAGTCTGATGCTTCATGGGGTGTAAACTCAGACGTGGGCCCTTTTGCTGTTTTTGGGGCCATGGAAACATGGCAATGGGCTTCAGTCTGTTTCGCTCTCTATCTGTATCCGTCTCTTTCTCCTCTAAACGTCAAGCTAAACAATTTTATTTCCCAGGTCAATCCCATTAAGCTCATAACTCCTTTTTAGAGGCGATCTGGCCACACGATAGATAACACTGGTCAACAAAAAAAAAAAGTTCTGGCCTGGACTTTGCAGCTGTTTTAGACTAATTTCAGGGTGCTGATTCCAAATCTGATCTCAGATTTGCTCTATCACATCTCATTTTTATGCTATCGGCATACCCCATTTTCATTGATTTTACCCGAAATTAACTCTGTCACTTATGATTGCAAGTTGTTGCGAGTCAGTGACTGCTTTAGTGTTAAAATATGGTGCTGTATTTTTAGGATAGTGTGTTTATAATATCATTTTATGTAGATATCCACATTTATTTAATATTTTTCTTCTGCAGTTTTTATTGAAAATGCAATATTTGATATCTGATGTGATAGACAAAAACTGATGCCAGATTTGGAATCAGCACCCAACAATTACCTTAAAACCGTTGGAATACCTTATGCCAGAAAAGTGTGTTGACCAGTGTAATCTAATTTGCATATTATGTGTGGGAATATATAGCAGCAAGATACATCTCAAAACCTGTTTATAAATGTGGAGGGCAAAATCATCGTCAGGCTCAGTCAGCATAGAACCCATGACGTCCTCCTGCACTACCGGGCGAGGGAGGTGACATCTCACCACCACGGCGCCCCTCTCACTCATTTAAAAAAAAAACTATTTTACACGCTTTTATTTAACTCACTCTGTCTCTTGTCATTGTCGTATCCTCAAATCTTGCAACTCAATTTTAACCCACTTCCCAATGGGGTATCGACTGCAAACGTGGTATACTTATGTCATACTGATGACAATACTATATTCTATCATAAAGAAAGAAAAAAGATATATTTTTAAACAATTTTTTTAATATGTTATGTTTCGCCTTGGGTCTAATTGTCCACGCTCAACTGACGTTGGCTGTAAATCACCACGGCCCTTACGTTATGGCAAGTCTCTGGGCCACTTGCTGGAGTCGTGGAGTTCTGCCATTACTCGTACGTTACATTTCATTAAAGCGTGTTTAAAAAAAAGTATTTTTTAAATATTACTTATTATTTTATTTCACCCGGTAAGGCCCACTCAGCTGTATAGCTCTCTTTCAGAAGTGATCTGGCCACAAATGATAGCTCAACAAGGTGGCTAATCATGTGGGAAAATGTATAGGAAGCCAAATACTCTAAACATATGTTTCTAAATGTGGAGGGAAAACCCGGACGGCCCGGAGAAAAAACCATGCGACAACGGGGAGAGAGACACCGTACACTCCAAATATATAGCAGGCATCCAGGTCGGGATCGAACCAATGACCTCCTTACTCTTTGCTTCTTTCGATAAAGTCACGAAGGTATAAAATATGAAATAAATTAAATCACGACGTTTCGGGCGCAACACAAGTGCCCGTCGTGATTCAATTTATTTTATATTTCATACCCACGTGACTTTACCGAAAGAACCAAAGAGTGTGGATCCCTGCAGTCACGAAAACTTCAAATCTAGAATGAACAATGACCTCCTGGATGCCAGTTGATGGTGGCAAACATCTCGCCACCGTGATGCCGACCGACTGACTGACCCGGATGATGGGCAGGACGATGAAGGCGCCGCCGCCCGATGCGTCGGTGAGGATTGCGATGAAGCGAGGGTTGATGGCGCAGAGCGGCGAGTCCCAGGTGGTGCGCGTCACCCGCACGTCCTCGTAGCAAAACTCGGGCCGGGCCGCCTGCCCGAACACGTGGCGGAACTTGCTCTGCCGCACGACGCGGCGCGCAGCGGACATCGTTCCCGCTGGGGCGCCACGGGCCGATGGACGGACGGATGGACGTGGCACGCACGCACGCACGACGAGCGAGGCAAGTGGTGGCGTCGGTTCTGAAAGACATAACGAGGAACCCCCCCAAAAAAAACAATCAAGCAACGCTCATTGGCACTCGAAACAAATTAATATTCGATTTTTTTTCAAATGGATTTAGATCCAGAGCTTACCGAGGCTAATATTAGCCTTACCGAGGCTAATAACGTCGTACTCTGACTGTAAATGTTGTGGCTTTTCTCTCCAACATACCGGCGTGCTGTACTAGTAACAAATTGGCACGTTATGTTTCCGTGGCAAAGCTTACTAATTGGCTGTGTCGGGTGGTGGTGAGTTAAATGACACATTTATATACTTACGCGATCTAACCCAACAAAAAAAATCTGTATTTTGGATATTGGTCACGAAAGCCTACGTGTTAAAAGGCTAAAATTGCTGATGTGACCTTGCCATTGCTTCCTTCTCCGTGCCATAATTTCTGAGCTATTGCACAGTCGACACTCAATCTCCGAGGTCTTCTCTTACAGTCTCATCGTTCCCATTTACCATTTGGCTTTAGCTTTCCGCCTCGTTATCGTTTAAATACCTTTAGGGTCGCTGGTAAGGTCTCATCACCACCACCAGGTGGATTTAGATCTTCCCCTTAGTTGTCGACTTCTGAGTGTCTGTCTCGGTGACCTTCTGGCCTCCTTCAATTCTGGCCCATCCATTGCAACCTCCACCCTGCTGATGTCCACAATGCTCTCTTTTCACCTTTCATTTTTAATGTGACGATGCATTGATTCGTCAATTTAAATCGATCCTTGTGCACGCGATGCATGTGCAGTGACTAACTCTGAGACAGTAAGACTTGGAGGCACTTCTTTTTCTTAACAAACACCATCAGGATAATACACACCCTACGTGGGTACACACTATTACTGTCGCTAGCCTATACACAACTTAACCGTCTAACACCGACGGCGCTGAACGGAGACAACCAACAACTATCTTGCAGCGCAATATCGAGTGAAGACGACAGCGTCGATGGCGACGAGATGGTAACGACGATCTTGAGCAGCAGGACGGAGGATCCCACTTCCAGCAACAGCCACGAGTTCCCCCACAGGGAGCCCCTCTTATACTCTCAGCGTGGCCTCGCTCCGGCCCCTGGCCACGCCCCCTTTCTGCCCGGGCCACGCCCCTCTCTGCCCGGACCACGCCCCCTTTCTGCCCGGGCCACGCCCCCTCTCTGGAACCTACTAGCGGGTTCCGGAGGCTTCCCGATGGGCCCCCTTCTGTGACCTTTCCCAGATATGTCCCCCTCTCGTGTCTGTCATGGCCTGCTGACGTCAGTACCGCTGTACACCGCAGATCCCCTTTTTCGCCAGCAGCCAGCGCTATGCCACTACACGTGCATGAAAACGCGTGCATAAGACTCATTTTATACTCGTGATGTGCTCCTAGTAAAGATGCAATGTTTGGGCGTACGTTGGACCAAAATTGGTCCAATGTCAACCAACGTTGGCCCAGCGTTTGCTCCCGTTGGCCCAACGTCAATCCAACGTAAACTAACGTTGGCCCGACGTGTTGCGTGTTTACTGGGCTGCCACGTAATTGGTTCACACGACCCCTGCAGCCATAAATAGGCCGCTACATTAATCACAACATTAAATGTAATAGGTTGACCTCTTTTTTCTGGCAACAAAACAGCTGTGTTAAGATGTTAAAACACCAAACTGAAACCTTTTTACAAGGAATCATGTCTGCATTAACCACTATACTTGTGGTCAGAATGCAAACAAAAAAACATACTCTGATAATTTATGCATTGTCCTTGTGGACCAATCAGTAACATCTTAACACCTGTGTTGTTGCCAGAAAAAAAATGGGAAAACCTATTCTCATATTTTGATGATTTAATTAATAAATAGACATATTTAAAAAACATATTTCAAATCACAAGGCCCAAATTCAGGAGAGTTCACCTGAAGGTGGGAGGGAAAATTGTTACACGCACCCCATACAGCAGAGATCGGTCTACCCACATCCCCTCTGGCGTCAATATGATCTGGCGTCAATACAATTTGGCCCTTTTGGCCATTCCACTGCTGGATGAGGGCATCTCCAGTGCCATGCAGGCCGTGACAGCTGGTCAGAATGGGTTGGTGAATGCAAGTAGCATAGCCGTTGTGGCATAGTGAGGTACAACAATGGATTATTGTGGCACTACCTCAGCTAACAACATTGCCCTGCAGCAGCCTGTAACCATGCGTGGTGCTTGCACATGCAAGTGTAATAAAAGACTCGACCACGGTATCTGGCTTGGTGTCCTTTATTCGGGTTCGTCTACTTTTCCCACACGGCTCTCTCCCTCTGAGACCCTCCGCTCGGCGCCGACGCTGCTGTCGCTCCCGTAGCCTCTAGCAGCCTCGCTGCTGATCTCCTCGTGCAGCCTCTCCGGCTGCCCTCGCTGCAGCCCCACCGCTGCTCTCTCTCTCTCTGAACGGTCCCACTGCTGCCTCTTCGTGCAGCCTCCTCGGCTGCCCTCGCTGCAGCCTCACCGCTGCTCCCTGGGTTGGTCACCGCTGGCCCACGGTGCCAATCCGCTCTCCGTGTGTGTGTGGCGATCTCGCCACTCCCCCCAGCCTTCGCCCTGCGTGGCCTCACTCTAGCCCAGTCTCCAACAACCTCCCTTCCTCTTCCGGTTTCTCCCCTTAAAGACCCGAACCCTTCTCCCACGTGACGTAACTCCTCCCCCCCGTGACGTCACATCCGGAAGGTCGTTTACGCCCGCATTACACAAGCACTATCCAGGCTAGACCCTGCTAAGCTTCCAAGATATTCTCATAGCTGCTTCTCATTCGTGACTAAGCGCACGATTACTTTGAAATGTAATTTTGAAAAAATCCGACGTCACATGCTACATCTTCACCCACGTTCATTGTTGGTAAACTCTAAACATGACTATCTATATGGCTACATCAGCTCAAGCCTCCCGGAAGTCACGTGACTCTGGAGGCATCCCCTTCTCCCCGCCCCCTTTGAAAACAAACACTGCTCAATGCAGCAGCGCCCAGGCCCTGCTGTAGCCGCTTACTCCCTCTTGTGACCCTTTGCTCCCATTTCTACGTTTCTATTCCCACCCTTTTCCTCTTTTCCCATTTCTCTCTTTTCTTTCCTATTGGCTGACTATTTTGACTATTTCAAATTTTACCAGGTAAGGCCCACTGAGCTACGTAGCTCTTTTTCAGAAGCAACCTGGCCAGAAATGATAGTCCAACGAAGTGGCTCATGACGTGGAAATGTATTGCAGCCAAATACTCGAAACGCATGTTTTTAGATGTGGAGGGAAAAACCGGAGGAACCGGAGAAAAATCCACACGCCCACAGGGAGAGGGACACCGCAAACTACAAATATACAGCAGGCGTAAGGATCGGGATCAAACACACGACCTCCTGTATACCAGGCGAGGTAGTAAACATCTCGCCACCTTTATTCACAACATTATAAACTCCCCTTCCTGTGGTATGTATTTATGTATTTTGAACTTCTTTCGCACTGTATGTAGCCAAACGTGCTAATCGTAGGTGTGGGGGAAGGACAACAAACGGTAGAATAAGTAATATTTAAAAAAACATTTGTTTAAAAACACGCTTTAATGAAATGTACCGTACGAGTAATGGAAGAACTCCACGACTCAAGGAAGTGGCCCCGAATCTTGCCATAACGTAAGGGACCGTGGTAAATTAACAGCCAACGTTAGTTGAGCGTGGACAATTAGACTCAAGCCGAAACATAATATTTAGAAAATAATGTTACAAATATATATATTTTTTTAATGATAGATTGTAGTCTTGTCATCAGTATGACATAAGTATACCAAGTTTGCAGTCGATACCACATTGGGAAGTGGGTAAAATTTGAGTTACAATATTTGAGGATACAACGACAACAACAACAGAGTGAGTTAATGAAAAGCGTGTAAAAAAAGTTTTTAGCACAGCCTAATTCACGTATGTTTTGCATTGTCTGTGTTTTCGTTTTTTTATCTGGGCTGCCCTTCTCCCACCTCACCCGGGGATGATCGAGAGCTGACTGTGCAGATACATGCGGAGGTCGTGCAGGGACAAGCCAGGATTGAAGGGAGGGGTCATGCACGGTTGGCTACATACGGTGAGACAGAAGTTGAACATAATACACCCAGTGAAATGATTCAGGAAAGGTGCTTGGCAAGAAAGGCGCGAAATAGGGGATAGAGTAGAAACGAGGTGTCGGACAAGGGTACGGGGGCTCTTGGGGGGGGGGAGGAAGAAAAGTCTGGATGTCAACAACATGTGTTCGTGCCCTGCCCTCATAAGTGTTCGTGTCGGTGTTTATCGGAGCGATGAAAAGTTCCCCTTGCCAGGACGAGCCGTGTGGACTTCGTTTGACATTCACAGGTTTCCCTCGCTTTATACGGTAGATGCGTAAAAAAAAGAAAATGGTGGATAAAACGCGAAACCGCAAAGCCGCCTTTGAGTGAATCCAAACCGCATATATAGCGAATTTTGGGGAGAAATAGGTTAGCCGTGTGTACGCAAATTCGCACAAACCAAACCCGCATAAAGCGAGGAAAACTTGTATGCAGCAAGGCCGTAATTATAATATATATTTAAATATGCTCAAAATGTCCCCCCCAATATATTGCTAGAAAATAGATTTCTGTTTATATGATTGTGGTTATGGTTGTACTTATTAATCCCTAACATCTGTCATTACATACAATGAAACAAGAAAAGGTAAAAAAAGAAAAAAACAGAGCAATGGAATACAATACACTATTAGACATTATTGTAAAAAATAAATAAAAAGTCCATCCTATGTGTTAGTGAATTTTTTAAATATTTTAGGCAGGAAATTCGTTTTGAAATTTAGATTTTTTTTTCTGGAGGGGGACCCCCACACCTCCTGTAAGAATTGGTCCCCCCCAATGTTGACTCCATGACTACGGCCTTGGTATGCAGTAATACCCCCAGATTACGTCGGGGACGCGTTCCTTAAAGGTATGACGACGAATATTGAAACGACGTAAATCAATTTCCAGGGTAGGTAATGGAGGCAAAGGCTGAGGCGACGGATACGAGGAAGGAAGGATTGTGTCAGCAATGCAAGTGTCGGTTTGAGGCGACGAAATTCAGGTGGTGGTTTTAATAAAAGCGACGACTTACACTGTATTTGTTAAATGAAGTAAAAGGCGGAGACGTAAATCGGGGGTATAACTATCACTGTTAAATTTTTCTGACAAAAGATTTAAATAAAACTCAATTATTAATGAATATTTTTGCCAAATAAATAGATGTTACCCATTCAAATAGTGCTTTGCTAAAAAGAAAAATAGCAATTGGCAGCAAGGTAATTATTTCACGTAATTTTCATATTTCATTGAATTCCTTAATCACTTTTGTGTAACTGCCAGCGTGTGCCTTTGGGGCCGTCCATAAATGACGTCACGCGATTTTTGACGATTTTTGACCCCCCCCCCCCCCCTCGTCACACGGCGTCACAAAAAGTCAGACCCCCCCTCAAATATGACGTCACAAAGCTCTTCCCCCCCCCCAATTTTTTTTTTTAAATGCTTAAAATCGCTTTAAACTATTGTCATTGTAGTGCGTATTAATGTGGAACTGCACTCTGATGTTGTAGGAGAAACATTTATTAAAAGTCTATCTAATTAAGTAGAATGTGTTGTCTATATTTATTTAAAGTTGCGCATTTTGATGTGACGTCACATTTCTCAAACAAATGTCTGACCCCCCCCCCCTAGGTGCGTGACGTCATTTATGGACGGCCCCTTTGAAGCATTATAGTTTGTAACGTATAGATGTACTTGTGGCACGCTTATGTTGAGTGAACCGCAGTCGACTTACTCCCAGTCATCCCTATTCATACTGAAAACACAGTACTGTATATATATTCATATTCTTAGGTTTTTTCGGTGAAGTCACGTAGGTAAAATATTAAAATGATTAATTTGAATATGTTCGGTAAAGTCACGTAGGTAAAATATTAAAATTAATAATTAAAATTAATCATTTTAATATTTTACCGAAAAAACCTAAGAATATGAATCCTTGCAGTCACGAAAGCTTCAAATCTAGAATGTATATATATTGGCCAACAACGTTGAACCAACGTTGGTCCAATGGTTCCAGCCACGTGCCAACAACGTTGGCCCATCGTCGTAATGTTTACTGAGGGCATAGGATGGCACGAGAAAATAAAGCAATAAATAAGTTAAATATTGCACCTTTACAAAGCCGTGGGAGACTGATGTGGATATTGCAGTGCGCCGTCGTATTGTGAAAGCGATCTCATGGCAACGCTGCTGTGGACCTAAGCGACGTGTTTGTGGATGCGCGTGACGTACGATGAACGCGCACAATCACAGTTTGTTCCGCCAAGACCAGCAGGGTCAGCCAAGTCAAAGTCACGTTGGTAAAACGTTAAAATTAATAAAAGTAAAATAAAATAAAAATAAAAATTTTAGGTAAAACATTAAAATTAATAAAAGTAAAATAAAAATAAAAATTTTATTTTACTTTTATTAATTTTCATGTTTTTACTTTTATTAATTTTAATGTTTTACCTACGTGACTTTACCGAAAAAACCAAAGAATATGAATCCTTGCAGTCACGAAAGCTTCAAATCTAGAATTCAGCCAAGTCAAGTTGCATTCGTTTAACCAGGTGACAGAACTCAAAGATACCAGGATTACCGTCTTATTTGCAGACAGGTGCCACGCCTGTAATCCAGCACTGTGTAGGCGGGAAGGGTTAGTAGATCACACAAATTCTAGACTTGAAGCTTTCGTGACTGCAAGGATTCATACTCTTAGTTTTTTCGGTAGTAGGTAAAAACCTACTACTATATTTTTGCCACTGGTAAAGGAGGTCTCATAGTGTAAATTGCTTACCCCGAGCTCTCAATACTCTGATAGTGCGCTGTTTTTGAGTTGTGCGCCTTCTGGTGTCATCTGGTCCAACACCAATGGAGACTAGGCACTAAGGAAAGATGTCTCGGGTGTGGACCAATCAACTTCAAGGACAGTGCATATTATTATCATTATCAGAGTTGTTTCTTTTTGTTTGCATTTTGACTATTTGTGTTGTGGTTATTGCAAACATGATGCCTTGTATAAAGGTGTCAGTTTTGTACCAGTTTAAAGGGTAAAAACCTACTACTAAAATAATAATTATTGAATTAAATTAAAATAAATTAAGTAAAATTATTATTATTTTAGTTTATTAATTTTATTAATTTTCATTAATAAATAATAAAATACATTTTTCTTTATTATTTATTTTAATTCCATTTTTTACCTACGTGACTTTACCGAAAAAACTAAGAGTATAGATCACACAAATGCTGTGAAACTCCCTTCCCGAGGGTGTTAAGGAGATGCCGTTAGCCTGGCTCGCCGGAAAGCGGTACAAGTGTGGACTGTCCCATCTAAATGTCCATCGCTACGAGGTAGTGTGTGTTTCTCTCTCTCACACACACGTGGGTTTTTTGTCCAGGTGCTCTGGTTTCCTGCCACAAGTACGCACTCGTGTCTGTTCACGAGTCCTGGTCCTCTGTTTCACGTTGGCATGTTCAGCCCAGAAGATGGACGCAGCAAATTTAGCAGTCGTTTTGAAATGCGTGGTCAACCAGGTTAGTGTCTAACTGTGTTGTTGGCCGACTGGTTTGCATCGCATTATGTTTCTAAGGTTTGATGAGTTTCTCGTCTCCCATCTTCTTGCTGTATTTGCCTCCGTGCAGTTTGACGTTCTCTATGTGCTCTTTGTGTGAAGACCCTCTGTGTGTTCTCTCGCTGTGTGTTTCACCCCATTCCCACCTGATGATGAGCGCTTGTGTTGCGTTGGAAACGTCGTGATTTATTTTAAAAAATAATAATTGTATTTTTTGTTCATTTTATTTATTTTAATTTTATTTTATTTTTACACACGTGACTTTGCCGAAAAAAAAAACCAATGAGTATAGTAATTTCTGCAGTCACGAAAGCTTCAATCCTAGATTAAGTAAGCACTCATGAACTGGTCGATAACCCCTCGACATATGGAGGACCACAGGAGCTGGTGGGGTCATTTGACGCCGGCTCGTCACGTGCGCTCCCCCTCGCCTCCGATTAATTCTCTTCAAGAGCTGAGCGGACACTGAAGCACCTTACAATTTGGCATTATTATTATTATTATTGAGACTTCAGGTCGCACTCATTACACACAAAGTGCTTGCCACAAATGAATCAGAATACCTCGCCGATCTTGTCAAGGAGCATACACCATCACGGGATCTACAGTAATCCTCGTAAGTAGCATTTTGCTCGCCATCGAACAAAGACGGTCACTGCATCACGCGCTTTCAGATGTGCTTCTGCAGCCGTC
The DNA here is from genome assembly GCF_965212315.1 of Lampetra planeri. Lineage (NCBI taxonomy): Eukaryota > Metazoa > Chordata > Hyperoartia > Petromyzontiformes > Petromyzontidae > Lampetra > Lampetra planeri. Next base: position 7,626,235 of record NC_136109.1, read on the forward strand.
TGGAACGTTCTTCCCTCCGATATTAGGAAGCCACTGGAGCTACGCACTTTTAAATCGAGATGGAAAACTCATTTTCTTTTATTATTACTTTTTGTGTTTAGTTTGTTGTCCTTGCCTCACACCTCCGATTAGCACGGTTGGCTACGTAACGTGCAAAAGAAGTTCAACATACACACGAGAAAGATAAAAGTCACGAAGAAAAAGTAAGCTTTAAATCGAAGTTTGTTAAATAAATGGAAATATTCGTCACAAGTGGAAAACAGCAGAATGTGAACAGTATTCCGAGCTCGAGCAGTTACTAGAGCTGCACTGACATTGAATTGATGGCAGAGAGTAGGTTGTAATGGTTTTGGAAAACCGAACTTAATAGTGAGCAAAAACAAATTCGGTAAAGTCACGTAGGTGAAAATACAAAAATATTGAAAAAAAATAGATTTTTTTTTTCACCTACGTGACTTTACCGAAAGAACCAACGAGTATGAATCCTTGCAATCACGAAAACTTCAAATCTAGAAAGAAAAAAAATCGCTGTGCCTAAATAAAAACATTTTTGTAACCCGCTGAACATTGAGAAAATCGAACAAAACCTATCCAAAAGGTGCGCAAAGGACACAGAGAGAAGTGGATTCTTTAAATTTGACAGAGGGACAGTGAGAAAAATCGATTAGATACCATCTAATAGTTATCTTTACCAGAATCTTAATTTAGATTGGAGGAATTCGATGAGCTATGAAGCTCTTCTTCACAAATGTCCAGTGTGGGCGGCTTAGTTATTGATCGTTAAGGAAAGTGAATGTGCCCGGGCAGGATACTTAACATTTTTTCCAAGATGTTTTATTTATTCAGCCTATTTCAAACTGATGCTGTTTTGGGTTTCCATGACTCTGATTCAAAAGCTCTAATTTATATTGTCTAAATTAAGACCAACGCTTGAAAGGTAGTTTTGAAGTTTTCGTGACTGCAAGGATCCATACTCGTTGTTTTTTTTCGGTAAAGTCTCGTAGGTGAAAATAAAATAAAAATGAAAAACAACTAAATTAAATCACTAGAATTTAGTTGTTTTTCATTTTATTTTCACCTACGTGACTTTACCGAAAAACCAAAGAGTAGAGCTTGAAAGGTAAATGGGAGTTGGGGAAAGACAAACACATGGAGTGGCTGCCAAGGGAGGGAACACGCCTGCAATGGACGCCTCCTGTGGAGATGAATTACTAGAATCGGCTCGTGTGCGTGACACAAGATGGCCACGGCTTGCGGAGGCCTTCATCCAGCAGTGGCTTGACCATGGCTGCTCACGGTGAAGAATGTGGGAGCATTGCAGCCTGTGGCTCAAGCGTCTGCGTGACGTTTCCATGACCACTCACGAGAGGGCTTGGTGACACAGGAACATCCCGCTAAGCACTCTTGGATCAGTAGCACGGCGTGGGTCCAAACACTTGATGAGTCATGAGGCTCCGTACCACTTTTTTTTTCTCCTCTCTATCCTTATATAAAAAACAGACAGTTGTAAACAACGTTTAACTCAGGCTTGGGTTGGGTTATACTATTCCCAAGCAAAGGTGTTATTTTTGTAATTGTCTGCTGTGTTTTTTAACTCGAATATACGCTCCATATGCACGTTGCAGAGCACCAGGGTCGCCAGGGTGAGCCCTGCACCACCAGATGTCCCTTTGGTACCACCCGAGTTCACTCTGATTTGCAGTGTGCACTATTCCCTCGTTATTCGCGAGGGATACGTTTTGGGGATGCTAGTGAATAACACATTTTGCGTATAATGACATTGGCCTCCGAACACCTATTTTTTATGAATGACCTTAAATAAATGCATAAATACGCTATTAAATACATGAAAATTATGACACGGTATTAAATAATAGTATAGAAAAAGAAATTACCTGAAATTATTTTGATGCTGCTCATCATCATTTTATCTCGTCATTTTATCTCGTCACTTTCTCTCTCGATCCGGTCGTGTTGAGTTCCAGATGCGATTCGCGGAAAGCCAAAAATCGCGGACAGCAAGTTCGCGAATAACGAGGGAACACAGGAGCTCAATACTGTGTTTGGTCGACACATCAGCTCTACATGTCTCCCTCCCCCCATCCGAGAGGAGCCGGAGCTTGGGCTGTGGATAATTTCCGCATAGATCATGCGATGTCACACAACAACTTTCCTGAGCGCAGCCCACTTCAAATGGTGAAACACTGAGCCGCCCGGTGACCTGGCAATCTGCATCGCGCTCATGCCTCTGAGAACCACGTCTCTCGGCAGGGCTGTAGGTCCGCAGGGCCGCTCGTTAAAGAGCCCCGCAGGTCGAAAGAATTCCCAGGAATTGGGTGGTGATTTCAGGCTATGGATAGTGGGATCTGCCCAGCACGCGTGGTTGCCCACTCTCCCCTCTCCCCCCCCTTCTCTCTCGCTGCTGTGACGTGTATGGCCGCCGTCCGAAACATCAGCCGCCTACTGATTTCGTCGTTTTCCGCTCCCTCCGCACGACGACGGTGGCAAGTTTATCGGCGTGTGTGCGGCAGGGCCGAACTGCGTCATGGAGGCACGAGGATAGTAAAAGAGGGATTAATAGTGGTGGTGCTGCTGACATCGGAGAAGGGAAAATTGTTTACGCGGAGCCTAATGTTTTATTTTAAAACGCGGTCACGAATGTAACGAGGCAATGCTCTCGATGGGGGGAATTGTCTCCAATTGGTTTTATTTTTGTGCCAGCGACGCCATACGTGAGCAAAAGAAGAAAAGAAACGGCAATGTCAACTCACGTAACGTCTCAATGAAGGAAAATATCAACCATGATTGGTAACGATGTAAATCAACAATAGGGTAGAGGGGGGGAAGGTCAGAGCAGGGAACGCATGGGAGAGAGCAGGGACAGAAACACCGCCTCACAGCTCACCGGGACCAGGCAATCGGAGCCCAGCACCAACAACGACAACGAGCCCCAGGGGATAGTCAGGGCAGCACCAATGGCCGACGGGTGAAACTCCTCATGTTCGCACGAATATATCCTCCATAATAGAGCGGGTTTTTTTGGGTTAGATCGCGTAAATATATAAATGTGTCGTTAAACCCGCCACCACCCGACACAGCCAACTAGTAAGGGATGTCACGTAAACAGAACGTGGCTAATTCGTCACATTTATATATTTACGCGATCTAACCCTAAAAAACTCTATTATGGATGATATTTGTCGCGAAAGTTTACGTGTTAAACGAATATATCCATCCGCTCTTCCTAATCCATAGGTTAGAGAGAACCATCCAGACGTGGTGGAACATTATTCCCATTTTCCACACTTGTCTGCGAATTAGTCACCCACAAGTGATAATTAACATATTATCGACACTTATCCGTGGACTTTGACTAATTATGATGTCACTTCAATGGGGCTGATAGCCAGTGTTATCCCCATTGTGCTATCGACATGTTTCTAGATTTGAAGTTTTCGTGACTGCAAGGATCCATACTCTTTGGTTCTTTCGGTAAAGTCACATAGGTGAAAATGAAAATAATATTAATAAAATAAAAATGAAAATAACTCAATTAAATCACGACGTTTCGGAAGCAATACAAGCCTCCGTCATCAGGTAGAACAGATACAGCAAACAAAACATTATTGCTGTGGCTGTCCTACCTGATGACGGAGGCTTGTGTTGCTTCCGAAACGTCGTGATTTAATTGAGTTATTTTCATTTTTTTTCTCCGACGTGACTTTACCGAAAGAACCAAAGAGTTTCTATCGACATGTTATCAGATGAGGAATCAATTCGGAACAGTAATACCGGTGCATCGCTCCACGTTCGAAATTGGTCTCAGAGCTGCAATTTAGCCAAATTAATTGAGAACCCAAATTTAAAATGACGAGGATGGGGGGGGGGGTACCATCATTGGTGACTAATTTGAGATCATCAACTCATGGCACTTGAGAACACAGTCTAATCACAGGTGGCCAAAGCTCGAATTAAAACCCTGGATCTCAGCGAGCGGTGACAGCTCCCGCGTTCTGACCTCCGGGCCACGCGGCCACATCGAAAACACGGTGCTCTGACTCTGTAGTAGCCCGCCCCGGGGTCACATGGCCACCACCAGATGTTTAGTTTCAGTGGAGCTGGCTGAATGTCTCTCTCAAGGGAAGCGACATCTGATTCACAGGACTGGGCCAACAGCTCTGACAAGCCTGGGGTTCAAGCCCCAAGCATTGATATACGGTGCTTTTTCTGTGTTTTTTTTGCTGTGGTTGTCCCCACCTGATGACGGATGCTTGTGTTGCGCCCGAAACGTCGTGATTTAATTTAGCTGTTTTCACTTTTTATTGTATTATTATTAATATTATTATTATTATTATTTTCACCTACGTGACTTTACCGAAAGAACCAAAGCGTACGGATCCTTGCAGTAACGAAAACTTCAAATCTAGAATTTTCTGGAAGACTTTGCTGTTTCTTCCTGGACTTTTCTGTTGTGCGTAATCACTTTAAGATGTTTCTTGTTCATGTTTGTTTTGGTTGCACCCGATTCAATGGCTCACAGGGCTATACCTAATAAATGAAACTGAAACTGAAGCCCTCTAACGGGAGGCCTGATGATGTCTGTGACGGAGCACGGAGCCAGCACTTATGATGTCCGAGGTTGAAGCCCATGGACCGAGCATTTCTTAGAGAATGCGGTCCGCTATGGCAATTCCATACAGTGAGACACTGAAATTGTATGGTAATAGGGTATGTGTAGTTCTTTAGAAACTCCTTTTTTGTTTTCCACATAATGCACTAGCTTGATACGCGGTGGTTTGGGCTGTTGCAGTTCTTTATTATTAAACATTTCCTACCTTTATTACTGCTAATCCTACATAATACACTAGCATAATATGACTTTGAGACCCCCCACCGCCTACACATTCCACAAGGAGTGACTAATCCCATATCTGCATTTGTCATCAATATGCTTCATTCCGCTGTTGATATGTAAACTCCTTTGTCAAGGCGCTCTCCTCCTCCCACCCAGCTTAAAATAAGCTGCCAAGCTTAGCGGTGTTCATTAGGACGCTGTCTTTCCGACAGCTCTGTTTCTTCACCTGAGGACGGCTGCTTGCGTTGTGGCCGAAACGTCGTGAGAATTTTATTTTATTTTGTTTTATTATTATTATTATTTTATTATTGCCCTTCTACGTGACTTTACCGAAAGAACCAAGAATATGAATCGCTGCAGTCACGAAAGCTTTAAATCTAAATTTAAGACGCTGAAAGTTCAGGTTCTAAATGGGAACAATGTTTATTCTAAAGCTTGAAGGAGGGCAGTGAGCCAGCACCTCTGAGACTTGTAGGGTCGAATGCCCAGTTGCCCTTCACAGTTTTACCAGAGACGCGAGTACAATAGAAGACTGGTCAAATTCGACAGGCATGGATTGTGTCTTCAATGTGATGATCCATCTCACGCGTATACATGAAGGGTTCTCATGGCTCCATCACCGTGGTGGTCAACCTCGAGGGTGTGTTCTCTTCTTTGGCTGTCATTCCATCGCCAAAATAAATAAAAACTTAACTATGAAGTATTTTTTATTTTACCAGGTAAGGTCCGCTGAGCTGTATGGCTCTTTTTCAGAAGCAACCTAGCCACAAATGATAGCTCAAGGAAGTGGCATATCGTGTGGAAATGTATACCAGCCAAATACTATAATCGCATGTTGATTCTAAATGTGGAGAGAAAAACAGGAGGACCCAGAGAAAAATCCACACAACCACGGGGAAAGCAAGAAAACTCCAAATATACAAGGGTCAGGGCCGGGATGGAACCCACGACCTTCTGTATACCAGACAAGTTAGATAACATCTCGCCACCATTCCGTCAATGTGACCATCATCCCGTCTAGCGATGTTGTCCTGCCCAAACTCACTTCATGAACATCTGTGAAAAAAATAGCTCATCGGATTCCTGCAGTATAAATATTCTCATCCAATTCTGATCTAACTTTTCTTTCACACTCAATATGACTTCTCTGCTTTTTTGCATTTATTCCCTCATCAATGCCTTATCTCTCAATCTAATTCCGAGAATTCACGAGCCGTTCCAGAATATAGCGTAATTTGAGAAAAATACAGAATTTTTAAAAATTGAGTCCATTCAGTGTCGCCATCAACCTCACCAACATCGCACTGAATTCCAAGGCAGCGGGGCACCGCTTAGCGAGGCTGCATCAACAGCCGGGAAGTGGGCAGTAGTGGCTGAGTGAATTAAGAAGGGAGACGATTGTTTTTCACGGTTCAACTGTGATGGAGAAAGTGGAGAGATTGAATTAGTGCACCGTGCTGGGTGTTGAATATACCCTTCGATTTGGTGGGGCAGTTCATCGGCAATGTTCATAGGCTCGTGTTGAGATTGGTGAGTGAGCCAGCGAACAGTCTTAAGGACGAGTCTGATTGATTATCTGAAACGCTGTCATTGAAACTTCTGTCGAACCCGTCACTCTGTCGCCCGTTGAACCGTTTCGCAAAATCCGACGCTCTAGAATTTGAGCAAATAACGTATGCACATACGCCATATATATGTTGTACTTCTTTCATACCGTACGTAGTCAACTGTGCTAATCGAATTCTAGATTTGAAGCTTTCGTGACTGCAAGAATTCATACTCTTAGTTCTTTCGGTAAAGTCACGTAGGTAAAAAATGAAATTAAAATTAAAAATATTAAAAGATTAATTTTAATTTTATTTTTTACCGACGTGACTTTACCGAAAGAACTAAGAGTATGTGCTAATCGAAGGTTGGAAGGACATCAAACTAAACACAAAAAGCAATTCGCAAGAAATGGGGTTGCCCACACGCACACACACACAGCTCTAACTTAAACTAACAATCCCTGTTGTTTACACACCGTGCCAGGTTCAGATATCACTCGCTACCGATGTTAACAATGGCTAGGGATCGAACCTGTACACAACAACAATAACAACAGTCCCCATGAGCCACTCGGTCGCAGTGACGTTACCACAGAGCTATGTGCCAGGCCAGCTGCACTTTTGAGTCCAAGTGAAGTGTCGAAGGCTCGCTGACAAAAGGGTCACGGGGACAGACCCAAATGCCATGGGTGAACTCACTGAGATGACTGCTCAGCATTCGCGTGAATCACAAACAAGTGATTTTCACACGTGCGAAAATGTTGCATGTAACATGAGGGTAATAATCAATTTCATGCCGGTGAATCAATGTATCGTCACACACACACACACCGTATCGTTACATACCTCACTCAAACATTCACACACGTTCACTCAGACACAAGAACAAAGATCCCCTGCGTAGCCTTAAGGGGCCGTCCATAAATGACGTCACGCGATTTTGGACGTTTTTTGACCCCCCCCCCCCCTTCGTCACACGACGTCACAAAAGTCAGATCCCCCCCTCAAATATGACGTCACAAAGCTCTGCCCCCCCCCCCCCCCAAAAAAAACATGCTTCAAATCGCTTTAAAACTATTGTCATTGTAGTGCATATTTAATGTGTCGCTGCACTCTGATGTTGTAGGAGAAAACATTTATTGAAAAAGTCTATTTAATTAATTAGAACGTGTTGTCTATATTTATTTAAAGTTGCGCATTTTGATGTGACGTCACATTTCTCAAATCCCCCCCCCCCCTTCGTCACACATCACAAATGTCCCCCCCCCCCCAGGTGCGTGACGTCCTTTATGGACGCCCCCTAAAGAGACTGTGGGAGGGAAAGAGCTTTTTAACGGGCACCCATTTCAGACTGGCGTGGCATTCGAGGAGGGGTGGTGTGGTCATCATCACACCCGACCACCTTTGTCTCCCGAGTGGCGATGTTTACACATCACACTGAGGTGCTCATTTGTGGCTGAGTCGACCTCGGGGAAACCCGGTGACCGGTTGAAATTATTGTCACAAGGCTGTAGCCATGGAGTGAACATTGGGGCGGGACCAAATCTTCCAGGGGGTCTGGGGGTCCCAACTCAGCAAAATATCTAAATTTGAAAACTAATTTCTTGCCTAAAATATAAAAAAATTCACTAACACGTGCGATGGATCTTTTTTTTACAATAATGTCTAATAGTGTATTGTATTGCTCTGTTTTTACCTTTTTACCATTTCTTGTTTCATTGTATGTAATGGCAGAGATTAGGGATTCATAAAGTACAACCATAACCACAATCATATAAGCAGAAATATATGCGTTGATTTATATGAAGACAAGTCCAGATATTGTGGCCGAGGTTTAGCAAATTGTTTTTTTTTATTTACATAACATAGCAATTATTCTTTTATAGCAATATATTGGGAGGGGCGGGGGGAGACATTTTGAGCATATTTGAATATGGGGGGGGGGGGGTTTGTGTGTCCCAATATATATAATAATTACGGCCTTAAATTATAATCACTGGCGTTTGGTCGTGAGCAGGATTCCAACTCGCGCCGTTGTAGATTCGTAGGGCAGCGCCATAATTGCTACACTCACCGACTCATAAACGTACACGCGCACAACAACAACTGAGGCTGATGTTTACCACGGCGCTTGTGCCAGGCTAGGTGCACTCCCGGGGCAACGCACAGTGTCGAAGGCTCGTTGACAGAAGTTCTCACGGGATAGACCCAAGGTGTCGCCATCAGTTGACTGAACTGAGACGACTGGGCCAAGATGCACCAGCACAGACACACACAGACACACACATATATATATAACCACACACACACACACGGACACACACACAGACGAGGCCGGATGGGTTCACGTGATTACTCGAGCTTTACATGGACAACATTCACTGCCACTGTACCAGAGCCGAACAGCTGCTTTGAACTCCCCAAGCGATAAAAACAGCAAAGGGGTTTTGGCTTATTAAGCGGCAGCGGTTAGCCGCGCGCTGTGAATAACCAACAGTTTGAGATCCTAGTAGTAGGTTTTTTACCCTTTAAACTGGTACAAAATTGACACCTTTATACAGGCATCATGTTTGCAATAACCACAACACAAGCAGTCAAAATGCAAACAAAAAGAAACAACTCTGATGATGATAATTGATATGCACTGTCCTTGAAGTTGATTGGTCCACACCCGAGACAGCTTTCTTTAGAGCCTAGTCTCCATTGGTGTTGGACCAGATTACACCAAAAGGTGATACAACTCAAAAACAGTGCACTATCAGAGTATTGAGAGCTCGGGGTAAGCATTTACACTATGAGACCTCCTTTACCAGTGGCAAAATATAGTAGTAGGTTTTTACCCTTTAAACTGGTACAAAACTGACACCTTTATACAGGCATCATGTTTGCAATAACCACAACACAAGCAGTCAAACAACTTCAAGGACAGTGCATATCATTATCATCATCAGAGTTGTTTCTTTTTGTTTGCATTTTGACTGCTTGTGTTGTGGTTATTGCAAACATGATGCCTGTATAAAGGTGTCAGTTTTGTACCAGTTTAAAGGGTAAAAACTTACTACTATATTTTGCCACTGGTAAAGGAGATGTCTCATAGTGTAAAAGTTTGAGATCCTATTAGGAGTACAAATTGAGCTCGTTTGGTGTTCACAAGGGACAATGTATCTAACCGAATGCTGCCATTATTAACCCGTGCTGTTATCATGCCATTGATTAAAGCTGGCAGGTGGTGAAATATATAATGTATATTATTTTGTTAGCGGGGGTGGGGGGGTCTGATCTGGTAAGGGGCCGTCCATAAATGACGTCACGCACCTAGTGGGGGGGGGGTCAGACATTTGTGACGATGTGTGACGAGGGGGGGGTGGGGGTTGAGAAAACACAGAACCACTTTGAGGACCTGAATTCAACACCTCGGGTCAATTGTCTGTCGAAACAATATGGTAAAGGTGAAATAGACTTTTAAAATACCGCATTACTCAGTGCACAGATACGTCCATAAATGACGTCACGCACCTAGAGGGGGGGGGGGTCAGACATTTGTGATGATGTGTGACGAAGGGGGGGAGGGGGGTTTGAGAAATGTGACGCCACATCAAAATGCGCAACTTTAAATAAATATAGACAACACGTTCTATTTAATTAAATATACTTTTTCATAAATGTTTTCTCCTACAACATCAGAGTGCAGCGCCACATTGAATACGCACTACAATGACAATAGTATAAAGCGATTTGATTTGGGGGGGGGGGGGGGCAGAGCTTTGTGACGTCATATTTGAGGGGGGGGGTCTGACTTTTTGTGACGCCGTGTGACGAAGGGGGGGGTCATAAATCGTCCAAAATCGCGTGACGTCATTTATGGACGGCCCCTAAGTAGAGTGCGTGTCGTACGCCTTGGTCCATCCGACACGACCAACTACGACGAACACCGCACCTGCGATGGGCCTGGTTGGCTAGGTACGGTGCGAAAGAAGTCCAACGTACACGTACGCGCGTGCTCCCGGTTTGCGTGGGGGAGGATGCATTGCTGAAAGTCGCGATGTCAACAAATCTGGGTATTGCTCTACTAACGTTTCCCCGTGAACTCACGTGACCATTTTATTACTGCTTCAGCACACCCACCACCGGCGATGTTGGAGAGTAATCCTGCAACATTTAACAATGGGGTCTTGCCAGAATTCTGTGCCGTGCTCACTAAGGGCACTCGCCCCGAACAGTATGTTAAGGCTTTACGGGGGGGGGGGTGTGGAGCGTCATCTTCGTCTTATTAGACGCGATGGCAAATCGCTAAATGTGTGTGGATCAGTGGCGTGCTCAAACAATGGCGTGCTCAAGCAATAACCAACTGGCGTGTTTGTTCACGTGGCAATGTAATTTATTGGCTGTGTCGGGTGGTGGAGGGTGTTGTCGGCACGCGTTGGCGTTTTATCTGATGTGGCAATCTGAGCCAAAAATGTCTTATGAATCACAGCCTATAGATACATTATTATTATGACGGAATGCACGTGTGGGCTTATTAATACTTGTTGAGCGCGTGAGTTCATTCGCTAATTATGTCACGAGGACTGAAGCCTCCCCACAGTACAATGAAAGCACCTGAAACAAGTACAAACATTCGATAATTACACGTTAATTTACATAATAGAGAAAAATCCACGGAGAACAGGCAAGCACTAAATATACACGCCGGTAAAAAATATAATAAAATAAATGAAAACAACTCAATTACATCAGCTGTTTTCATTTATTTTATTTGATTTTTTACCTGCGTGACTTTACCGAAAAATCCAAAGAGTATTAATCCTTGCAGTCGCGAAAGCTTCAAATCTAGAACTAAATATACAGGCGTCAGGGTCAGAATCAGGATGGAACCCACAACCTCCTGCATACCAGGCCAGGTAATGAACATATCGCCACCACGGCGGATATCCAGGCCACTTCCCACCCTAGCAGGTTTGGGAGTTTCACAGATCTACATTATCCGCCAACCTCTCCCCTCCATAGCAATAGTTTACAGGCATGGACCCTGACTCCCCAGGGGGTAAATTGTTATTTACAGTTAACAGTCCCATATGACTCCTAAATCAGCAGTTGTCCTGCCGTATCGGTTCCACCGGATGACGGTCAATTGTGTTGCGATCGAAGCGTCGTGATTAAATTTTATTTTATGTTTTATACCTACGTGACTTTACCGAAAGAACCAAAGAGTTTGGATCCCTGCAGTCACGAAAACTTCAAATCTAGAAAGTCCCATATCCACAGTAACCAGGTTTGCTGATCACTGTTTACTGCTAAATCAACCTTTGGATGGCGACACTGGGTGGGGACTATGTATCCTCAGATGCAAAGCACTCGATGTCATTTTCCACAGGGAAAGTTTCTAAAACAGCCCTATGACTCGACTCAATGAAGTCATCTTCCTCCAACGGATTGTTACACGGGGTTGTTTTTGTTGTTGTTGCAAAAGACAATCTGAAAATACTTTCACCTGAAATTATGGTTTAATCTTGGCCGACTGGCTTCCGTAATTCAAATCCAGGACCTCAGCAGTGCCGGCTTATCGCTTGGCCCGCAGGGATTACGAGCGACTTGATTCACACGGCCACTTGCGGTTCTTGAGTGCGTGCCAAGTTGAGGTGACCAGGCGGATCAGGTCAGAGCGTTGAGCCGACACCCCCGAAATCCTGGGTCCAAATTCACGATGTCAGCTGTAATGAAGCCAATGTTCTCAAATGTGGTCAGTTGATAGTGTCAGCCTTGTCACCAATGACTACGGGAAAATACAACCGCGTACAATTTTTTGCTCTGTATCTAATTTAGTGGAAGTCCAGTTTTGAGAATTAATAATATCGAATTTGATTGTCATGCGATTGGCGTTATTCTCGTTATTAGGGCAGGTAGGAAAGTGCTGTCTGGGCCAGAGGTCACTTGAAGGCATCTCAGAAGAAGTTCTGGAGCATACCCTTCCGCAAACTATTCTCAAACACGAAGAATTGCACTACTGCATGAGAGATTCCGATTGTTAAATGCCTGCTTGCGATAACGCCTTCCGAACTTTAGCTCATCACGTCTGGGGTTTGTTTAATCCATACTTCACCACACTGGTCAAGGCAGACTGGGGAAGGGGGGGGAGGGGCCCAGGACTGATGCACATTTCATTCGCCAATGAAGTTCGCCATGAGCAGAATTCCAATTCAGGTCACCAGGTTCATAATGCAGCGTGCTATCCACTGCGCCACCACCTCTTTCTTTGTGGATCGCATACACGTAATGATGCATCATCAATCTACATATATAAAAAGGAAATTTGTGAATATGTGTGTCTGTTCAAAATGTTTAGCAAACTTCCCGACATGCAACAAACTTGAAATTTGCCATTTGGGTACTTTCCAGACTGTACACCATGCAAAATTTATAAAAATAGACTTTTGTATTTTTTTGGGGGGTGGGGGGGGCGCAATAATGCATATATTTTGCACGGCAAGTGAGCTGTGACGTCACATCTGTCATGTCACCCGCGCATGTGGAAGCATCACGCAGTGTGCCTGCTGACGTCACGCATCCCCCCTCACCCTCCGCGTAGGCCATGTATCAATCCAAGACAAGAATTCAAGTTCCGGGCGAAGCCGGGTAGTAAAGCTGGTAATATAATAAAATGTCTCAATCTCCTGACACATAACGTCGCACTCATCACACACAAATTAACCAAAATACCTTGCTGATCTCTTCAAGGAGCATAAACCATCACGCAAACTCCGGTCGTTCCTCGCAGCGGCTTTTGGCTAGTCGTCGAAAAAAGACGGTCACTGCATCGCGTGCTTTCAAAGGTGCTTCGTGCGGCCATCTGGAATGCTCTTCCAATTTGAAGAAGTCACTAGAGCTTGCACTTTAAAATGTAGATTGTAAACTAATTTCTTTACAGCTGCTTTTTGTTTTTAGTTTGTTGTCCTTCCCCCGCACCTCCGATTAGCACAGTTGGCTATGTACGGTACGAAGGAAGTTCAACACACATGCATCGAATTGCATGTGTAACAATCATGTATGACTCATGAAGGTTCCATGCATATTATGTGCAAATGTTACAACGCAGTCAACATAGCGAAACAAACGATACAGAAATATAAAATGAGAAGGCAAACCTTAGACAGAAAAGAGCATGTCCTTGAATCAAGTCGTGCTCGATTCGTGACGATTCGTGAAATCGCAGGGGTAAGGAAGAATGGTTTGCATGCATCATTCATTTATTTCAAGTCTATTTAACTTCATTGTGATATTTTAATCCATGCCCACATACATCTGTGTTTTCTTTACACGCCGATAAAGTTTGACCCCTGAGTATGTGTGATTTTCTGCAACTTATTAATATTCCGTGAATTCAACAACGCACTACTGACTGTGAGTTGTATGCACGGTCCATGATTTGTTGTTAAAATCTCCAGCACATCACAAGATGCAGAACGTCATGTACCCGGAAATTGCATTCGATAGCTGTGAATGTTCACGATACATTCATCAAATTGCACACTTAATGCATTCACGGTGTACGCAGTTTTGGGCACAAATGATATGCAGATTACATAGTTAGGCGAATTCACTGAACAAACCTACAGTGAGGGAAAAAAGTATTTGATCCCCTGCTGATTTTGTACGTTTGCCCACTGACAAAGAAATGATCAGTCTATAATTTTAATGGTAGGTTAATTTGAACAGTGAGAGACAGAAACACAACAACAAAATCCAGAAAAACGCATGTCAAAAATGTTGTAAATTGATTTGTATTATAATTGAAATAACTATTTGACCCCCTCTCAATCAGAAAGATTTCTGGCTCCCAGGTGTCTTTTATACAGGTAACGAGCTGAGATTAGGAGCACACTCTTACAGGGAGTGCTCCTAATCTCAGCTTGTTACCTGTATAAAAGACACCTGTTCACAGCAGCAATTAATCAATCAGATTCCAAACTCTCCACCATGGCCAAGACCAAAGAGCTCTCCAATGATGTCAGGGACAAGTTTGTAGACCTAGAAAAGGCTGGAATGGGCTACAAGACCATCGCCAAGCAGCTTGATGAGAAGGTGACAACAGTTGGTGCGATAATTCGCAAATGGAAGAAACACAAAAGAACGGTCAATCTTCCTCGGCCTGGGGCTCCATGCAAGATCTCACCTCGTGGAGTTGCAATGATCATGAGAACGGTGAAGAATCAGCCCAGAACTACACAGGAGGATCTTGTCAATGATCTCAAGGCAGCTGGGACCATAGTCACCAAGAAAACAGTTGATAACACACTACGCCGTGAAGGACTGAAATCCTGCAGTGCCCACAAGGTCCCCCTGCTCAAGAAAGCACATATACATGCCCGTCTGAAGTTTGCCAATGAACATCTGAATGATTCAGAGGACAACTGGGTGAAAGTGTTGTGGTCAGATGAGACCAAAATGGAGCTTTTTGGCATCAACTCAACTCGCAGTGTTTGGAGGAGGAGGAATGCTGCCTATGACCCCAAGAACACCATCCCCACCGTCAAACATGGAGGTGGAAACATTATGCTTTGGGGGTGTTTTTCTGCTAAGGGGACAGGACAACTTCACCGCATCAATGGGACGATGGACGGGGCCATGTACTGTCAAATCTTGAGTGAGAACCTCCTTCCCTCAGCCAGGGCATTGAAAATGGGTCGTGGATGGGTATTCCAGCATGACAATGACCCAAAACACACGGCCAAGGCAACAAAGGAGTGGCTCAAGAAGAAGCGCATTAAGGTCCTGGAGTGGCCTAGCCAGTCTCCAGACCTTAATCCCAGTCTCTGATAGGCTCTCTAAGACAATGGATTGACACGGCAGCCTCTGATAGGCTCTCTAAGACAATAGCTTGGCACAGCAGTCTCTGATAGGCTCTCTAGACAATAGCTTGGCACGGCAGCCTCTGATAGGCTCTCTAAGACAATGGATTGGCACGGCAGTCCCTGATAGGCTCTCTAAGACAATGGATTGGCACAGCAGTCTCTGATAGGCTCACTAAGACAATAGATTGGCACAGCAGCCTCTGATAGGGTCTCTAAGACAATTGATTGGCACGGCAGCCTCTGATAGGGTCTCTAAGACAATGGATTGGTACAGCAGCCTCTGATAGGCTCTTTAAGACAATGGATTGGCACGGCAGCCTCTGATAGGGTCTCTAGACAATAGATTGGCACGGCAGTTTCTGATAGGGTCTCTAAGACAATGAATTGGTACGGCAGTCTCTAATAGGCTCTCTAAGACAATGGATTGGCACGGCAGCCTCTGATAGGCTCTTTAAGACAATGGATTGGCACGGCAGTCTCTGATAGGCTCTCTATGACAATGGATTGGCACGGCAGCCTCTGATAGGCTTTTTAAGACAATGGATTGGCACGGCAGCCTCTGAGAGCCTCTCTAAGACAATAGATTGGCACGACAGCCTCTGATTGGCTCTCTAAGACAATAGCTTGGCACGGCAGTCCCTGATAGGCTCTCTAAGACAATGGATTGGCACAGCAGTCTCTGATAGGCTCTCTAAGACAATAGATTGGCACGGCAGCCTCTGATAGCCTCTCTAAGACAATGGATTGGCACGGCAGTCCCTGATAGGCTCTCTAAGACAATGGATTGGCACAGCAGTCTCTGATAGGCTCTCTAAGACAATAGCTTAGCACAGCAGTCTCTGATAGGCTCTCTAGACAATAGCTTGGCACGGCAGCCTCTGATAGGCTCTCTAAGACAATGGATTGGCACAGCAGCCTCTGATAGGCTCTCTAAGACAATAGATTGGCACGGCAACCTCTAATAGGCTCTCTAAGACAATGGATTGGCACGGCAGTCCCTGATAGGCTCTCTAAGACAATGGATTGGCACAGCAGTCTCTGATAGGCTCTCTAAGACAATAGATTGGCACAGCAGCCTCTGATAGGGTCTCTAAGACAATTGATTGGCACGGCAGCCTTTGATAGGGTCTCTAAGACAATGGATTGGTACAGCAGCCTCTGATAGGCTCTTTAAGACAATGGATTTGCACGGCAGCCTCTGATAGGGTCTCTAGACAATAGATTGGCACGGCAGTTTCTGATAGGGTCTCTAAGACAATGGATTGGTACAGCAGCCTCTGATAGGCTCTTTAAGACAATGGATTTGCACGGCAGCCTCTGATAGGGTCTCTAGACAATAGATTGGCACGGCAGTTTCTGATAGGGTCTCTAAGACAATGGATTGGTACAGCAGCCTCTGATAGGCTCTCTAAGACAATGGATTGGCACGGCAGTCTCTGATAGGCTCTCTATGACAATGGATTGGCACGGCAGCCTCTGATAGGCTTTTTAAGACAATAGATTGGCACGGCAGCCTCTGAGAGGCTCTCTAAGACAATAGATTGGCACGACAGCCTCTGATAGGCTCTCTAAGACAATAGCTTGGCACGGCAGTCTCTGATAGGGTCTCTAAGACAATAGATTGGCACGGCAGCCTCTGATAGCCTCTCTAAGACAATGGATTGGCACGGCAGTCCCTGATAGGCTCTCTAAGACAATGGATTGGCACAGCAGTCTCTGATAGGCTCTCTAAGACAATAGATTGGCACGGCAGCCTCTGATAGGCTCTCTAAGACAATGGATTGGCACGGCAGTCCCTGATAGGCTCTCTAAGACAATAGATTGGCACAGCAGCCTCTGATAGGGTCTCTAAGACAATTGATTGGCACGGCAGCCTCTGATAGGGTCTCTAAGACAATGGATTGGCACGGCAGCCTCTGATAGGCTCTCTAAGACAATGGATTGGCACGGCAGCCTCTGATAGGCTCTTTAAGACAATGGATTGGCACGGCAGCCTCTGATAGGCTCTCTAAGACAATAGATTGGCACGACAGCCTCTGATAGGCTCTCTAAGACAATAGATTGGCACGGCAGTCTCTGATAGGCTCTCTAAGACAATAGCTTGGCACGGCAGTCTCTGATAGGGTCTCTAAGACAATAGATTGGCACAGCAGTCTCTGATAGGGTATCTAAGACAATGGATTGGCACAGCAGCCTCTGATAGGAACCTCTAGACAATAGATTGTCTGATGGTGGTCTGCAGACCAAACACAAACAGCCTCTGCTGAACGTACCAAGGTCAATGTGTGTCCGTGCAGCAAAGAGCATGGGGAAAGTGATCCATTTTCTGTCAGCGGCCCTGGGCCATTGCTGAAAAATTCCACATTCCTATTGAGGGACAGACTCTCAGCCACACACAGGGTAACAAATGGCAATCACTGGTGACTTGCGGAAAAAAGTTGTGCATGTTGTATTGATCACGGAAGGGCCACGGGCTGAGTCGATCCCGCTTACGATGGAGAAGTCGGCATACAAGCCACAGCGCCACAGACGAATTTAACCTTGGCCGAGGCTCCTCCTCATTGCTCCCTGCATATTTGTGCTAAAAAAAAAATCACTCTCACGTATTACCGTGCCTAACCGTAACCCCGACCCGAAACAATAACTCTAAACCCTAAACTCTAACCACGAATTCTAACCCTAACACCCAAACCTAAGCCATGAGCCCACGAGTAGCACGGTTGGCTATGTACGGTGCGAAAGAGGTTAAAAACACAGTACATACATATGAACCTCGCTAATAACTATACACCCTAACCCTCTATGTATGTTGAACTTATTTTACACCGTATGTAGCCAACCATGCTTATCGTAGGTGCGGGTCAAGGACAGCCAAAACCATAACCCTTAAACCTAAGCCATGAACCAGATTAATAACCATAAACCTAATCCTAAACCTCAGCTATAATCCTAAGCTCTAACCCTAAACCTTAACCCCAAACCTCAGCTATAACCATAAACCCTCGGCAAAACCTCTGACTATAAACCCTCGCTCCCTAATTATCTAACTGTAACCCCGAACCCTAACCACAATGCTTCAGCCCTGCGCCGTAAGTAAAGAAGCCACCACGCGTCAATATTTCACGCACTGAAATCCAAGGAAGAAGCGCACCGCACAAAACACCTGGTCTACGATCGGGTCAAGATCTGTAGGGACAGCACGGGTACTTGTGTCACGTCCTTAGACATGATTACCTTGAGACAATGTGGAGACTTGGCGATGAGCAGTAAGAGTCCAGTAGGAGACACAGTAGTGGTGAGCAGTCGAGGGGCGCTACGTGTCCCCTTTAGAGACAGCATTCCACATTGAGCCACGTTTAGACGCGGCTGCTTCCATCCTTGCAGCGTTGGAAATAACCGGCGGTCGAAAATAGCCGCAGCGTCAGCCATCCAGCCACCGCTGACTCCGATTAGTGACGCCAGCATCAGCATAACCACAAAGTCTACCAGAGCTACCACGGACACAGGCAGCGTTACCACGAACTTTCACCACAACTACCACGAGCACAATCACCACAGTTACCACAAACTCCACCGCAACTACCACGAACTCCACCACAGTTACCACGAACTCCACCATAGTCACCACAAACTCCACCACAGTTACCACGAACTCCACCATAGTCACCACGAACTCCACCACAGTTACTACGAATTCCACCACAGTTACCACGAACTCCACCACAGTTACCACGAACTCCACCACGGTTACCACGAACTCCACCACAGTTACCACTAACACCACCGCAGTTACCACGAACTCTACCACAGTTACCACTAACACCACCGCAGTTACCACTAACACCACCACGGTTACCATGAACTCCACCACAGTTACCACGAACTCCACCACAGTTACCACGAACTCCACCACAGTCACCACGAACTCCACCACAGTCACCACGAACTCCACCACAGTTACCACGAACTCCACCACAGTTACCACGAACTCCACCACGGTTACCATGAACTCCACCACAGTTACCACTAACACCACCACAGTTACCACTAACACCACCACAGTTACCACTAACTCCACCACAGTTACCACTAACACCACCACGGTTACCATGAACTCCACCACAGTTACCACGAACTTCACCACAGTTACCACGAACTCCACCACAGTTACCACGAACTCCACCACAGTCACCACGAACTCCACCGCAGTTACCACGAACTCCACCGCAGTTACCACGAACTCCACCACAGTTACCACGAACTCCACCACAGTCACCACGAACTCCACCGCAGTTACCACGAACTCCACCACAGTTACCACGAACACCACCACAGTCACCACGAACTCCACCACAGTTACCACGAACTCCACCACAGTTATCACGAACTCCACCACAGTTACCACGAACTCCACCACAGTCACCACGAACTCCACCACAGTTACCACGAACTCCACCACAGTAACCACGAACTCCACCGCAGTTACCACGAACTCCACCACAGTTACCACGAACTCCACCACAGTTACCACGAACTCCACCACAGTTACCACGAACTCCACCACAGTCACCACGAACTCAACCACAGTTACCACGAACTCCACCACAGTTACCACGAACTCCACCGCAGTTACCACGAACTCCACCACAGTCACCACGAACTCCACCACAGTTACCACTAACACCACCACGGTTACCACGAACTCCACCGCGGTTACCATGAACACCACCACAGTTACCACGAAATTCACCACCAGTGTTAATATTACAACAACCACCATTGCCACTCATATCATCACCACCATTACCACTAACGACTGTAATATAAACATTACCAAAACTATTACCAGTGACATCAGTTTCATCTCAATGACACCGCCGTCATCACCGAATGTATCACCACCAGTGCCGGGAAAATCATCTCCACCACTGCCACCATAACCACATTTACCACCAACATTATCACCATCGTCAATATGAACCAATAATAACACATTATCATCATCACATCGCCACCACTGCCATATCTCACCATCGCCACCACCATTACTAACATTACCAATGTCTCGATTTAAAGCTTTCGTGACTGCAGGCATTCATATTCTTGGTTCTTTTATTTTATCGTGAGAATTTTTATTTTATTATGTTTTATTTTCAGTATTTTATTATTTTCCTTCTACGTGACTTTACCGAAAGAACCAAGAAGATGAATCCCTGCAGTCACGAAAGTTTTAAATGGAAAAATTTCATTCGGTAAAGTCACGTAGAAGGTAAATAATAAAATAATAAAAATATTAAGCAATACAAATCTCACGACATTTCGACTGCAACACAAGCAATCATCATCAAAGTACAGTAAATCATTTTTTTCACACCTGATGATGATTGCTTGTGTTGCAGTCGAAACGTCGTGAGAATTGTATTGTTTTTCATTTTTATTATTTTATTATTTCCCTTCTACGTGACTTTACCGAAAGAACCAAGAATATATATTACTAATGTCACCACAATTATACCCATGACGGTGATTTCCACGGACGTAATGCAATCAACCACCTACATCATTTTCCTTACCACCACAATCACCACTACAACTACCATCAATATGGCATTACCACCACCACAATCATCAATACTGTAAACCACCTCTACCATTATCACCACCGTCATTCATACTATAAATCATCTCTACCATTATGGGGCCGTCCATAAATGACGTCACGCGATTTTTGACGATTTTTTACCCCCCCCCCCCCCCCGTCGTCGTCACACGGCGTCACAAAAAATCAGACCCCCCTCAAATATGACGTCACAAAGCTCTGCCCCCCCCCCCCAAAAAAAAATAAAACATACTTCAAATCGCTTTAAACTATTGTCATTATAGTGCGTATTTAATGTGGCACTGCACTCTGATGTTGTAGGAGAAAACATTTATTCAAAAGTATATTTAATTAAGTAGAACGTGTTGTCTATATTTATTTAAAGTTGCGCATTTTTATGTGACGTCATATTTCTCAAACACACATTGTCACAAATGTTTGACCCCCCCCCCCCTCTAGGTGCGTGACGTCATTTATGGACGGACCCTATCATCACTATCGTCACTACCACCCCGCTACGATCACAACTACCATAACTAATGCATCCACTCCTAATAACAATCACAAATACAAAGATCCCCCATATAGCCTCCAACAGACTATAAGGGCAAGTGCTGTTAAGCGAGCGCCTATGAAGGCTGGGACGGTACACGAGGGGGTGGTTGGCCAGCACCATGCCCGACCGCCTTTGTCTTCCTAGTGGCGATAGTTACACACCGCAGTGTGTTCATTTATAAAATGTAACAATCAGACAAGATGAGCAACACGTGTATTATGGATAGAAGCAGGTACAAACTGAACATTCATGATAATAATTAGAGAAAGGCAAATTATAGATTTCTTGGAATTGTAATGCTAAAACAAGATACTGAAATATAAATGTTCGACTGGGAACGTTATAGATAAAACACGGGGATGACGGCGAATTGAGTTACATAAGCAATTTAAACAATTTGATGCAACAGGGACCATCCAATAATAAAGTTCTTGAGTAATATCAATGACAGAGCTAAATAGAAGAAGGCCCGGTGGGCTTTGAGAAAGGGCATATGGCACATATGGAGAGATTTTTGTTAAAATGTAAAAAAAAAAACAATTTAAGTGTTAAAATTGGTTGAGGGCATTCAACGGGCATCTAAAAAAAATTCCGTGGGTAGGGGAGAAAACGCCCCCCCCCCCCACCTTGAGTTTATTCAGCCTCTGACCACCGCTGTGAACCATTCTTTTTTGTTCAGTTTGCTGTCCTTCCCTACCCCCCGCACCTCCGATTAGCACGGTTGGTTACGTACGTGCGTGCATCAACATTGTCACCATTGGCACCGCTGCCGTGATTTTACAATAGATCGCCATCGTGATCTAAAAACGCCCCCAGAACAATGTCTAAGTTGGGCCGCGTCTGCCCGCCCGTCTGCCCGCCCGTCTGCCCGCTCGCCCGCCCGCCCGCGTCTCTCTTTCACTGCCAGCCGTGGAAGCACTAGTATGTCCCTTGTGCCGGACCCGTAGCGAGGAATGTTGTGAGTGCTTTGCGTCATTTCAACCAAAGGAGAAAGACCCCCAAGACCCACGTCGTTGGGCACCGTGACTCCTGGAGGGCAGAGGCCCTTTCATAAACATGTTGACTTTGTTTACTCACGCAAGTTTGGCAGAGTCCCAAGACTTTTTTTTTTCACCAGGGTTTGTAAGGCATGATATTTGATGCCATTTAGTTTTTTCATATAGTCCATAATATATATTTTTGTTGGGTTAGATTGCGTAAATATACGTGTCGTTAAACCCGCCACCACCCGATGCAACCAATTAGAAAGGTTTGTCACGTAAACACAAACATGCCAAATTTCGATTTAAAGCTTTCGTGATTGCAGGGATTCATATTCTTGGTTCTTTCAGTAAAGTCACGTAGAAGGGAAATAATAAAATAATAAAAATATAACATAATAAAATACAATTCTCACGACGTTTCGGCCACAACGCAAGCAGCCGTCCTCAGGGGAATAGCAGGTATGTTCTTCACCTGAGGACCTGTTCTTCACCTGAGGACGGCTGCTTGCGTTGTGGCCGAAACGTCGTGAGAATTGTATTTTATTATGTTTTATTTTTATTATATTTTATTATTTCCCTTCTACGTGACTTTACCGAAAGAACCAAGAAGACATCACCATTAACTTCACCATCACTATCAACTCCACCATCAACTACTACCATCACCATAAATTCCACAATCACCACATCACCCATCAAATCCACTACCACTATCATCACCACATCACCATGAACTCCACCATCACCAGATCACCAACAACTCCACCACCACTGCCATTACCAGATAACCAGCACCATAAAATCCACACTCACCACATCGCCGCCAACTCCACCAATACAATCATCTCCACATCAGCATCACAATGAACTCCACCATCACCAGATCACCAACAACTCCACCACCACTGCCATTACCAGATAACCAGCACCATCAAATCCACACTCACCACATCGCCGTCAACTCCACCAATTCAATCATCTCCACATCAGCATCACAATGAACTCCACCATCACCACATCACCATCAACTCCACCACCGCCAGCACAGCATCACCACTGCCGTGAACAGCCAGCACAGCTACACCACAGCCGGTAGCTACACGATTGGGGGTGCCCTCATCCAGCAGTGGATTGAGACCATGGCTGCTGCACATGTACATTGTAGATCTGTGCAATTCGCCTCTTTGATTTCGATGGTATTCTCTTGTGTGTTCCGGTTTTATGACTATTTCATTATTTTACTTACAAAAGTAATCTTTCGATTTTAGCAATAATATGTTTCGTGAGTTTGCATGATTGATTTAAATTGATACTTGCCGGTTGAAGCTATATACATTTTGACATGCGAGTTATAATAGATGTTTGATTTAAAAAAAAAAACACACGCTCAGTGCACCAGGCTTTATAGATTTAAAAATAACTCAAGCATTGCAATTCTTCTATATATTATATGTGAAAGCCTTCATCCAGCAGTAGCTTGACAAAGTGATGTACATTATCATTGATATGAATCAAACTTAAACGATAATTATCGTTAAAATAAAACGTAATAAAATACAATTCTCACGACGTTTCGGCCACAACGCAAGCAGCCGTCATCAGGTGAAGAACAGGTCTTTCCGACAGACAGCGTCTGAATGACGCTGTCTTTTCTGAATGACGCTGTCTTTCCGACAGACCTGTTCTTCACCTGAGGACGGCTGCTCGCGATGTGGCCGAAACATCGTGAGAATTTTACCGAAAAAACCTAAGAATAGTATTTTATTATGTTTTATTTTTATTACTTTATTATTTCCCTTCTACGTGACTTTAACGAAAGAACCAAGAAGATAATTATCGTGCCATAGGCTCCTACAATTTTTTGGGATGACCCAATTTCTACGGTAGAAACGCAGCATGTCCGCTCGACGTGTGTGGAAACTGCAAGTCAGGAAAAATGACCCCACACGAGATGGGGTAGCGTTAAAAATATATCCTTATCAGTGAGCCACCAGCTGCACTGCATCCTCCAGGCATTACTGCACCCCGTTGCCCCGCAACAAGGTGGGTTGTCTGACACACATGCATTGGTGCCATCACGTTGTGATCCGTCAACCCCACTCGATTACAAAGTCTCTTCATGTAAAAAAAAAATACAGCACTTCGTTAGCAGCCAATTGCGCTCCATTCAGTGTTGTTAATTATCTTCTAATGTTTATTGGACTTGGCATTTTGGGATGATGTTTGATGCACCCCCCCCCCTATTAATTTCACGAATCCCTTAGGGTTCCGAAGCTTTTTGCTTGCTTTAGATCACGCCGAGCACTGCCGCTTGCCACAAATCCATGCCGCTCATCTTGTGTCGGCGGAGCAGTGTGAACTCAAACGCAGTCCCATCCATGCGTTGTCCTTGCGTGAAGATCGCGCCTCCTGATCTCCGCACTTTTCTTTCCTTCGCCAAAGATTCACCCGATGTGAAATATACGAGCACGACATTGGCAGCCCAACTTCGCTACACTCATTGTTGTTGTTGTTGGGTTCGGGTGCAAAGTGGTTTAGCGCACTGCAGTCTGAATTCAGTTCGCCTTGCCATGGCTAAGGGTCAGTGGCGGGTGACACCGAAACTGGACCCGGGGCGCTCTCCCCCCGAACAACCCTAACACTGAGCGGTGCCGTGAAGAATGGAGAAACGACCTTCACGGACCGACACGGCGCGGGAAGGACCGCGTGCAGCGAACGGACGAGTGAGGTCCACAAGTTTCTGCGTCATCCTAAATGTCATACTTTATAAGTGACGGTCGTGGCTGCGGTCCACGCAAATTGCCCCACGAGAGGGAATTCTCAAGAGGCGTTCTACTCTCGAGGGTTCATTGTCCCGCTCTTCCACGCTGGCCAGATATCTAGGAAGAGTTCTGAGTAGCCCACACTTGACCCCACCACGCACGACCTGCAGATCAACTGTCGTGAACCCATTGACGCTGCTGGGTGGACAGAAGTGGTGGTGGTGGGGGGGGGTTGAATTTACTAAAAACCCGCCCCATTGTTTCAACTGCCGCGTCGGAGGTCGACCGATGACCTCTTGCATGTACGTATATGTATGTTGAACTTCTTTCGCACCGTACGTAGCCAACCGTGCCAACTGGAGGTGTGGGGGAAGTGACAGAGAACTAAACACTTCAGCGATTGTTTCTCGCCGTGGTTGTCCCACCTGATGACGGACACTCGTGTTGCGTCCGAAACGTCGCGATTTATTTTATTTAATCTCATACCTACGCGACAACAAAACGGTTCTAAAGAAATGAGTTTTCAATCTAGATTTAAAAGTGCATAGCTCCAGTGGCTTGCTAATATTCAAAAGCAATAAGCGTTCCTGGCCGTCTTTCGATTGAAAGCTTTCGTGACTGCAGGGATTCATCTTCTTGGTTTTTTCGGTAAAGTCACGTAGAAGGGAAATAATAAAATAATAAAAATAAAACATAATAAAATAATTCTCACGACTTTTCGGCCACAACGCAAGCAGCCGTCCTCAGGTGAAAAACAGGTCTGTCGGAAAGACACTGTCTTTTTCGACAGACCTGTTCTTCACCTGAGGACAGCCCTGTTCTTCACCTGAGAATGGCTGCTTGCGTTGTGGCCGAAACGTCGTGATCATTATTTTATTATGTTTTACTATTTTATTATTTCCCTTCTACGTGACTTTACGGAAAGAACCAAGAAGATTGCCGTCTTTGTTCGATGTCCAGCCAAAAGCCGCTGCTGCAAGGGGTGACCGGAATCCGCGTGATGTGTTTCTGCTCCTCTGCGAAATCGGCAAGATATTGCGGTTCATGTGGCAACGAGTGTAGACCTCGTAATGTATTTGTTCGGCAACCGGGGTGCCAATGCAGCTCAGCGAGCACTGGACGGACATGGTCGGATCTTGTAGTATCAGTGTAGTATCAGTGTAGTATCAGTGTAGTATCAGTGTAGTATCAGTGCAGTATCAGTGTAGTACCAGTGACGACACGTGCTTCTGGATCGCAAGCCCAGAGCGCAAACACCACAGCAGCAGCATCCCACTTTTAAAAGTAGCGTGATTTAATGATCGAATCACTTTAACGGATCATGTAATCGAATCGTCATTTAGGTTTGTGTTTAAGCTCACTGGTTCACAGCAATTGCTATCATTGCAGCTCTCTAGGCATGCTGGACTTCTTTCGCACCGTACGTAGCCAACCGTGCTAATCGGAGGTGCAAATCTGCGTGTGTGTTGTGATGGGTGTGCATTGGCACAAGTTGGTGACTCTATCCTCTTTCCTTTTTTTTTGGGGGGGGGGGGGGGGGTGGTAGATTTTGTTTTGTTAATGAAAGTACAGTAATTACACACATTCCTGCGGAGGGAGCTGGTAGGAACGTTGGGTTGCTCGGTCAATGGCCAGGGTCAACGGCGGCGTGGTGCATTCCGCAAATATGCCCGACTGTGAGGGCGGGCACAAGCCGGCGTGAGTAGGTTAAACGTTGAGTTTTATAAGGGCACCACGGGGTGACCAGCCCCTCCTCACCCAGCCCCTCCCCACCCAGCCCCTCCCCACCCTCTTCTCCCCACCCAGCCCCTCCCCACCCTCCCCTCCCCACCCAGCCCCTCCCTCCCCACCCAGCCCCTCCCTGCACGACGGACGGACACAATAATCCTGTTGGCTGGTGGAACCAGTGGGTTCCTACCAGTAAAAAGTACACAGTATAGACACGTATTAATCTAAGACAAAGGACTTTATTTTCAATGGCGAGGTACCATTGAGCCAATCAGCTCTGTTACAAGGATGACCAAACGAGCACAAACAAGACATTATATCGTGCCAAACACAACAATCTTATTATAAGCTCAAAACAGCACTCGCAGTCATGAGGATTACAATTACCAGCGCTTGTAACGCGATTGCAATAACTAAAAAGCATTGCGCCAAAACACTGGCTATGAAGATGACCATCATACTAATAAAGCCCTTATCTGTTAATTTCCCATACAGCGTGCTCTGTTTACAAAACAAATGTCTTGGGCACTCAGCGAGATCCAACAAACATAAAACAGGAAAGTAAAGAGTAAACAGAAATAGCAGCCGTGGGACCCAATGGAATTTCAAACAGTGACATGAACGTGAAGTTAAATCATGGGTTTGCAATACGCCATCGTCATTGGCGATGCCGCGTCGCGCGCTTTCACGTGCGCCTCTGCGGCCGTCTGGAACGCTCTTCCTTCCAATATTAGGAAACCGCTGGAGCTATGCGCTTTTAAATCTAGATTGAAAAACGTATTTTTTTACTGGTAGGAACCTCCTGGTTACACCAGCCCACAGGGGATTATTGTGTCCGTCCGTCCGTCGTGCATCCAAAAATGGGAGGGGTGGAGCTGGATGGAGAAGGGAGGGTGGGGAGGGGCTGGGTGGGGAGGGTGGGGAGGGGCTGGATGGGGAGGGTGGGGCTGGGTGGGGGGAGGGGCTGGGTGGTGAGGGTGGGGCTGGGTGGAGGGTGGGTGGGAGGGGTGGGGCTGGGTGGGGAGGGGCTGGTCACCCCGTGGTGCCCTTATTAAACTCAACGTTTAACCTACTCACGCCGGCTTGTGCCCGCCCTCACAGTCGGGCATATTTGCGGAATACACCACGCCGCCGTTGACCCTGGCCATTGCCCGAGCAACCCAACGTTCCTACCAGCTCGCTCCGCAGGAATGTGTTTGTTTACAACTGCTCCGTGTGTTTAATTTGTTGTCCTTCCCCCCACACTTCCGATGAGCGCGGTTGGCTATGTACGGTGAAAAAAAAAGTACGCCATACAACAGCTGCACAATCCAGCGGAAGGACACACCGGTGTGGTACAACGACCCCACGCCCGCGACCTTCATGTTCCACAATCCATTCGCTGTCACGTGACGCTCTTGCCGACTGAGAAGCGGCACGGCCCAACTCTCTGCTTGACCAGCGCGGGGACGTGCACACCTGTACCAGCCCCCGTTGTCCAATCCGCTGTTGGACAAGGGCCTTCCCGCACGGTTTGCATCATCGGGGGGGGGGGGTGGGGTCATTTGGCCACACATTCATCATCACGCTGGGGTCAGTGCGGGTGGATGAAAAGGCAGTGAGCGCATATACGTCGCGGCGTGGCACAACGCAATTGTCGATGCTCCCTGCTGACGAACCGAGCCTCGTGGCAATCTACCTCGGCCGCCGTGTTATAGACACGGTGGCTGGCCATCCGAACCTGCTTGGCTACCGAGATCTGACCAGATCGCCTGTGGGGGCAGGGGGGGGTGTCGGGGGTGGTCAGCATTTTGGGCGATCCGATCATGGGCAGGTTAAATTTCGATTTAAAGCTTTCGTGACTGCAGGGATTCATCTTCTTGGTTCTTTCGGTAAAGTCACGTAGAAGGGAAAAATGATAAAATAATAAAAATAAAACAATAAAATAGGACGGCTGCTTGCCTGAGGACGGCTGCTTGTGTTGTGGCCGAAACGTCGTGAGAATTATTTTATTATGTTTAATTTATTTTATTTTATTATTTCTCTTCTACGTGACTTTACCGAAAGAACCAAGAACATGGGCAGGTTGTTTGTCAATTCTTCACGGCGCTGCTCAGTGTTGGCGTTGCTCAAGGGGAGAGAGTCCCCGGACCGAACGTGATGAGTGAGATACCACGGTGGCAAGATGTTAACTACCTGGCCTGGTATACAGGAGGTCGTGGGTTCGATCCTGGCCCTTCTAATCCCTCTAGCAGCGCTCCACTCCCCCTACCCCACACCCCCCTCTCTATCTCTCCTCCCTTGCTCCTCCCCCCCTCTCTTACCTATATAGCCTCTTGTTACAGCTGCCCCTTTTGCCCACTTCAGCAATTGTTTCTTGCTGTAGTTGTCCCACCTGATGACGGACGCTTGTGTTGTGCCCGAAACGTCGTGATTTAATTCATTTTATTTTCTACCTACGCGACTTTACCGAAAGAACCAAAGAGTATGGATCCCTGCAGTCAGAATGTCGCAGAGGGCAAGCGAAATGTTCCGTGGTGCCGTCTGATGTTTCGCTCGAGCTCACGCCAGGCATCGTCAGACTCTCACGTCAAAGACCTTCCTGATCCAGGTCCTCAAGTAGGCGGCGTGACATCGTGGAGGCAATCAGCAATGAAGTCTGATTATAATCTGATTGTAATCAGACTTGATTGCTGACCAGTGTAAAGCATGGATGCAAGTTCCATGTACGACAGAGGTCATTGCGATGAAATAAGGAACAGTTTTTGACCAAACCCTCGTACATGTTTTATGAATAATAACTGTCAACAATGCACGTACCTTTGCCGAATCCATTTCTGTGTGAAGGCCTCCAAGGTCTTTCTTTCTTAGGGGTTGCTTGACTATACTTCACCGCACTGGTCAGTGTGGGATTGGTGAAGGACAGGGGAGCCCAGGGACCGGTTTGGTTTTCACTCGCCGCTGATGTTACCCATGGTCAGGAATCGAACTCGGGCCACCCAACTTCAGAGTGCTGTGAGCGAGCCCACTGCACGACTGCTCCACCCAGTATTAATTACACGGTGGTTAATGCCACATATTTTACTTAATTTGGCCTGCCCCAGCTATAATGACCTTCACTGAATTGGTAGCCAAATTGGAAGCTCGCCATTTCAAAAAGCAACAACAACATTAAACAGACACTATGAGGCCTCCTTTACCAGTGGCAAAATATAGTAATAGATTTTTACCCTTTCAACTGGTACAAAAACCTATTACTATATTTTGCCACTGGTAAAGGAGGTCTCGTAGTCTTCTTGGTTCTTTCGGTAAAGTCACGTAGAAGGGAAGTAATAAAATAATACAAATAAAACATAATAAAATAATTCTCACGACGTTTCGGCCACAACGCAAGCAGCCATCCTCAGGTGAAAACCAGGTCTGTCGAGGCGACAGCGTCTGAATGAAACAGCAAACGTGCTTGGAGCATATATAAAAGCTGGGTTGGAAGGGGGGGGGGATGGGCGCCTTGACAAAATAATTTGCATATGAAGAGGAATTTAGCATATTTATGAGAAATGCAGGTATGTGATTAGTACTACTTATGCCCGTGCATTATGCAGGATTAGCAGCATCAAAGGGAGGGGATATGGGAAATGCAGGTACGTGATTAGTACTACTTATGCCCGTGCATTATGCAGGATTAGCAGCATCAAAGGGAGGGGATATGGGAAATGCAGATATGTGATTAGTACTACTTATGCCCGTGCATTATGCAGGATTAGCCTCGACAGACCTGGTTTTCACCTGAGGACGGCTGCTTGCGTTGTGGCCGAAACGTCGTGAGAATTATTTTATTATGTTTTATTTTTATTATTTTATTACTTCCCTTCTACGTGACTTTACCGAAAGAACCAAGAAGATGAATCCCTGCAGTCACGAAATCTTTAAATCGAAAAGAGGTATCGTAGTGTAAATGCTTACCCCGAGCTCTCAATACTCTGATAGTGCGCTGTTCTTGAGTTGTACGCCTTTTGGCGTCATCTGGTCCAACACCAATGTAGACTAGGCTCTAATAAAAGCTGTCTCGGGTGTGGACCAATCAACTTCAAGGACAGTGCATATCATTATCATCATCAGAGTTGTTTCTTTTTGTTTGCATCTTGACTGCTTGTGTTGTGGTTATTGCAAACATGATGCCTTGTATAAAGGCGTCAGATTTGTACCAGTTGACAGGGTAAAAACCTATTACAACATTAAACAGAGTTCTCCCGGGAGGGGTACAAGTTCGTCGAATTAGAGGCTTGAATATTCTCCACGCTGCCTCATATATTGGCGGTGCTTGTTTTGGTGTTTTTCACGTGCAGTCGTATTCCGGCTTCGAAGGTTTTCTTTCCTCCTCCCCGACTACTTTGATCACCGCACGTTTTCATCTACTCCGTTGCTTTTGTGCTTGAACGCTGGCGAGTTGTTCTATCGAATCGCGGTGCCTAGTCTGTGACTGCAGCATTCCCTCGTGAGTCACTAACTTGCTATCCGCAATTTTGTACATCCGCGAATCGCATCTGGAACTCTACACGACTGCCTACGAGAGAGAGAGAGAAATAAAGAAAGTGATGCGATAAAGTGATGAGAGAGAATGTCATCTATATACATAAAAGGGAAATGTGTGATTATGTGTGTCTGTTCAAAATGTTTAGCGTACTTCCCGACATGCAACACACTTGAAATGTGCCATGTGGGTACTTTCCAAACTGTACACCATGCAAAAATTATAAAAATACACTTTTTTGTGGGGGGGGGGGGGGCTCAATAATGCATTTATTTTGCACAGCAAGTGAGATGTGACGTCACATATGTGTTGTGCTTAGCGCGCCACGCTACGAACCCGGCGAGCCGAGTTCAATTCCCGCTCACGGACACCACCGGTGACGATTATTTGAACCAGTCCTGGGCCTCCCCTAGGTCGACTCAGCCTCAAAACGAGTAACTGGTGTGGTGTGTGAACATCGCCACTGGGGAGACAAAGGCGGCCGGGCGTGGTGAATCCAAGTCCCGGGCGAAGCCGGGTAGTAAAGCTAGTGAGTGATAAAGTGATGAAATGAAGTGATGAGATAAAGTTATGGGAGAGAATGTGATGCGGTATCATCGTAATTTAATGCAAGTTCATTTATAAACTGTTATATATTACTTTAATATTATTATTTTATTTATTTAATGTTTACTATAACCTATTTATTTGTGTTATGATAATTGTCATGCATTTAATAGCTTATTTACGTATGCATTTAAGGCAATTCATTCAAAAGATAGGTTTCCGTAGGGCAATATCATCATCCGAGAAATTTGCTATTTACGAGCACCTCCGGAACGTATCCCTCGCGAATAACGAGGGAATGTTGTTCTCATACTGAAGAGGGACACTGCCGTGATGGAACGGTGAGCAGAACGCTGGACTTGAATTGCAAAGGCTCACCATTCTAGATTTCAAGTTTTCGTGACTGCAAGGATCATCAGTTCAATAAAAAAATTCTTCCAGCGTGGCAGTTGATGCAATGGGGCAAATTTCTTTGAATCGCTACCCCCACCACCTCTTATGTCCACCGAGCAGCCCACCGATAGGTTGCGTGTAGTGGGGTAATAAGTAATATGTGTAATAAACGACTGGACCACGATGTCTGGCTCAGTGTCCTTTATTATTCGGTTCGTGCTGTACACCCACACGGCTGTCTTTACTCTGTAGCTTCTCCACGGTGCTGACTCCAATGTCGGCCCGATCCACAACAGCAGCTCCGCTGCTGTTTCTCTCACACAGCCCCCCTTGGCTGTACTCTCTGCTGCTCTTCTCCCTCCGCAGCTCTCACAGCTTCTTGCTCTCTCTCTCTCTCTCCGCAGCTCCTCCTGGCAGCCACACCGCTGCCTCTAACAAGCAGCCCCCTCTCTCTCTCTCTCCGCAGCTCCTCCTGGCAGCCACACCGCTGCCTCTAACACGCAGCCCTCCTGGCTGTCTCCTCCCCAGCTGCACACCACTCCGCAGCTTCCTCTTATCTTCGGGGTTGGCTCCCGATCGCCGTCGGCGCCCCCCCTCTCCACACTTGCCCGCGTGGCCTCACTCTTTTCCGCTCACACCCCGACTACCTTCCCCTTCCGGTTTACCCGCTTAAAGCCCCGAACCTTACCCCCACGTCACATGACTCCACCCCCCGTGACGTCACCTCCGGAAGGTCGCTTACGCCCGCATTACACCACCCTCCCCCGTAGAAAAATCCCAGCCGACCTCGGCTGACCAATAGCAAATCGTAATGCGGCGAACCGAGCTTCCCCCCCTAAAGGACACTAAGCATATAATGTAACAGCAAGAACAACAACAACGCAATCAACATCAACGATCGTACAAAAGCATGCAATAAATACAACTGTAAGAAAAAAATAACAAGACAGCAACAATCAACGAAACGTAAGCGATTTGGAACGTGTGCGGGTCGCCGGCCCGTCCTGGACGGTCGGCGGCCCACTCGCAGAACGGGAACGCGATGAAAGTCGAGGAACGACAGGGGGTAATCCCCCTGTCGCAGCTGGAAGTCCACCGCCGTCCCGTGTCTCTAAAGAGTTAGTCTTGGGCTTGTCCTGTGACCGTGCCCGCAGCTGGGTCGGAAGGGCTGCAGGGCTCGAAGGTCCCGCAGACCTGGCAGGCGTCCTCCGAGCAGGGCCCCTCGTCCCCCGCAATGTCACGGCCGGCCTGTCTGGAACAGGTACGACAGGCGCTCTAGCGAGATCAATGGACGCAGGCAGGGGAGAGTCAGCAGCAACAGACCCCGGCAAGGCAATATTGGGGGATGACGCATCATGTAAGGGAGCAACATATGGTTTCAAGCGCGACGTATGCACAACCCAGCGACGAGACCCAATCTGGACGCGTGCTGTCTGTGGGTTGGGAACCGCAATGAGGCGTACGGGACCATGCCAGGGTTTGTGCAATTTCGGCGAGGTCCCCGGACGTACCTGTGGACAATGAAGCCAGGCTAGGTCCCCAACCTTCCAAGGGCACTCCCCCTCAGACCGTCGCGCATATCGCTCGTTCCGGGCCTGGGCTTTGGCCGTAGCCACGCGGGCATTCTCCCGCGCCTCCGTGACTCGGCGAACCGTGTCCTGGATGTATTCAGGAAGTGGTTTCCGAGGTCCCTTCACCCCAGTTCCCAATTGCACATCCACCGGCGGCACGTTTTCCCGACCATACATAAGGTAAAACGGCGAATATCCTGTAGCCGCATGAGGCGTCATCCTGTACGCCGAAAGCACCCCGGGGATGTGCAGATCCCAATCTGATTGTTGTTCACTCACGGTATGGCAAAGCATGGCAGACAATGTCCTGTTCAGCCGTTCAACCATACCATCCGTCTGCGGATGGTATGGGGATGTCCGTACTTTCTTAGTCCCAAGGCCCGCGCACACTTCCGCCAATAATTTAGAAGAGAAATTCCTGCCCTGGTCCGTGAGGAGTCTCTCAGGCGCCCCCTTATCCATAATATACCCAAACAAAAAGGCGTCGGTAATGGCCGCGGCCGACTGATCGGGCAACGGCCAGGCCATCGGCCAACGGGAGAGGTACTCAACCCCTACCAGCAAATATTTATTACCCCTCGCCGATGGTGGAAAAGGTCCCAATATGTCCAGTGCCACCAATTCATTGACTCGAGACACCTGAATTGACTGGAGAGGCGGCACGTAAGGATGTTTCGGCGGCTTACGTTGTGCACACGCAGGGCACGCGCGCACGTGCCCTACGACATCTGTCGCCATGCCGTGCCAAAAATAATGACGTTGCAACGTCAACAAGGTCTTCTGCACCCCTAAATGTAAGAGAGTGTCACAATGGAGGGTTCTAATCAACTCGAACCGCAAGGACGTTGGTACCACCAGGCGCCAACGTTCCTGGAACCCCTCCCGCCACATAAGCAGACCATCTCGGAGAGCGGTTTGCGGCCCCACAGCCGTACTCGGACTCCCATTGTCCTTAGCAGACCGCTTCCGCAAGGACACCAATGACTCATCCATCATCTGTTCCCGGATCCAGACAGACCGCGGCAGATTCAAAACCCCGTCAGCCGGTCCCGGTTCCATCGGAGTGTCCGACTTCTCGACGGCCAGCGTGAGCGGCTGAGGGGGGTTTGGAATCGGCGAACACCTATGCGTCCCCGACTCACATTTACAAGGGCCGCGCCGCGGTAATCTGGAAAGTGCGTCAGCGTTCGCATGGCGCACACCCTTCCGATGTTGAATTTGGAAGGAAAATTCCTGTAGCGTGTCCAACCAACGTGCCAACTGTCCGGATGGCTGGTCAATTTTAAGGGCATATTGCAAGGCCGCATGATCCGTACGCACAATAAAAGAACGACCGTAGAGGTATGGTCGAAATTGCCGTAGGAAAAAAACAACCGCCAATAGTTCTCTGCGAGTGACACAGTAGCGGGTTTCCGCAGGAGACAAGACTCGGCTACCATACGCCACGACACGCTCTACACCCCCTTTAGACTGTGATAACACCGCCCCAATACCTGTGTCACTCGCGTCCGTATCAAGAATGAATGGGTGATCGAAATCGGGATAATCCAATGTTGGGGCCGTGACCAATAGATCACGCAGTCTCCGAAAGGCCGCCTCCTCCGGCTGTCCCCAAACAAACTTCCGTCCTTTACCCGTAAGGAGATGCAAGGGCCTCGCAATCGTCGCAAAACCCGGCACGAATCTTCGGTAATACGAGGCAAATCCCAAAAACCGCCGAACATCCCCCACGGTGGCCGGAGTCGGCCAATCCCGGACGCACGCCGTCTTTTCCGGATCCGTGGACACTCCCTCAGCGCTCACAATGTGCCCCAAATAGCGGACGGACCGTTGCAGTAGGTGACATTTCTTTGGTTTGAATTTCAATTTGGCAGAACGCATCCTCGTAAACACTGTCTCCAGCCGCGTCAAATGTTCATCGAATGTGCGGCTGAAGACAATGATATCGTCCAAATATATAAGACATGTCTCCCACTGCAACCCCGTCAAAACGAGCTCCATCAATCTTTGAAATGTAGCAGGGGCCGCATTCAATCCCATCGGGAGACAGTTGAATTGAAATAACCCCTGAGGCGTACGGAATGCGGTTTTCTCCCGTGAGGACTCGTCAAGGGGAAGCTGCCAAAATCCCGAAGAGAGGTCCAGTGTGGAAAAGAACTTAGCCCCCGACAATGCGTCGAGGGAGTCATCCATACGCGGCAGAGGGTACGCATCTGCCACCGATATCTTATTCAATTTGCGGAAATCAACACAAAATCGCAATTTGCCATCCTTCTTCTTAACCAAGACGACTGGAGCGCCCCATGGGCTGTTAGATGGCGATATAATGTCCGCAGCCAACATGTCTTCCACTGCCCCCCGTACGTGTTCTCGCTCCGCAGGACTCATCCGATGCGAATTTAATCGAATAGGGGCAGCATCGCCCGTCTCAATGTGATGGTAAAGCAAGGAAGTGCGGCCCAAATCCAAATCATCGGAGCTGAACACATCGGAATATGTCAACAACAATTTACGCAGCGCACCACGTTGCTCCATGGACAGGGAAGAATTTTCGTCACATAATTGAGCAACCCAACGATCATCCGAACTCCTTGGCTCGGAAACCCCAGCAACAACTCCCCGGCTATGTGGACAATCATGGGTCGCAAACGCCGTAGTGGCATGTGCCACAACCGTACCGGCCGGGACACGGACGTTTTCTCCCCCCGCATTAAGCACCTGTAAAAACGGTAATTGATCCGGCCGGACGATGGTCTGTGCCCCCACTAACGGCAACCCGGTTGTTATCGTGGCGGACGGTGACAACAAGACCCCTACTGCTCCTAGCCGATCAGGCAGGGGCTTCCGATACCGCAAGGGTATAAGCATCTGTGTACCAGGTGGGATGTCCACAGATGCGACGGACAGCGCCTGCACTTGTACGGCCGAAGCAGGTCGCCCCCAGGGCGACGGCAGAAACGAGATTTGACGGCCCCCCGGCAGTTCAATACAATTCTCATTGATTTTGATCAAAATGGGCATCTTAGCCAAAAAATCGGTGCCTAACAAACAAGGAACCGCCAAAGATCTCGATATCAACACAACACCCGAGGCCGACACATCCCCAATAGATATCTTAGCATCCACCTGACCCACGATGCCCATGCTACCCCCGTTCGCAGCGACGCACGACCCATAAACCGGACGCACAGCCCCCGACGGAATGCCCAACAGATGGAAAATGACATCCGATATAATAGTCGCAGACGCCCCCGAGTCGACCAAAATGCGCACGTCCACACCTTGTATGGACCCCGGTACAGTGGACGAACCCGTAGCGGCCGCGACAACTCTCCGTGCCAATTTGCGCCACTGCGTAACTGAATGACAAGGCCCCGTCGATGGCCTTTCTTTAACAACAACAATAGGATCGCGCAACACAGGTGGTGGGTGAGGTGGAAAGCCTTGCCGAGTGTCTGGTGCGTGCCGACATGCCTGTTTCGGAGGATCTTTAGCCGACTTGACCGGTGCCGAGGCCTCCTGCTGCGGCGGAGCCGGGAAGCGGGCCCAGCAGTCTCTGGCGTAGTGGCCCCTACGCCCGCAGCGGAAACATTCGGCCTCGTTGCGCCGAAGCGCAGGCCTCGCCTCCTGACGGCCCCGTTCTGGTAGCATCGCGCGCGGTCTCGGCCCGCCGCGTCCCGTCCATGGAGCGGAGGCGGCCGTCAGTTGTTGAGGGCCCCGGTCATCCGGAACATAGACGGCCTGCGCAGGGTCCCACCCCAGCGCATCCCCTTCTTTGACGGGCCCCCCCGTCCACGCCGTCACTTGTTTCCAGCGACGGAGGTTGAATTGCGCATCGAGACACTTAGCAGCCATCCGGGAAGTTAGCTTCTCATGCCCACACACAGGCATGGGGATCCCTAGATCCCGAGACAACTCCAACATTTTCCCTAATATGAGAGGCTCAAGCAGGTCCTGTGGCGTCTCAGGATAAGCTGCCATGGCCAGCTCCAGCACCGCACCCCTGAACGCCACGGGCGACTCCTCTGGTGCTCGTTGTCGTTGAGCGAATCGCCGATGCGCATCATCTGGTGGCTCATAAGCATCGGCCATTTCTTGAAAAACACCACGTAAAGTTGCCTTCTTATCGGTCGCTATGGAACGGAAGAATCGGACAGATTCGTCGTCCAGAAGAGTCGGCAACACCTCCAAAGCCTCCGCATCGGTCCATCTTGCTGTGCGTACCGCCGCCAAGAAGCGGCAGGCGAACGCGCTCCAGTCCCCACCGACGGAAAATTATTTAACTGTTGTAAGGTGGCGACTCCGACTCCTCTTCCCGCCGTCTTCCAATGGTGGTGGTTGTGATGGCAAATTCAAAATGGCGTCGGCCCGCGGCGTGGCCAAGATGGCGGTTTGGCGCCACGGAGCGCGCAAAATGGCGGCCTCTTGCCGCGTGGGCAATGGCGGCGGCAGGACAGGCAACGTGGCGGCCCGCGGAGCACCACTTGCATCATCCATCGTCCCTGGCGCGACGAGATGGCATAGATGCGCCAGGACGTCCTGAAGTGCCTCCAGTTGTACCGCCATCGCTTGCCATCGTTGATCCGCGTCTGATGATGTCGACGGACCCGCCACCGCACCAACATCCTCCACACCCGTTCCCGTGGTCGCCTCAGCCTGGCTCTCCTCCACCACCCCAACAGGATCCGTGGTTGGAGGGAGTTCGTCGTCGTCGGACGAAGAAGCCGATGCAGGCGCCGGATTAACTTTCTTCCTCACTTGTTTCGACATGCCGTTGCACTTCCGACACCAGTGTAATAAACGACTGGACCACGATGTCTGGCTCAGTGTCCTTTATTATTCGGTTCGTGCTGTACACCCACACGGCTGTCTTTACTCTGTAGCTTCTCCACGGTGCTGACTCCAATGTCGGCCCGATCCACAACAGCAGCTCCGCTGCTGTTTCTCTCACACAGCCCCCCTTGGCTGTACTCTCTGCTGCTCTTCTCCCTCCGCAGCTCTCACAGCTTCTTGCTCTCTCTCTCTCTCTCCGCAGCTCCTCCTGGCAGCCACACCGCTGCCTCTAACAAGCAGCCCCCTCTCTCTCTCTCTCCGCAGCTCCTCCTGGCAGCCACACCGCTGCCTCTAACACGCAGCCCTCCTGGCTGTCTCCTCCCCAGCTGCACACCACTCCGCAGCTTCCTCTTATCTTCGGGGTTGGCTCCCGATCGCCGTCGGCGCCCCCCCCTCTCCACACTTGCCCGCGTGGCCTCACTCTTTTCCGCTCACACCCCGACTACCTTCCCCTTCCGGTTTACCCGCTTAAAGCCCCGAACCTTACCCCCACGTCACATGACTCCACCCCCCGTGACGTCACCTCCGGAAGGTCGCTTACGCCCGCATTACATATGTAAAAATACTTTTTTTTAAAACACGCTTTAATGAAATGTACCGTACGAGTAATGGCAGAACTCCACGACCCCAGGAAGTGGCCCCGAGGCTTGCCATAACGTAAGGGGGCCGTGGTGATTTACAGCCAACGTGGGTTGAGCGTGGACAATTAGACCCAAGCCGAAACATAACATATACAAAATATTGCTTAAAAATATATGTTTTTTAAATTATATAATTTAGTATTGTCAGCCGTATGCCGTAAGTATACCAAGTTTGCAGTCGATACCACATTGGGAAGTGGGTTAAAATTGAGTTACAAGATTTGAGGCTGCGACAACAGACAGAGTTGAGGATACAACAGACAGAGTGAGTTAAAACACCTTCCTGCGGAGGGAGCTGGTAGGAAGGTTGGGTTGCTCGGTCAGTGGCCAGGGTCAACGGCGGCGTGGTGTATTTCGCAAATATGCCCGACTGTGAGGGCGGGCACAAGCCGGCGTGAGTAGGTTAAACGTTGAGTTTTATAAGGGCACCGCGGGGTGACCAGCCCCTCCCCACCCAGCCCCACCCCTCCCACCCCCACCCAGCCCCACCCTCCCCACCCAGCCCCTCCCCACCCTCCCCACCCAGCCCCTCTCCACCCTCCCCACCCAGCCCCTCCCCACCCTCCCTTCCCCACCCAGCCCCTCCCCACCCAGCCCCTCCCTTCACGACGGACGGACGGACACAATAATCCCCTGTGGGCTGGTGTAACCAGGAGGTTCCTACCAGTAACATACCATGCACCCTCTTGTCTTCGCTCATGATGGGCAACAAAGATTCCCTGACATCAATCGCAAGAGCCGGCCGTTGTGTGCCGGCGTCAGGGTCGATATTTGCCAAAATTCGAAAATGACACCGCAGATTACTCAATCGAGATTATATGCACCAATCACTGCCCCCTACTGGTAGCGGACGAATGCCCCAGGTCACTCGTGCAAATGAGACTCTGCCCTGCTCTCTGGCATTGTCACATGGTTAAGCAAGATAAACTTGTTGAAGCGTATCATGTTCTATGGTCAGCGAACAATATTTAGGGGTAAAAAAAGCAATCTATTAAAAATATATCCATACAGTAAAACCTTAGATTGCGAGCATAATTCGTTCCGGAAATGTGTTTGTAATCCAAAGCACTCGTACATCAGTTGTGATCACGTGACGCTCGGCAGACAAAGCGTAAACACGTACTGCTCGTATTGCAAGACCTCGCTCGTTTATCAAATTAATATTTATTTATACATTTTGCTCGTCTTGCAAAACACTCGCAGTCCAAGTTACTCGCAATCCAAGGTGTTACTGTATTTATTTTCACAAGAGAGAGGTATCCTGAAAAAGTAGCCCTCAATTGACTCGCCTTGTTACTAGTTCATGTTAACTTCGTGTTTCTCTCTCTCTCTCTCTGCCTTCACTGCAAGAAACATCTGCAGACATTTTATCGATTCAACTTAAATTTTGTTAAATTAAATCTTCAACGAACCTGCATCATTGTGGCACGAGGTGGACCATTTTAACTGGAACGGCATGCTGTGGTTGCCCTGGTGGCTTGACACCATATCTCCATAGCTTCTTCATGTTTGGCAGCCAACGCAGTATCGGACCGACTTCTATCAATCCATCAATTTCCTTACAGACGAACTATATTTGGCAGCCTATTTTAACCTGCAAATATATATTTAATTAAAATAGCCCACGCCGGCTTCAACTAAAACACTTGAACATCTACTTTTGATCGTTTTTTTTTATTTCGACGATAACCCCATGGATTTCTGGACAGAAAACTTAATAATTTACTGACTTGCGCCACCCAAGCCACTCGCTTCTTGCCCACTGGACAATGAACTTGCGTGGGTTATCGCGTTTTTTTAGCAGGGACACCTTTTAAATCTTAACACAAGCATTGAATTGCTTTTTTTTATTTTGAAGGGAAAGTTTTATCTTTTTTAATTTTCTGTTAGATGCTATTAAAAGAATAACTCGTGTGTTATTCTCATCTCTGGGTGCTCAGTGGAAGTCAGGCTTGGAAAAGGCCACAGTTGTCTCCTTATATCCAATCTGAAAACTGATCACCCAACCGGGATTAGTGATCACACGACCTTTCCCTAAGACCAAACGAATGGGCTACACATCCATACACACGTACGCACCCATACACATAATATGAATTCACTTTGTAACAAATTTTTGTTCCTGGGTACTAAGCGTTATTTTTTTCATTGCTTATGCCTAAAAAGTATAGAAAAATGGCTATTATTCCCCACAAAATTTGCTTTTGTGACCAGGACTTTACGTGAACTAAAGACACAGATGCGCACGTTTTCTCATTGAAAATAGGTATATTTCAAAATATAACTGTCCTGGTCACAAAAGCAAAGTTTTTATTGAACAAACGACACAGATGGCATGTATGGGAATTTACACCAATCACCTTTCTATGTGTTTCAATAAACTCTACATCCCTGGTGTTCAACAATTAATGCATTTTGTTCAGAAAATTTACTTTTTGTAATTTAAATTTTGAGCCCCAATGTTGTGGTCTTCTTTGTTAAGTTATTCAGTCATTTTGTGTAGTTCATCGCAACCCCCAAATTGTAACAATTCATCAAATTGCGAGGCCGGGGGTTGAAGGGGCTCCAATAGTTTCAGGTCTAGCATCAACCACTCATTTTAACTGCCCCACTGGCAAAGACGCTCACTGCAAGGCCACGTTCAAGTGCTGACTGCTGGTGACGTTTTGGGTTCTTGGAGAGTTCATGAATGCAAGTGGATGTGCATCGATCTGGCAATATTCCTAGACATTTTATAGTTGCAGAGCCTGCTGTGTTGGCACATCATCCAGTGAAGTTGGATCTCCTCAACTCGATGCTTCCATTGCACTCTCGGTGAGAGACGCTGGCTCAGTGATTTAACACCGCCATAAAAAGCATGAGAGAGCGAGGACAGAGATACCCACCACTAAGCTCAAACCAAGGTTCTGAAATGTGCTGGCTTCGTAGAATAGCACGCATGTCAACTACGGTGCTGAGATATTAACTACCTCGCCTGGTATGCAGGAGGTCGTCGGTTCGATCCCGACCCTGACACCTGTATATTTGTAGTTTGTGATGCCGCTCTCTCGCCGTGTTCGCGTGGATTTTTTCCTCCGGATCCTCCGGGTTTTTCCCTCCACATGTAGAAACATGCGTTTAAGAATAAGACAAACAGCTTGTGGTATCAAGCTCGCATAACTGTCAACCCCTTATCACTACCTACCTTATTAGATAACAATTCAGACCTCATTGGTCACCCCATGCCCTTATAAATCTCAAAGTTCATCTTACAAAGTCCCATCACAAGGGAGAAACACAAACAAATAGACAAAAAAAATTTGCCCGTATAGAAACGGCTGTACGCCGTATGGACCTGAAAACTCAATTTCCCTGTACAAGAATACGGGATAAACCGTATGGGTTGACACGGTATGAACTTGGGACATAGGAACTATTTCGATTTAAAGCTTTCGTGACTGCAGGGATTCATCTTCTTGGTTCTTTCGGTAAAGTCACGTAATAATATTTTATTATGTTTTATTTTTATTATTTTATTATTTCCATTCTACGTGACTTTACCG
Source organism: Lampetra planeri (assembly GCF_965212315.1). NCBI lineage: Eukaryota > Metazoa > Chordata > Hyperoartia > Petromyzontiformes > Petromyzontidae > Lampetra > Lampetra planeri. The sequence continues at coordinate 7,669,150 of NC_136109.1, forward strand.
AAAGAACCAAGAAAACATAGGAACTGTTGTCTGAGAGCTCCGACATGGCCATTACGAATTATTTCGTGGAACAAGGCCATTACCGACCCACTAAGAGAGAGCGTTAGGACCTAGAGTTAGGACTTGAACCCAGGAACTGGTTGGTGCTGGTTCAGTGCCCAAGTGTCCTGACAGCCCTCAGCTCCCCCGAGAGAGAGAGAAATACACAGAAACCCGAGGTTTCGAGGTCATGCCTCAGTAATCTAACATCTGAGAGACATCCACAACGCAATGTGTACTTCTTCTTTGTTCTTTCGGTAAAGTCACGTAGAAGGGAAATAATAAAATAATAAAAATAAAACATAATAAAATAATTCTCACGACGTTTCGGCCACAACGCAAGCAGCCGTCCTCAGGTGAAGACCAGGTCTGTCGGGGAGACAGCGTCTGAATGAAACACCACCACGCTTGGAGCGTATATTTAAGCTGGGTTGGAAGGGGAAGAGCGCCTTGACAAAATAATTTGCATATCAAGAGGAATTTAGCATATTTATGGGAAATGCAGATATGTGATTAGTACTACTTGTGAAATGCGTAGGAGGTGGGCGGTGTGTACTTTTGTAATAAACCACTGCGACGGCAAACTGGAACTTGACCTGGCCACAAATGATAGCTCAACGAAGTGGCTTATCAGGTGGAAATGTATAGCAGCCAAATACTCTTGAACGCATGTTTCTGAATGTGGAGTGAAAACCAGAGGACCCGGAGAAAATTCCACGTGACCAACACGGGGAGAGAGAGACACAAACTACAAATATACAGCAGGCATTGTCAGGGTCGGGATCAAACCCACGACCTCCTACATAGCAGGAGAGGTAGTTAACATCTGCCCCTGGGACTTTGCCACGGCACACCGGTTTGCGAAGCAGCACTGGCTTACATCACAGCCGGATTTTCAAAGTTCGCTCCCCCACTTTGCCACGAATGAGAGGCGTAATTCCTGCACTCCAATTATGTTTTAAGCTTCACAGCTACCGGCCACTGATCAAGTACAACGCGTACTGTTACACACACACACCATCGGCGCGAATCTACATCTGTGTCAGCTTGTTGAAAGGAGAACAAAATGCGAACCCAAAAAATAAATTCACCATGATTTTGTGTAAACAATTTGTTTTTGTTGCGTGTTCATTTAAGCCGTATCAATTTGTAAAGGAGAGCCGGCACAAGGTTTCTGCAGGGGCTTCGTCTTTTAATCCTTTTCTCCCATCCACACCCGTCCCCAGCCGTCCCAATCTCGTCCCCGCCAACCAACCCCTCTTCCCGCCCGTTCTCTCCCTTATATCCCCTCGCTTGCTCCTCCCCCTTCTCCTGTCACCGTCCCACTCCCCCTCCTGTCGGTGGGAATCCTTCCCCTGACACCCCCTACATCACCCCCACACGTTCACGTTGAGGGGTATTCAGAGACCTGCAACACCCGCACCGCCTGTTGCCCCCTGCCCCATGGGCCTGACGCAGTTGCACCGCCTTCACACTCGACAGCTAGGCCCAGGCTTTGAATAACATTTTTTTTTGCCGAATTGGAGTCGGCATGCGACTAGCGGTCACAGTCATAGCGAGAGGGCTGTACGGGGTACTGGATGTGGTGTGCCGGATCTGGAAATAGTGTTCGGAGTCTCCGATTCAAGGCAGACCCGGGTGAAAAGAAGCCCTCGTTACGCCACTGGAGCCCATCATCATCACGGCAAGTGGTATCATAACTCCATGAGCCCGTAATGTCCCCCCGTACAGCCCCCCCTCCCGATCACACCCCATCACTTCACATCCTATAACACCGCTGAACACATCCCATAATAACATCATGATCCTATTGAGACTCCATCACATCTTATCATGGCACTGTCACATCCCCACATCGCAGCCCCACTTGCTTCCATGACCAAATTGCATCCCTATCACTGCTAAGGGGTCGTCCATAAATGACGTCACGCGATTTTTGACCCCCTCCCCCCCATCGTCACACTGCGTCACAAAAAGTCAGACCCCCCCCCCCCTCAAATATGACGTCACAAAGCCCTGCCCTCCCCAAAAAAAAACATGCTTCAAATCGTTTGAAACTATTGTCATTTTTTTGGTTCTTTCGGTAAAGTCACGTAGAAAGGAAATAATAAAATAATAAAAATAAAACATAATAAAATACAATGTTTTATGTTTTAATTTTATTATTTTTTATTCTTTTATTATCACCTTTCTACGTGACTTTACCGAAAGAACCAAGAAGATGAATCCCTGCAGTCACGAAAGCTTTAAATCGAAACTATTGTAGTGTTGTACAGACGGACTCTTCAACGTCTTTTGTAGCACACACTTTTATTCGTCTTATTAACACAGTCCCTATGCACTGAGGGGTATACGGTCCCCTCACCCGTTACACTCAGAACGTACAAGCCCCCGTACCCTACAGGCTACTTAATATCCCGCTCTTTCAGTGTCCTCTGACTGGACCTAGGGAGATGTCTCCCGACCACTGGTTACTCTGAACCCTAGCCCTGATAAGGGCTGGAGGGCTTGGTCCAGGGTCCTAGGCTTCTTCCGCCGTCTTGGGTCTTCGTGTAGTCCAACTCCCCGAGAGCTCTCAGCGCTCTGGCTTTATACTTGTTCGTGGCCGGGTTGTCCAATCCCCGGCCACCTTGTGGAACCCTGTGATTGGTCGTTCCCAATATGCTTTTCGATCCCAATTCACCCTATCTGACCCTGACCGTTTGGTCACGCGGGAAAACCTTGTTTACGGTCAGCTCTCACAGCTTGTGAGACCCTGACCGTTAGTTTGAGCGGGAAAACCTTGTTAACGATTTGCTCGCCGAGTTTGTGAATATCGAGTGGGTAACTCTACTACACTATTGTCATTGTAGTGCGTATTTAATGTGGCGCTGCACTCTGATGTTGTAGGGGAAAAAAACATTTATTAAAAAGTCTAGTTAATTAAGTAGAACGTGTTGTCTATATTTATTTAAAGTTGCGCGTTTTTACGTGACGTCACATTTCTCAACCCCTCCCCCACCCCCTTGTCACACATCGTCACATATGTCTGACCCCGCCCCCCCTCTAGGTGCGTGACGTCATTTATGGACGGCCCCTAACGGCACATCTCATTCCTATCACTCCCCATCGCAGGCCCATGACGTCGCTGCATTGCGTCATTGCCCGTTGCTTTCCCCCTTTCACGAATTCCATCGCGATCCATCACGCGTCACGTTCCCACATTCCGACACATCCAATCACCCCACGATATTTGATCTGAACACCCTAATACCATCCTTATCATCTCGCTATCTCACACCCCATCACATCCCATCGTCCAATCATATCCCATCACAGTCCATAAACTCATCCCAGTCCATAATTAAATGCCATTCGCATCCCATCGTAGCAAGGCCGTAGCCATGGAGTCAACATTGGGGGGGACCACATCTTCCAGGGGGTCTGGGGGTTCCACCCCCAGAAAAAAATTCTAAATTTGAAAACTCATTTCCTGCCATTTACTGCCTAAAATATTTTAAAATTCACTAACACATAGGATGGATTTTTTTTTTTACAATAATGTCTAAGCGTGTATTTTATTACATTGCTCTGTTTTTTTATTTTTTACCCTTTCTTGTTTCATTGTATGTAATGGCAGAGATTAGGGATTCATAAAGTACAACCATAGCCACAATCATATAAACATAAATCTATTTTATAGCAATATATTGGGGGGGGGGGACATTTTGAGAATATTTGAATATTGGGGGGGGGATGCGTCCCCCTCAATATATATTATAAATACGGCCTTGCATCATACCATCACATCCCACCATCCCATAAAATCCCATCATCCCATCAAAGCCCATAAGCCAGAACCCACCCATCACAACCACTCAATGACTCCATCACATTCGAAAGACTGCCCATCGTTTCATATCACCCCATCATCACACGCCCCATCACAGCCACTCCGCCCCCGCCCCCCATCACATTCCATCATCCCATCGCAGTCCTAAACGATCCGCGATGACCCCATCGCATCCATCCCGTTTCCCCCACAAGCCCGCAGTGTTGCCGTGGCTCAACACGTGCCCCATCGCAAGAGGAACCAGGCCCCAATTATTTCTGCTCCCATCTCTCCGAGGCCCGTGACACCTGTTCTGGCGTGTTCACGGCTCTCAGACACGCACCACCACCCCCTATCACCCTCTTCTGTGTGTATGGGTGTGTGGGGAGCGGTGGCGCAGCGGTGAGCACACTGCGCTACGAAACCCAGCGACTCGAGTTCGATTGACGCTTGGCCACAATGCTCCGGGGCCCAGGGTCATTGTGATCTCCGTGTCTCCCTCCTCTGTCGCTCTTGCCAAAGATGTTTGCATCATATAGTAGTAGGTTTTTACCCTTTCGACTGGTGCAAAAACTGACACCTTTATACAAGGCATCATGTTTGCAATAAACACAACACAAGCAGTCAAAATGCACCAGTTGAAAGGGTAAAAACCTACTACTATATTTAGCCACTGGTAAAGGAGGTCTCATAGTGTAACTGCTTACCCCGAGCTCTCAATACTCTGATAGTGCGCTGTCTTTGAGTTGTACGCCTTTTGGCGTCATCTGGTCCAACACCAATGGAGACTAGGCTCTAAGAAAAGCTGTCTCGGGTGTGGACTAATCAACTTCAAGGACAGTGCATATCATTATCATTATCAGAGTTGTTTCTTTTTGTTTGCATTTTGACTGCTTGTGTTGTGGTTATTGCAAACATGATGCCTTGTATAAAGGTGTCAGTTTTGGCACCAGTTGAAAGGGTAAAACCCTACTACTATATTTTGCCACTGGTAAAGGAGATGTCTCATAATGTTTGCATCAATTTCCACTACTGAGCTCCTTCTACCAAGTCTTTTTGACACTGCGTTAATCGTAATAATCACGAAAAAGAAATGCACCTTTTCAAACGTGCGTCCTGCCATTGGATGTGCGTCGAATTGATTGATTACGTTTTTTGGCTTGTGGGAGGAAACTTTAGCTCCTGGAGCAAACCCCACCCACACGAGGGGGGGGTAAGGGGCCGTCCATAAATGACGTCACGCGATTTTGGACGATTTTTTACCTCCCCCCTCATCGTCACACGGCGTCACGAAAAGTCAGATCAGTGTGTCTGTGTGTGTGTCAGTGTGTCTGTGCGTGTATCAGTGTGCCTGTGTGTGTATCAGTGTGTCTGTGTGTGCATCAGTGTGTCTGTGTGTGTATCAGTGTGTCTGTGTGTGTGTCAGTGTGTCTGTGCGTGTATCAGTGTGCCTGTGTGTGTATCAGTGTGTCTATGTGTGCGTCAGTGTGCCTGTGTGTGTGTCAGTGTGTCTGTGCGTGTATCAGTGTGCCTGTGTGTGTATCAGTGTGTCTATGTGTGCGTCAGTGTGCCTGTGTGTGTGTCAGTGTGCCTGTGTGTGTATCAGTGTGTCTGTGTGTGTATCAGTGTGCCTGTGTGTGTATCAGTGTGTCTGTGTGTGTATCAGTGTGCCTGTGTGTGTATCAGTGTGCCTGTGTGTGTATCAGTGTGTCTGTGTGTGTATCAGTGTGTCTGTGTGTGTATCAGTGTGTCTGTGTGTGCGTCAGTGTGCCTGTGTAACTTATTCTCCTGCCCTGTACTGTAACTTGCGAGGTCTCGTTATCATTGTCCATCTCTTGTACTTGAGCGTCTGTCAACCGCGTGTCATCCCCGCGACGAGCCTCGATGTCCCCACTTCTCCCGTGAGATGGACGGGTGAGAGACTCACCGCAGGTTCCCCAGGAGGAGGGGAGTCACCCCCTGTGGCTTCTCCCCTTTACGAGTTTCCTCGGATCCAACCGCCAGCACACGCAGCACGGACTCCCCCTCGAAACGTCGTGAGAATTATTTTATTATGTTTTTTATTTATCGTATTTTATTATTTCCCTTCTACGTGACTTTACCGAAAGAACCAAGAACATTGACGAACTGTTGGGGAAAGTGCTCTAATCTAGCACCTGTGAAGGCTGGTCAAGGTTAACACGAGGGGGTGGGGTGGCCAACACTACGTCCGGCCGCCTTTGTTTCCCTAGTGGCGATCTTTGCACATCGCATCAAGTAATCATTTGAGACTGAGTCGACTTAGGGGAAGCCCAGGACCGGTTCAAATAATCATCACCGATTTTGGCCGTGAGCAGGAATCGAACTCCGGTCGCTGGGTTCGTAGCCAAGCGCGCTACCCCACGACACTACCGCCCCCCCCACACACACACAAAGACAAAGATCCCCCGTATAGCCTCGACAGACTGTCGGGGCAAGTTGCTGTTAGCGAGCACCCGCTGCACCCCCACACGCACTGCACACGCGCGCAACGCAGGCGACCACGTGCCAGGAATGCGTGGTGACTGTGGGGGACACGTGTGCGTGTGCCCGACAGCTGTTGATCGGCAATCGTCTGCTATTCCTAGAGCACGGAGCGTTCCCTGACCAATTTAGTGCTCCCAGCAGAGCCGCACTGCACGTGGTCCCGAGGGCACGGGGGCATTGGGCAGGGCTCGTGCTGCGAGGAGGCGTGACTGGCAGTGGTAGTTACTTGTACGGTTTCGATTTAAAGCTTTCGTGACTGCAGGGATTCATCTTTTTGGTTCTTTCGGTAAAGTCACGTAGAAGGGAAATACAAAATAAAAAAATAAAAAAAATGTTTTATTTTATTACGTTACATTTTTATTACTTAATGATTTACCTTCTACGTGAATTTACCGAAAGAACCAAGAACATACTTGCACGGTGTTTTGCACATTTGCAAGAGTACTGAAGCCAGCGCTCGTGATGGCCTGAGGTCAAACCCATCTCGGACGGAGTCATCACTCAAGGGTCATGAGTTCATATCAGGGGCTCATAATGGTGATGTCACAACGATGGAATAACACCTCTGAACTCCTCCTGAGTTCAAGCCCTGGGACTGGGTGCCTCTCAGGGGTTCGTAATGGCCACGTGGTATCAATGAAAGAGCGACGCTTCAAAACAAACGCGGCTAACATCAGCTCTGAGGCTCTGGGTTTACGTCACGTCGCTTGGTGTCTCCTGCAGGAGGCTGACAATGGCCACGTCACGGTGGCTAGGAGACGTTAACTACCTCGCCTGGTTTACACGAGGTTCGTGGGTTCGTTCCCGACACCTGACGCCTGCCGCTGTATATTTGGAGTGTGCGTGTCTCTTTCCCTGTGGTCGCTGGGATTTTTCTCCGGGTCCTGCGGTATTCCCCCTCCACATTAAGAATCGACATCGCGCGTTTAGAGTATTTTGCTGCGATGCATTTGCACGTGATAAGCCACTTCGTTGGGCTATCATTTGTGTGGCACATATCGCTTCTTAAAAAGAGATTAACAGCTCAGTGGGCCTTAACTGGTAAAAGAGAATAGTAAACATTTACAAAAAAAATCTAAGCATAGAACAACTTTTAGGACCTGAATTCAACACCTCGGGTCAATTGTCTGTCGAAACAATATGGTAAAGGTGAAATAGATACCGCATTACTCAGTGCACAGATACGTCCATAAATGACGTCACGCACCTAGGGGGGGGGTCAGACATTTGTGACGATGGGTGATGAGGGGGGGGGGGGTTTGAGAAATGTGACGTCACGTAAAAATGCGCAACTTTCAATAAATATAGACAACACGTTCTACTTAATGAAGTTGACTTTTTAATAAATGTTTTCTCCGACAACATCAGAGTGCAGCGCCAAATTAACAACGCACTACAATGGCAATAGTTTAAAGCGATTTTAAGCATGTTTTTTTTTTGGGTTGGGGAGGGGGCAGAGCTTTGTGATGTCATATTTGAGGGGGGGGGGGTCTGACTTTTTGTGACGTCGTGTGACGAAGGGGGGGGGGGTAAAAAAATCGTGCAAAATAGCGTGACGTCATTTATGGACGGCCCCTAGCCGAAGGGTTAGGGTAATACACAATACTGCACCGTGTAATCCGAGGCCGTAGATAAATCTGCGTACTTTCTTGCGTTGAAAAATTTGTCCTCATGTCTTAACCCCTCGGCCACAGCGCATTTACTCAACGAATGCCGATTCCTTCCCCCCGCGATGCTACACAATCATCATTTAGCACGCCCGGCCCGTTAATGGGAGCACAATCCACGGTCTCTGATGTAAACGCGATGCCATCCCATGGATATCCCAAGATCACGTCGTTTGTCAGAGATATGAACTCGGATGAAACGTCACAATGTACACATCTTGTCGAATTTTGATCGCCAACGTTAGCAACAGAGATGTCCAGTCGTGCGACAACGTGGAGAAGGTCGCCATCCCGTGGCCTGCCAAGATAGCGCAGTGCACCAAAATGTGGACTCCATCTGTCCCATCTGCATAGGATGGAGTGTTGCATCCCCGAACCCAGCCCTCGGTCTCCACCCACACGTACGCCAAGTGTGATGAACTATAACACATTTTTATTTTGCCAGGTAAGGCCCAATGAGATAGAAATCTCTTTTTGTTAGAAGCGACGTGGTCACAAGTGATAGCCCAACGAAATGGCTTACCACGTGAAAATGTCATAGCGGCCAAATCCTCTCAACGTCGGAGGTGCATTGATTGGCCGAAAACAGCTTCATATATAAAGGATCGCAGAGCTTGTGAGCAAGGCTGGTGGATTCGACGCAGGCCGCTGCCTCGCCTCCTTCTCTGTGGATCAACCTCGAACCTCCTGGGTCGTCCTGTCTCCACCGTACGTAGCCTGAACCGTGCTGATCAGAGGTGCACATGCAGGGGTGTTGGGTAGGGGAGCGCACGCTTACGTATGGCGTTGAAGAATTCTGATCACAATTTTGTGTGCGGGGTTTTTTTTTGCGTGCGCATGTAACGGACTCTGAATGCGTGAGGGTTATTATTTGTATTACACTGGTCAACACACTTTTTCTGGCACAAGGTATTCCAACGGGTTTAATGTAGTTTTGGGGCGCTGATTCCAAATCTGGCATCAGTTTTTGTCTATCACATCAGCTTTTTGAGATATCAAATATTGCATTTTCAATAAAAAACTGCAGAAGAAAAATATTAAATAAATGTGCTTATCTACATAAAATTATATTATAAACACACGATCCTAAAATACAGCACCATATTTTAACACTAAAGCAGTCACTGACTCGCAACAACTTGCAATCATAAGTGACAGAGTTAATTTTGGTTAAAATCAATGAAAATGGCGTATGCCGATAGCATAAAAATGAGATGTGACAGAGCAAATCTGAGATCATATTTGGAATCAGCACCCTGAAATTAGTCTAAAACAGCTGCAAAAGACCAGGCCAGAAAAAAGTTTTTTTTTGTGTTGACCAGTGTCATCATTGACTGTATTTGCTATTATTATAATAATTATTACGTGTATTTACACAAGAAAGCTTCACTGAGAATCATAAAACTTTTTTTTTTACCGGAGAGTCCTGCCAACTTTTCGCAGGCGGGGCCCGTGACTGCTCCTTATAGTTCAATCGCTTGTGTTGCCCCTTTTTTCTGGCAACAAAATTGAAACCTTTTTACGAGGAATCACGTGTGCGTTAACCACAATAGTTGTGGTCAACGTGCGAACAAAAAGCACGCTCTCATAGCACCAATTGAGACGAGGCTCAAAAGAATGCCGTCTCTGGTGTAGACCAATCAGTATCAAGGACAATGCCAATATATTATCAGTGTGTGTCTCGATGTTGTCTCTGGGTTTTTTTATTACGTGGTCCACAGTTCAGGTTGAATTGCCACAACAGCTTCTCTTGCTGCTGGCGCCTTTAATTATTTGTCATTTATGAATGAGATGCGCACATCGGCCGGCCAGGGGAGAGGTGCGATGTTCGCCTGCTCGAACGAGGGAGGTGTTGATTCTGGACGTCCGCGTAGATCGATCGAACCACGTTAGGGGCCATCCATTGAGTGCGTACGCATGGAGGGGCGTGGGGCGAGGGGGGGGGGGCGGTTTAACCCAAATGCGTACGCTTGCGTAT